>NC_138770.1:444684840-445284840 GCF_965119305.1 Pelophylax lessonae
AGTGTAAAGTCTATCATGCCACACAGTGCATGCTCAAGGTGATGGGGTCACTTATCTCCACTTGATTTCTGCTCACCATTTTAGTTGTCCTTTTTCTCACTGCTACTGCGGTAGCCTCTGCAGCATTTTTATGTTGGAATTTCTGTGTGTGGTGGTATTGCATGATCTTTTTATTGAGGGCAGCTGATGTTGGTGCTGCATTTCTGCCAGGTGAGCAATGGATGGGTAGGAGCATTGAAAGTGTGAAAACCCTCATGACATGATGAAGTGTATCTTAGAATCAGGGGAGAACTGGGCCAAGGGGCAGGGGGGCAATTGTCCCCTTGGCCGGTCTGATGTCCCATTAAAAGGCTGCACTGCTTCTGCCATAGACATGCCTAAAGGATTCTTGGTGAAGAGAAGTAAAAGTCCCTGCCACTGACCTACTGAGTGCGGGTTGAAGAAAATGACAGAGCACAGGCCTCCCCCCAGCCTGGATGGTGTAAACTGTGTCTGATCAGAGGCCAGTTCCATGCCCCCAGCCAGCCCCAACCAAGCTGTCCCAGCTCCCAATAACCAGCCTCTGCTGGCCATGTTGGGAACCCCGATTCAGCTGGTAAGTAGAGAGTATCTGGAGCAGGGCTTCAGCTTGGAATGGGGGTCAGGAGGAGGACAGGAATAGGGAGAGCGGGAGGGGTGCCGAGTTGCTGCACCATGGGCTTCTGGTTTCTCCTTCCCCCCAGGCCCGAAAGTTGCCAGTCTGCCCCTGCTTAGAATCCAGTGTATTTTGACAGGAGGTACTGTATTATGAGAATTAAGACATGGCTCAGGCAAGGCACATGTGTGAGGTTTCCCAGGTAAAGGTTGCAAACAATGGGATGGCAACACAAAGTCACAATGGTATGGTACATGCTGCATCTATTCCATTCCAAGACACCATAAGGTTAACTCAGGACCTGACAATCGTTTAGGATTCCACCTGAGATACAGGAGGTCTCTGCACAGAGGTCAGGAGGACCTCAATCCTTCCCCGGAGTTGGAGAGTCTGCACGAGGCAGCCAGAGCATGTATGTCTGCACAGTGCAGGTGCCGCCAGTGACAGTGAAGCAGGGAGCTGGAGATGAGCTGAGGTACAAAGTTTGTACAGGAGCACTGAGGTCTGTGTTAGATGGTTTGAAGGACCAAGGCAAAAGACCTGAGCAGCAAGGCTGCTTGAGAGAGCCATGAAGCTGAAATAGTTTATGTTCATGTTTATGGTGGAAACCCCTGCATGGGAAATTGATTTTGTGTGAACTTTTCCATTTTATTATTAAAAGTGAGCCAGCAGCCTCTTAAACAGTACTTCTGGAGTGGACTAAAAAGGGGAGTGTGGCCCCTTTGCTGTCGACTTCTAGCCTTTAGATGCCGTTCTCACCAAGCTGAATTGTGCACACTCATGTGGCTCTTCTTACATGAGGTACTGTCACGTACCTGGGAGGAGTCTAAGTTGAAGAGGTCGGCCTCTCTTATATCTCTTACCCAGACCCCACTGAAGGTGAGACAGAGGGTGTCAAAGGCCAGGAGGGACACGAGTGCCTGTGGTTGTTGGTGGATCAGGATAGGCTGCTTGTCCGGATCCCGGAAACTGGAACATGCAATGATGTATGGAACAGGTGCAGCAGATAGCCAGGCAAGCACTCGGGTAGCTCTGAGAGACAAGGTTTGAGACAGAGTCAGAGTAGTAGGAAAGCCAGGGTCATCAACAGGCGGTGCAGCAGGGTACCAAATCGTAAGCAGAGCCAAAGTCAGGGACGGAGCTGGGTCAGGTTTAGCAGAGAAACAGAAGCAGAATCCAAGTCCAAGTTCAGAACAAGCCAGGTCAGCAACAGGGAAGCATACAGGTATAATCAGGTCACAGGAAACAGCTGAAGATCAGTCAGCACAGGAAACAGGATTGAACTTCCTTTAAATAGCCCGTCCGGCGCCACGCCCATTAGTCATTCTTCTGGGAATAGCCTGTGCACGGCCACGCCCCAGACGTCTCACAGGGATTCCCTGACAGGTACCCAAATTACTGATGCTATTACTATGCTTGGGGCGCTACTGAGAAAGACTATAAATGGCTACAGTGCTGTCTGCATCACATGACACAAAATTGGCCAGAGCAATAACTGCACAGCATGAAGCAGATATCCTACAGAATGACCTGGACAAAATTACAGAGTGGGCAACGACATGGCAAATGAGGTTTAACGTGGAGAAGTGTAAGGTTTTGCACTTGGGGACTAAAAACATAAAAGCACAATACACGTTAGGAGGGGAACCCTTGGGGGAATCAAAAATGGAGAAGGATCTGGGAGTCTTGGTTGATGATAGATTAGGCAACAGCATGCAATGTCAAGCGGCAGCTGCCAAAGCCAGCAGAATATTAGCATGCATAAAGAAAGGGATGTATTCCAGAGATAAGACTATAATCCTTCCACTTTATAAAACTCTGGTCCGACCGCATCTGGAGTATTCTGTCCAGTTCTGGTCGCCAGTCCTCAGGAGGGATGTGTTGGAGCTGGAGAGAGTCCAGAGAAGGGCAACTAAACTAATTAGGGGATTGGAGGACCTTGACTATGAAGAGCGTCTACAATCGCTCGATTTATTCTCCCTGGAGAAGAGACGTCTGAGGGGGGACATGATAGCAATTTATAAATATCTTAATGGGGATCCCAGCTTAGAAAAAAAGCTGTTCATTCGAAGGGATTGCATGAGGACTCGAGGGCATACAATGCGATTAGAGGAGAAGCGTTTTAGCCTCAGGCAACGTGGGGGGTTCTTTACTGTTAGGGCTACAAGATTGTGGAATTCTCTACCACAAGAGGTGGTTTCTGCGGGTAGTATGGTGGCTTTCAAAAGACTCTTAGACTTACATCTCAAGGATCAGAACATTCAGGGGTATGTGAGATGATTACAGCCACACACACCTACACAGGTTGAACTGGATGGACTATTGTCTTTATTCAACCTCACCTACTATGTAACTATGTAACTATGTAACATGTGCTTAAAAAGATTCACATAGCTAAGTTATGGGGAGCAGGCCATGGGAAACCTGATAAGTCCACCTTGTCTTGTTCGGGTGCTGCTGCCACCAGTCTTTGTCTTGCCACGTCATGTGCTTGCACTTCACAGTAGTACCCAAGCAGGTTTTTTGTTATACATGTGTTACCAGCAGATCCCAATACTGCTGTTGGCAGAAGACACAGTGAAAAGGGGCCACACTGCAGTGATGACTGTCCTGGCATTAAGGGTAACAGTGACCTTTACCTTTGGGACCGTATCACCAGAAAGATTTAGACGGCTGGTGTTCTCTTCCCCTACCCCTTGACAACTTTCATGTTCTGTGCTCTTCCAACTCTAAGCCTTTCTAATATTCCCTCCATGGCACCCATGTGTGGTCTGCCACCTCATCCACCATCACTTACTGGAGACTACTTTGCATTGATGTCCAGCTGCTGCATATTTTTTGTCTGTGTCTGCTCCCTACTTTCTGTCCCCTTCTTCTAACATGGATGACCCCCCCATCTGCCTCTATAGTCTTCCCCCAATCTTACTCCATCACAGAAGATAATATGGCTTTAGGCATCACTCAAATCTCCCTTCTGTTGCAAGTCTGTTATGGTATTGTCAAATATTTCTGCAGACTACTCAGTTAGCAGGGCTACATTGGGATTATTGGAGGAAAATGAGAAAAGGGAAAAGGGCAACACAATAATACTGACAGACTACTGAACACACATGCCCTACCTCAAGTTTGAGAGGCAGCACTTCAACCTCTTATTGTAGTAATTTTTTTTTGTAAGGTTGATGTAATGCTTAGTTTTTAATGAAGCTATGATGATAGTGGGTGCATTTATGGTGCTTTTGATGCATTGCAGTAACATACTGCACACAAAGGACAGCTCAAGCTACTATTCAGCAACAAGTGTATGCTGCACCCTCCATGCTAAATAAATGTTTGGCTCTCAGTGACCCATATGAACATTATGGGTTAGGCCACAAATTCAGAGTTTCACCAAATTGCTGAGATCTGCCTTGAAGCTTGCTCTGAACTCAATCCTTTATCATGATGATTACATGATTGCTGCCTACTCAGAGCAGTTACTATTTATGCTTCTAAGTTCCATGTGGCACTGGTAGGGTGCTTCTAAAATCAGATTGATTTCCAGAATATGCTGCAGCTGCACAGACTTTAACTATTGCCTTCCTGGCATAGAAAACTTGTCCGGAGAACATTCATTTGCTTAGGTATGGGTTTAATGAGTATTTTTCTTTAGCTGGCTGGGTTGTGTATGTGTAGTTTGCTGATATTTTTCTATACATGTTAATTACTCTATTTATTACTATTTATAATTTGCACACTTTCTCTAAAAAAGCTCATTTGCATATTCTATCTGTGTTTTGTATCTTTTCTTTTTTTAAATTATTGTATGAATTATGACAAATAGTTGCCTGCCACTACAAATGCCTGCATGCTTTTTCCAAACCAGTGACTCACTAGGCAGTGAATCCACAATTTAGATGACAGCCCTGGAGCCTAGAATTCTGCAGACCATATTAGTAATGGTAGTGCTCATTTTTCTATCCTCCCATCTTCTTTTAAGTGAAGAAAATCATGAATATGGTACCACATGTGCTCACATAATGAGAAAATTCCAAATGTGTTAATAGGCAATATAGTTTAATATAAAGCATAATCCTATTTTCCTGCCTTAAATCTATTTGATGTTTTCATATAAATATTCAATGAAATCTAAATTAGCTTAAAGACAGTGCATAACAGCATGAAAAATAGTTTCCCTGTGTTGACTGTATTAAAATTAGCTGAATGGAAGGAAGTTGGCGATCATCTTTTATGGTGTGATTATTAAATATAAGTATTTCTATTCACGTTATTTTAGCTGACAGTTAAACTTGAGCTTGTTAAATATAAAAAGTATATAATTTTGCAGGCTGATGTTTTCTAAATGATGTCTGGGACTTCTCTTTCCCTGTTGTCATTTATATTTTGGCTGGGAAGTTCATTCAGGTTGCTAATGTTGCATAGAAACCAAAATATCAGAGCCATGCAATTTCTACAGGGATTAACTTTGGGAACAAAATACAGTCAACCTTAATGTTTAGCTTTGGTGCTGCTATCTTTGTTCAGTTCAGCATATGTTTTAGAATTTATGTTAGTTAAAGGGATATACCCTTTATGTTCAGACCTTTAAAGATGTGTACGTGCATCAGTCTGTTAAATATACTGTATTTATGAATGTGGGTTTCCTTTACAAATGAACTAAAAATATTAAAGGCTGGGGTTTATGCTAACATTCAACTAAATTGTAGACATGGGCCGAACAACCCCTTGTTCGGATCGCAGCAGAACTTTCGTACATCGCAAATGTTTGGAACGGCAAAAAGGAACCCCACTGAAATCTTTGGGACCTGAACTGAAAAAATCAAAAGTGCCCATTTTGAAGGCGTATATTCAAGTAATTGGGTATTCAATGGTTATAGGGGTCCGGGTACTGCCCTGGGGGACATCTATCAATGTAAAAACAGTTTGTAAAAAACATCATTTTTAAATGAGCAGTGATTTACTGATGCTTAAAGTGAAACCATAAAAATTAGAAATAACAATAAAAATGAATAATTCCTTTAAACATAGTGCCTGGGGGGTCCCCTTAGTCTGCCTGTAATGTGGCACATTTGTACCATATATAGAGCCTGCTGCAACAATAATGACATTTATAAAGCCAAAAAAAATGAAATTTTCCATTCAAGTTTTCTTTATTTTATAAACAACAGCTTGGGGAGCCAGTCTGTATGATGAGGCCACAATTTTGTGCACTCAAAACAAAATTAGAGATTTTTTGGTTAAATTCTGGTATCTCTTTCGCAGATTTTGGATGGAAGTAATAGGTACATAAAAATAGGGCTTTGGGTGTTAGTGGTGCCTTCACAATGTAACTCTATACAAGTACTCGTGATGATGCAAGAATTGGCCTTGCTGTCAAAAATTAAAATATGCACCTGTCAAACAGGTGTGGAAAAATTAGTCTTTATAGGGTCATGGTGTGAAGGTACCACTGACACCCAGAGGTACTCTTGATGAAAGCAAGAATAGGCCTTGCTGTCAACAATTAAAACTATATGCACCTGTCAAACAGGTGCAGAAAAATTGGTCTTTGGGTGTTAATTGTGCCAATGAAACCTACACAAATAACATTCTTCCAGATGAAATCAACACTCACAACAGTAGGCAGCCTAGAAGTCTTGCAGAGATTCCACATCCCAAAACCAAACCAAATTAATTTTGACAAATGGCAGACGGTCTACAGAGTCTGTGGACAGGCGCATTCTATTATCAGTAACAAAACCTCCAGCAGCACTGAATGCCGTTTGGAAGGCACGCTGGATGCTGGGCAGCGCAGCAGCTCAATCTCTTACTGGGCAAGCTCTGGCCAGTGGTCTATTCTCATAACCCAGTAACCCAGTGGGTCATCAACTGGAAAGCTCTCCATCTCTGTTTTCATCCCTAGATAATCGCCCCCCATATGATGCAGAAGCTGCCGATGGTATGTGGAAGCTGAGAGCTCTAGGCGGCGAGGACTAAAAAAATTGTGAAATGCATCACTTAGATGGCCCCCTTCTCCACCGCTCCTCTTTTGAGCAACAGAAGCCTACAAACTATGTTTTCCATGACACTGTAACCTACCAGAGTCAGGAAAAGAATTTGATAAACTCAATGTCCTCAAGAGATTTCATCTTCTGCACCCACTGTGGGGATGGAATGAGTTCTGAGACTTTCCCTTGTAATGGTGGTCAAGGAGGGTTGCCAACCAATAGTGATCCTCCTCTTTGATGCCACATATTCTTGGGTCCTTTCACAGGATTTGAAGCATGAGGGAGCCCATGCACCGCAAGTTTGGTGAGGCATGAAAAGCAGACTCCTCGGGGGTCACTGAGGATTACAGTATCTGGAACTGCCTCTTCCCAACCACATACTATTCCCAAGGGTTCTGGAGATTGAAAACCATCTTGTCAACTTCTCACGTACCTGACTGATGAGCCTGATAGTGCAGAGGAAGGCCTCCCTTACGTATCTGACTCGCGGCCCCTGGTAGAGCAGACAGGTGGCACGGGAGAGCAGAATGGTATGAGGGCCTAGCGGGTCAGCTGTTGGACGGGCAGCTCCAAGGTCCCAGATGCTTTAAAGGGAGACAACCAGCAGGTAGCAGGATCCCAACAGCAGGCAGGCAGAAGGACGGAACACCCGAGTCCACACTCACTCTGGGGGCTCACAGGCAAACGGATCAGTTCACAGGCCAGGTCAACAACAGGCGGGCGACGTGGAATCCAAAGGAGCATGCAGGTTCAAGGTCAGAAGGGAGCTGAGGTCAGGTGCAGGCGGAAAGCAAGGGAAGTCCAAAGTCAAGCCGGGTCAAACAGGAGATCAATCACAGAAGCAGGTAAACAGGAGCAGGGGTCACAGGAAGCTGCTTATCAGACAGCAAAGACATAATGCTTCTGAGGAGTTTAAATAGAGCAGCCTGTTGCCAATCACTGCAATTAGTCTGCAGACTCTGCACTAAGTTAACCCCTTAGGTTGCAGACCCATGACATTGCCCCCTCCTAAAGGGCAGTCTCCGGATGCCCAATTGAGCCAACTTCTCGGCATGGGATCTCTTGAAGGATTGCATTAGTTCCTTAGCATGAATATTGCTTTCAGGCTCCCAAGAGTTATCTTCCGGTCCATACCCCTTCCATTTAATTAGGTACTGAACCTGATTGTACCTCTTTCTACAATCCAATATTGTTTCCACCTCAAATCCTCCTCCCCATTGACTATTACAGGCTCTGGTGGACCAGTATTTAGTTCAGGAAAAGGATTCGGAACCACAGGTTTCAACAGAGTCACATGGAAGACGGGGTGAACTTTAAGTGAATCTGGTAATTCTAGCTCATAGGCTTCATCATTGATCTTCCTCTTAACAGGAAAGGGACCCAAAAACTTAGGGCCCAATTTTTTTGAGGGGCAAGCCATTTTCAAGTTCACTGTAGACAACCATACCTAGTTGCCAGGTTCCAGAATTAGTTCTCCTCGCTTCTTCCTGTCAAAGATCTTTTTATTTTACTCCTGTGTCTTGGCCATAGTCTCTTGTAAAAGTTTGTTGTTTTCAGAGAAGAAATTCATTGTTTCAGAGACTGCAGGGATTGAGCATTCAGGTATAATACTAGGGAGGAAGGACGGGTGAAAGCCGTAATTAGCAAAAAACGGAGTTTGTTTGATGGCAGAATGGAAAGAGTTATTATAAGCAAACTCGGCAATGGGGAGTAAAGAGACCCAGTCATCTTGGGAGAAGGAAGAGAAGCAACGGAGGTACTGCTCCAGGGTCTGATTGGTTCTTTCTGTTTGTCCGTTCGTCTGAGAGTGGTATGCTGAGGAAAAAGCCAATTCAATCTCTAGAGAACCACACAGAGCTTTCCAGAACCTGGAGGTGAACTGGACACCCCGGTCAGACACGATGTTGGCTGGAACACCATGGAGCTTTACAATTTCTTTGACGAAATTTTTTGCAGTTTCCACAGCCGAAGGTGTACCTTTCATGGGCAAAAAATGGCCCATTTTGGACAGTCTGTCCACCACCACGAAGATGGTAGAAAAACCCTCTGCCGGGGGGAGTTCCACAATGAAGTCCATTGAGATCATCTTCCAGGGTCTCTCTGGAACGGGCAATGGCTTCAGTAAACCCCAGGCCTTTACCCTGCTGTTCTTGCTTCGGGAGCAAGTAGTACAAGACTCCACATAGCTCTTACAGTCGCCTACCACCTGAGGCCACCAGAACGTGCGTTGTACCAGTTCGGCCGTCTTCAGGGCACCGAAGTGTCCGGCCAGCTTGTGGTCATGACAGAGCTCTAACACCATCAGTCTTAAGTCCTTAGGTACAACAATTTTACCTTCATGCCATAGTAAGCCATCCTGTGACTGTAAGCTGGTTTCAGAAGACGAAGCAATCTCAGCAGAAGCCTGTTTGAGTCGGGATAGGAGATTCTCCTGTAATATAAGAAAGTTTCCTGAGGGAAGGATGGTGTCTGGGAGTGTGAACCTTTCCGGGTCGTTGAACATACGTGAAAATGCATCTGGTTTTGTATTTTTCGACCCTGGCCTGTACGTTATATGGAATGAGAATCTAGAGAAAAAAAGTGCCCACCTTGCCTGCCGAGGTTTTAATCTCTTAGCCGTTCTCAGATATTCTAGATTCTTGTGGTCTGTATAGACAAGAATGGGATGTGCTGCACCTTCAAGTAAGTAACGCCATTCTTCCAATGTGGCCTTGATGGCCAAAAGTTTGCGGTCTCCCATATCATAATTTCTTTCCGATATTGATAATTTGCGGGAAAAGAAAGCAACCGGGTAGAGTAGGGCTTTAGCTCCTTGCCGTTGAGACAGCACAGCCCCCAATGCAACTTCTGAGGCATCAACTTCAAGAACAAACGGTAAGGCAGGGTCAGGGTGCTTCAAGATGGGTGCTGACGTGAACAGCTTCTTGAGGGCTTCAAAAGCAGATTGCGCTTTGGGAGACCAGAGGAATCGGGTTCCTTGCTTAGTTAGTTAGGTAATGGGGGCGATAATAGCAGAGAACCCC
This sequence comes from Pelophylax lessonae, assembly GCF_965119305.1. NCBI lineage: Eukaryota > Metazoa > Chordata > Amphibia > Anura > Ranidae > Pelophylax > Pelophylax lessonae. The sequence goes on from NC_138770.1 coordinate 444,694,482, forward strand.
CTAATGAACTTCCAGTAGAAGTTGGCAAACCCGATGAAGCGTTGAACCCCCTTTCTGTCCATAGGAGCTGGCCAATCTAAGATGGCAGTGACTTTCTGAGGGTCCATCTTGATACCTTCAGCAGAGATGATCAGACCTAAGAACTGGATACACTGAAGTTCAAAATCGCACTTCTCTGGTTTGGCATAGAGGCCATGTTGCCGTAGTCGGGTTAGCACATTTCAGACATGTCTAGGGTGGTCATCAACTGAGGAGGAGAAAATCAGGATGTCATCCAGGTACACAATGACGTACAAGTCCAGATAGTCACGAAAAATGTCATTGACAAAGTGCTAAAAGGTGGCCAGTGCATTGCATAACCCAAAAGGCATGACTAGGTACTCGAAGTGTCCGAATCTAGTACGAAATGCCGTTTTCCATTCGTCTCCTTCTCGAATACGGATTAGATTGTATGCTCCCCGCAGGTCCAGTTTAGTGAAGATGACTGCGGCTCCAAGTCTTTGAAACAGTTCGGGCACAAGAGGCAGAGGATAACGGTTCTTTACAGTAATCTTGTTCAATTCTCTGTAGTCTGTGCAGGGTCGCAGTGAACGGTCCTTCTTTTCAACAAAGAAGATGCCTGCGCCAGCCGGAGAGGTAGATGGGCGAATAAACCCTTTTCTTAGGTTGTCATCAATATAGTCCTTTAGCTTGCCCAATTCAAGCTCAGTTAAAGGGTAAATCCTTCCAAAAGGGACCTCGGCCCCTGGTAACAGTTCAATAGGGCAGTCATAGGACCTATGAGGGGGGAGGGTCTCTGCACCCTTCTTACTGAATACGTCCAGAAAATCGTGGTATGCCACTGGGATTGATTTTCGTAATTCAAGGTCTGAGTCAAGGCAGAGTAAGGGTGAGGGGTTGACTGGAGGTTCTTGCAGGCAATGTTGCTGGCAATAGCTTGAAGGAAATTTGATTTCTCCAGTGGCCCAGTTGATTTGGGGGTTATAGGCCTGTAGCCAGGGCATACCTAGGTTGATGGGGAACAGAGGTGATGAAATGGCATCCAGGCGTAAAAACTCTTGGTGATGGGAAGCAATGATAGTAAGCAAAGGGACCGTCTTTTGTGTGACTGGACCGTATTTAATGACAGAGCCATAAGCAAGATGTACAGCTAGTCCCCTGGCCTTTGGTTGAAGTGGAATGAGGTGTTTGGCTGCAAACGTCAAGTCTATGAAGCAGCTGCAGGCTCCGGAATCAATTATGACGGATACCTGGATACTCCTTCCTGGAAGCTGTAACATGATGGGGAGAGTAAGATGAGAGGCTTGGTTAGGTGAAACAGGAACATGCACTGAAGAGATTGAAAGGCACTTACGCATCTTTGCAGGGCAGGACCTCACATAATGCCCGGGTTCCCCACAGTACATACAGAGGTTATTGATTCGTCTGCGCTGTCGTTCCTCCATGGTGAGAGACGGACGAAGCAAGCCCAACTGCATGGGTTCGGAGGTGTCCGGGCCCGGAGCGACTGGAGCAGAAGGAGTCTGGCTGGAGAAACTGGGAACTTTAGGTAGCATCCAAGTTGGCCGATATTGGCCTGAGGATCTTTCGGAGCGACGTTCCCTTAGGCGTCGGTCAATCTGAATTGATAAGTTAATAAGTGCGTCCAGGGATTGGGGTATCCCAACTCGTGCCAGTTCATCTTTTAGAGGATCAGATAGTCCCATCTGAAATTGGTAATGAAGGGCCGCATCGTTCCAATTGGTATCAGAACTCCAACGCCTGAACTCGGCCACGTAGTCCTCTGCCGCTCTGCGGCCTTGTTGAAGTGCATGTATTGCGGCCTCAGCGGTAGCAGTCTGCTGGGGGTCCTCATAAAGTTGGGACATTGCGTCAAAGAACGTGGTGAGGTTGTTTAGCGATTCAGCCTTTTGTTCCAGAAGGCGATGTGCCCAGGCTTGGGGCTCTCCGGTCAACAGGGAGATAACGAAGCCCACTTTGGTTGCTTCCAAAGAAAAGGTGCGGGGTTGCAGGGCAAAATAGAGTTCACAAGCATTATGAAAGGCTCTGTATTTGCTACGTTCACCCGTAAATCTTTCGGGTGTGGGTACCCTTGGTTCTGGTGGTAATATCACTACCGCAGGTCCGGATGAGGGAGCACCTGTAGGGTTGGCGGGAGATGACAGAATTTGAACTCGTTCTTCCAGCCGAGTATATCCCTTTTGTAGATCCTTAACAGCTTGCGTCAGACCCGCCAGATGTCGGCACAGTTCTTCCATGGGGGAGGTTCCTCGCTCGGGCTCAGACATGGCTGTCTGATACTGTCAACTTCTCACGTACCTGACTGATGAGCCCGATAGGGCAGAGGAAGGCCTCCCTTACGTATCTGACTCGCGGCCCCTGGTAGAGCAGACAGGTGGCACGGGGGAGCAGAATGGTATGAGGGCCTGGCGGGTCAGCTGTTGGACGGCAGCTCCAAGGTCCCAGATGCTTTAAAGGGAGACAACCAGCAGGTAGCAGGATCCCAACAGCAGGCAGGCAGAAGGACGGAACACCCGAGTCCACACTCACTCTGGGGGCTCACAGGCAAATGGATCAGTTCACAGGCCAGGTCAACAACAGGCGGGCGACGTGGAATCCAAAGGAGCATGCAGGTTCAAGGTCAGAAGGGAGCCGAGGTCAGGTGCAGGCGGAAAGCAAGGGAAGTCCAAAGTCAAGCCGGGTCAAACAGGAGATCAATCACAGAAGCAGGTAAACAGGAGCAGGAGTCACAGGAAGCTGCTTATCAGACAGCAAAGACATAATGCTTCTGAGGAGTTTAAATAGAGCAGCCTGTTGCCAATCACTGTAATTAGTCTGCAGACTCTGCACTAAGTTAACCACTTAGGTTGCAGACCCATGACACATCTGTTGAGTGTTGACGTATATCTTTCTCTGCTTCAATTCCTCCAAAACTGCCAGAATCCTCCTCCTCCTCCTCCCTCTCCTCTTGTGTGTTCTGTGGCATTGTAAGAATGGTGTCTGCATAAAGCGGACCTTGAGAGGAAAGGAAGTCCTCCTCTTCCTCCCGCTGCTCTTCCTTTGAGTGCCCTGTCCATAATTTTGCGAGAGTCTGCTCCAGCAGGAACACAACAGGGATTGTGCCATTGATCCATGCATTGTCACGGCTCACCATACTTGTGGCCTCTTCAAATGGTGACAGTACAGTGCATACATCCTTAATCAGCAGACATTGGTGTGGACAAAAAAGTCAAGTTGGCCTGAGGCTGTTGTTGTGCCATAGTCACACAGATACTCGTTAATGGCCCTCTGCAGCATGTGCAGCTGCTGTGGCATTGCCAAAGTTGAGTTCTACCTGGTAGGCATGTCACAAATCAGGCAGTTTACGAGCAGGTGGAATTCCCGCTGAATTTTAGCCAACCGAGCACTGGCTGTGTATGACCGCTTGAAATGGCTACAGACTCTTCTGGCCTGCTGTAGCAGATCATCTAACCCTGGGTACCTATTTAGGAAATGCTGCACCACCAAATTGAGGACATGTGCCAGGCATGGCACATGTGTTAAGTTTACCTGTCTAAGGGCGGACAGAGGCTTGTGCCACTATTCCGGGCTCCAGCTGGTGTGTCGCGAACCACCTTTGGGCCTGCTCCTGCAGACCTGCAAGAATCCCTGCTCGGGTGTGGTTCCTGTCCCCTAGACACACCAACTGAAGCACTGCATGGTACCTTTTAGCCTGACTCATTGAATAGCCCCTTGAACACTTAGGGGGTACTTGTGGTTCGAAGAACAATTAATAAGAGGAGGGCATTGAGGAGGAGGTGGAGGGGGGGGGTAGAGCTGACAAATCTCACATCATCACCACTAGCTGTATGGAGACATGGTGGCACAGCAAGTTGCAGCACTGAGCCCTGTCCTGCATCCTTCCAAATTGCAAGCAGAGTTACCCAGTGTGATGTGAACGAAATATAGTGTCCCTGACCATGCTTGCAGGATCACGTGTCAGCAGTAATGTAGACTTTGTGGCTGGCTGTCTTGCCCAATGATGCCACAACATTGTCTTCCACGTGACAGTACAGAGCTGGAATGGCATTAAGTGAAAAAAAAAATAGCGACTGGGAACCTGCCATTGGGGTACAGCAAATTCTGCAAATTCACAGAAGGTACAGAATCCACCAGATGGAAAGGCAGAATTTGTAAAGCCAGCAGATTTGACAAGCTTGCATTTGGATGCTGGGCATGTGGGTCGCAATGATTGTATTTTTTTTTTTACTGTAGCAGATGGGGCAGAGAATTTTGCCAGTTATATTCAACAGCTGGTGGTGTGCTACTGGCAGATGTGTTGCAACGACCTGGGGCACCCTGCGCTATGCCATCATACCTGTCAGTGGAGGCTGCTGAGAGGTCATGAGGTATAGCGGGAGTACACTGAGGTGAGTAAGGAGGAGGAACAGAATTGTGTCCCTTTTGTGTGACTTTCAGGCACTCTTGACAACGGGCCGAGTGGTGGGAGGTTAAATGCCTTGTCAAACATGTGGTACCCAAATGGCTGATGTTTTTTTCATGCTTGATGTGCTTGAGACAAACTTTGCAGATTGCAACAGTGTGATCGGCTGCACATGTGCTAAAAAATGCCCAGGCAGCTGAGCTGTGGGAAGGGTGCCGGGAGATAACAGCTCCACAATCTGATGGAATAGGGTGGCTTCCCTCTACTCTTCAATAATGGCTGCCTCATTGGAGTTTGTGCCTCACCTTCACTTTCCTCCTCTGCTCTATCCAGCACCCAAGTCACGTCAGTGACCTCGTCATCATCATCATCATCTCCTCCTCCATCCTCATTACCACTGAAAACAACTTGGCAATATGCTGCGACTGGGGGAACATGACTGGCAATTTGTGCACCAGTGTTCTACCCTCTCTGTAGACTCATGTTCCTACCTTCCTCAACCTCAGAACCAACATCTGAATCAAGTAATGGCTTTGTATCATCAAGGAGCAAGTGGCTAATGCTGTGTTCAAATAACTCAGCTGACTCCTCCATGCCTAATGCTGGGGCTATGGCAGGAATAGCTGTGTACAAGGAGGCAGATTTAGCCACTCTGGCAGCTTCAGTAGACTGCGCACTAGTCTCTGCTTGGGTGGCGGAGGATGAGGATGGTTTGGTAAACCAGTCCACCACCTCCTCTGCATGATGTGGCTGGATAGCATGGGCAACATCACTAACCAAAGGAAATGATGCCCTGACTGAGGACTAACCAGATCCACCTTTGCCAGTGAACACATAGGTTGCTGGCCCATCACAGTGCCATGGGAACCTCTGCCCCTCCTTGTTGGCCTCCCAAACATGATGTAGGGGTGCTTATTAACAAAATGTAATAAAGATGTGGAAATGTGTATGTGGATGCACTTTATTTAATGGAAAGTGGTTTTTGGTACACTTTAATTCTGAGAACTCACTACACAGACATACTACACCGACACACTACAATATACTGAGGTAAAACAGCACTAACGCACAGTAATAAACTGCGTTAAACGTGCATTAACGCACATAAATATACTGCATTAATCGTGCAATAATGCACTGAAATGTACTGCGTTAAAAGTGCACTAACGCACAGAAATATACTGTGTTAAATGTGCAGTAATGCACAGAAATATAATGTGTTAAACATGCACTAACGCACTGAATTATAATGCGTTAAACGTGCACTAATGCACTGAAATATACTGCGTTAAACGGCAGGTAATGCACAGAAACATACTGCAATTAATGTGCAGTAACGCATTGACATATACTGCGTTAAATGTGCACTAACACACCTAAATATACTGCGTTAAATGTGCAGTAACGTGCTGAAATATACTGTGCTATAGGTCATGCAATGCACTGAAATAATGCACATTTAACACAGTATATTTCAGTGTGTTACGTGTCGTTCAACACAGTATATTTCATTGCGTTATTGCACATTTATTGCAGTATATTTCTGTGTGTTAGTGCACGTTTAACGCAGTACATTTTAGTGTGTTACTGCATGTTTACCACAGTATATTTATGTGCATTTCTGCACATTTAACGCAGTATATTTCTGTGCGTTACTGCGCGTTTAACGCAGTATATTTCTGTGCGTAACTGCACGTTTAACACAGTATATTTCTGTGTGTTACATGTCGTTTAACACAGTATATTTAAGTGTGTTACTGCACGTTTAACCCAGTATATTTCAGTGCATTATAGTGTGTTAAACCTGCAGTAACGCACAGAAATATACTGTGTTGAATGTGCAGTAACGCACAGAAATATACTGCATTAAACGTGCAGTAATGCATTGACATATACATCATTAAACGTGCCCCTATGCACAAAAATATACTGCGTTATATTAGTACTAATGCACTGAAGTATGCTGAGTTAAGCGCCATGTAACGCACTGAAATATAATGCTTTAAACATGTACTAACGCACAGAAATATACTGCGTTAAACATGCACTAATGCACTGAAGTATACTTTGGTAAACGTGCACTAACGCACTGAACTATAATGCAGTAAACCTGCCCTGACAAAATAAACTGATACTAAAGTAAAAATGAATGCTCGCTACACTCACAGTGACTGAACTATCACTAGATTCACACTAAACTGATATTCTACACTGACAATAGAATCAGAACAGCACACTATAGCACAATAACTCTCTAGTAACACTGAACAGAGCCCTATTCTATCACTCTCCATGCTGATATCACACTACAAATGGCCGCTATTGAAATAATACTTTTATAGAGTGGGGTGGTACTAAGAGCAATGAGTCATGATTGGATAAAGTCATCATTACTTTCCCCAATCATTGCTCTGACAGTGCTCTGTGCCCTGATTTGGCAAAACTTTCATTGCTTCAGCCAATCAGGGCTTCAAATGCACTGTGCGGGGGCACAGTGCATTGTGCTCATTTGGCGGGCCAAGCAAATGGTCAAATGTCCCAATAATTCAGGTGTTCTTTGAAACGGGCGAACAGCCAATGTTCAGCCCAAACTCATGGTCGGGCCGAACCATTCGCCCATCCCTAATTATTAAAGGAAAGAAGAGGCCAATGGGCTACCACTGGGGTATAAGATAGAATAGGGGTGGGGATTAATCTGTAGATTTCAACCAAAATTCTGAAACAGACAGCCAATTCTGTAGTGTCACCACTTACTCACGGAAATAGAAGAAAAAGGGGGGAATCAGCGCTTATTTCACTAAATAATCATATAAATCCAAAAATAGTATATTTTCCTAAAACTGGGTATGACACAAAATCCTAGTTAAAGTGTGGTACACGTTCCAATGGGTATAATGGGATGAAGAAAAATGATAAAATGCATACAAATAAGTTATGTGACTTTAGTGAAATGATAACTCAAAACTGATGAAGCATTAATAGGTGCGTAAAACATATATAGTGTAAAAAAGTTGATGCGATAAAATGATAACAAATATCCACATATATAGTGTAAAAAAGTTGATGCGATCAAATGATAACAGATATCCAAGATGTAATGGCATAAATTACAATAAATATCTATAAAATATATAATTGTGGGGTGATATTTAATTATAAATAAAAGTCCATGTGCAGGAATGTGCAAAATTTGCTTAAAAGGAAAGGTGACTTTCGTGACTCTTCACAGTAATCAAGTGACTTTCGTGGAACTCCTGAAAGTGAGCTATATCCTCTAATAGGTGCAATGGCCGCTCACCTCCAAAAACAACTTTAAAGGTGTTTAATGATGACAATCACTGGACTGGGATATCTAATCCTCCTCCACAGGTAGGGACTTCTATTGGGATCTCTTGGATGTCCTTTGTGTCTTAATGGATGTTGTCCGCCTTGTTTGTTAGTGGGCATCAATCCTCCAAATATTCTTAATACTCCTCCAGTACGCTCAGAAAAATGAATGGGTACTCATAGTGAAAAATATCAAAGTATTTATTTAAGGACAAAAAAGTAGACTTACAGTTAGAGTAAAACAAGTTCAGCAGCCGCCTATGCGGTATAGCTCCGATACAGTGACGTCACCTGGCTCCTCCCGATGCGTTGCATCATTTAAACATGTGACTTTATCAAGGGTAGGCCGTGGGTGACAGTCTCCGGGTTTTAAAGCCGAATGGTAACCATTCCACTGGTGACCAACCACTAAACGATAATTGTGACTGATATATACACATGGTGAGTATGGAAAGAAAGAGAGGTTAATGGTCAGATATGAAGATGTCAGGATTAGTGTCATTACGTGGGTCACCTGCTGGTGACACTGTTGTTCCTGGAACTGAGGGGCGCAGTTCCAGGGCCTACCAGCGGGTGTCTCCCAGCAGCTGGACTGTTCTTATAATAAAGCTGCACCTGAGGAGGACTGCTGAGAGAATATAAGCCCGCCCTTCACTGAGGCTCAGTGCTTCAGTATTTTCTCTGCTAGCTGTGTCTCTGTCTGAGCCTGATCCTGAAACCTGTATCCTGAAACCTGTATTCTGATCCTGATCCTGAAACCTGCATCCTGAAACCTGTATTCTGATCCTGAGTCCTGTTCCCTGCTTCCTGTACCTGGCTCCCTGCTTTCCTTGTCTCCTGTCCCTGTCCTGTCCTGCTATTGTTTGCTTCATCCTTTTTTATATAGGTTGTATTGGGGTTTTGTACTGTTATCATTTATATTTTGTTTACTTGTTTATGGTCTACTGGTGTTGGTATTGGAGTATGTAATTTTGCCTAATAAACTTATTTACATCTTTAGTTCTTCCTACATATTGAATGCGACAAGGGCATTCCAATAAATAGACCACTCCCTCTGTTCTGCACAAAATGAATTCCTTGATTTTTTAGGCCTTCCCTGTGCTGTTGACTTGAATTCCTCTTTTTTCTTTCTATTGGATAGTGTTCTTTTACAAGCATAACACTTTTTGCAAGGATAAAACCCTTTTCCCTCAAAAAAGCTAAAATAGTTTGTCTTTGGTGTATCTGTTACATTTTTTGCTATTATATTGCAAAGTATTGGTTCTTTTCTGTGAATGAATTTTGGATGTTCTGGTAGAAATTCAGCCAGATCTTTATCTGCTCGTAGGATTTTCCAACGTTTTTTTTTAAAATGATGTCTATTTTCTTATGTTTCATGTTGAAATCCAGGATCAGGGGAGGATTGTGATGTACTGACTGTTTCTGGTTCTTCTTGGTGTTGTCTAGTAGAAGATCTCTGTTTATGTCTCCCACTTCTTCTATCTTTTGTTGGATGAAGGTATTTGAATAGCCTTTTTCAATAAATCATGTCCCTAGTATTTCTGCTTGGTGTTCATAATCTGATTTATCTCTGCAGTTTCGTCTAATGTGCATAAACTGGCCTTTTGGAATATTTATTAGCCACGGCTTGTGATGGCAGCTACTCATGGGGAAGTAACTGTTTCTATCTACTGGCCTGAAAAAGGTTTTGGTCTTTAATATATCCTTTTCCCGCCAGATGTCCAAATCCAAAAATATAATTTTATTTTCGCTCACATCCCAGGATAGAGTGATATTTTTGTCATTCTCGGCAAGTGTTTCTCCGAATTTTGAGAGGCTTTATTTATCTCCAGCTCAGATTACAATAATATCGTATATAAATCTCTTACAGACTAATAGCTGGTTTGGGCGATTTTCCTAAATGGCTAACTCTTCCCATTTTGCCATGAAAAGATTGGTTACACTTGGTGCATACTTTGCACCCATCACCACACCCTGTAATTGTTTGTAATAATCCAAATCGAACCAGAAATAGTTATGCTCTAGGCCAGGACTTCCCAAACTGTGGGGCACGACCCACTGGTGGGTCACGAGCCGCATCTGAGTGGGTCTCTGGCAGTCGCCGGTGTTAGAGGAGTCAGATCAGTGAGCAGGCATCAACCGCAGCCCGCACACACTGTATTACGAGCGAGCAAGCGGGCGGGACCAAGAGCTTCACTGACGCTCCGACTCCGCCCGCCATCTGCACCCATCCATCATCAACTGAGTGCACACTCGCCGCCCGCCGCTCCCTGCAGATAGTCCCGCCTCCCGCTGGCCAGCACCGCCCAGAAGTTACAAAGAAGGCACGCCTGCCTGGGCTGCGCGGGCTGCGGCTGCCAGTAGATTATTGTGCTGCTGGCTAGGGGAGGGAGTGGGGAATTGGTGCTGCGGCGGGACTAGTCCAGAGAACTGTCTCTCTCACTCTGGAGGAGGGACTAGGGGGTGGAACTGTGGCTGGCCTATGATGAGACCGCGCGCTCACAGCAGTCAAAGAGGAGCTGAGGAGAGTGCTGCACAGCAGGAACTCTTGAAGTCAGTCAGCGATGGAGTCGGACTCAGGGATCACCAGAAAGACTGAGGGGAGACACAAGGACAAGGTACAAGTTTTTAAAGTTTAAACTGAAGTTTATGGGGGAGGGGGGCAGTAGGCCACTTCAGGAAGGTATGGGACCTGCCCTGGCCACCCTGGGGGGGACTGACTGTCACTGGGAGGGGGGATCCACCGTGGGGGGACTGACTGTCACTGGGAGGGGGGATCCACCCTGGGGGGACTGACTGTCACTGGGAGGGGGGGGGGATCCACCATCCACCCTGGGGGGACTGACTGTCACTGGGAGGGGGGATCCACCCTGGTCCCTGGCCCACCCTGGGGGGACTGACTGTCACTGGGAGGGGGGATCCACCCTGGCCCACCCTGGGGGGACTGATGGTCACTGGGAGGGGGGATCCACCCTGGGGGGACTTACTGTCATTGGGGGGATCAACCCTGGTCCCTGGCCCACCCTGGGGGATTGACTGTCACTGGGAGGGGGATACACCCTGGGGGGACTGACTGTCACTGGGAGGGGGGATCCACCCTGGGGGGACTGACTGTCACTGGGAGGGGGGATCCACCCTGGGGGGACTGACTGTCACTGGGAGGGGGGATCCACCCTGGCCCACCCTGGGGGGACTGACTGTCACTGGGGGGATCAACCCTGCTCCCTTGCCCACCCTGGGGGGACTGACTGTCACTGGGAGGGGGGGATCCACCCTGGGGGGACTGACTGTCACTGGGAGGGGGGATCCACCCTGGTCCCTGGCCCACCCTGGGGGGACTGACTGTCACTGGGAGGGGGGATCCACCCTGGCCCACCCTGGGGGGACTGACGGTCACTGGGAGGGGGATCCACCCTGGGGGGACTGACTGTCACTGGGAGGGGGGATCCACCCTGGGGGGACTGACTGTCACTGTGAGGGGGGGATCCACCCTGGGGGACTGACTGTCACTGTGAGGGGGGGATCCACCCTGGCCCACCCTGGGGGGACTGACTGTCACTGGGGGGATCAACCCTGGTCCCTGGCCCACCCTGGGGGGACTGACTGTCACTGGGGGGGATCAACCCTGGTCCCTGGCCCACCCTGGGGGGACTGACTGTCACTGGGAGGGGGGATCCACCCTGGCCCATCCTGGGGGGACTGACTGTCACTGGGAGGGGGGATCCACCTTGAGGGGACTGACTGTCACTGGGGGGATCCACCCTGGTCCCTGGCCCACCCTGGAGGGGACTGACTGTCACTGGGAGGGGGGATCCACCCTGGCCCACCCTGGGGGGACTGACTGTCACTGGGAGGGGGGATCCACCCTGGCCCACCCTGGGGGGGACTGACTGTCACTGGGGGGGATCAACCCTGGTCCCTGGCCCACCCTGGGGGGACTCACTGTCACTGGGAGGGGGGTTCCACCCTGGCCCACCCTGGGGGGAATGACTGTCACTGGGAGGGGGGGATCCACCTTGGGGGGACTTACTGTTACTGGGGGGATCCACCCTGGTCCCTGGCCCACCCTGGGGGGACTGACTGACATTGGGAGGGGGGTCCACCCTGACCCACCCTGGGGGAACTGACTGTGACTGGGAGGGGGGATCCACCCTGGCCCACCCTGGGGGGACTGACTGTCACTGGGGGGTCAACCCTGGTCCCTGGCCCACCCTGGGGGACTGACTGTCACTGGGAGGGGGGATCCACCCTGGCCCACCCTGGGGGGGGACTGACTGTCACTGGGAGGGGGGGATCCACCTTGGGGGGACTGACTGTCACTGGGGGGATCCACCCTGGTCCCTGGCCCACCCTGGGGGGACTGACTGTCACTGGGAGGGGGGATACACCTTGGGGGGACTGTCACTGGGGGGATCCACCCTGGTCCCTGGCCCACCCTGGGGGGACTGACTGTCACTGGGAGGGGGGGATCCACCCTGGCCCACCCTGGGGGGGACTGACTGTCACTGGGAGGGGGGATCCACCTTGGGGGGACTGACTGTCACTGGGGGGGATCCAACCTGGTCCCTGGCCCACCCTGGGGGGACTGACTGTCACTGGGAGGGGGGATCCACCTTGGGGGGACTGACTGTCACTGGGGGGATCCACCCTGGTCCCTGGCCCACCCTGGGGGGACTGACTGTCACTGGGAGGGGGGGATCCACCCTGGCCCACCTTGGGGGGATTGACTGTCACTGGGAGGGGGGATCCACCCTGGGGGGGGACTGACTGTCACTGGGGGGGGGGGGTCCACGCTGGTCCCTGGCCCACATATTTAGTTATATATTAATTAAGTGTTTTCAATAATAAATTGAAAAGTAGTAAATTGATATTTTTAATTCAACATCCCCCTCCCTTTAAAATATGCAATATTATTATTATTTTTTTCATTTATATAGCGCCAATAAATTCTGTAGCGCTTTACAATATTCAATTACAAGCCAGTGGGTCCCGAAAAAAAATCTGTATTCATAAGTGGGTCTCGGCCCAAAAAAGTTTGGGAAGCCCTGCTCTAGGCTGTATTTCAAGCATTTGATAAGAAAGTTTCTTTGTTTACATTCCATGTTGCTCACTTCTAGAGATGGCCTTGCGGTTCAACCGGCGGTCGGTTCACGGCAAATTTTGCTTGTTCGCTACCTGCCAATTTTGCGAACACATGGCGTTGTTCGCGGCGGCCATATTAGTTTACATTGGGGAGAACTTTGACCCATAACACAGCCATCAGGTGGAATGGGACAGCCAATTAAAACATTTCAGCACATGGACATGCCCCCTACCCTATAAATAGACCTGAGCTGTTGGCCATTTCACATTCTGCTTTTTGCCAGTGTAGGGAGAGATCTGCTGTGTTCATGAGGGAGAGATTGCCAGACACAAATAGCTCTGTGAAGATCCACAAAAGTCCTTTTCAGGGCTGGTATTTCGGTAAAGGTCTACTACAGTATCTTTTCAGGTTAGGGGTAGGTATCCAGTCGGTGCTTTAAGGGCAGTTAGAGATCAGCAGCAGTCACACAAATCGCTCCATTAATGTCCACAAAAATCCTTTTCAGGGCTGGAATTTCGTTATAGGTCCAGTCTCTTTTCAGGTTAGGGACAGGTATCCAGTATGTGCTTTAGGGGCAGTTAGAGAGATCGGCTGCAGTCACACAAATCGCTCCGTTAATGTCCACAAAAGTCATTTAAAGGGCTGCAATTTTTGGTATAGGTCCAGTCTCTTTTCAGGTTAGGGGCAGGTATCCAGTCTGTGCTTTAGGGGCAGTTAGAGAGATCGGCTGCAGTCACACAAATCGCTCTGTTAATGTCCACAAAAGTAATTTATAGCGCAGCAATTTTTGGTATAGGTCCAGTCTCTTTTCAGGTTAGGGGCAGGTATCCAGTCTGTGCTTTAGGGGCAGTTGGAGATCGGCAGCAGTCACACAAATCGCTCTGTAGCAGAACCCTATGGCTGTGCTAATGAAATTATTTGCAGGCATAGGGCTCCACTCCAAGCACACCTATATGTGTGTATGTGTATAAATACATATAAGTGTGTGTGTATATATATACCCCTATACAGAAGTTCAGATGTTATGCCTGCCTCCAAAGACGCCCAAAAAATGCCAAAAAAACGCCTGCAACAACACACCTGGGCATTTTTGTTGCAGGCGTTTTTTTGGGCATTTTTTGGGCGTCTTTGGAGGCATGTGTATATATACATACATGTGTGTGTGTATATATACCCCTACACAGAAGTTCAGATGTCATGCTTGCCTCCAAAGACATCCACAAAAAAGCCCAATAAACGCCTGCAACAAAAATGGCCGGGTGTGAAAATAGCAGAGCCCTATGCCTGCTCTACTGCAATTCTAATACAAACAATCTTTTTTTTTCTGGTTCTTGACATGCTACAGAGCTGAAACTTCACAGGTACACTTTTTAGATCCCCCCCGACACTAAATCCAAATAAATCTAATTTTGTGTGATTAATAGTCCCTGGGGCATGACCCGGAACCCTAGGCACTATTAAGGGGCATTTATTGGGTTTTAGGGCTTCAAAATGGTGTTTTTTGATTACCCAAGTTCGGGTCCCATTGATTTCAATGGGGTTCTGAAATCCGGGCCGAACTTTCGGGAAGTTCGGGGGTTCTGGTCGAACCGAACTTTACAAAAGTTCGATCATCCCTACCGGCAGATATGGAAGAGAGGCAGGCAGAACTTGCATTGCACAAGAGTTACAAAGCAGACTGCTAATGTATCAGGAGCGAGCCATCAACCATGTACAGTTACATCTGGCGCTCCCAGGACGCCGTCACATGGCTCCGCAGTGTGGGCTTTTTTTAGTCTTTTTTGTGAATTGCTGACAACAGTGATGTCATCTGTAGCCTTTGCAGTCAACGCATAAGTCGCGGTAAGCCCAACACTCACCTTGGGACAACCGCCTTAAGAAGGCACCTGAAATCCCATCACCGAGCCCAGTGGGAGCAACACCGTCAGAACCCACAAAGCCACACTCCAGTTTCTCACCGTCCAGCCTCTTCTCCTGTCTCCTCACAGTTGTCCTCCACTCCACCATCCATGATGCCATTGTCACGTTGTTCTGGAAAAAGGGAGGCTTCTGTAGCTCAAATGTTGGAGCGTAAAAAAAGGTGTCCGACAGGTGTTCGACTACATCGGGTTAACGGCCGATGTGGACGCTCTGAGGAGTGATGAACCCCTGGACTACTGGGTGGGCAGGCTTGACCTCTGGCCAGAGCTTGCACAATTTGCAATGGAACTGTTGGCTTGCCCCCTGTCCAGTGTCCTGTCCGAAAGGACGTTGAGTGCAGCAGGGGGGATTGTGACCGATAAGCGCACTCGCCTAGCCCATGACAGTGTAGACTACCTCACATTTATAAAAATGAATGAGGCATGGATCTCTGAGGAATTCAACACATGTGACCAGTAGGCCATGTTTCATTAAAATTCCTCATGACAGGCCACAAATATTTGCCAGACCGCCATCCACCCACAAAAATTCCTGGTCCATGTCTTCGCTAAATACAGCGGCATAAAAGGCATTTCATGTCCATTGAATGGCTAATTTTTGGGGCCTATACAGGCCAACACTTACTTCTGTATACTGTGAATGCCTAATGTACCTCTAGCCATCAAATATACTACGTTCTTTGCTGTCAGTTAAACCGATGTGAGCTAATTTTTGGAGTCTATACAGGCCGACACTTACTTCTGTATACTGTGTGAATGCCTAATGTACCTCTAGCCACCAAATACTACGTTCTTTGCTGTCAGTTAAACCCATGTGAGCTGATTTTTGGGGCCTATACAGACTGACACTTACTTCTGTATCCTGTGAATGCCTAATGTTCCTCTAGACATCAAATACACTACGTTCTTTGCTGTCAGTTAAACCCATGTGAGCTAATTTTTGGGACCTATACAGGCCGACATTTACTTCTTTATCCTGTGAATGCCTAATGTACCTCCAGACATCAAATAAACTACGTTCTTTGCTGTCAGTTAAACCCATGTGAGCTAATTGTGGAGCCTATACAGGCCGACACTTACTTCTGTATACTGTGTGAATGCCTAATATACCTCTAGCCATCAAATACTACGTTCTTTGCTGTAAGTTAAACCCATGTGAGCTAATTTTTGGGGCCTATACAGGCCAACACTTACTTCTGTATCCTGTGAATGCCTAATTTACCTCTAGCCATCAAATACACTACGTTCTTTACTGTCAGTTAAACCCACGTGAGCTAATTTTTGTGGTCTATACAGGCCGACACTTACTTCTGTATCCTGTGAATGCCTAATATACCTCTAGCCATCAAATACACTACATTCTATGCTGTCAGTTATACCCACGTGGGCAAATTTAGGGACCTATACAGGCCGACACTTACTTCTGTATCCTGTGAATGCCTAATGTACCACTAGCCATCAAATACACTACGTTCTTTGCTGTCAGTTAAACCCATGTGAGCTAATTTTTGGGGCCTATACAGGCCGACACTTACTTCTGTATACTGTGTGAATGCCTAATTTACCTCCAGCCACCAAATACTATGTTCTTTGCTGTCAGTTAAAACCATGTGAGCTAATTTTTGGAGCCTAT
Source organism: Pelophylax lessonae (assembly GCF_965119305.1). Classification (NCBI taxonomy): domain Eukaryota; kingdom Metazoa; phylum Chordata; class Amphibia; order Anura; family Ranidae; genus Pelophylax; species Pelophylax lessonae. Next base: position 444,710,867 of record NC_138770.1, read on the forward strand.
AAAGGCCGACACTTACTTCTGTATACTGTGTGAATGCATAATGTACCTCCAGCCACCAAATACTACGTTCTTTGCAGTCAGTTAAACCCATGTGAGCTAATTTTTGGAGCCTGTACAGGCCGACACTTACTTCTCTGTCCTGTGAATGCCTAATGTACCTCCAGCCATCAAATACACTACGTTCTTTGCTGTCAGTTAAACTCATGTGAGCTAATTTTTGGAGCCTATACAGGCCGACACTTACTTCTGTATACTTTGTGAATGCCTAATGTACCTCTAGCCATTAAATACACTATGTTCTTTACTGTCAGTTAAACCCATGTGAGCTGATTTTTGGGGTCTATACAGGCTGACACTTACTTCTGTATCCTGTGAATGCTTAATGTATCTCTAGCTATCAAATACACTACATTCTTTGCTGTCAGTTAAACCCATGTGGGCTAATTTAGGGGCCTATACAGGCCGACACTTACTTCTGCATCATGTGAATGCCTAATGCACCACTAGCCATCAAATACACTACGTTCTTTGCTGTCAGTTAAACCCATGTGAGGTAATTTTTGGGGCCTATACAGGCCGACACTTACTTCTGTATACTGTGAATTCCTAATGTACCTCCAGCCATCAAATACTATGTTCTTTGCTGTCAGTTAAAACCATGTGAGCTAATTTTTGGAGTCTATACAGGCCCACACTTACTTCTGTATACTGTGTGAATGCCTAATGAACCTCTAGCTACCAAATACTACGTTCTTTGCTGTCAGTTAAACCCATGTGAGCTAATTTTTGGGGCCTATACAGCATACTTTCCAACTTTTGAACTTTGCAATGAGGGACACGGAAAGAGAAACAGAACCTGCGTCGCGCGTAGCGCGCCGCAGCAAATTGTGGGTGTGGCCAATTTCTTAGCAGTGGGAGGGGCTTAAGGGATAGGGTAAACAAAACCCAGACTTCCTACTACTCATAAAATATGCTTTAATTGCTCAGCCTACCTTAAAGAAGAACTTCATTAAAATAGTCAGAGACTGCATAGCAACCAGCAACTGTTGAGACAATGAAGACTTTGGTGAGAAGTATATAATGTACAGTATTGTGTATATAGTGCAGGAGAGTGTAATGTACAGAATGCAGGAGACAGGAGTATGTAATGTACAGAATGCAGGAGACAGGAGTATATAATGTACAGAATGCAGGGTCGGACTCTGCACCATCCACACGCCCAGCTCTATACACCCCAAATGCCCACCCAGCTCCATACACCCCCCATCCACCCCAAATACCCCCAGCAGCTCTATCCACCTCAAATGCCCACCCTAGCTCCATCCACCCCAAATGCCCACCCTAGCACTATCTAGCCCAAACACCCATCCAACCTCCAAACACTCGAAATGCTCACCCCAGCTCCATCCACCCCCCCATCCAGCTCCATTCACCCCATATGCCCACCCCAGCTCCATCCACTCCAAATACCCTCAGCTCCATCCAACCCAAATGCCCCCTTTTGGGGGGCGCAAACAGAAAAATGTTATAGGCATTGCTTTGCGGCAAAAAACGCTGTAAAAAATTGCGTGACTTTGAGGTCACAAAAGTGTGAAAGGGGCCTTCATTAATCAAGGTAGAGTGTGCCCCCTTCAATGCAGAGTGACCAGCGTGTCCCCTTTCAATACAGAGAGACCAGCGTGCCCCCTTTCAATGCAGAGAGACCAGTGTGCCCCCTTTCAATGCAGAGAGACCAGCGTGCCCCTTCAATGCAGAATGACCAGCGTGCCCCCTTCAATGCAGTCAGACCAGCGTGCCCCTTTCAATGCAGAATGACCAGCGTGCCCTCTTTCAATGCAGAATAACCAACCTGACCCTTTTAATGCAGAATAACCAGCGTGCCCCCTTTCAATGCAGAATGACCAGCATACCGTGCCCCCCTTCAATGCAGAGAGATCATCGTGCCCCCTTTCAATGCAGAATGACCAACGTGACCCCTTAATGCAGAATGACCAGTGTGACCCTCTTAATGCAGTATGACCAGCGTGCCGTGCCCCCCCCACCCGAGACCGGTGCACTTACCTGCAGAGGTCTCTCCTCTGTCCCCCGACGTCTCCTCGAGTCCTTCTGCCTTCTCCTCGGCCAATGGCATGGTTTTGCCTTTCGGCCAATCAGGAAGACCTGATTCCTGATTGGCCAGGAGGAGGATCTGTGTGACAATAGCGAATTTTCATTTGCTATTGTCACACAATGGGTGGACTCAGGGCACACTGCTCTGCACCCCGGGTCCACCCTTCTGATCGGGAGCAGAAAAAGAGGGCGGAGCTGGGAGGAGGAGGGGGCGGGCAGCAGAGATGAACGGCATTATCGGAGACATTATCTGACAGGACACCGGCAGCCAGATTTTCCGGGACTTCAGCCCAGCTCCGTGGGACCCCAGGACCCCCTTCAATTTGCGGGACAGTTGGGAGGTATGCTACAGATCATTGATCTGTAGTCTGAGAAGTCCTCTTCTTCACTCCATACACTGACCAAAAGCCTGGATCCCCTCTTTTCTATGTTCACTAGTCAGCAGTCTGAATCTCCTCCATTCACTGGTCAGAAGCCTGCAGAGCACCCCTCTCTTCTATTTTCACCAATCAACAGTCTGAATCTCTTCTTCTCCCTATACACTGACCAGAAGCCTGTACCCCCTCACTTCTCTATTCATTGATGACCAGTCTGATTTTCCTCTCCTCCTCTCTATACAATAACCTAAAGCCAGGCTGTATCCCCTCACTTCTCTCCTGATTACCAGTGCAGTCTGATTTTCCTCTCTTCCTCTCTATACAATAACCTGGAGCCAGACTGTATCCCCTCTCACTTATAATCAGTGAACATAGAAGAGAGGGGATACAGCCTGGCTTCAGGTTATTGTATAGAGAGGAAGAGAGGAAAATCAGACTGCACTGGTAATCAGGAGAGAAGTGAGGGGATACAGCCTGGCTTCAGGTTATTGTATAGAGAGGAAGAGAGGAAAATCAGACTGGCGATCAGTGAAGAATAGAGGCGAGACAGTGCAGCTGAGCTCTGACTAGCAGGGAGCTGAGGAGGAGTTTACCACGGGGAAAGAAGCCTATGGAAAGAAAAAAAAAAACAATGCGGGCAGTTGTGGTGCCAGGACCCAGGGCACCCAGCAGCAAATGTACCCCAAATATGCCCTGGGTGCCTGGCGCTCCCACCCTGTACACATGAGAACGAAGGCTGCATCACTCATACACACTTGTTGCTGGAAGGGAGATCACACAGCATGACATCGATCAGGTCAGTCTCGTCTTCCTTCCTGGAGAGCACATGCTTCCCCTTACAGGAGATTCCTGGAGTGGGCGGGGCTTAGTGGCAAAGCCCAGGGCAGGCATTGTACGGTAATTGCAGGCTTTCAATAGCAAGGGAGTGGGCGGAGATACCGGCATAGCCGTGGACACTGCATTACAGTCTTCTAATACTAGCGGCGCCGCGCCATGCTAATGCTAAGGGAGGACAGGTGCGGGACACAGCCTGAATGTGCGGGACAGCGGGACTCTGTTACAAATGCGGGACAGTCCAGCAAAATCCGGGACTGTTGGGAGGTATGTATACAGGCCGACACTTACTTCTGTGTCCTGTGAATGCCTAATGTTCCTCTAGCCATCAAAAACACTACGTTCTTTGCTGTCAGTTAAACCCGTGTGAGCTAATTTTTGGAGCCTATACAGGCTGACACTTACTTCTGTATACTGTGTGAATGCATAATGTACCTCCAGCCACCAAATACTATGTTCTTTGCTGTCAGTTAAACCTATGTAAGTTAATTTTTGGAGCTTATACAGGCCAACTCTTACTTCTGTATACTGTGTGAATGCCTAATGTACCTCCAGCCACCAAATACTACGTTCTTTGCTGACAGTTAAACCCATGTGAGCTAATTTTTGGAGACTATACAGGCCGACACTTACTTCTGTATACTGTGTGAATGCCTAATGTACCTCTAGCCATCAAATACACTACGTTCTTTGTTGTCAGTTAAACCCATGTGAGCTAATTTTTGGGACCTATACAGGCTGACATTTACTTCTTTATAATGTGAATGCCTAATGTACCTCCAGCCATCAAATACACTACGTTCTTTGCTGTCAGTTAAACCCATGTGAGCTAATTTTTGGAGCCTATACAGGACGACACTTACTTCTGTATACTGTGTGAATGCCTAATGTACCTCTAGCCATCAAATACTACGTTCTTTGCTGTCAGTTAAACCCATGTGAGCTAATTTAGGGGCCTATACAGGCCGACACTTACTTCTGTATCCTGTGAATGCCTAATGTACCACTAGCCATCAAATATACTACGTTCTTTGCTGTCAGTTAAACCCATGTGAGCTAATTTTTGGGGCCTATACAGGCCGACACTTACTTCTGTATACAGTGAATTCATAATGTACCTCCAGCCATAAAATACTATGTTCTTTGCTGTCAGTTAAATCCATGTGGGCTAATTTTTGAGGCCTATACAGGCCGACACTTACTTCTGTATACTGTGAATGGCTAATGTACCTCTAGCCATCAAATACACTAGGTTCATTGCTGTCAGTTAAACCCATGTGAGCTAATTTTTGGGGCCTATGTAGGCCAACACTTACTTCTGTATACTGTGAATGCCTAATGTACCTCTAGCCTTCAAATACACTACATTCTTTGCTGTCAGTTAAACCCATGTGAGCTAATTTTCGGGCCTATACAGGCTGACACTTACTTCTGTATACTGTGAATGCCTAATGTACCTCCAGCCATCAAATACTACGTTCTTTGCTGTCAGTTAAACCCATATAAGCTAATTTTTGGGGCCTATACCGGCTGACACTTACTTCTGTATCCTGTGTGAATGCCTAATGTACCTCTAGCCATCAAATACACTACGTTCTTAGCTGTCAGTTAAACCCATGTGGGCTAATTTTTGGGGCCTATACTGGCCAACACTTACTTCTGTATCCTGTGAATGCCTAATGTACCTTCAGCCACAAAATACTACGTTCTTAGCTGTCAGGTAAACGCATGTGGGCTAATTTTTGGGGCCTTTTATGGCCGACACTTACTTCTGTATCATGTGAATGCTTAATGTACCTTCAGCCATAGAATACTACGTTATTAGCTGTCAGGTAAACCCATGTGGGCTAATTTTTGGGGCCACTACTGGCCGACACTTCTGTATCCTGTAAATGCCTAATGTACCTTCAGCCACAGAATATTACGTTCTTAGCTGTCAAGTAAACGCATGTGGGCTAATTTTTGGGGCCTGGAATCGCTGACACTTACTCCTTTATCCTGTGAATTCCTAATTTTTCAGACTGGAAATAAAAAACAATGGGTCTGTAAAGGTTCTGCCAAATTGTGGAATGAATGCGGACCCATTTTATAGATGTGTGAATGTGAATGGACCCTATATGTATTAGACATATATTTACCGGCTGCTGTCAGTTCTGGCTGATTTATGAAAAAAAAATAAAATAATAATTCTTTGCTGTAAAAAAAAATAAAAAAAAATTTAGGGCAACTTTTCCATTTGCAATACTTCTGTTATGACATTGTCCATGTGCTGGGACTGTTTGTGCACAACTATTACATCTTTTTTGGCTGCAAATATGACCTAAAGGTTTTTAAAGTTTGCCTCCCATTAAAGTCAATGGGGCCCGCCGCGAACTTGCAGTTCCCGGACTTTTGAGAAAATTTGCGGTTGACGTTCGCGAACTGCCCCGGCCGATATTCGTCCATCTCTACCCATTTCTCAAAGGGCCCATTTAGTGGCAGGTATTGCTTCTTGATGGTCTATGATCGTATAAAGACTTGCCACATCTGCCGTGGCTAATTGGATATTTTCTGAGTTTATATGTACATTCTTTAGGTGTTCAATAAGATCCCTGGTGTCTTTAAGGTAAGCTTTAGTTTTTTGAACCACTGGTTGTAAAAACCAGTCTATGTATTCTCCTAATCTGGAGCCAACTGAATTAATACCATTTACAATGGGTCTTCCTGGTGGATTTAGGCTGTCCTTGTGTATCTTTAGTAGAGTATATAAAATAGGAGTAGGACAAGTACTGGGCACTAGATATTTGTCATTTAAAAGTTTTTTTTTTTTTTCCTTCACAAATTCATTTTTCCAGTTCTTTTTTGTATACTCTTGTGGGATTTGATAATAATTTAAGGTATGTACAGTACACGAGTCTGAAAGCTGTCTGAATATTTCATTGTTATACAAAATGAGGTTGAAGGATTGTAAGAGGTGCATGAAAGTCAGCCAGCCCCCAGTTTGATGTACTCACCTTCCAGTCTGTCACCAACCAAATAAGACCTGTCTCTTGGTACAAAGAACAGGGGTTTAGTTGACACACATTTGCAAACGCATGTGAAAGCTGCAGAGCCACGTCACGGCACCCTGTTTAAATCTGCAGTCCTACACTCTTAATTTAGTGTCCTCACACTGGAGGCACATGGCCGCTAATGGGTGGATGGGGAACAGGTGAGAGGGAGACAGCCCAACCTCCCCCAACCCATCCCCATGCACGACTGGCTATTGTCTCAAAAAGTTCAAATAATTAGGTTAAAATATAACCATGGTGCAAACTGGAGAAGACCAGCTGAAAAGCATTACACCTCCATCCCCTTGGTGGATGCAGTATATGGATAGGAAGGGATTTTATATATGGGGCATGGCCTGTAAAGCACACTGCCTTTGAAATCCCTTATTTCCTTTGGGACTTTATATGAGACAAGCAGGTCATGCTATTGGTCTCCATCCCTGTATACGGAAAACACTAGGGTCAAATCAAAAACTGCATCCACCAAAAACGCACGAAAATCGCACGGTGGGACTTTAGATGAGGCACCAAGCTGTAAGCAAGGCGTCTCCATCCCTGGTTGCTTTAAACATATTGGACTAGGTGGGACTTTAGATGAGACCCAAGCTGGTGTTGCCCGGCGTCTCCATCCCTATAACAAAACACAAAATGAGGTTGAAGGATTGTAAGAGGTGCATGAAAGTCAGCCAGCCCCCAGTTTGATGTACTCACCTTCCAGTCTGTCACCAACCAAATAAGACCTGTCTCTTGGTACAAAGAACAGGGGTTTAGTTGACACACATTTGCAAACGCATGTGAAAGCTGCAGAGCCACGTCACGGCACCCTGTTTAAATCTGCAGTCCTACACTCTTAATTTAGTGTCCTCACACTGGAGGCACATGGCCGCTAATGGGTGGATGGGGAACAGGTGAGAGGGAGACAGCCCAACCTCCCCCAACCCATCCCCATGCACGACTGGCTATTGTCTCAAAAAGTTCAAATAATTAGGTTAAAATATAACCATGGTGCAAACTGGAGAAGACCAGCTGAAAAGCATTACACCTCCATCCCCTTGGTGGATGCAGTATATGGATAGGAAGGGATTTTATATATGGGGCATGGCCTGTAAAGCACACTGCCTTTGAAATTCCTTATTTCCTTTGGGACTTTATATGAGACAAGCAGGTCATGCTATTGGTCTCCATCCCTGTATACGGAAAACACTAGGGTCAAATCAAAAACTGCATCCACCAAAAACGCACGAAAATCGCACGGTGGGACTTTAGATGAGGCACCAAGCTGTAAGCAAGGCGTCTCCATCCCTGGTTGCTTTAAACATATTGGACTAGGTGGGACTTTAGATGAGACCCAAGCTGGTGTTGCCCGGCGTCTCCATCCCTATAACAAAACACAAAATGAGGTTGAAGGATTGTAAGAGGTGCATGAAAGTCAGCCAGCCCCCAGTTTGATGTACTCACCTTCCAGTCTGTCACCAACCAAATAAGACCTGTCTCTTGGTACAAAGAACAGGGGTTTAGTTGACACACATTTGCAAACGCATGTGAAAGCTGCAGAGCCACGTCACGGCACCCTGTTTAAATCTGCAGTCCTACACTCTTAATTTAGTGTCCTCACACTGGAGGCACATGGCCGCTAATGGGTGGATGGGGAACAGGTGTACCAAGAGACAGGTCTTATTTGGTTGGTGACAGACTGGAAGGTGAGTACATCAAACTGGGGGCTGGCTGACTTTCATGCACCTCTTACAATCCTTCAACCTCATTTTGTGTTTTGTTATAGGGATGGAGACGCCGGGCAACACCAGCTTGGGTCTCATCTAAAGTCCCACCTAGTCCAATATGTTTAAAGCAACCAGGGATGGAGACGCCTTGCTTACAGCTTGGTGCCTCATCTAAAGTCCCACCGTGCGATTTTCGTGCGTTTTTGGTGGATGCAGTTTTTGATTTGACCCTAGTGTTTTCCGTATACAGGGATGGAGACCAATAGCATGACCTGCTTGTCTCATATAAAGTCCCAAAGGAAATAAGGGATTTCAAAGGCAGTGTGCTTTACAGGCCATGCCCCATATATAAAATCCCTTCCTATCCATATACTGCATCCACCAAGGGGATGGAGGTGTAATGCTTTTCAGCTGGTCTTCTCCAGTTTGCACCATGGTTATATTTTAACCTAATTATTTGAACTTTTTGAGACAATAGCCAGTCGTGCATGGGGATGGGTTGGGGGAGGTTGGGCTGTCTCCCTCTCACCTGTTCCCCATCCACCCATTAGCGGCCATGTGCCTCCAGTGTGAGGACACTAAATTAAGAGTGTAGGACTGCAGATTTAAACAGGGTGCCGTGACGTGGCTCTGCAGCTTTCACATGCGTTTGCAAATGTGTGTCAACTAAACCCCTGTTCTTTGTACCAAGAGACAGGTCTTATTTGGTTGGTGACAGACTGGAAGGTGAGTACATCAAACTGGGGGCTGGCTGACTTTCATGCACCTCTTACAATCCTTCAACCTCATTTTGTGTTTTGTTATAGGGATGGAGACGCCGGGCAACACCAGCTTGGGTCTCATCTAAAGTCCCACCTAGTCCAATATGTTTAAAGCAACCAGGGATGGAGACGCCTTGCTTACAGCTTGGTGCCTCATCTAAAGTCCCACCGTGCGATTTTCGTGCGTTTTTGGTGGATGCAGTTTTTGATTTGACCCTAGTGTTTTCCGTATACAGGGATGGAGACCAATAGCATGACCTGCTTGTCTCATATAAAGTCCCAAAGGAAATAAGGGATTTCAAAGGCAGTGTGCTTTACAGGCCATGCCCCATATATAAAATCCCTTCCTATCCATATACTGCATCCACCAAGGGGATGGAGGTGTAATGCTTTTCAGCTGGTCTTCTCCAGTTTGCACCATGGTTATATTTTAACCTAATTATTTGAACTTTTTGAGACAATAGCCAGTCGTGCATGGGGATGGGTTGGGGGAGGTTGGGCTGTCTCCCTCTCACCTGTTCCCCATCCACCCATTAGCGGCCATGTGCCTCCAGTGTGAGGACACTAAATTAAGAGTGTAGGACTGCAGATTTAAACAGGGTGCCGTGACGTGGCTCTGCAGCTTTCACATGCGTTTGCAAATGTGTGTCAACTAAACCCCTGTTCTTTGTACCAAGAGACAGGTCTTATTTGGTTGGTGACAGACTGGAAGGTGAGTACATCAAACTGGGGGCTGGCTGACTTTCATGCACCTCTTACAATCCTTCAACCTCATTTTGTGTTTTGTTATAGGGATGGAGACGCCGGGCAACACCAGCTTGGGTCTCATCTAAAGTCCCACCTAGTCCAATATGTTTAAAGCAACCAGGGATGGAGACGCCTTGCTTACAGCTTGGTGCCTCATCTAAAGTCCCACCGTGCGATTTTCGTGCGTTTTTGGTGGATGCAGTTTTTGATTTGACCCTAGTGTTTTCCGTATACAGGGATGGAGACCAATAGCATGACCTGCTTGTCTCATATAAAGTCCCAAAGGAAATAAGGGATTTCAAAGGCAGTGTGCTTTACAGGCCATGCCCCATATATAAAATCCCTTCCTATCCATATACTGCATCCACCAAGGGGATGGAGGTGTAATGCTTTTCAGCTGGTCTTCTCCAGTTTGCACCATGGTTATATTTTAACCTAATTATTTGAACTTTTTGAGACAATAGCCAGTCGTGCATGGGGATGGGTTGGGGGAGGTTGGGCTGTCTCCCTCTCACCTGTTCCCCATCCACCCATTAGCGGCCATGTGCCTCCAGTGTGAGGACACTAAATTAAGAGTGTAGGACTGCAGATTTAAACAGGGTGCCGTGACGTGGCTCTGCAGCTTTCACATGCGTTTGCAAATGTGTGTCAACTAAACCCCTGTTCTTTGTACCAAGAGACAGGTCTTATTTGGTTGGTGACAGACTGGAAGGTGAGTACATCAAACTGGGGGCTGGCTGACTTTCATGCACCTCTTACAATCCTTCAACCTCATTTTGTGTTTTGTTATAGGGATGGAGACGCCGGGCAACACCAGCTTGGGTCTCATCTAAAGTCCCACCTAGTCCAATATGTTTATTTCATTGTTATATACCTCTTTTGTTTGTATGACAATTGACCCTCCCTTATCAGCTGGTCTAATCACAATGTTTTTTCTTTCTTCTAATTGTTTAATACCATCTTTGATTTCTTTTGGATCCCATATTTTCCTAACTTTGAGATCCTGCAAGTCCTTTGTTACTAGTTTTTTTAATACTTCGCTGTGATCATTGTTGATGCCTGTAGGGTTAAAAAGTGATTTGGTCTTGAGGTTTGTATGTATAATGTTACTTTCTGTGCGTCTGTGAATAGGGGCTCTTCTGGTTTTGATAACATATCATTTTTTATATTAATTTTCCTGGTGAATTTCAATATGTCAACATATGTATCGAATTTATTAACTACTTACCGCTAGCTAGAGGCACCATCCTGGTACCGTGGTTTACAGCCGACGGTCGGCTTTCCGTCAGTAACAACCGATGCTGCTCGGGAGCCACTCGATCGTTACCTGGGTGAGCGGGAGGGGACGCCCCCCCCCCCTTCCGCCGTGTTCTGTGACTTTGAACGGGCCTCCCGTCCCACCGGGAGACCCAAGCACCCAGCCGGCGCGTCTGCCTGCTGGATGGAGTCCCGATCAAAGCCTGAAACGGCTTTGATGGGGTCTCCAATTACGTAAGCCGAAGGCGGCGTCCATGACGTCACTTCCGGGTTACTCTGCTACAAAAGGCGGCAGATTTAAGAAACGGCTGTATGCAAAAATGCAGTTTTCAGCGTTTTGCATACATGAAAGTGTAGTGGAGGGGTCTAGGGTCTTTTAGACTCTCGATCCCTCCATAAAGAGTACCTGTCACTGCATATTGGTGTCACAAGGGATGTTTACATTGCTTGTGACAGCAATAAAAGTGATCAGATTTTTTTTTTAAAAAAAACCTGTAATAAAGTTAAAAAAAATAAAATAAAATAAATAGAAAAAAAAAAAAACAACATTTTAGCCGCCCCCATCACCGTTAGCTCGCACACGGAAAAAAACGTATACGGAAGTCGAGCTGCGAATGAAATCGCTGTTCAAACCACACATGTGAGGTATCGCCGCGATCGCCAGAGAGTGAGCAATAATTAAAAAAAAAAGAGATACAATCAAACTCTAAACTGGTAACCGTTAAAAAAATGTAAAGCGTCGCCTATTGAAATCTCTATTGACCGTAGTTTGTCGCCATCCCACGGGTGTGCGCAATTTTAAACTGTAACATGTTGGGTATCTATTTACTCCGCGTGACATCATCTTTCACAATATACAAAAAAAATGGGCTAACTTTACTGTTTAGTATTTTTTAAATGCAGTGAAATGTGATTTTTCAAAATTTGTCCAAAAAAAAAATGGCTTTTTGAAGACTGCTGCGCAAATACCGCGTGTCAAAAAATATTGCAATGACCGACATTTTATTCTCCAGAGTCTTTGCTAAAAAAAAAAAAAAAAATATATATATATATATATATATATATATATATACTGTGTATATATATATATATATATATATATATATACAGTATATAATGTTTGGGGGTTCTAAGTATTTTTCTAGGAAAAAATACTGATTTTAACTTGTAAACAAAAAGTGTCTGAAATAGGGCTGGGGCTTAAGTGGTTGTTGTTTTTAGGGGCAAATTTTAGACCTTTAACTAGGACTCTTTTTTCCTGTGTCGTGAGGTCTACCCCACTTAGGTAAAGATGCCCTCCCCTAGTATTCTCTTTTTCTTTTGTTTTTTCATTCCTGCTCTGCATCTGCATCTGTTCTCCTTCTCTCTGGGTGTGGTGTTCTCCTTCTTTCGTTGTCACCATCTGTTCTTCTTGGGGCTCTTTGTTGGCGATCCCCTAAAAAATGTCACTCACGACTGCTATTCTCTCTATATCTTTCATCTCTATTATAATGTTGTGGTGTTCTGTCTTGTTCTTCTCTTCTCAAGGGTTCATATCTATTGTGGGTAGATATAACATCTCTTCTATCCTCATAATATCTTCTAGTTGATGTACGTTGGACTCTAGGACTTCTTCTGTTGTCATAATCATCTCTGACAGGGCTTCTTCTTCTTTCCTGATTGTATTATTGGTGGTAGGTTTATTGGTGGTATGGGGTTCTCTTTTCTTGTTGCTGGTAGTACCCTTTTGTGGTTGTTTGTGCTGCCCTCCATTCGTCCAATAAGGTTTCTTCCATTGGGACATCCCAGAGATCCCAATAGAAGCCCCCAACTGTGGAGGAGGATTAGATATCCCAGTCCAGTGATTGTCATCACTAAACGCCTTTAAAGGTGTTTTTGGAGGTGAGCGGCCATTGCACCCATTAGAGGATATAGCTCACTTCTGGTGACACGTTTCAGGAGTTCCAGGAAAGTCACTTGATTACTGTGAAGAGTCACGAAAGTCACCTTTCCTTTTAAGCAAATTTTGCACATTCCTGCACATGGACTTTTATTTATAATTAAATATCACCCCACGATTATATATTTTATATATATTTTTTATATATATTTATTGTCATTTATGCCATTACATCTTATACTGTGGATATTTGTTATCATTTTATCGCATCAACTTTTTTACACTATATATGTGGATATTTGTTATCATTTTATCGCATCAACTTTTTTACACTATATATGTTTTACGCACCTATTAATGCTTCATCAGTTTTGAGTTATCTTTTCACTGAAGTCACATAACTTATTTGTATCCATTTTATCATTTTTCTTCATCACATTATACCCATTGGAGCATGTATCGCACTTTAACTAGGATTTTGTGTCATACCCAGTTTTAGGAATATATACTATTTTTGGATTTATATGATTATTTAGTGAAATAATCGCAGAGTCCCCCCTGTCTCTTCCATCCCTAGTTATTACATTCTATAACTCCCATTTTTGTCACAAGATCAACTGGCCCTTTTAACTAAACCCTATTTTCATTTGGAGATAACTTACTCAATTATAAATCCCAGGGGCTGATTGATTCCCCTCTAAATATAACAAATAACTTTAAAAATATTAACCAGGGGAGGATAATATTTTTTTATCAACATACCATGTCAGGCTTGTTTCTAAAATAATTGTCAGTGGCAACCATAGTTACCCAGCCCCAAATGGAAACCACATCTCCTGCTAAATTTAGACCCATATAAGTTTTAAATACCAAGGAGGCTTCATCAAAGATAGATTGTCCTAAGATGGAACATGAAGGCTGCTTAGCCTAAATAAGCACAAAGAATTGACCAGAATGCCCTCTCTCCCCATTTCACTTTATGCATAGAAGGATCTTGATTAGTGTTGAGCGAACACGGACTGTATTATTCATGTTCGTACCGAATAATTTGATTTTTGTTCCTGTTTTGTATGTAATGGCGCGCTTTTAAAGGCAGGCTTTCAACAGCCAATCAACAAGCGTTTAACTGGTGTGCCTTAAGCCATCCCAGCCATGCCTACTAATGTATTAGTAGCTGTGATTGGCCATCTGAAGCATGTGACCATGTTTTTATAAGTTCGAGAGCCCCAGCGCGCTGCGTCATTCTGCTGTAGATTAGGGAGAGAGCACACATCATACGTGCTGGCTGCTGATTAGGGACAGACAGTGATTCTGTGAAAAATTGTGTCTGAAAAGAATGCAGGGTCAGGTCAGAGTGCAGGCAGGGAGAGTTATTAGAGCATTTTAGGGCGAGGCTGGAGATTAGGCAGGGTCAGTGTTCTACATCGATTTTGCTGTGTGGGGGGTTGTGCAGTGAACGATCTTATTGAGCATATTAGGGTGAGGTTGGAGATTAGGCAGGGTCAGTGTTCTACATCGATTTTGCTGTGTGGGGGGTTGTGCAGTGAACGATCTTATCGAGCATTTTAGGGCGAGGCTGGAGATTAGGTAGGGTCAGTGTTCTACATCGATTTTGCTGTGTGGGGGGTGGTGCAGTGAACGATCTTATCGAGCATATTAGGGCCAGGCTGCAGAGATTAGGCAGGGACAGTATACATCGATTTTGCTGTGTGGGGGGTGGTGCAGTGAACGATTTTTTGCCCTCACTTGAGCCCACTGAGGAGGAGGAGGAAAATGGAGAAAAAAATCTATTTTTATCAGTCAGTTGTGTGCAGCGTTCATCTTAGATCTATTTTACTACAAGTTAAAAGAGGGTTTTTTTTCCCCCCTTCATAGCCTTTTTGCTTCAGTGCTGACTGTGATAAGACACTGCTGTGTTCAAATGTGCTATTGAGTGATTTTCAATTTTATACACTTTTTTCTATTCCACTATTCAATATACACCCTTTTGGGTTAAAAAAAATTAAATTGTGGCATAGTCTGTACTAATCTATTTAAAAATTACAAACTTAAAGGGGAATTTTCTTTATTTTTCCCTTCATAGCCTGCAGCAGAGCTGACTGACATAAGACACTGCTGTGTTCACATGTGCTATTGAAAAATCACCAATTTTATATCATATTTTCTATTCCGCTATTCAATCTAAACCCTTTGGGGTAAAAATAATTAAATTGCGGCATAGTCAGTATCGGTACGTGTGAGATACACCTTTCCAATTTTTGGGGCGCATCTTACACCGCCGAGGATTGCAGGGTGCTTCAGTTTGCCTCCTGCCTGTTCCGAACTCCTCCTACTCCTCATCCTGCCTTTAGGGTACAAAAAATAGTAATCGGGGCCTAGTCTGGGTCTGTATGTGTGAGATAGATACACCTTTTGATATCATATTTTCTATTCCGCTATTCAATCTACACCCTTGGGGTAAAAAGAATTAAATTGCGGCATAGTCTGTATCGGTACGTGTGAGATACACCTTTCCAATTTTTGGCGGCGCATCTTACACCGCCGAGGATTGCAGGGTGTTTCAGTTTGCCTCCTGCCTGTTTCGAACTCCTCCTACTCCTCATCCTGCCTATGGGGTACAAAAAATAGTAATCGAGGCCTAGTCTGGGTCTGTATGTGTGAGATAGATACACCTTTTGATATCATATTTTCTATTCCGCTATTCAATCTACACCCTTGGGGTAAAAAGAATTAAATTGCAGCATAGTCTGTATCGGTACGTGTGAGATACACCTTTCCAATTTTTGGCGGCGCATCTTACACCGCCGAGGATTGCAGGGTGTTTCAGTTTGCCTCCTGCCTGTTTCAAACTCCTCCTACTCCTCATCCTGCCTTTGGGGTACAAAAAATAGTAATCAGGACCTAGTCTGGATCTGTACGTGTGAGATAGATACACCTTTTGATATCATATTTTCTATTCCGCTATTCAATCTACACCCTTTTGGGTAAAAATAATTAAATTGCGGCATAGTCTGTATCGGTACGTGTGAGATACACCTTTCCAATTTTTGGGGCGCATCTTACACCGCCGAGGATTGCAGGGTGTTTCAGTTTGCCTCCTGCCTGTTCCGAACGCCTCCTACTCCTCATCCTGCCTATGGGGTACAAAAAATAGTAATCAGGGCCTAGTCTGGGTCTGTACGTGTGAGATAGATACACCTTTTGATATCATATTTTCAATTCCGCTATTCAATCTACACCCTTGGGGTAAAAATAATTAAATTGCGGCATAGTCTGTATCGGTACGTGTGAGATACACCTTTCCAATTTTTGGGGCGCATCTAACACCGCCGAGGATTGCAGGGTGTTTCAGTTTGCCTCCTGCCTGTTCCGAACGCCTCCTACTCCTCATCCTGCCTTTGGGGTACTAAAAATAGTAATCAGGGCCTAGTCTGGGTCTGTACGTGTGAGACAGATACACCTTTTGATATCATATTTTCTATTCCGCTATTCAATCTACACCCTTGGGGTAAAAAAAATTAAATTGCGGCATAGTCTGTATCGGTACGTGTGAGATACACCTTTCCAATTTTTGGGGCGCATCTTACACCGCCGAGGATTGCAGGGTGTTTCAGTTTGCCTCCTGCCTGTTCCGAACTCCTCCTACTCCTCATCCTGCCTATGGGGTACAAAAAATAGTAATCGGGGCCTAGTCTGGGTCTGTACGTGTGAGATAGATACACCTTTTGATATCATATTTTCTATTCTGCTATTCAATCTACACCCTTTTGGGTAAAAAGAATTAAATTGCGGCATAGTCTGTATCGGTACGTGTGAGATACACCTTCCAATCTTTTGGGGCGCATCTTCCACCGCCGGGGATTGCTGGGTGCTTCAGTTTGCCTCCTGTTCCGAACTCCTAGTACTCCTCATCCTCATCCTGCCTTTAGGGTACAAAAAATTGTAATCGGGGCCTAGTCTGTGTTTGTACGTGTGAGATACACCGTTTTATAATTTTTTTTACTATTCCGCTATTCAATCGACACCCTTTGGGGTAAAAATAATTAAATTGCGGCATAGTCTGTATTGGTACGTGTGAGATACACCTTCCAATCTTTTGGGGCGCATCTTCCACCGCCGAGGATTGCAGGGCGCTTCAGTTTTCCTCCTGTTCCGAACTCCTCCTACTCATCATCCTCATCCTGCCTTTAGGGTACAAAAAATTGTAATCGGGGCCTAGTCTGAGTTTGTACGTGTGAGATACACCGTTTTATAAAAAAAATTCTATTCCGCTATTCAATATACACCCTGTTTGAGTGTAAAAAATTAAATTACGGCATAGTCTGTATCGGTACATGTGAGATACACCTTTTAAAATTTGTTTGGCGCATCTCCTTCCACCGCCGAGGATTGCAGGGCGCTTCAGTTTGCCTCCTGTTCTGAACTCCTCCTGCTCATCATCCTCATCCTGCCTTTAGGGTACAAAAAATTGTAATCGGGGCCTAGTCTGTGTTTGTACGTGTGAGATACACCGTTTTATAAAATTTTTTCTATTCCGCTATTCAATATACACCCTGTTTGAGTGTAAAAAATTAAATTACGGCATAGTCTGTATCGGTACATGTAAGATACACCTTTTTAAATTTGTTTGGCGCATCTCCTTCCACCGCCGAGGATTGCAGGGCGCTTCAGTTTGCCTCCTGTTCCGAACTCCTACTCATCATCCTCATCCTGCCTTTAGGGTACAAAAAATTGTAATCAGGGCCTAGTCTGTGTTTGTACGTGTGAGATACACCGTTTTATAATTTTTTTTCTATTCCGCTATTCAATATACACCCTGTTTGAGTGTAAAAAATTAAATTACGGCATAGTCTGTATCAGTACATGTGAGATACACCTTTTTAAATTTGTTTGGCGCATCTCCTTCCACCGCCGAGGATTGCAGGGCGCTTCAGTTTGCCTCCTGTTCCGAACTCCTCCTACTCCTCTTCCTCATCCTCCCTTTAGGGTACAAAAAATTGTAATCGGTGCCTAGTCTGTGTTTGTACGTGTGAGATACACCGTTTTATATCCTTTTTTCTATTCCGCTATTCAATATACACCCTTTTGGGGTGAAAAAAATTAAATTTGGGGCATACTTTGCATATTTGACTGTGAGATACACCCGTTGTATTTGTATACTGTTTTTCTATTCCGCTATTTAAAAAACACCCTTTTGGGGTAAAAAAAATTAAATTGCGGCATAGTTTGCATATTTGACTATGAGATACACCCGTGCGATACTGTTGTTGTTTTGTTCCGCTATTCAATAAACACCTTTCTAGGGCAAGATCATAAATTACAGAAATATGAGGAGACTGTCAAATAGGGGCCGTGGCCTGGGTCGTGGTCGTAAGCACGGTCAGGGGCGTTATATCTCCCTAACAGCACACTGGGTAAATGCAGTGGCGGATGGGCCTGAGGCAGATAGCAATTTGGCGTATGTCCTTCCACCACCGAGGATTGCAGGGCGCTTCAGTTTGCCTCCTGTTCCTAACTCCTCCTACTCCACTTCCTCATCCTCTACCGCCTCCTCATCCGGTCAGCGTAACACCTTCACCACCAACTTCAGCACAGCCAGGGGTAAATGACAGCAGGCAGTTTTAAAACTTGCCTGTTTGGGGGAAAAACCACACACCGCGCAGGAGTTGTGGAGGAGCATGGAACAGCAGACAAATGAGTGGTGGCTGCCAGCGAGCCTCAAGCCCAGCCTGGTGGTGTGCGATAACGGGCAAAATCTCATAGCAGCTCTGGGCCTAGCCGGTTTGACGCACATCCCTTGCCTGGCGCATGTGCTGAATTTGGTGGTGCAGAGGTTCCTTAAAAATTACCCCAATATGTCAGAGCTGCTGCAGAAAGTGCGGGCCATCTGTGCGCACTTTCGGCGTTCTCACCCTGCTGCTGCTCGCCTGTCAGCGCTGCAGCGTAACTTCGGCCTTCCCGCTCACCGCCTTATATGTGACGTGCCCACAAGGTGGAACTCCACCTTGCACATGCTGGAAAGACTGTGCAAGCATCAGCAGGCCATAGTGGAGTTTCAGCTGCAGCACGCACGCGTGAGTCGCTCTGCGGAACAGCACCACTTCACCACCAATAACTGGGCCTCCATGCGAGACCTGTGTGCCTTGTTGCGCTGTTTTGAGTACTCCACCAACATGGCCAGTGCCAATGACGCCGTTGTCAGCTTAACTATCCCACTTCTATGCCTCCTTCAAAAAACGATTTCGGCGATGATGGAAGAGGATGTGGCACAGGATGAGGAGGAGGAGGAGGAGGAGGAGGATGAAGAGGTAACATCTCCAAGGCTTTCAGGGCAGTCATTCGCAAGTGGCTCCAAGGGTGGGTTCCTGCATCCACAAATGCCAGGGACACAATTGTCCATCAGGGGCACCGTTCTGGAGGATGAGGAGGATGAGGAGGAGGAGATGGAGGAGGAGATGGAACCATGTTCACAGCAGGGTGGCACCCAGGCCAGCTCATGGCCATCACTGGTGCGTGGCTGGGGGGATACAGAGGACACAGACGATACACCTCCCACAGAGGACAGCCTTTTGTTGCCTCTGGGCAGCCTGGCACACATGAGCGATTACATGCTGCAGTGTCTCCACAACGACTGCTGAGTTGCCCACATTCTAACTTATGCTGATTACTGGGTGGCCACGCTGCTGGATCCCCGTTACAAGGACAACGTACCGTCCTTAATTCACTCACTGGAGCGCGATCGCAAGATGCGCAAGTACAAGCGCACGCTTGTAGACGCGATGCTGCTGACATTCCCACCTGACAGCGGGGCCACAGTGGAAGCACAAGGCCAAGGCAGAGGAGGAAGAGGTCGCCAACGCAACCAGGGCACCGCCAGCACTCTAGAAGGCAGGGTTAGCATGGCCGAAATGTGGAAAAGCTTTGTCAGCACGCCACAACAAACAGCAGCACCAGCAGCTCATATGGAACGTCTTAGCAGGAGGCAGCATTTCACCAACATGGTGGAGCAGTATGTGTGCACACGTCTACATGTAGTGAATGACGGGTCTGCCCCCTTCAACTTCTGGGTCTCCAAATTGGGCACATGGCCTGAGCTTGCCCTTTACGCCTTGGAGGTGCTGGCGTGCAGTGTATTATCTGAACGTGTATTTAGCACGGCTGGGGGCGTTATCACAGACAAGCGCAGCCGCCTGTCCAGAGACAATGTAGACAAGCTCACGTTCATTAAAATGAACCAGGCATGGATTCCACAGGACTTTTCCGTACCTTGTGCAGAATAGAGATGGATACCGACCTTACCCAGCCATTGTTCTATTTTTGATCTTTCTCACTCTTTTGGGGTGTACCCTCATTTAAAATGACTGAAAAAAAGCAGTGTTGGCTACCTCGTCCTCCTCCACCGCCGCTTCCACCTACACCGCCACATCCACCACCACCTCAACCTCCCTCCTACTCCATATGGGCCTTGTCCTTCACAGATGAAGAAAATTGTTTTATTTTTCTGTTGTTTTTTTTTGTTGTTTTAAGTTATTTCCCTATCCACATTTGTTTGTAGAGCACTTGCCATGCTCTTAACTACGTTTTGCTGCCATTTGCAGCACTCTAGCCCTTTCCATTGGTGTTTTAGAGCCATTTTAGTGCCTGAAAGTTCGGGTCCCCATTGACTTCAATGGGGTTCGGTGTCCGGGTAAAGTTCGGAAAAAGTCCGGGACAAGGACCTAGACTTTTTTTTCAAGTTCGGCCGAACACGCTGAACACGGACATCCAGGTGTCCGCTCAACCCTAATCTCGATAGTTTATGCTGGTTATATACCAGTTTGACTCTGGAAAAATGTGGCCTCACTGGTTCTACCTTATCTGCTATAATGTCTATCTACTCAAACTCCCCTATAAGCAGTATACGCCAATAATATGCACTCAACAACATTTCAGGTTATGAAGGGCACAAAACAAGAGTGTCCTCTTTCTTTTTTTTAATGAAGTCGTTTTTATTTACCACTTAAGGGCTGCCATATAGCAGATATGTGAACTCAGTGTTGCAGTGTTATTTAAAGAGCACTAGCACTTTATTTGCAGCAAGCAGCTTATGATTGCACAGACACTTTTTTGAATTTCATTTATTCACTTATATATATATTTATTCACTTATTGATTTTGCATTTACCATAAGCGTGGGGTTTTTTACTGTTATACATATAGCAGATATACTGCTACAGGATGGCCCTCCTGTGCAGAATCACGTATATATTCGTGATTCTGCACCTCCGCCTCGGGGGCGTGCGCATGCACCATCGGCAGGCCACTTCTGCTGTGATTACTCATAAAAGCACCTAACACTGTACACAAAAACACTGGCTAGGCACACATTTAACCCTTTGATCACCCTAGACATTTAACCCCTTCCCAGCCAGTAGCATTAGTACAGTGACAGTGCATATTTTTAGCACTGATCACTGTATTAGTGTCACTGGTTCCCACAAAGTGTCAATTAGTGTCCAGTTGTCTACAGCCCTGCTATACATTGCTGATCACTGTGGTAGCCTCTGAAGTTCTGGTCCTGATTGCTAGTACAGGATACGGTGTTCCCGGTGAGAGCCCCGGTCCCTGTGCTGGGAGTGCACTGTGCGCAAGGTAATGTAGAACTTGGAATACTCAAGAATAGAAGCAGTTTATCTTGATAACAGACTTGGATGAATGCTTAGATCAGGGGTGTCAAATTCAATTTTATTGTAGGCTGCATCAGCATTATGGTTGCCTTCAAAGGGCCAGTTGTATTCATAAAAGTATATACCGTATTTTCGCGACCATAAGGCACACCGGATTATAAGGTGCAGTATCAGTTAACGGTAAATTTTCAAACTATTTTCATATATAAGGCACACCGGATTATAAGGCACACTTTTTTGGCCGCGGAAACTTTTCTTTGTCTTCTTTGCAAGACGTAGGTCATCTTCTTGCCTTCTCCACTTGCGCACCCTGGACTCATTAATGTTGAATTCTCTAGCTGCAGATCTATTTCCATGTTCTTTTGCATAGGTGATTGCTTTCAATTTAAAATCTGCCTCGTAAGCAAGTCTCCTTTGTGGAGCCATTTCAAAGTCAGTTTGGATTTACAGGATTTCTGATTTCTACTTCAAGTTTGTTGCTGCGCAATGTGAAACAGAAATTGTTTTGAGATCCCTTCAATACTCAAGGTTCATATATAAGGCGCACCGGATTATAAGGCGCACTGCCGGTTTTTAATCAAATTTTAGGCTTTTCAGTGCGCCTTATAGTCCGAAAAAAAAGCGATAAATACTATACAGGGCTTTTTGTGAAGCTGCACCCTAATGTCTTCCTACAGCTTCACAACTGGACGCTGAGGAAAAAGTGGAGAGGAGCTGATACGGAGATATTTAGAAGGTTCTGCTGGATCCATCCATCCAAGGGATACTGTCTCAGTATAAGGCTTGTCTTTATCCTAGATCTGGTGAGTGCATCCCCATAGGGGTTCTTCTCCTGATAGCACTTTGGCACCTATGTGGATTACTTTGAGCACCTTTCCAGCACTTTAGTTCCAGTCAAGGGATCCATTCACTCCGGACTGCACTTTATTTCATTTTTTTTTGCACTATTGCATTGTTTGCACTATGGACACTATATGATTGCACTTTATGTATATGCACTTTATAATATATGAATTTCATATTTATTGATCATATTATGCACTTTATTATATATGAAATTTGTATTTATTGATCATACTTTGCACGGATTTATTTAACAACATTTCTTATACCTGTTAGCGCTGCTTTTAGATTGATTTTATTTATGTAAACTTGTATGGTTACATTATTTGACATGACACATATAGCTTTTTTAGGCTGGTCGAAAATAGTAGAACGAAATTTAAACATCTGCATGAAGGGGAAAAAGTTTTTTTTACAAGGCTCCGTCTCAGCATACAGTAGATTGTTAGTGGTAGCATTGCTCTTTAAACAATCTGATCTTAACACTTATAAAACCAGTTACCACCTCTCAGTTCCGCAGGAACATTTCAGCTGCAATACTGAACCTAAGAACATTTGAGGTGTTAGCATGTTTATATTCAGCAGTTATTTTAAGCTTTCTGACTAGACAAAATTTAGCAGTTTTGCTGTGTATCAATTAACTCAAGTACAGCTCTTTAATTGCTTTTTTTACTAAAATAATTTTCACACCATTTTTCTTCAGGACATACAAGGCTTTTCTTTTGCAGGTCAGCAAACTTAAAATAATGCTTTTAAAAAACACTTTTAGTTCATTTGTTTTCAAAATATCTAATACAGTTGCAAAAAAAACTAGATGTTATACAGGACAACGGGAATGTGTCCTGGATGGTAGGTACATTTCCCTGATGTTTGAGTTGTGGTCCCTTCAAGGGGGACAGTTGTAAAGACATTGCAGTACTCAGGGATTCTCATCCATACAGGGTGAAGTGTCCCAGGTTACGTTTGGCTGGAGAGGACTGATTTCCAGTTGCTAAATTTGAATTAGGGACCCGAGATTTTAAAGGTTCAAAGAGGGTTTGAAGGCTCTTCCCACCAAAGTCTGACTACCATGACTTTGGTCCCGATGAGGTTAAGTCCCAGGTGAGGGAGGCTTGAAAGGCAGCAGAGGGAAATCAGCACCTGTGTCAGGGAAGTGAGTGGAAGAGAGACCCACAAGCTGTGTGGCAAGTGTGAGCTCTCAGACAAGCTAAGACGCAAGTTGCACCCCTGTGTGGCCTCTCTGGCGCCCATACTATGGAGGAGCCTAACTGCTGTATGGGACCAAAGATTAGCAGTGAGCCTGCTGTTTAGTTTTGTGATACCAGAATTTGGACTGTTAATTTACTTTGGCTGAAGTAAGCTGTCTTTTTGTTTATCTGTGATTCAAATAGATAAACGGTTTTGCTTTTACCAAAATGGCTGGCTGTCACCCCAAGGTCAGGCCAGGTTTAGCTGGCTCTGAAATAAGTGTCTCCCATACCTTTACTTGGAACAGATACAATACAATAATAAAATCTGGCCTGATGCACCCCGTGACACACTTCCATCCCTCCTAAATAACATAGAAAGTTGCAAAGGTTTGCCCTTGGGACTTTAAATGAGGTGTGACACGTCCAATGATGAGATATTGGTACATACAATTTCAGCAAGTAAACACGGTATCATATTGTCAAACAGATTTGTGATGTTATACATAGTATACATAGTTATACATAGTATATTATATATTCATAGTCAAGTTCAGTATTGCATAGAACAATCCATGGTAGGTATGAAAATGCATCCTGGTAGCCAGACACATTTCGTGAACAATTCTTCACTTCCTCAGGGGTTTATGCAATATATAATTTCTATGAAATAAAACAGTTTGTGGCATGTAATAAAGGTAGTAGATAATGTTGTACTAATGCAAAACACTAAGGGGCCACCAAGGAGCCCATATTTACAAATCTGTTAAAAAGAAATTGCTTGCTCATGTTCCTGTGATAGCTCTATGGGCAGTCGGATGTAAATTAACTTGTGTCTGTTTACATCAGGCCTCCTCCGACCTGTTATGTTTAGGTCCAGAAACATGGAAAAGGACACTGGACTTGGATGGACTCAGGTAGACACAGGTTCTTTTATATCAGATTGCCCATAAAGCTGATTCAGGTCCATCTGAAACACTGATGGGCAGACCTGATCAGAAAACCAGTGTGAAAGGGCGCTTATTAAATGTTTGATGTTTCCACATCTTACATGGCCTAAAGTAACACCTTTCAGGCCACAAAAACCTATGCAGAGCATTTCATAAACTGTGCGTTCGGATATTCAATCTCAAAACCCTCTCTTTATCATGGCTTAATATTTGCTAACATTATGAATCAACCCTCATATTGGGTCAACATCCCTTTAAAACAATTTGCTTTATTAAAGTATCTACAAAGTTTCCCTTTGTACCTCATCAGTGATTCTTTTTGCTGTGCAATGTTGCATTTTTCTATTTTAGAGGCTCAGTTAAAAAGTTCCTTATACTGGAGTGCGCTATGTATTAAAAAAATTCACTATGTATCGATTGCAGGGTTCAGGGGTGCACTAGTTTAGTTTCAGGGATGTCCTATACACAGAATATAGAGTTCAGAGGTGCGCTACATACAAAGTTCAGAGGTGCACTGTGTACACAGTGCAGGGTTGAAGAGTGTGCTACATACAGAGTTCAGGGTTTAGGGGTGTGCTATGCACAAAGTGCAGAGTTCAGGTATGCAGTTTTATAGGTACCCTATGTACAGAGTTAAGGGGTGAGCTACATACATAGTGCAGAGTTTAGGGGTGTGCTATGTATCAAGTGCAGAGTGAAAGGGTGTGCTATGTACAGAAAGCAGTTTCAGGGGTGCTCTATGCACATAGTGCAGAGCTCAGGAGTGTGCTACGTACAGAGTGCAGATTTCAGGGTTGACCTGTATACAGAGCGCAAGGTTTAGGGGTGTTCTATGCACAGTGTGCAGTGTTCAGCTGTCTTTAAAAGGCTGTCCACATCTCACTTCCACTCCTCCTCTGCCCTGTTCTCTACACCACTCTCCCCCATCCTCCATCTCTGCACTCATGTCCCTCCACAGCCCTCACCTGTGGGCCCCCCTAAAGCTTCCTTGCATCTTAGTTACCTGGCGTGGCTCTAGTATATGTTAGTAGGGATATTTTCCAAAAAACAAAATATGCATAGAAAATCAAAAATATAACATTTCGGGGGTGGAGCCGGCCAGCGAGGGAGATGGATGCAGAGTCACACAGCTCCCTGCTCAGCGATCGCTCCAGAGCTTGCAGCGACACAGAGGGTCACAAAAACAGATCGCCACACAACTCTACAGAAGCCTGGGAGGTCGGTCAATATGTCGGGGAAGAGAAAAGGGTATCGAAGCCCAGTAAGATGCTTAATTTCTTCGGCACGGTGCGCGGACAGCACAGCTAAAATGGTGCCGGTGCTTCTCCCCACGCTGCCTCACAACAGGCCTCTCAAGCAGAGCGGTGTTCTGCTCGCCCTATAGAGGCATCCACCAGCAGCCCTGATCCCAATTTCTCTGCCAACAACATGGATCCATCCCCATCTCACTCTGAATGCTCCAGCCCTGCTAAATCCAAGCTTAAACTGCATCATACAGAGGGAGACACCACTCCATCTAGCAGAGTAGAGGACACCCTGGAATTCCATGATACTATATTCTCCTTTCCCACCACTGGCCAGCCTGTGATGGATTCACTGCTGAAAGAGATGATGTTGTCATTGAGAAGCTCTATACATGCAGACATGCTACAACTGATGACCCAGTGCAACTCTGCAGTCGCTGCGGTGGACACTAGAGTCGCACGCATTGAAAATAAGATGGGGGACTTTGCTGATACATTCAACACCATGGTTGATGCCCACAATGAGCATGCTGATGATATAGACTGGCTGAAATCCAAAGTGGCGGACTTGGAAGACCGCTCGAGACGCAATAATATTAAAATCAGAGGCATCCCTGAGACAGTCAAACCCCCTGACCTGTCTGAGTACCTGACCACTATTTTTCAGGAAGCAATGCCTGACGTCCCATTATGTGATCTGGCTATCGACCGGATCCACAGGCTCCCAAAACCCAAGCATATTGCAGCCTCGTTTCCACGGGACACTATAGCCAGAATCCACTTCTTTGCAGTCAAGGAGAGGTTTATGTCGCTAGTGAGGAAGGGTTCTAACTTACCCCTGGCCATGAACAACCTCCCCTTTTATGCCGATCTCTCTGCGTTCACCATGAACAGGAGACGCAACCTCTTCACTGTTACGAAACCGTTGTGAAACCATTGTATTCCTTATAGGTGGAATTATCCAACAACCCTAACTGTCACTAAAGGGGAAAGGGAGCACAGGATCTCATCTCTTTGGATGAAGGTTTAGCCCTACTCAAGAGGTGGGGCATACTTGAGCCTGAAGAGGACAATCTGCCTGCTCAGACCTAAAGTTCTGATTTGCAGCCACCAGGATGTTTTAAGTGACCCTCCATGCTCTACGGTTCACAACCACTTTGCTCCGGGTGACTTGCTCGGCTATAAACTGTTTGTTACTTCCCCCGACAAAGCGTTTTTTTCATAACTGTGCAGACTACCTCAGGGAGTCGCCCATTTTTTACTCTCTTTGCACGGTTTTGTTTTGTGTTGTTTTCTTTTCTTTTTTCTTTCTCATCCAGAACCACTATTGTACCTGCTAGCCTCCTCCACCTGTCTGCCGAATTGAACGATCGCCTGCTGCCCGGACCTGCATTCTCCACCAGGTTTGTTCAACAGTTCTCCGCAAGACTATGGCTCATTCTCAGGACTGAGTAAGTGCGCTCAATATTGCCGCTCTTTTACACTAATCCACCCCCTGCTCAATGTGAATGGGCTCAACAGCCCCCATAAAAGGCACATGCTCTGGAGAGAGCTGAAAAATCACAATTGTGATATCGCTGCTGTACAGGAAACTCATTTTATAGTGAATAATCATCCTCAACTGTCAACCAAGCATTTTCCACACGTTGTTTAATCAAGTGGCCCTAAGAAGAGATGCGGAGTGGCTATTCTTGTTAGAGACACTTTGAACTTCACCTTGCTCTCACAAACGAAGGATCCCGAAGGTAGATTTCTGGTCCTCTCCTCTGATGGCACTACCTATACCATTGTCACTATATACTCCCCAAATACGCGACAAACTGCCTATATTAAAAGGCTGTGGTGCAAGATTACTCCTCTCATCAAAGGGCACATAATCCTTTGTGGAAACTTTAACATAGTGTCTAATTACCAGCTGGACGTCTCGAGAGGTACCCGAGGCACCGATACCGTACAGATCTGTCCCTGTTTTTGTCCACTGCACACCTGTATGATGTCTGGAGGTGTCATAATTCTTCCAAAAGGGACTTTACGTTTTATTGTAAAGTTCATCATTCATATTTGAGAATTGACATGTTTCTCACAGACAAATTTCTACTACAAAAGATATATTGTGTTAAAGTGGGCTCCATAACATGGTCTGATCACGCCCCTATCATTATGACTGTTGGAGATGTGCCTTTTACAACTAAGGCCAATAGATGGAGCTTTGATGCCTCTATTTTGGCAAACCAGGAGGCCGTTACTGAAACTCTCTCAGCATTAAATTTGTTTTTCACTTCAATGTCTCTGCTGATTTATGTCCATTTACACTGTGGAATGCTCATAAGGCGTTCATGAGGGGTGTGTTGATGTCTAGGGGGGCAAATGTGAGGAGACGGAGAAGGCAACAGCTTGACACTATATTGGAATCCATTAAATCTTTAGAAAGCAAGAACAAATCTAATCCGTCCCCAGCGTGCGCGGCTGAGCTAGCACGCTATCAAGCGGAGCTGCGTGTCCTTCTGATTGGTCAACATGCCAACACCCTGCGTAGGCTGAAGGCTTTTCAGTATGCGCACGGTAACAAGGCTGGTAAGCTTTTGGCCAATCAATTGAAGACCCAAACAGCAAAACAAAAGATACCTTACTTACTCCACCACTCCACTGGGGAGCGTTTGACCAACTCGAAGGATATCGCTGATGCTTTTAGTCAATATTATAGCTCTCTCTACAATCTGAGAGAAGATACCTCCACCCCACAACTGTCAGCTGCAGACATTCAGAATTTTCTCTCTTTGATCTCCCACCCTAGCTTAGCGCAATCCGATGTGGACCAATGAAATGCTCCGTTTTCTCTACAAGAAGTATGTAAGGCAATCAAATCGCTCCCCAAGGGGAAAGCTCCCGGCCCAGACGGATTTACATCCGGATATTACAAGCTGTTTGCCGACTCTCTCGCTCCTCACATTCTTCAAGTTTTTCAAGCAGCGTCAGATCAGGCCCAATTTCCTGCTGAAATGTTGGAAGCGACTGTAGTGACCCTCCCGAAACCTGGTAAGGAACCAAACAAGGCACAGAACTTTAGACCTATTTCACTGTTAAATGTGGATCTTAAGGTTTATGCTAGGATCATAGCCGACTGTGTGTCTCGTTTCCTTCCTGGGCTGACTAAGCCTGACCAGGTGGGTTTTGTGCTGGGCCGCCAGGCTACCGATGCCATTAGGCGCCTGGTTGGTCTTACCCACCACGTCCACGCTTTGGGTATCCCCACTGTGTTCTTGTCTCTTGATGCCAAAAAGGCTTTTGACCGGATACACGGCGAGTTTTGGAGTTTTTGGAGTTTTGGAGACCCTTCCCTTTCAGGGAAGGGTCCTAAACGCTATAATGGCTTTGTATACTGTTCCGTCAGCCCGTGTATTCACTGAGGGTCTTTTCTCAGAACACTTCCATATTACCAATGGAACGCGACAGGGCTGCTCCCTGTCGCCACTCATTTTCACCCTGCTCATGGAGCCTCTGGCAGGAATGGATTCAATCCCATCCTGATATCCGTGGCATAACCCTGGGAGGAGTGTCCCATGTCATCTCACTATTCACGGATGATGTTATATTATCCTGTACGGATCCAGTGTCATCCCTAACCCATGTTCAAGCAGTCTTACAACATTTTCAATCTATTTCTTATATCTATATTGGGCGTGGCGATCAGCGCTCCTACACAATTACAGATCCAACATTTAGTACACTACCAGTGGCAACCCGAAGCCATAGACTACCTGGGCATTAAATTGACAACTATCCCATCTATTCTATTTAAGTACACAACTCTCCCATGCTTAATGCAACTTCCCAAGACCTACTTAGAATAAGAAAATTTTACATTTCCTGGTCAGGCAGGAATGCTGCATTTAAGATGTTGATCTTGCCCAAAATCTTATATATCTTCAGGGCCCTGCCCATTCCAGTCCCTAATTCTTTCTACAATTCCCTGCAAAAACAACTCAGTGCATACCTCTGGGACAGGGGTAGACCGCGAACCTCCCATAAAACCCTCACCAAGCAGGTCTTGGCGGGTGGCATGGGAGTCCCTGACCTGCAGGATTATTATATGGCAGCTATACTATCTCAGTCCCGCCAATGGTTTTCACCCACCCAATCCCAATTGTGGGTGTCCATAGAACTGGCTTCCACACCCTATGTCACCCTGTCTGATGCTATTGTCCTTGCTAAGATCCATTCACAACATTCGTATGGAACCCACCCCACGATCTCAGCTACACGGTCAGTGTGGCGATACTTCCTCACAAACATGTCCACGGGAGGAGAACTACACTCTCTGCCCATTCCATTAACTGCACTATGCACCATATCCCCTGACTTACAAGTGCAACACTGGAACCGATACAACTTAATCTATCTGACTAATCTATATAGGGGCTCTACACTCCTTACATTCAGGGATCTTTGCCAATTATTCCCAGCCTTTGAGTGGGAATTTCTGACCTACAAACGAATGACACATATCTTGGAATCTTTACCAGCGGTATTAGTTTATTTTATAATGATATCCGTGGCAGATCTGTGTTTGTGAAGTCCCCCTCGCACTTGAAGTGGGAGCGGGACTTACAACATACTTTCACCGCAACACAGTTGTTTAAAGGCAATCCGATTAAACCACACTCTCACCAAGTGTTCTACATTCTGAGAAGGTTCCCACAAAATACACCTTCACTGGTATAGAACTCCATACACCATAGCTAAATTTCAAACAGGTTCCCCCAATTTGTGTTGGAGGGGTTGTGGCCAAGTTGGCACACTTCCACACATGCTGTGGTCCTGTCTGTCATTGCGGAGTTTTTGGGCCTCGGTGCGTCGGTTGATAGCTGACATAACGGGTATCTTTAACAGGCTACGGGTGGAACAGGCCGTGCTGGGCATAGGGATGGATTGGTACCCTCCCTCATGCCGAGTAATTGTTCAACATGTCTTGTATGCTTCAAGATTAGCAATAGCGCACAAATGGAAGGACACTGATCCTCCATCGTGACAAGAGGTAATTCAAATTGTGAAGGAATCTTATGAATACGAAAAGATACTATCGTGTTCTACACAAAACTATAAAAGGTTTAGGGACAGGTGTAGCTGTTGGGAGGCGTTTGTGACCCATTCCCTGTAAAAATCTTGTTTCCTTACTCTTTTCTTTACACTGTCATATAGAGGTTACAGGGATGTGGTGTGGGCACTTCCTCTGGGCAAAAGGTGCTCCCGATAGGGTGTCCCGGGGGAGCGCGCCGCCATATACATGGGATTATGTTACTCATGTTGAAATGTACTTAATGTGCAGCTTGCTAAATCTTCTCATTACTGGTACTGGTTGTATTGCCACCTTCAGATATGTGGCATGTGTGTTTCCTTTTCTTTCTCTCTCTTCATTATAGAAATGTTGCATATACTACAATACTACTCTGTTCAGCAATACGCATTTGTATTTCTAATGCTCTATTCAACCTACAATGTTTGTTATATTTGTGTAAAATCCACTAAAAACTTATTTAAAAAAACAAAAATATAACGTTGCAACCTAGATGGCATTCTTAATGAATGGCATGAATTCAGTGAGAAAGATTACAAGATGTATAAAATGTATAAAATGTTGACTGAATTAAAAGCCGGTGTGGAATTGGATCCCTTGGAAACACATGAATCAACCAATGAGTTTAGATCTTCACAAGGAAAAAGTAGTGGGAGACAGAGGTTTAAAAAGACATCTAATTAAATTCCTGGTGCAGTCAAATCCGAGAGTGAATCTTTTTGTCAAACTAATAACTCTGGAGGTGGAAAAAAGATATCCCCTCGAGGAACTGTACACAACCTACCAGCAACAAATTTGCAGAAACAAAAAGACATTATTGTGAAACCCTCTGACAAATGAGGGAATATTGCTGTTATGCAAAAAGTACAATATGGGGGAGTGGGGGAAGATAGAAAGATTATACAAGTTCTTTAGAAGCCACTAGGCAGCTATGGCAGGACTAAAACTAATAAGGAAATCAGTCCGAAATTCAAATTTGAATAGTAATTTCTTGTATTTTCTGTAGATATGCCATGCAATTTAGTTCTAACTGTATATACAGTATATATTTTTTCTCAATATTTTTTTATTGAATTATTTTTATATTTAACAATCAAACAAGTACAGTAGATACATACATTATACAATGGTATGGCCTCATGCACACTGGACGTTTTTACAGCTGCTGTTAGCAGCGTCAGACGTTTTTTTTTTGCAGCTGCAGAACACCCATCCATGTTATTCTATGGCCTCATGCACACATAGAGCTTTTAGGAGCTCCAAGTGGCATAGGCGTTTTACAGCTCCAAAAAAAAAACAGGAACTGTGGGTTCAGGAGCTCCAGCATCAAGCTGCAAAAAACGTCTGACGCTGCTAAAGGCTCCATAAGGCTCCATAACGTTGCTTAACGTGCGTTAAGCCACGTTATACTTTTTTTTCTTCCATTCAAAATCAATGGCTCCCTATGGGAGCCTATTGATTTGAATGGAAGTCACACCGCAGGTCGGATCAGGGTGATCCGACTTGCGGTGCGACCTGCACTGTGAGAATCTTGAGGGGGAACTCCACGCCAAAATGGGGAAAAAAACGGCGTGGGGTTCCCCCCCAGGTTCCAAACCAGGCCCTTCGGGTCTGGTATGGAATTTGAGGGTAGCCCCGTGCCGAAAAAACGGCGTGGGGTCCCCCCAAAATCCATACCAGACCCTTATCCGAGCATGCAGTCCGGCATGCCAGGAAAGGGGAGGGGACGAGCGAGCGGCCCCACCCCCCCTGGATCATACCAGGCCACACGCCCTCAACATGGGGGGGGGGGTGTGGGTGCTTTGGGGCAGGGGGGGCTCTGCACTCCGCACCTCAAAGCACCTTGCTCCCATGTTGATGAGGACAAGGGCCTCATCCCCACAACCCTGGCCGGTGGTTGTGGGGGTCTGCGGGCAGGGGGCTCATCAGAATCTGGAAGCCCCCTTTAACAAGGGGGCCCCCCCAGATCCTGGACCCCCTCCCTATGTGAATGGGTATGGGGTACATTGTACCCCTACTCATTCACCCCATAAAATGCAGTGTATGGAAATAACGACAGGAGACGTTTTGGAAAATTTATTAAAAATCTTCATCCGGCTCTTGTCCTCTCCGGGGGTCTTCTGCTGTCTTCTCCTCTCCGAGGATCTTCTGCTCTTTTGCTGTCCGCCCTTCTTGTCTTCTCCTCTCTGGGGGTCTTCTGCTGTCTTCTCCTCTCCGGGGGTCTTCTGCTGTCTTCTCTCCGAGGGTCTTCTGCTCTTTTGCTGTCCGCCCTTCTTGTCTTCTCCTCTCCGGGGGTCTTCTGCTGTCTTCTCCTCTCCGAGGGTCTTCTGCTGTCCGCCCTTCTGCTGTCCAATCTTCTTGTCTTCTCCTCTCCGGTCTTCTGCTCTTTTGCTGTCGGCTGTCCTTCTTCCTCCAGTCCTCCTCCGACGACGTCTCCAGCGATTATGCCGGCCTCTGGTCTCTGCAGCTTATTATATAGCCATTAGGGGCATGGCCACCAGATGACGTCATCGGGAGATTTTTCTTTCCAAATCAACCAGTTTCTATCAAATTTCTTACTGTACATGTTAAGGAATTAATCGCTAAGAGGCGTTCGATAGTATAATTTCTATGGACTGATTTCACCATGTCAGATGGGTTTTATAGAGAGGGTGTTTTTCCAGTTGTGGAATATAAGGGTACAGACTGCTCGGAGAATGTGAGTGATGACTGATCTAAAGTTGGGGGAAATATTTCTATACCTAGGTGGAGGATTGACAGTGCAATCTGGAATGTCTGGTTCCATAGGCTTGTTATGCTTAGGCGTTGCCAGATGGTGTGTAGAAGGTGACCAGTTTGGCCGAAGTTTCTCCATCGTTGGGGTGATTGTGTTAGGAAGTATGTGACTAGTCTAAGTGGAGTATAGTGCCATCTGTTGTGTCTAGTGTTGAGCGAACACGGACTGTATTATTCGTGTTCGTACCGAATAATTGGATTTTTTGTACCCGAACACGGACACGGACACTTTACTGTATGTTCGGGTAAAAATCCGTGTTCGGTCGTTTTATTTCCGGGTTTTGCATGCTTTGGCGCTCTTTTCATGGCGGGCTTTCAACAGCCAATCAACAATCGTTTAACTGGTGTGCCTTAAGCCATCCCAGCCATGCCTGCAAATGTCTCAGTAGCTGTGATTGGCCGTCTGAAGCATGTGACCAAGTCTTTATAAGTTCGAGGCAGCCGCAGCGGCGTCATTATGCTGCTTAGATTCAGGGACAGAGCACACATCAACGTGCTGGCTGCTGATTAGGGAAAGATAGGCAGGAAAAAACCATTTGTGTCCGGATAGAATTGAGGGACAGGTCGGAGTGTTTAGGCAGGGCGAGTTGTAGGCATTTTAGGGATAGAGTCTGCTGAATTATATAGGGTCAGTGTCTTCTACAAACTACAATCGATATTGCTGTGTGGGGGGTGGGGTCTGCACTCAATCCTGATCTACGATCTCTTCTCAATCCTGTTAGGGACAGAGTCTGCTGAATTTTAGGGAAACTGTGTTCTACAAACTACAATCGATATTGCTGTGTGGTGTGGGATTGGAGATAGGCAGGTGTCAGTGATCCACATCCATTTTTCTGTGTGTGAGCTGCAGTGAACACAATCTTTTTGGGCTGCAGTGAACACAATCTTTTTGGGCTGCAGTGAACACAATCTTTTTGGGCTGCAGTGAACACAATCTTTTTGGGCTGCAGTGAACACAATCTTTTTGGGCTGCAGTGAACACAATCTTTTTGGGGTGCAGTGAACAAAATCTTTTTGGGGTGCAGTGAACACAATCCTTTTTGGTGTGCAGTGAACACAATCTTTGTGGGGTGCAGTGAACAAAATCCTTTGTGGGGTGCAGTGAACACAATCTTTTTGGGGTGCAGTGAACAAAATCCTTTTTGGGGTGCAGTGAACAACATCCTTTTTGGGGTGCAGTGAACACAATCTTTTTGGGGTGCAGTGAACAAAATCCTTTGTGGGGTGCAGTGAACACAATCTTTTTGGGGTGCAGTGAACACAATCTTTTTGGGGTGGAGTGAACAACATCCTTTTTGGGGTGCAGTGAACAAAATCCTTTTTGGGGTGCAGTGAACAAAATCATTTTTGGGGTGCAGTGAACACAATCTTTTTGGGGTGCAGTGAACACAATCTTTGTGGGGTGCAGTGAACACAATCTTTTTGGGGTGGAGTGAACACAATCTTTTTGGGGTGGAGTGAACAACATCCTTTTTGGGGTGCAGTGAACACAATCTTTTTGGGGTGCAGTGAACACAATCTTTGTGGGGTACAGTGAACAGAATCTTTGTGTGGTGCAGTGAACACAATCTTTGGGGGGTACAGTGAACACAATCTTTGTGAGGTGCAGTGAACACAATCTTTGTGGGGTGCAGTGAACACAATCATTGTGGGGTGCAGTGAACTCAATCTTTGTGGGGTACAGTGAACACATTCTCATACTGAAGGTTTGAGGGTGCTGCCTGTTCCATACTCCCCCTACTCCTCATCTAGCCTTTTAGGGGTACAAACAATAGTAATTGGGGCCTAGTGTGGTTGTGTACGTGTGATATACATACACTTTTTTGGGATCATATTTTCTATTCCGCTATTTAATCAAAAACCTTTGGGGATCAGTTAAATTGGGGGATAGTCTGTGTTGGTACGTGTGAGAGAGATCCACCTTTCCAAGTTGTTGGGGTTCATCTCATACTTCTGAAGGTTTGAGGGTGCTGCCTGTTCCATACTCCCCCTACTCCTAGCCTTTTAGGGGTACAAACAATAGTAATTGGGGCCTAGTGTGGTTGTGTACGTGTGATATACATACACTTTTTTGGGATCATATTTTCTATTCCGCTATTTAATCAAAAACCTTTGGGGATCAGTTAAATTGGGGGATAGTCTGTGTTGGTACGTGTGAGAGAGATCCACCTTTCCAAGTTGTTGGGGTTCATCTCATACTTCTGAAGGTTTGAGGGTGCTGCCTGTTCCATACTCCCCCTACTCCTAGCCTTTTAGGGGTACAAACAATAGTAATTGGGGCCTAGTGTGGTTGTGTACGTGTGATATACATACACTTTTTTGGGATCATATTTTCTATTCCGCTATTTAATCAAAAACCTTTGGGGATCAGTTAAATTGGGGGATAGTCTGTGTTGGTACGTGTGAGAGAGATCCACCTTTCCAAGTTGTTGGGGTTCATCTCATACTTCTGAAGGTTTGAGGGTGCTGCCTGTTCCATACTCCCCCTACTCCTAGCCTTTTAGGGGTACAAACAATAGTAATTGGGGCCTAGTGTGGTTGTGTACGTGTGATATACATACACTTTTTTGGGATCATATTTTCTATTCCGCTATTTAATCAAAAACCTTTGGGGATCAGTTAAATTGGGGGATAGTCTGTGTTGGTACGTGTGAGAGAGATCCACCTTTCCAAGTTGTTGAGGTTCATCTCATACTTCTGAAGGTTTGAGGGTGCTGCCTGTTCCATACTCCCCCTACTCCTAGCCTTTTAGGGGTACAAACAATAGTAATTGGGGCCTAGTGTGGTTGTGTACGTGTGATATACATACACTTTTTTGGGATCATATTTTCTATTCCGCTATTTAATCAAAAACCTTTGGGGATCAGTTAAATTGGGGGATAGTCTGTGTTGGTACGTGTGAGAGAGATCCACCTTTCCAAGTTGTTGGGGTTCATCTCATACTTCTGAAGGTTTGAGGGTGCTGCCTGTTCCATACTCCCCCTACTCCTAGCCTTTTAGGGGTACAAACAATAGTAATTGGGGCCTAGTGTGGTTGTGTACGTGTGATATACATACACTTTTTTGGGATCATATTTTCTATTCCGCTATTTAATCAAAAACCTTTGGGGATCAGTTAAATTGGGGGATAGTCTGTGTTGGTACGTGTGAGAGAGATCCACCTTTCCAAGTTGTTGAGGTTCATCTCATACTTCTGAAGGTTTGAGGGTGCTGCCTGTTCCATACTCCCCCTACTCCTAGCCTTTTAGGGGTACAAACAATAGTAATTGGGGCCTAGTGTGGTTGTGTACGTGTGATATACATACACTTTTTTGGGATCATATTTTCTATTCCGCTATTTAATCAAAAACCTTTGGGGATCAGTTAAATTGGGGGATAGTCTGTGTTGGTACGTGTGAGAGAGATCCACCTTTCCAAGTTGTTGGGGTTCATCTCATACTTCTGAAGGTTTGAGGGTGCTGCCTGTTCCATACTCCCCCTACTCCTAGCCTTTTAGGGGTACAAACAATAGTAATTGGGGCCTAGTGTGGTTGTGTACGTGTGATATACATACACTTTTTTGGGATCATATTTTCTATTCCGCTATTTAATCAAAAACCTTTGGGGATCAGTTAAATTGGGGGATAGTCTGTGTTGGTACGTGTGAGAGAGATCCACCTTTCCAAGTTGTTGGGGTTCATCTCATACTTCTGAAGGTTTGAGGGTGCTGCCTGTTCCATACTCCCCCTACTCCTAGCCTTTTAGGGGTACAAACAATAGTAATTGGGGCCTAGTGTGGTTGTGTACGTGTGATATACATACACTTTTTTGGGATCATATTTTCTATTCCGCTATTTAATCAAAAACCTTTGGGGATCAGTTAAATTGGGGGATAGTCTGTGTTGGTACGTGTGAGAGAGATCCACCTTTCCAAGTTGTTGGGGTTCATCTCATACTTCTGAAGGTTTGAGGGTGCTGCCTGTTCCATACTCCCCCCTACTCCTAGCCTTTTAGGGGTACAAACAATAGTAATTGGGGCCTAGTGTGGTTGTGTACGTGTGATATACATACACTTTTTTGGGATCATATTTTCTATTCCGCTATTTAATCAAAAACCTTTGGGGATCAGTTAAATTGGGGGATAGTCTGTGTTGGTACGTGTGAGAGAGATCCACCTTTCCAAGTTGTTGGGGTTCATCTCATACTTCTGAAGGTTTGAAGGTGCTGCCTGTTCCATACTCCCCCTACTCCTAGCCTTTTAGGGGTACAAACAATAGTAATTGGGGCCTAGTGTGGTTGTGTACGTGTGATATACATACACTTTTTTGGGATCATATTTTCTATTCCGCTATTTAATCAAAAACCTTTGGGGATCAGTTAAATTGGGGGATAGTCTGTGTTGGTACGTGTGAGAGAGATCCACCTTTCCAAGTTGTTGGGGTTCATCTCATACTTCTGAAGGTTTGAGGGTGCTGCCTGTTCCATACTCCCCCTACTCCTAGCCTTTTAGGGGTACAAACAATAGTAATTGGGGCCTAGTGTGGTTGTGTACGTGTGATATACATACACTTTTTTGGGATCATATTTTCTATTCCGCTATTTAATCAAAAACCTTTGGGGATCAGTTAAATTGGGGGATAGTCTGTGTTGGTACGTGTGAGAGAGATCCACCTTTCCAAGTTGTTGGGGTTCATCTCATACTTCTGAAGGTTTGAGGGTGCTGCCTGTTCCATACTCCCCCTACTCCTAGCCTTTTAGGGGTACAAACAATAGTAATTGGGGCCTAGTGTGGTTGTGTACGTGTGATATACATACACTTTTTTGGGATCATATTTTCTATTCCGCTATTTAATCAAAAACCTTTGGGGATCAGTTAAATTGGGGGATAGTCTGTGTTGGTACGTGTGAGAGAGATCCACCTTTCCAAGTTGTTGAGGTTCATCTCATACTTCTGAAGGTTTGAGGGTGCTGCCTGTTCCATACTCCCCCTACTCCTAGCCTTTTAGGGGTACAAACAATAGTAATTGGGGCCTAGTGTGGTTGTGTACGTGTGATATACATACACTTTTTTGGGATCATATTTTCTATTCCGCTATTTAATCAAAAACCTTTGGGGATCAGTTAAATTGGGGGATAGTCTGTGTTGGTACGTGTGAGAGAGATCCACCTTTCCAAGTTGTTGAGGTTCATCTCATACTTCTGAAGGTTTGAGGGTGCTGCCTGTTCCATACTCCCCCTACTCCTAGCCTTTTAGGGGTACAAACAATAGTAATTGGGGCCTAGTGTGGTTGTGTACGTGTGATATACATACACTTTTTTGGGATCATATTTTCTATTCCGCTATTTAATCAAAAACCTTTGGGGATCAGTTAAATTGGGGGATAGTCTGTGTTGGTACGTGTGAGAGAGATCCACCTTTCCAAGTTGTTGGGGTTCATCTCATACTTCTGAAGGTTTGAGGGTGCTGCCTGTTCCATACTCCCCCTACTCCTAGCCTTTTAGGGGTACAAACAATAGTAATTGGGGCCTAGTGTGGTTGTGTACGTGTGATATACATACACTTTTTTGGGATCATATTTTCTATTCCGCTATTTAATCAAAAACCTTTGGGGATCAGTTAAATTGGGGGATAGTCTGTGTTGGTACGTGTGAGAGAGATCCACCTTTCCAAGTTGTTGGGGTTCATCTCATACTTCTGAAGGTTTGAGGGTGCTGCCTGTTCCATACCCCCCCTACTCCTCATCTAGCCTTTTAGGGGTACAAACAATAGTAATTGGGGCCTAGTGTGGTTGTGTACGTGCGAGATACATACACTTTTTTTGATCATATTTCCTATTCCGCTATTCAATAAAAACCTTTGAGGATCAATTGAATTGCGGGATAGTCTGTGTCGGTACGTGTGAGAGAGATCCACCTTTCCAAGTTGTTGGGGTTCATCTCATACTTCTGAAGGTTTGAGGGTGCTGCCTGTTCCATACCCCCCCTACTCCTCATCTAGCCTTTTAGGGGTACAAACAATAGTAATTGGGGCCTAGTGTGGTTGTGTACGTGCGAGATACATACACTTTTTTTGATCATATTTCCTATTCCGCTATTCAATAAAAACCTTTGAGGATCAATTGAATTGCGGGATAGTCTGTGTCAGTACGTGTGAGAGAGATCCACCTTTCCAAGTTGTTGGGGTTCATCTCATACTTCTGAAGGTTTGAGGGTGCTGCCTGTTCCATACCCCCCCTACTCCTCATCTAGCCTTTTAGGGGTACAAACAATAGTAATTGGGGCCTAGTGTGGTTGTGTACGTGCGAGATACATACACTTTTTTTGATCATATTTCCTATTCCGCTATTCAATAAAAACCTTTGAGGATCAATTGAATTGCGGGATAGTCTGTGTCGGTACGTGTGAGAGAGATCCACCTTTCCAAGTTGTTGGGGTTCATCTCATACTTCTGAAGGTTTGAGGGTGCTGCCTGTTCCATACCCCCCCTACTCCTCATCTAGCCTTTTAGGGGTACAAACAATAGTAATTGGGGCCTAGTGTGGTTGTGTACGTGCGAGATACATACACTTTTTTTGATCATATTTCCTATTCCGCTATTCAATAAAAACCTTTGAGGATCAATTGAATTGCGGGATAGTCTGTGTCGGTACGTGTGAGAGAGATCCACCTTTCCAAGTTGTTGGGGTTCATCTCATACTTCTGAAGGTTTGAGGGTGCTTTCTGTTCCATACTCCCCCTACTCCTCATCTAGCCTTTTAGGGGTACAAACAATAGTAATTGGGGCCTAGTGTGGTTGTGTACGTGTGATATACATACACTTTTTTTGGATCATATTTTCTATTCCGCTATTCAATAAAAACCTTTCTAGGGCAAGATCTTAAATTACAGAAATATGAGGAGACCGTCAAATAAGGGCCGTGGCCTGGGTCGTGGTGCTGCTGGTAGAGCTCCTGTTGCAAGGAGAGGACATGGTCGATCTGTGCCAGCTACACGCACAAGTGAAACACCTTCCTCAAGTGTGAGTAGGCGACAGAACCTGCATCAGTATTTGGTAGGGCATCAAACGCCCCTAGAAGTGATGAGGCCAGAACAAGTTGAGGCGATAGTAGATTGGTTTGCTGCTGACAGTGCCTCCAGTTCCTTCACATTGTCTCCCACCCAGTCTACTGCAGAAAGGTCAGAGTTGGCACCTGCAGCCAATGTCCAACCGTCTTTCACCTCACCCCCTTGCAAATCAGGCCAGCAGTCTGAGCCCCAAGCCATACAGCAGTCTCTTATTCTTTTTGAGGACTCTGTCAGCAGGGTTTCCCAGGGCCATCCACCTAGCCCTGCCCCAGAAGTGGAAGAGATTGAGTGCAGCGATGCCCAACCACTTATTTCTCAAGATGAGTACATGCAAGGATCATCGCAGCACGTCTCCGATGATGACGAAACGCAGGTGCCAACTGCTGCGGCGTTCAGCATTGTGGAGACCGACAAGGAGGGCAGGGGTGAAGACTGGGTGGAAGATGATGTGGAGGACGATGAGGTCCTCGACCCCACATGGAATGAACGTCATGCAGGTGAACTGAGTAGTTTGGAGGAAGAGGCGGTGGTCGCACAGAGCCACCAGCACAGCAGAAGAGGGAGCAGGGTGCAGAAGCGGAGCGGCCGTGCCCTAGACACTACGCCCGCTACTGCCCAACGCAGCAAGGGAACGAGCGCACCAAAGTCAGCTCAAAGGAGTTCTCTAGCGTGGAAGTTCTTTAGAAAATGTGCTGATGACAGGACACGAGTGGTTTGCACCCTGTGCAATCAGAGCTTGAAGCGAGGCATGAACCTTCTCAACCTGAGCACAACCTGCATGATCAGGCATCTAAGTGCAAAGCACGAGCTGCAGTGGAGTACACACCTTCAAAACCAAGAAACGTCTCTGGCTCATCCTGCTTCCTCTTCTGCTGCAGTCTCGGCCGCTCCAGCCACATCTGTAGTGATACCGGCACCTGCCACCCCGCAAACAGACGATCTGTCAGCAACACCACCACCTGGGTCACCAACAACCATCTCCACAATGTCCCGTGGAAGCGTTCAGCTTTCCATCTCCCAAACACTTGAGAGGAAGAGGAAGTACCCCCCTACCCACCCGCGATCCCTGGCCCTGAATGCCAGCATTTCAAAATTATTGGCCTTTGAAATGCTGTCATTCCGTCTGGTGGAGACGCACAGTTTTAAAAACCTTATGTCGGTGGCTGTCCCACAGTACGTCGTGCCCAGCCGCCACTACTTTTCCAGGCAAGCCATCCCTTCCCTGCACAACCAAGTGGGGGAAAAAATCAGGTGTGCACTGCGCAACGCCATCTGTGCCAAGGTCCACCTAACTACGGATACGTGGACCAGTAAGCACGGTCAGGGGCGTTATATCTCCCTAACGGCACACTGGGTAAATGCAGTGGCGGATGGGCCTGAGGCGGATAGCAATTTGGCGCATGTCCTTCCACCACCGAGGATTGCAGGGCGCTTCAGTTTGCCTCCTGTTCCTAACTCCTCCTACTCCGCTTCCTCATCCTCTACCGCCTCCTCATCCGGACAGCGTAACACCTTCACCACCAACTTCAGCACGGCCAGGGGTAAACGACAGCAGGCAGTTTTACAACTTGCCTGTTTGGGGGACAAACCACACACCGCGCAGGAGTTGTGGAGGAGCATGGAACAGCAGACAAATGAGTGGTTGCTGCCAGCGAGCCTCAAGCCCGGCCTGGTGGTGTGCGATAACGGGCGAAATCTCATAGCAGCTCTGGGCCTAGCCGGTTTGACGCACATCCCTTGCCTGGCGCATGTGCTGAATTTGGTGGTGCAGAGGTTCCTTAAAAACTACCCCGATATGTCAGAGCTGCTGCAGAAAGTGCGGGCCGTTTGTGCGCACTTTCGGCGTTCTCACCCTGCTGCTGCTCGCCTGGCAGCGCTGCAGCGTAACTTCGGCCTTCCCGCTCACCGCCTCATATGTGACGTGCCCACAAGGTGGAACTCCACCTTGCACATGCTGGAAAGACTGTGCGAGCAGCAGCAGGCCATAGTGGAGTTTCAGCTGCAGCACGCACGCGTGAGTCGCTCTGCGGAACAGCACCACTTCACCACCAATAACTGGGCCTCCATGCGAGACCTGTGTGCCTTGTTGCGCTGTTTTGAGTACTCCACCAACATGGCCAGTGGCAATGACGCCGTTCTCAGCTTAACTATCCCACTTCTATGCCTCCTTGAAAAAACAATTCGGGCGATGATGGAAGAGGATGTGGCACAGGATGAGGAGGAGGAGGAGGATGAAGAGGTAACATTTCCAAGGCTTTCAGGGCAGTCATTCGCAAGGGGCTCCGAGGGTGGGTTCCTGCACACGCAAACGCCAGGGACGCAATTGTCCAGCAGGGGCACAGTTCTGGAGGATGAGGAGGATGAGGAGGAGGAGGAGCTGGAGGAGGAGATGGAACCATGTTCACAGCAGGGTGGCACCCAGGCCAGCTCATGGCCATCACTGGTGCGTGGCTGGGGGGATACAGAGGACACGGACCATACACCTCCCACAGAGGACAGCCTTTCGTTGCCTCTGGGCAGCCTGGCACACATGAGCGATTACATGCTGCAGTGTCTCCACAACGACCGCCGAGTTGCCCACATTCTAACTTGTGCTGATTACTGGGTGGCCACGCTGCTGGATCCCCGTTACAAGGACAACGTACCGTCCTTAATTCACTCACTGGAGCGCGATCGCAAGATGCGCGAGTACAAGCGCACGCTGGTAGACGCCATGCTGCTGGCATTCCCATCTGACAGCGGGGCCACAGTGGAAGCACAAGGCAGAGGAGGAGGAGGAGGAGGTCGCCAACGCAACCAGGGCACCGCCAGCACCTCAGAAGGCAGGGTTAGCATGGCCGAAATGTGGAAAAGCTTTGTCAGCACGCCACAACAAACAGCAGCACCAGCAGCTCAGATGGAACGTCTTAGCAGGAGGCAGCATTTTACCAACATGGTGGAGCAGTATGTGTGCACACGCCTACATGTAGTGAATGACGGGTCTGCCCCCTTCAACTTCTGGGTCTCCAAATTGGGCACATGGCCTGAGCTTGCCCTTTACGCCTTGGAGGTGCTGGCGTGCCCTGCAGCCAGTGTATTATCTGAACGGGTATTTAGCACGGCTGGGGGCGTTATAACAGACAAGCGCAGCCGCCTGTCCAGAGACAATGTGGACAAGCTCACGTTCATTAAAATGAACCAGGCATGGATCCCACGGGACTTTTCCGTACCTTATGCAGAATAGCAATGGATACCGACCTTACCCACCCATTGTTCCATTTTTGCTCTTTCTCACTCTTTTGGGGTGTACCCTCATTTAAAATTTGTGAAAAGAAGCAGTGTTGGCTACCTCGTCCTCCTCCTCAGGGCCAGATTAATGTAGGGGCTATTGGAGCTGCAGCTCCAGGCCCCTACCTTTTATATAGGCCCCGGGTTGGCCATATTCACTGTTACCGCTCTTCTGTCACTTGTAAACACAGAAGTCTGGCTTCTATGCTCGCTTCCCCAGGCAGCACCCTCAGAACCTCCCCACACAGCGTGAAGGCCGGACAAGGAGGGACAGTTGGCGATGCATGGATGTGTTTATGGGCTTCAGAGACAGCATCCCATGTTGAATTAGGCATGCATGGCTGCACCCTTCCTCCTCTGGGTGCATGGCAAGGCACGGCCCTAAGGCCCTTCAAAATCCTCAGCACCAAGCCCATGATGCTGTTAATCCGGCCCTGGTCCTCCTCCACCGCCGCTTCCACCTACACCGCCCATAGGTGTGCGCAGCCTATTGCATTAAGGTGTGCACCCCAAAGTTGAAATACACATGCATGTGTTTGCCAGCAGGGAGAGTAATGTATCGGGGCCATGTACCTGTAGGCAAGGAGAAATAGAGCAGAGCAGGTCCCAGGGAGATCTTTCCCATCTCCTCACTGGCAATGCTATGTGCCCTAGGTGATTAGGGTGTGCCCAGGCACACCCAGCACACCCTGTGCGCACGCCTATGTCACCGCCACATCCACCACCACCTCAACCTCCCTCCTACTCCATATGGGCCTCGTCCTTCAGAGATGAAGAAGAACATTGTTTTATTTTTCTGGTTTTTTTTGTTGTTTTAAGTTATTTCCCTATCCACATTTGTTTGCAGAGCACTTGCCATGCTCTTAATTACGTTTTGCTGCCATTTGCAGCACTCTAGCCCTTTCCTTTGGTGTTTTAGAGCCATTTTAGTGCCTTAAAGTTCGGGTCCCCATTGACTTCAATGGGGTTCGGTGTCCGGGAAAAGTTCGGTAAAAGTCCGGGACACGGACCCGGACTTTTTTTTAAAGTTCGGCCGAACCCGTCGAACACGGACATCTAGGTGTCCGCTCAACCCTAGT
Source organism: Pelophylax lessonae (assembly GCF_965119305.1). NCBI lineage: Eukaryota > Metazoa > Chordata > Amphibia > Anura > Ranidae > Pelophylax > Pelophylax lessonae. The sequence goes on from NC_138770.1 coordinate 444,755,710, forward strand.
TGTGTCATTTCCCAGTGATTGATGCAGTGGGATGCTTTATGTATTTCTCTAAAGGAATATTGCCATTGGTGCCTACTGCCTAGCTTTATTTCCCATTTTCTAAATGCTGCTGTTTTTCTGAATGTAGTATGTTTTTCTTGAATGAGGTTGTAAAATAGGGATATTCCTTTGGTGTTGTTCTTAGGGAGTGAGTATAATTGCCATTATTTAGCTGGTACTTTCATGGGATGGGGTGAAGTTTTAGGAAATGTGAGATATGTACACATGAAAAAAGCATGTTGCTTGGTTGGTCATATTCAGTCATTATTTGTTCTGCAGTTTTAGGTTGGTGTTCTCTGATGAGGTCTTGTATGTGTAAAATGCCCTGTAGCAGGTACTTTTTTACTTATAGCATTGGGATTCTCGCCTCAAGGAGGTGTATAGGGAACTTGTAGTCAACTTCACATGTGCTGGTATGATTTTGGTTTAGGAGGAATCTCCATGCCTGTATAGACACCTGAATGGAAGGGGGAAGGGCTGTGATTTTCCAGGGTTCCCAAATGTCACCCATGAGGAGTGCTATTAAATCAGAGGTCTGGGCTAGTGTTTTCCTTATTTCTACCTATAATGGATTATTATTTTTGTAAAACCAGTGTTTGAGGTGGTCCAATTTAACTGCCCATAGGTAGTCATATATGTCTACTAGTCCAGCTCCTTCTACTCATTTATGTGGGATGAGGTTGCTTCGGAAGCATTTGGCTTTTTTTTTTTTTTTTTTATCCCCCCCCAAATGAATTTCCATAGGAGACTCAACAGGGTTTGAAGGTGTGGAGGTTTAGGTATAAGTAAGGTGTGGAATATATATAAGATTTGTGGTAAGATTGACATTTTAACCAATATTTTACCCCCTTCCTGACCAGGGCATATTTTGCGATTCGGCACTGCGTGACTTTAACGGACAATTGCGCAGTTGTGCGACGCTGTACCCAAATGAAATTGATGTCCTTTTTTCTCACAAACAGAGCTTTCTTTTGGTGGTATTTGCTCAGCTGTGCGATTTTTTGATCATGCGCTATAAAAAAAAAAAGAGCCACAATTTTGCAAAAATAACAATATTTTTCACATTTTTTTATATGAAATTCCCCCAAAAAATGTAAAAATCAAAATGTTTTAACATTTTAGGCCAATTTGTTTTGTGCTACATATGTTTGGTAAAAAAATTGCAATAAGCGTATTTTGATTGGTTTGCGCAAAAGTTATTGCGTTTACTAACTAAGGGAAAGATTTTTGTCATTTTTGTTGTTTTTTTTTTTAAACGAGTAATGGCGTCGATCTGCGATTTTTTTTGCGGGGCTACGACATTGCGGCGGACAGATCGTACCCTTGACTGACATTTTTGACACTTTTGGGGGTACCAGTGACATTACTACAGTAATCAGTGCTATACATATGCACTGTTACTGTAAAAATTACACTGGCAGGGAAGGGGTTAACTTTATTGGAGAAGGAGGGGTTAAGTGTGTCCCTAGGGGCGTGCTTCTAACTGTGATTGGATGTGGCTTTTCATGTAACAGCAGAGATCTATGGTCCTAAATAGCAGGACCCTATGATCTCTGCTGTAACACAGGGGAGAAAGACAGGCGGCTTTGTTTACCCGATCGTCTGCCGGTCACTCGCGATCGTTGGTGGAGAGGGAGAAAGGCAGGTGGCTGATGTAAACAAGCCGCCTGTCATTCTCCCCTGTGTAGGAATAGTGATCATACGGTTCTACTATGTAGGACTGTTGATCCTACACCTCAAGCTACAGCCAATCACAGTTTAGAATCACACCCCTAGGGACACACATAACCCCTCCCTCTCAAAAAAAGTTAACCCCTTCACTGCCAGTGTAATTTTACAGTAACAGTGCATATTTATAGCACTGATTACTGTAGTAATGTCACTGGTAACCCCAAAAGTGTCAAAAATGTCAGTCAAGGGTCCGATCTGTCCGCCGCAATGTCGCAGTACCGCAAAAAAATCACAGGTCGCCGCCATTACGCGTTAAAAAAATGACAAAAATCTTTCCCTTTGTTAGTAAACGCGATAACTTTTGCGCAAACTAATCAACGCTTTTTGCGATTTTTTTTTTTTACCAAACATATGCAGCATAAAACAAATTGGCAGAAAATGTTAAAAAATTTTGATTACATTTTTTTGGGGGGGGGGGGGAATTTCATATAAAAAAAATGTGAAAAATATTGTTATTTTTGCAAAATTGACGCTCTTTTTTTGTTTATAGTGCATGATCAAAAAATCGCACAGGTGATCAAATACCACCAAAAGAAAACTCTGTTTGTGGGAAAAAAAGGACGTCAAATTCGTTTAGGTACAGCGTCGCACGACCGCGCAATTATCCGTTAAAGGCACGCAGTGCCGAATCGCAAAATAGGCCCTGGTCAGGATGGGGGTAAAATCTTCTGGGCTTAAGTGGTTAAAACTGATTCGGATAGTGTAAACGGCGCTTGCGAGGCTGCATTGCTGGAGACTGTACTGGCGAGGCTGCATTGCTGGAGACTGCTGATGAGGCTGCATTGCTGGAGACTGCTGATGAGGCTGCATTGCTGGAGACTGCTGATGAGGCTGCATTGCTGGAGACTGCTGATGAGGCTGCATTGCTGGACACTGCTGATGAGGCTGCATTCATGGGCACTGGTGAGATGTCATTTGATTAAAAAAAAAATGTTCTGAGTTCAAAGCTGTTTATTTTAAATTTAAGCTTTTTTCCTGAAATTTCTCTCCTAATATTGAGGTGCGTGTTATACGCAGGCGCGTTATACACCGATAAATACGGTATTTATAGTATATTTCAATATAACTATCCCCCTCTTATAACCAAACATCACAATATGCTTAAACTCTGGACATCCTTCAAAATCTTCTTATGAAGACTCTACTCCACTGTCAACAACCCCACATCCTTAAGGGGTCGACATTTAACACAGGGTTAAACAGACCATAACATGCAGCATGTTGCTATACCTACAGGGAAACACCAGATATAATGTCATTAATTTTGTCCCCCTAACACTCTTGGCAGTATTCATGTTTAAAGTTGAGGATACTTAGCCATCCAATATTACCTGGTGAAGCAAAGTGGTTCAATCCATCAGAGGTAGAACTTGGGGGCCTTCCCCAAGGAAGAGAGGAAAGAGCTGGAAAACCTAACCAGTTTCACCAGGAAGGCCTAAACTGACTGTGCACTGCTGATGTGAATTGAACCACATGTGCCTATGCTCCACTGATTTGTGTGTTATTTAGTGCACTCACACAATGCACATAACCCTTTAACCCTTCTCTTTGAGTCTTCCTGCAGTGATTGCAAGTTAGGAGCCCCCTCTAATGGTGGAGAATTTCCCAAAATCTTTGAAATTTCATTGACATGTTGTCCTATTGAATTTTGATATTCAAACTTTTTTCCTTTTCATTCCAAAAACGCATCATATGTATTATCAGATTAAAGCTTAATAGGAGGAAGTATTTGTGTTACCCAAAGGACAGTACCAATTTAGATTTTATGCAGTCACATCCTTGGGATTGGTAATATTCTTTATCCAGGAATATTTTCAGCTAGTATTATTATGTTCTATTATGAGGTGGCTTGGGGAGCCTTTTGCAACTGTTATTGTTTTTAATAATTTTCCAATTATAATTTTTATGTGTATCATTTTGTTTTTGTGGTTTTTTTTTCAAATTGGGAAAACTTAAAAAGCAATTTATGTCAAAAATCATGTGCCAAGTTGCCTCCTGGTTTTCAAATGTATGCCCTGGCTTTGTATAAAATTTTCAATTTTTTAATATTGAGAGGTTGAGCCTCAGTCAAGTTTTTATTTTTTCTATTTTTGATTATACAATAAATATGCGCCGGCAGCTCCATTATTTAATTTTTTTGCTGTTTCAGTGTTATTGATGAGACGGAGGACACACTTTTATCTTGATTTTGGTCCTTCATGCGGTTTCCACATATTTAAGATTCTTCATCCATCTTTATTCATGTCAATGGTGTCATCTCCTTAAACACTCTTTAGCCTTGTATTAATGTCAGACAGCCTTCATCTGTGTGGTATCCACTATTTACCTGCAATGAAAAAGAAGACAAATTACTATAGAGGAAGAGCTACTCCACCAACATGGGAAATTTGAATGAACTACTGTATGTAGGTTCATAAAATAGTTATGCCCGCTTTTTCATTATATTTATTACAGCCCTTGTACATAAGGTTACCAGATTGAGGAGGGAAGGTGATCACATTAACGCTCTCAAATGTAGAGTAGTGTATTAGATCTTTGCTTTGAATTTTTTGGTCACTACATGGGTTAACGTATGATTTTTGACTTACATTTGTTTCTTTAGTTATCGTACTTGGACCAATATGTGCTTTATCATACATTTCAGCTTTATGCTGGAGTATAATTCACCATGCAATACTCTGATTGATTGATCTGACCTGTTATCACTATGTTACTTAATATGTGCCATGTGCTTTTGATGTAACCAATTTATATTTTGTATTGTGTGCAGGGGCATTTGCATTGCAATACATTGGTGCTTCTACCCTCAATAACCCCTTTGTATATATTGTGAGAACTCACTTAAAATGACAGAACTTTAGGGAAACAGCTCCTCACTTTTCTTCTTTTTAAGGGATTTTTTTGCCCACTATTATTAAAAGGATGTTTAAACAAAGTGGCATAAATTAAAATCAATGTTTCCCATGAAGGAGTGTTTATAAAACATTTGATCATCAGACTCCTGGCTTACACATACATCACTGCAGCTCCGGCTGCTCTGGTTTGAACTTTTCTCCTAGGTGGAGCCGTTCTGACTCCTTGCAGAAACCTCTTCTGTCTGCCAAGTTGGAGCCCAGAACCATAGTCAAGTCTCCTTTTAAAGCCCAGCTTAGTGTGCTGGTGATTCACAAAACCAGGACTTAGAGATTTGAAAGGGATGAAATCTCAAATCCAAAAAATCTTCGGGCTCCAGGTCGCAAAACAGGTTTTACTAACCACTGAGGAAACTGAAAAGCCAAGTTTCATCTGAATCAAACCAGCACCCTGGAGCTCCTTAACCTGTCTGGATGAGATCCTGGCTAATAAGCTCTTTTTAGATTTTACACTATGGCCAGGCACAGCAATCACTAACTAACTCACTGTCAGTAACACAATTAGAGCCTAGCCTTTAAATTGCTTTTTGACCATTTTAAAAGCTAGAAATTGAGGGATTGTTAAAAAAATGCCATTTTATTGCCCTGGGGGACAGTGCAAAAAAATAAAATAAAAATAAAATATGTTTGGTTGGGAGCAGTCATTTTAATAATTCTTAAAGTGAGATATTAAAAACACCCAATTATTTTAAATAGAATGCCTGGGGAATGCCTTAAACCTGCCTGTAAAGTGGCATATATTTACGATGTGTACATTTACATATTTGCTTTTTTTGTAAACAAAGTGGCTGAGGATTTCCTTCATCCATACAAGACCTTTATCCGAAATGATGGTCTAGTATAGCAAAACCAAAACCATAGAGGGAAGTATCTCTGTAGCAATATGGGACTGTAATGGCATTGGAATAAAACAGATAATTTTAGATAAAAACAATAACTTTATTTACATATCATGATAAAATATGCACAGATGTGCAAATTTGTACACTTTATTTTTTTTTTTATCGTGATATTTAAATAAAGGTATTGTTTTTAACACTGCATTTCTGGTGAAATCAAAGGGCATTTTCTGTACATGTTGAAAATATTCGTGAAAACTAAAAACTAACATAGCTACGACATGTATGAACCAGAGAGCTGCCATATGTTGCATTTTTATTTTGGTTTTAGATATACTACCTCTCTTACATGTTATATAATATACCTGAATCCACAGCGCTACGACTCAAAAAAGTAAATATAAACCAATAATATATATAAATGATTGCAGCATTTGTTGTCATGTGTTCCCACACCATATAATGTAATAAAAAATATTAAACTCCTCACAATCAAATACATTAGAATTTTGACACAAAAAACAAAACCATATACACACTGAGGAAAATAATTATTTGACCCTTTGCAGATTTTGTACGTTTTCCCACTTACAAAGAAATGAAGGATCTGCAATTTTTTATCATAGGTGTATTTTAAATGATAGAGACAAAAAAATCAATAAAAAATTCTGAAAAAACATGATACAAATTATATAAATTGATTTCCAGTTCAGTGAGCAAAATAAATATTTGATCCACAGCAAATCGAGTTAATGCCAAAGAGCTCAATTATGGTTTCATCTGACCACAGCACTTTCTCCCAATCCTTCTGTGAATCATTTAGATGTTCATTGGCATGACTGTACATGTGCCTTCTTGAGGAAGGGGACTCGCCGTGTTTGGAGGAAGAAAAATGCTGACTATTACCCTAAGAACACCATCCCTACAGTCAAGCACAGAGGTGGAAACATGATGCTTTGGAGCTGTCTTTCTGCTAAATGTATAGACTGACTGTCGCATTTAGGGGCCAATAGATGGGACCATGTATTGTAAAAGCTTGGATGAGAACCTTCTTCCATCAGCCAGAACACTGAAGATGGGTCATGGATGGGACTTTCAGCATGCCAATCACCCAAAATATACCACCAAGGCAACAAAGGAGTGGCTTAAGAAGAAGCACATTAAGGTCATGGAGTGGCCTAGCCAGTCTCCAGACCTAAATCCTATAGAAAATTTATAGAGGGAGCTGAAACTTCGAGTAACCAAGCAACAGCCAAGAAACTGTAAGGATTTTAGAGAAGATTTGTAGTGAAGAGTGGACCAAAAGCCATTATGCAATGTGTGCAAACCTGGTCACTAACTACAAGAAACGTCTTACCTCTGTGCTTGTCAACAAGGGTTTCTCCACCAAGTACTAAGTCGTGTTTTGCTTGAGGATCAAATACTTATTTTACTGACTGAACTGCAACTCAATTTTTAACATTTGTATCATATGTGTTTTCTGGATTTTTGGTTGATAATCTGTCTCTATCATTTAAATTACACCTATAATTATAGACCCTTCATTTTTTTGTAAGAGAGCACATGTACAAAATCTGCAGGGGATCAAATAATGGTTTTCCTCACTGTACATATATAGCATGTTCAAATGGCTCATAAATAGATATAAAAAACATTATTTTGGTATTTATTATCACCAAATCCAAAGTGTACAGTCCACTGACAACTCATGGGGACTGACAACTCATGGGGCCCCCGGGCAATAGCAGATCATGGGGCCCCCTGTGTCCTCACCCACACAAAGCCCCACTTACATATTGCCCTGCCCACACTACATGCATTCGTCACAGAATTTCTCTACACTATGCTTAAAATAAATGTTTATTATATAAAATAAAGAAAAATAAACTTACATTAAAGAAAGTACAACAGTGGTACATTTCCAAAATGAAAGCAGAGTTCCACTCAAAAGTGGAAACTATGTTTATCTAATTCCTCTCCCCCCACCCCCTTCCGGTGCCACACTTGGCACCTTCGGGGGTGAGCGGATACCTGTGTTTTCAAGGTACCCTGTCCCCACTTCTGTCACACCTTGCCTAAGCGAGGTATGTCAGCATTTCTGTCCCCTCCTCCTTCCCCTGCGGACGGGCCAGTAAGAGAGCTGACCACCAATTTGAGGAGCATTCTTTCCACTGACCACCAATTTGAGGAGCATTCTCCCTGCCAAAGTGTATGGATGTCAGTGTTATACTGTAGGGTATTAAATATGGGTGGGTGTTGGCGCTGCTAGTATTAAATATATGTGAAAAGATGACTAAATCTTAGTACAAGTGCAGTGGTGGTTGTATTCATATACAGTGCCTTGCGAAAGTATTCGGCCCCCTTGAACTTTGCGACCTTTTGCCACATTTCAGGCTTCAAACATAAAGATATAAAACTGTATTTTTTTGTGAAGAATCAACAACAAGTGGGACACAATCATGATGTGGAACGAAATGTATTGGATATTTCAAACTTTGTTAACAAATAAAAAACTGAAAAATTGGGCGTGCAAAATTATTCAGCCCCTTTACTTCCAGTGCAGCAAACTCTCTCCAGAAGTTCAGTGAGGATCTCTGAATGATCCAATGTTGACCTAAATGACTAATGATGATAAATAGAATCCACCTGTGTGTAATCAAGTCTCCATATAAATGCACCTGCACTGTGATAGTCTCAGAGGTCCGTTTAAAGTGCAGAGAGCATCATGAAGAACAAGGAACACACCAGGCAGGTCCGAGATACTGTTGTGGAGAAGTTTAAAGCCGGATTTGGATACAAAAAGATTTCCCAAGCTTTAAACATCCCAAGGAGCACTGTGCAAGCGATAATATTGAAATGGAAGGAGTATCAGACCACTGCAAATCTACGAAGACCTGGCCGTCCCTCTAAACTTTCAGCTCATACAAGGAGAAGACTGATCAGAGATGCAGCCAAGAGGCCCATGATCACTCTGGATGAACTGCAGAGATCTACAGCTGAGGTGGGAGACTCTGTCCATAGGACAACAATCAGTCATATACTGCACAAATCTGGCCTTTATGGAAGAGTGGCAAGAAGAAAGCCATTTCTTAAAGATATCCATAAAAAGTGTTGTTTAAAGTTTGCCACAAGCCACCTGGGAGACACACCAAACGTGTGGAAGAAGGTGCTCTGGTCAGATGAAACCAAAATCTAACTTTTTGGCAACAATGCAAAACGTTATGTTCGGCGTAAAAGCAACACAGCTCATCACCCTGAACACACCATCCCCACTGTCAAACATGGTGGTGGCAGCATCATGGTTTGGGCCTGCTTTTCTTCAGCAGGGACAGGGAAGATGGTTAAAATTGATGGGAAGATGGATGGAGCCAAATACAGGACCATTCTGGAAGAAAACCCGATGGAGTCTGCAAAAGACCTGAGACTGGGACGTAGATTTGTCTTCCAACAAAACAATGATCCAAAACATAAAGCAAAATCTACAATGGAACGGTTCACAAATAAACATATCCAGGTGTTAGAATGGCCAAGTCAAAGTCCAGACCTGAATCCAATCGAGAATCTGTGGAAAGAACTGAAAACTGCTGTTCACAAACGCTCTCCATCCAACCTCACTGAGCTCAAGCTGTTTTGCAAGGAGGAATGGGCAAAAATTTCAGTCTCTTGATGTGCAAAACTGATAGAGACATACCCCAAGCGACTTACAGCTGTAATCGCAGCAAAAGGTGGCGCTACAAAGTATTAAGTTAAGGGGGCTGAATAATTTTGCACGCCCAATTTTTCAGTTTTTATTTATTAAAAAAGTTTGAAATATCCAATAAATTTCGTTCCACTTCATGATTGTGTCCCACTTGTTGTTGATTCTTCACAACAAATTACAGTTTTATATCTTTATGTTTGAAGCCTGAAATGTGGCAAAAGGTCACAAAGTTCAAGGGGGCCGAATACTTTCGCAAAGCATTGTATGTGTACAAAAGATTAAATATGTGAAAAGTGCTGGTGCAATATATATTTTAAAATAATTCAATAAATTCTTCCCCGTGCTAAAATCCAAGAATGTAAAGGTGACTAGGTGCAGTGTGCCTAGAAGGTAACTAATGTGCAAATTTGCATATCAGTGAATATTGCACATAAACAAAAAAAACTAAAAACATGAAAAACATAGAAACACTCCGTGTGTGGGGTATTTTCTCCCTTAAAAGCGTATGTGATTCTCAAGGCAATAAATAGTCACAATATATGTGAAAAAATTACTAAACCTTAGTACAAGTGCAGTGGTGGTTGTATTCATATATGTGTACAAAAGATTAAATATGTAAAAAGTGCTGGTGCAATATATATTTTAAAATAATTCAATAAATTGACATAAAGTTCATCAAAGTCCCAGAAGAAATTTCCTATGCTGTGACAGCTCCCCATGAACTCACTCAGTGCACGATTTATTTAATAAATATGAAATAATATAATAATAAGTACATATTGTTTGATAATACTGCACTATGGAGGATTCTTCTATTTATCCATGAGGGGCTAAAACTACCGCAAGGAAATGAGGGTAGTGGAACCGTTTAAGTGGGGTATACACACGGGTCTGTATATCCTGCAAAGAGGCTCACCATCTCCTATTGAAGGCAGAGGACTAATTCCTGAGAAGCATGCACATACGGCTGTTTGCCCCTGCAAAAGGGCCTGCAATCTGGTGAGAGTAACCCCAAGGGGGTCACAAGTGAGTTCACAGGGAGCGGTCACAGCATAGGAGATTTCTTCTGGGACTTTGATGAACTTTATGTCACCAAGCACTACTGTATGGACTATTTATTGCCTTGAGAATCACATACGCTTTAAAAGAGGAAGTAAACCCTCAACAAAAAAAAAAAAAAAACCTGTACAGGCAAAGGTATAATGAGCTAGTATTCATCACATGCTAGCTCATTATGAAGTACTTACCTTAAAACGAAGCCCCCGCAGTGTCGCCCGCACAACGACAGGACGTCCGACAAGTCCGGCTGTCCTGCTTCCTTGTTTGCATCCTCCGGCCATTTGACTGGCCGGAGGTGCGATTACATCCCTCCCACGCATGAGTGCGGGAACCGCCGTTCACGGCATAGGGCTCTGAAGGAATGGGATGGGTGGCCGTCCCTTCAGAGCGCATGCGCCGATGACGTTATCGGCTGCATGCACTGTAAATATCTCCTAAATGGTGCATGTATAGGAGATATTTGTAGCACCTATAGATAAGCCTTAATATAGGCTTACCTATAGGTAAAAGACTTTAAAGTGGGTTTACAACCTCTTTAAGGAAGAGAATGCCCCACACACGGAGGGATTCTATGTTTTTCATGTTTTTTGTTTATGTTCAATATTCACTGATATGCGACTTTGCTCAGTAGTTACCTTCTAGGCACACTGCACCTAGTTGCCTTTACATTCTTGGACTTTAGCACTGGGGAGAATTTATTGAATTATTTTAAAATATATATTGCACCAGCACTTTTCACATGTTTAATCTTTTTTACACATATATGAATACAACCACCACTGCACTTGTACTAAGGTTTATTCATCTTTTCACATATATTTAATACTAGCAGTGCCAACACCCACCCATATTTAATACCCTATAACCAGATGACCTCTGGTGGTTAGTTGCAGTGGGGGCAGCAGCTAGATTTCTTGTGCTTCACAGATCCATATCGCAGGAATAAAACAAACTATTTTTTCCCAAGTGTTATACTGTATATAGGGAATAACACTCAGTATATAGATATCAGTGTAACATATAAGGAATATAACTCACTAAGTGCTATTCCCTATTTATAACACTGATATCTGTACACTGAGCAGTACTCAGTGTATACAGTAGATATCAGTGTGCACTAGGAAATAGCACCTGTAGATGGGTACTGGGCAAGAAGGAACACTAAGCCTGGCTGGTGATTATAGACACAACACTAAACTGCTGTGATTACACACTGACCTGCTGCTGCACACCATGCAGGTCCGAGATGACTTCACTCCATGTGCACTCTGCAGCTTCCAGCTCTCTCATCGGCTGTCCCCACTGGCAGGGATGCATACTGTGGCCCCGCCTCTCTGCTGAATTCCCCGGGGGAGAGGTGGCCAAAGCGCCTGTCACTGCTATCATCCTCATTGCTCCATGATCGCTCTCTGATCCCAGCCAGCACTGGGTCCTCTCATACAGCCGCATCAACTGTCGGCACGGATGCCAAAGCTCACTGCCTCCTCAGAGCATAAACCTCCTCTATCCTGCATTATAAGCTGTGGGCACATCCAGGGGCGGACTGAGCCTCTCATGGGGCCCCCCTGACTCCGGGCCCTCGGGCAATGCCCGAGTGCCCGAATGGTCAGTCCGCCCCTGACACTGTCTGTACAGTATTGTGCAGTCAGATCGTCTTTATCAGTAATAACTGTCTGTCATAATAAAGGGTTAAAGTTTTCGCGGCTAGACTTCTTGCATTGTATGTTAATGGGGACCTACAGACTTATCAAAAAGGTAAGGAATATTTTAAAAATATATGTTTTAGGCATGTTGTGTGAATGGAAAGGCATAGCAATATAGTGGAAGTTTTCTCAGCTCTGACTGCAAAAATGGAAATACGCTTTAAAAGGGTTTTGGAATTACATAATAAAATTCAAAATCATTTCAAGGGTAGATGCTTGCTTGAGGGGCCATTTTTGCTACCCCTGACTGCAGCAAAAAATGGTAATGGGTGGTTTAGGACTATGCTTTTGTCTGTGTTCATGCTCACTAATGTGTTTACACTAATGTAATGACACTTTTTTGGCACATTATTTGCACAAATGTTACCCCCGATGAAACTGAGAAGCTGTGGTGAAACATGTTGGGTTATGTGAGTGGTTTCTGATGATTGGGTTATCTAGGTTACAAGGTGACATTAAGAGAAAAGATAGCAGTCTTTTGGCAAAAGGGTATTAAGGTGAAACAGAAGAGAGGTAGTTTTCATCTTTATAATATTTAGGGATTGGCTGTCCTCTACTGTCTGTATTTGTAAATACCTGGGCTGCTTATATACTATGTATGAGAGAGAGAGAGAGTAGCTGAAACCATATTTTGTCTTCTGCTATTTCAGACCAGAAGCAGGGGTTATTAGGTAAGTGTTTCTACATAGCACCTGTGTGTGTGTGTATGTGTAAAGACTGGTGACAGACATATATCTGCTCCCTTGTTGTTATCTCACATGCACATGTAGATAGTTCAGTCTGTGTCACAGTGTGTATGTGTTCACTATGTTCGTAAGTGAACCTGTTTTTTGCAATAGAGTTTATATGCAGCTCCTGGTCTTGTTAACAATGCCCCTTCTGGGCTGGCATTCTATAGCTGGTTTTAGCTCAGGGCTCAATAACCAGCATAGGCTAGACCCAGGTAAAGCATCTGATGGCCACTTCTGGTAGTCCAGTTGCATGACAGATTAGACACTACTAGGTACTAAGTGGAGAGTAGATAGGCTGACTCTGAGCTCCAGTGTCACATTACAGTTTCTGCTGGGGAAAATATGCATTCTAGACTGGTTGGTGAATGGTTGGAGGGGCTCCTTATCCTTGCAATGTCACCACATAAAGATCATCCTCAGTGTCCCCTGCAACTGAACTTTGCTGCAAAATTCATATGGAATATCTTTAATAATCATCATATATACCCGGCTAAATGTGCACAATTCTGTCGGGACTCTTGTTGGTCCCCTTGCTTATGATATCTGTTTGTATGCTGGATGTATGTACTATTAATAATCTTTTTCATATATAAAGCTTGTATTATTTCCATACTGTTATATTCTGGTTGCAGTAGTTCTCTGCTCCCAACTACTTTTATTAGATTACAAGTTAAATTCCCAGGAAGGGAATCCCCTCTGTTCAAAGAGGCCCTATTCTGGGTGGAGGTGCTGCAAATCTTATTATCAAACCCACTCTTCCACTTAGCGAAGGTTCTGTTTTTCTAATTTAGCTGCAGATTTAACACAATATCCTGCTTAGGGAGGGCCATTTGCCCTAAACCTCCAAAAGAGGGCAACAATGATTAAGGTAGTAATTTAAAACAAATATAGGTTAAAGAAGAAGAACTTTGTCCCATGTTGATAGATGTTTTCTAACCCTAGCTATGAAGTCTGAACTGCACCCCCTCCCTTCCTGTACCTCTCTAGCAACAGCTAGGAAAGAGACAGTAGCTTCATAGCAGCCTGGACAAGTAGTGGCAAGAAGAATGCAGAGGCAGTGGGGGCATGTCAGCCTCTGCGTTTCTCTTGCTGCTAATTGTCTCAGGAATGTGCTCAGAGCTGAGACAAGCTGCTGATATGAAGAAGCTATCTTCTTCCCAGCTGTTTTCAGATACACCCTCATAGCCAGGGTTAGGAAGCATCTAGCACCTTAGGACAGATTACCATGCATACTTTTTTCCACAGGTGACACAACAATAAAAAGCTATATTCAAAGATCTTCTTTATTACTGAGAGAACTGAATGATTAATTTGAAGATCTTCTTTAATACTGAGAGAACTGAATGATTCATTTCAACAACAATTTATGCATAGTAATTTTTTTTTTCATTATTCTGGGTTAGTGTAATGTTTTAGCAAAGACCTTTTATTTTACAAAATATGTTGTACGTGGTTTATATTTGCAGCTTTTATTCTGATGTGCTAGCCAGAAGAAAGGTACTAATGAGACTGGACTTGGATGACTTTTCTTTTGCTTTGAGTTAATTTGTGAGTTCATGCCTTTAACAGATGAATATTTACAATTCGATTTAGTTCAACAACCCAATCCTTTTGTCAGGAGTTTGATGTATTTACAGTGCCTGAGTAAGAAACACCGCTCTTCAAACTTTGCAGTACCTCTTCGTGATTTGAGATAAAAGATGAAACTGAAAATAGCGGTGCAAAAGTAGCCATATGACTCAAGATGAGCTATTTTATCCACAAAGTCCAAAATTTGAACTGGAGTGGGCTTATTTGAAGTCACCTAAAATTTGAATATAAATGCCAATTCATAGTTAATCTGCTAGTCCACTTTCCACACTTAAACTGGTTAATTACTTCATATTAACTACAGTTAATATATTTTTCTAATGTTACAGTGTACCAAAACGCAATAGTTACTAATGATTAAATTGATTGTAAACGATCACCTTGTAAAACAAACCATTACGTTTAAAATAGAAATGAAAGACAAAACATTTTTGTATAGATATAAAAAAAAATGATAAATACCTTTTTTCCCTTTTTTGTACGTGATCACATTCCTTCTGTTCTCAGCTGCATAAGAGCTGGAGGGAGGACAAGCAGCAGCACACTAAGCTTCCCAGTGAATGGCTGTGCATTGGGGGTGTATCAGGACAAGTCTGATCATTGGAGGAAACTACACTGAGTTCCCAGCATAAGTAGAGAACTAATCACGGTGTGCTTTCCTGTTTGGCGTGGTCAGTTTTTAATAGGAAAGCAGAGGGACTGGTAAGAACACCAGTAAATTCACATAAAGGAAGCAATACAAAGAGAGCAGGATACTTTCTTTTACAAATACATAGTACAGCAGCCACATATCAGGAATATGAAGTGTTGGGGTAACAAATGCTTTAAATGAAAAAACAGACCTTATAGGAATTCTTCGAAAATCAGTACCACTGTAGCACTGTAATAATGTTAGAAAATGATTCAGTATGCACACTATAACACTGCAAACATAGGGGAAGTCAAACTCATATTTTATGGGAAGGTATCAAGGAAGAAAAAGCCTAAAAAATCTCTTTGATCAGAACCATTTTATTGTTTTTTTATACTTTTTAAGTACTTTGGTAAATTATATCATGAGAGAGATTCCTATTTTGGAAAAATGTTTCTTAAAATTTGGTATTGGTGTTTTTTGTAATGCAAAGTGGTTAAAGGTTAAGTAGTTCAATTTTATAGTATACTAGGAGATAGTGTGTTTTTTGCATATTGCACCTGCTCTCATGTAAGTTATTACTAATTCTAGAAACATATTTTAGTGCCCTGATAAAAGTGACTATTAACAGAATCAAATGAGTACTTTATATGTAATGTAATACTAGTAGTTTTAAAGTGTTAATTTTGACTCCTTAGTCTCTTCACCTTAGTGAAATGCAAGAAAAAAATATTAAAAAACAGAGTCATTTACAGTACCACATCATTTTTCTGTGCTGGTTTTTGGGTGGGACTGTTTAGGAAGGAGCTGGTAAAAAAATCAATTAGTTAAAGCTAAGCTTGTGCATGATGCAGTCCTCTAGTGCTCTAGTTCACCAGTTCGACCCTGCTAATAATTATTTCTATGTCAAATATAAAATATGACAACAATCAACCTGAAAATCCAGACATATGAAGAAAATATCACACCAAATGTACAGCTTCTCCATAGCATCTCCTAGATTCCAAAGTGAAACCATATTCATGAGCACAGATAAAATAATGTGCAAGTTTTATTAGTATGCTGATGTAAAGACCTTTAAGTAACACTATCCCCTTACTACATTAAAGAAGAAAAACAGCCCCAATACTTTATATGTAGAAATGATATGAACTTTCGTTTTTGTAGGAAAATGTATATTTTTAAAAGAAGGAACAACCATTTATACATGTGTTAGAACAAAAGAACCTTTCCTCGATTTTCTGAAACTTGAATGATCTGAATGTTTCATTACAATTTGTTGTATTTCATTCATTAAATATTAACCAATGCACTGACATATGCTTTCGGAATTTAAACTATTTGAAGAAATCCAGCTGTTTGCCATAACTTCTTCTCAGATCATATTTAACATTTTATTCAAGTTAATTTTAGAAACTAATGAGCAGTCTTTTAATTTCTCCCTGACAAGTTGATTAAATTTGCTAGCTTCTGAATATATATACATATTTTGTTGTTTTAAACATAAGTCAAGATTAGAGCAACAAACTTGATTTTTTTTTATATTTTACTGTTCCATAATCATAAATAGGGATTGTGTTGATTGAGCCGGGCAAAGATCAGTTTCACAAATCCTGAACATAGCGTTGACTCCCATTTAATTCTATTGGAGATAAATCTTTTTTTTTTCTGGCTTTTTCAGCATTGCCTATTTGCAAGCTTTTGTTAAAAAAAAATCAAATGCATAGGTTGCTTGGTACCTTCATAGGGGTCCTCCCAGCTACGTACTACTTCCAAGGGTTCTGGGGATATAAAACCATCTTTTAAGGGTTGACATGTCCTCTGCGTCAATGCCTTCAAAACTGCCAGAATCCTCTTCCTTCTCTTCTTGTGTGTTCTGTGGCATTGCAAGAATGGTGTCTGCATAAAGCAGGCCTTAAGAGGTAAGGAAGTCCCCCTCTTCCATCTGCTACTCTGCCTTGAGTACCCTGTCTATAATACCATGCAGAGTCTGCTCAAGGAGGAACACAACAGGGACTGTCACAGCTCACCATACTTGTCTCCTCCTGAAATGGTGACAGGACAGCGCATGCATCCTTTATCAGCAGGCTTTGGCGTGGGGAAAAAAAGCAGAGCTAGCCTGAGCCTTTAGTTGTGCCATACTGACACAGGTACTTGTTGACGGCCCTCTGCTGCATGTGCAGCCCCTGCAGCATTGCCAAAGTTGAGTTCCACCTGGTGGGCATGTCACAAATCAGGCAGTTTATCGGGAGGTGGAATTCCTGCTGAATTTCAGCCAGCTGAGTACTGGCTGTGTATGAGCGGCAACAGACTCTTATGCCCTGCTTTAGCAGATTTTCCAACCCTGGGTACCTATTTATGAAATGCTGCACCACCAAATTGAGGACATGATGCCAGCATTGGCACATGTGTCAACTTGTCCTGTCTAGGGGCAGAAAGGTGGTTTGTGCCATTATCGCACACCACCATTCCTGGCTCCAGCTGGGGAGGCATGAACCACCTTTAGGCCTGCCCCTGCAGAGCTGCAAGAATCTCTGCTCTGGTATGGCTGCTGTCCCCTAGACACACACAGCTGAAGCACTGCATGGCCCCTTTTAGCCTGACTCATTGAATAGCCCCTTGAATGCTTAGAGGGTACTGGTGGTTCATAGTGTCAGGAACCATGAATCAGACTGAGACAGAAAATGCAGTAAAAAAAATCACACTTTTAATGTAATGGTAATAAAGAATAAAGGGTACAAAACAGTAAACGTAGTCAAAACATAAGCCAGGAGTCAGAAGCCAAATTAGAAACAAAGGAACAATTAGCGCAATCAATAACCAACAATATGTGAAGTTACAGGCTGAACACTAACCCAGGTACATTACTAAAGCCTAGACAGACATGATAATAAAAAATAAAGTGCAGCACAAACAATAAATAATTCAAATCATCAATTAGATTAAAAAGTCAGTCAAAAAATATTTTATAATAAAGAAGCCCAAAAAGTCCCTCATGAATAGTGATTGAAGTCCAAGAAAGGTGCCCAGACAGCACTTTCATGTGCTCACCTCAAATCATGACCCCTGTATTACCAGTGGGCCAGACAGGCTCTGAACATTTCAGTAAACTGACAGGAGATCCTTAAATGATCCACTCAGCACAGATGGTAAATAGCCTTGAAGGAGGTGTAAACCTCCATGTCTCCGATGGGATACCAGCACGATCAGATAGGCATAAATGTAAAGGAACAGATCTAAGTGTATACCGTTTGAACACCATATTTTATTAAGGTAATAAGGTAATGCACTTACAGACATCCGTTCATTAATGAGCAATGACTCCGTGGTGTGAAGCCGATGCTATTCAGCTCCACGAGATAGCAGCGAGTGACGTCAGTCAAAAAGGCTCCACCTCCCTTACGCGTTGCGTCCTATGGGACTTTGTCAGTGGGGGTGGAGCCAACTGTACACCCGTGCACTTAAATAACAAAGCCGCTGCCATAGATACCAAATAGGTCAGGGCAGTAATGACTTCAATATAAGCCTAAAGGACGGACATCCATTGGCCAGAAACAGATACTACATACAAGGAATTAAGGACAAACGTTTAAAATGGCCGAATGGAGCTAAGAATTCCTAGGCACCTGTAAATATATAATTCTTATGCAGAATACAAAATATACCTATAATCAATGATAAAAATACCTATATAATAAAAACCACAGACGCACGCTGCTACCTCATAACAAAAAGCATATCAAAATTACAAACCCAATTCCAAAAAAGTTGGGACACTGTACAAATTGTGAGTAAAAAAGGAATGGACTAATTTACAAATCTCATAAACTTATATTTTAGTCACAATATATTATAGATAACATATCAAATGTTGAAAGTGAGACATTTTGAAATGTCATGCCAAATATTGGCTCATTTTGGATTTCATGAGAGCTACACATTTCAAAAAAGTTGGGACGGGTAGCAATAAGAGGCCGGAAAAGTTAAATGTACATAAATGGAAGAGCTGGAGGACCAATTTGCAACTCATTAGGTCAATTGGCAACATGATTGGGTATAAAAAGAGCCTCTCAGAGTGGCAGTGTGTCTCAGAAGTCAAGATGGGCAGAGGATCACCAATTCCCCCAATGCTACGGTGAAAAATAGTGGAGAAATATCAGAAACGAGTTTCTCAGAGAAAAATTGCAAAGAGTTTGGAGTTATCATCATCTACAGTGCATAATACCATCCGAAGATTCAGAGAATCTGGAACAATCTCTGTGCGTAAGGGTCAAGGCCGGAAAACCATACTGGATGCCCGTGATCTTCGGGCCCTTAGACGGCACTGCATCACATACAGGAATGCTACTGTAATGGAAATCACAACATGGGCTCAGGAATACTTCCAGAAAACATTTTCAGTGAACACAATCCACCGTGCCATTCACCGTTGCCGGCTAAAACGCTATAGGCCAAAAAAGAAGCCATATCTAAACATGATCCAGAAGCGCAGGCGTTTTTTCTGGGCCAAGGCTCATTTAAATGGACTGTGGCAAAGTGGAAAACTGTTCTGTGGTCAGACAAATCAAAATTTGAAGTTATTTTTGGAAAACTGGGACGCCATGTCATCTGGACTAAAGAGGACAAGGACAACCCAAGTTGTTATCAGCGCTCAGTTCAGAAGCCTGCATCTGAGGGTATGGGGTGGCATGAGTGCGTGTGGCATGGGCAGCTTACACATCTGGAAAAGCACCATCAATGCTGAAAGGTATATCCAAGTTCTAGAACAACATAAAATCCCATCCAGACGTTGTCTCTTTCAGGGAAGACCTTGCATTTTCCAACATGACAATGCCAGACCACATACTGCATCAATTATCACATCATGGCTGCGTAGAGGAAGGATCCGGGTACTAAAATGGCCAGCCTGCAGTCCAGATCTTTCACCCATAGAAAACATTTGGCGCATCATAAAGAGGAAGATGCGACAAAGAAGACCTAAGACAGTTGAGCAACTAGAGGCCTGTATTAGACAAGAATGGGACAGCATTGGAGGGCGTGGCCGCAGCGCAGAAGATGGACGCATGTTGATCCCGCTCCGCTGAGCCACCAGGGACATGCCGCGATAACAAGAGCATCGGGACCTGCTGAACCCCACAAAATACTCCCCGCAATCCCGCTCACTGCAGCCACCATGACTCTCCGCAAGAAGGGACCGGAGCAGGCGAATAAGCTGTTCGGTTTCTTCATATCTCAGAGCTCCGGGCTCCAACAAAATGGTGGCCGCCCGGGAACTCGAGGAGGACACAGCGCTGCACCGCTGCAAAAACTAACTCCACTGCTTCCAACTCCTCAGGCTCGCAAGGCGATTGCCAACCCTGACAGTGGCCAATCCTCCGGTTCTCCTTTGCCTCCATCTCCCTCATCCAGGAGCCCAGCTAAGACGAGACAGAGGAGGGATTCCCCGCAGAGGCCGCACATGCATCCAGGTTTGGACATCAGCCTCCCAGCACAAACCATCCCTACCTCCCACTCTACTGTGTCTGACCTATTTGCATCTTTACCCTCTGGGACTAATCCTATCTCCGAAGGGGTCATGAGAGACATGATGTACACACTACGCGGTACCATGCAGGCAGATATGCTATCATGCATTCAGCAACTCAGATCTGATGTGGGATCCCTGGGTTCTTGAGTTGATACCATTGAGCGAATGGCGGACACACATGCTTCCACGATTAATTCAATCATTACCACAATTAATACACAAACAGATGAGATTCAGTGGCTAAAGGGTAAAGTGGCTGATTTGGAAGACCGTTCCAGACGGAACAACATTAAAATCCGGGGGATTCCAGAGACGGTCCTACCTACCTAGCTATTATCACACGTCACCGCACTTTTTCGTGCTCTGGTACCATCTGCACCTGCCTCTGATGTAGTGGTGGATAGGATACACAGACTGCCGAAACCATCGTTCCTTTCAGGAGTTATTCCCAGGGGCGTACTACTCAGGGTGCACTTCTACCATGTAAAAGAACAAATTATGCTTGCCTCACGGCAAAACGCAACTCTTCCTGAGGAGTACTGAAACCTACAATTACTCCCAGACCTCTCTCGGCACACGCTACAAGCCCAGTGGAATCTGGCCACTATAACAAAAGCCCTGCGGAACCACAATGTGCCACACAAGTGGAAGTACCCGGCGACCCTCTCTGTCACTTATGGTGGATCCACGGTGCTAATCAAATCACTGGATGAGGGCATTCAGGCCCTAAGGAGATGGAATATCTTACCACAACAACAAAGTGATCCTCCCGTATTGCCACCTCTCAGGCCTCTGGAAGCGGACTGGCAAGTGGTCTCTCGCAAAAGACCCTCCAAAGCGGATTCCAACCTCCCGAGCTCTAACATATAACTAAAACCATCCTTCACAAGTGTCCCTGGCCATAGGAGCATTTGCCCTTTGGCCCCACTAGTTTTGAATCGGATATGTCTGATCACGGACTGCAGAGACGGTCCTGTTCTTATCTTTGTCTCCAGTTTTGCCTTTGTTTTTTCATTTTTTCTAGTTTTCCATTTTTCCTTCATGGCATTCTCAATACCTGTCTCGAAGTAATGCACTTAAATGACAAATCTTGGATTACACTCCCTAGTCATTTGTTTGACTCAATATCCCCGGATATCTACAGTACCATACCATCAGTGTCTCGAATCACTCTTCAACTTACTACATGACCATTAAGTTCCTGTCTATAAATACGAATGGCCTGAATCATCCTGCCAAAAGACGTACTCTCTGAAAAGAAGCTTTAACTCACAAAGTGGACGTTTTGGCGGTCCAGGAGACCCATTTCAAAAAAGGAGACCACCCACCATGCAGCCACAAAGACTTTCACCAGATTCTTCTTGCTTCTGCTGAGGACAAGAAGAGAGGAGTCCTACTGGCCTTTCGGTCTTCGTTGTTGGCTAAAATCATTCACTCGGTTCTGGACCCACAAGGCAGATTCATAATTGCAGTCTGCGAACTTAATGACTCTCTCTTCACCATTGTGAATCTTTATGCCCCGAACTCTCACCAACTTCGGTTCCTGAGGCGCCTGCTCAAGCAAGTATACATAGTCAAACAAGGTCGTTTGTTAATTTGTGGGGACTTTAATATTGTTGCAGACCCCGGGTTCGACGTTTCCTCGTCCCCCCGGGGCCGGCAACAATCGATGGGAGGGTTTTTACATTCTGAAAAGTTGTACGATGTGTGGCGGTGTCAACATGCCAATGAGAGGGACTACTCATTTTTCTCATCTAGACACTGATCGTACTCCCAATTGGATATGTTTGTGGTTGATGTGGATCTTCTTTCAAAAGCGTCCTCCTCGAGGATCCAGGACATTACCTGGTCTGATCACACCACAGTTGAACTGGTCATCGAGGAGAATGCTCGAGTAGCTCCGTCTCATGTGTGGAGATGTGATACTAGTATGCTGCAGGATTCGGGCTGCTCTACCCGGATCTCAAACAGTATACAGGAATTTTTTTCCTTCAATGCGCCGTCGGTCTCTGATCCCTGGGTGCTGTGGGGTGCACACAAGGCCTTTGTTAGGGGGGTGTGCATCCAGCAGCAGGTTAGGAGGAAGAGACTGCGGAATAAGAAAATGTCTTCACTGTTAAATGATATTCATGCTTTAGAGGAGCGCAATAAAAGAAACCCCACTACCACCTTATCCACACAACTGACCCAACTTAGACACGATCTCCGCCTCCTTCTGTTAGAGCAATCTGACAGACACCTAAATTATCTGAAACAAACGTCCTACTCCCAGGCGAACAAGGCAGGAAAATTTCTAGCAACCAGAGTCAGGAGTAGACAGGCCAAATCTAGAATCCCATTCCTCATAGACCCTATCACCAAACACAAAATATCCCATCCACAAGCCATAGCACATGCATTTTCATCATTCTATGGTTCCCTATACAATCTAAAGGACGACCCCTCAGAACACCATCCATCTGCAGCAGATATAGAGCAATTCCTAAACGCCATCAACCTGCTGTCTCTATCCACATCCCAACTAGATACCCTCAACTTGCCTATTTCGATTGAGGAAGTTAGAACTAGCATTAAAACGCTACCGAAAGGGAAATCCCCGGGTCCCGACGGACTCCCCAACGAATTTGACCAGTTTTTTTCTCCCACACATAGGTCCTACCCTAACAGCCGTCTATAATAAAGCCATGAGTGACTCTGCTCTCCCCTCGGGCATATTGGGTGCCCATGTAGTCACCTTACCAAAGCCTGGCAAAGACCCCACCACCCCAGCAAATTTTCGTCCAATCTCCCTACTGAACTCTGACGCCAAGATATATGCGAGGATCATCTCCAAACGATTACAACACCTTTTACCTGACCTGATTGCTAGAGACCAAATGGGCTTTACTCCCGGGCGCCAGACATCTGATGACACCAGAGGAATGGTTAATGTTCTCCATTTAGCTTGTAGGCACAAGACCCCCTCAGTTCTGCTAACCCTCGATGCTGAAAATGCTTTCGATAGGGTACACTGGGTTGTCCCCTATCCCCCACAATATTTAATTTACTAATAGAGCCCCTCACCGAGACAATTAGTTCTCATCCCCAGATTACTGGCTTTAAATTTCCTGAATCTCATCACAAAATCACCCTATTTGCAGATGATATCATCCTAATGCTCACTAACCCATCTAAATCCCTACCTGCTGCCTATGAGCTTCTGCAGCATTTCCATCGTATTTCCTATTATAAATTAAATGAGTCCAAGTCTACGATTCTCAATCTGGGAGTCGACTCACATACTCGAACCAAGCTTAAAACCTCCATACCCATCCCATGGTCCTCCGAAAAAATTCACTATTTGGGTATTGACCTCACCGCAGATCCCACGAAACATCTAGCAGCTAACCTTGCCAGACTTCTCTCTAAACTGGAGGCAGAAACTAAGCGCATGAAGACCCTGCAACTAGCCTGGCACGGTAGGGTGACAGCGTATAGAATTTTCTGTTGCCACAAATTTTGAATTTATTTAGGGCCCTCCCTATACATTATCTGGCCACAAGCCTGCTCAAATTCTCCACACATATGAAAAAATTTATCTGGGATGGTAAAAAGGCTCGCTGCGCCCCATCTATTCTCACTACCAAACGATGGGGGGAGCTGAGGTGCCCGATATTCAAAGATACTACTGGGCCACCATTTAAGCTCAAACGCGTAAATGGATTAGCAAATTAGACGCCCCCCTCTGGGTGGATTTGGAAGCCAACATGGCCCCTACCAGGAACCTCTGGGACATGCTTTTGGGAGATACATGGATTCCGTGGAATCTCACTGCCCTCTCCCCCACAATGCAAGCCTCGCTTAGAGCCTGGTGCACAATCACTGGGGCACATAAGGACCGCAACATAACACTCTCCCATCCCATTCCATCCTGGGTTTTACATGGCCATATTTCTGACATCCCCTCATGCCTCACTATAAAGGGAAATATTACCACTCTGCAGAACCTCTATGACAATAACCTGTTATTATTCCCGGTTGAGATACAGGCCAAGCATCACATACCACGATCAGGTCACTTCCACGTCTTCCGCATGCACCACTTTATGACACAACACCCCTTACAATGCACCAGGGTGGATGGCAAGATATGGGATTTATATGTAGCCACCTCAAAGGATCCCCCAAAACTTTCTAGTTACTACCATGTCCTGTTGGGCAACGACACATTCTTTAAAACTTGGACCACATTCAAATGGGATAGGGATTTACGAGAGAGTTTCTCGGTATCCCAATGGCGACGGGCACTCTCAGAAGCCAATCGACATACTCACTGTGCTAACCACTGGGAGATGAATCTTAAACTTACCCATAGGTGGTACTATACTCCATACAGGTTAGCTGGGTTTTCCAGCAACTACTCTCAATTATGTTGGAGGAACTGCTCTAATGTCGGAACATTATTACACATTATGTGGGCCTGCCCATCCCTCACTAGTCTCTGGAACCAGGTGTTCGGTTTCATTGCAAAACACACCGGGTGTATAATTAAACCTAACCCAGCCCTAGCTATTCTGCACTTAGGTATGGAACGTCTCCCCCCACAATATAGACCTTGGACCTCGCATGTCCTGCTAGCCACCAGAACACTCATTCTGAGGAAATGGAGAACCCCAGACACACCAAACCTGTCCGATGTGGTTTCATTATTGCGTATGAACTATCAGTTTGAAAAGTCTTTGGCGATTAATAATGCACATCTTATGGAATTTAACAAATTCTGGGACTTCTGGTCTACCACTCGACTCAACCTTAATGTTTATATTTCATGTTGTATATGTTCTTGTATCACTTAGTTTGATGTAACCATCTACCCATATCTGATAACTGTGTTTGCCATGTACCATGCAGTATCGAGAAGATACTTGTTTTCATTTCTTGTTTGTTATGTATTTAATACTCAATAAAAATTATAAAAAAAAAAAAAAAAGAATGGTACAACATTCCTAAACTTGAGCAACTTGTCTCCTCAGTCCCCAGACGTTTGCAGACTGTTATAAAAAGAAGTGGGGATGCCACACAGTGGTAAACATGGCCTTGTCCCAACTTTTTTTAAATGTGTTGATGCCATGACATTTAAAATCAACTTATTTTTTCCTTAAAATTATACATTTTCTCAGTTTAAACATTTGATATGTCATCTATGTTGTATTCTGAATAAAATATTGAAATTTGAAACTTCCACATCATTATATTCTGTTTTTTTTTTTTTTTTTTTAAACGGTTTTTATTGAAGGAAAAAGAAACATGGTACAGCAATATGTAGTGAAAATAGTAGGTACATGCCTAGATAAAACAAGGCACATTGAGATACAAAACTGCTGTATATAACATACAAACAACATGTAGCAAATGCAATACATATATGGGATCGACCCGGCGTCCCGTCTGCAATGAGGGTACGCTCAAACTGTAGGTGTGGCCGAGGCCATGCTGCGTGGATGGACCCCAACACAGAAGGGGTCCCAACCAAAACAAAGGTATAGCTCTTAAGTGGGTACGCCAGGGGCTGAGTGGGGGGGGGGCTGGGTTGGCAGGGCTGGAAGGAAAGTTGGGTAAGTAGGGGAGGGTCGTGGGGGGGAGGTATCAGCAGGTGCCCGGAGGGAGCCTCGAACCCTACTAGGGGCCTAGGTGGGATAAGAGAGCCAGTAATGAGGATGCCCAATCAGGTGAGTACAAGGCTGTCATCAAGGCCAGGAGGTAGGCAGTGGTCAATCCAGGGTCGCCATAGCCGTTCATAGGGGGCTAGTTTGTTCAACAAAATTGCTTCCGTTTCAGCATGGAGCATGGCTTGGGTAACCCTGTGTAGCAAAGCCAGATGACAGAGCGTGGGGGTTTTCCATGCCTTCGCGATGGTTTGCTTTGCAGCCGTCATGACATATAGGTAAAGTTTGAATTGACGGTGTGTAAGGTTAGGTGGCTTGCGATTCAGGAGAGCAGATGTCGGGTCAGGGACAAGAGGGACGCCAAACATGGTAGACAGAGTTTCGTGCACTTTGGACCAGAAGGCTTGAACCACAGGGCACTCCCACCAGATATGTGCGTGGGTACCTGGGGATTCGCATCCCCGGAAGCAACGTGGGGAGTACTGAGGCACATATTTAGAGATCCTAGCGGGAACCAAATACAATCTGGTGAGGACCTTGTAATTTGTTTTGAGTGCAACAATATTTGGGGATGCCGATTTGGTAGCCTGCCAGATTTGTATCCAGTCCCCATAGTCAAGTGTGATGTGCAGGTCACGTTCCCACTTGGCTATGTATGTGGGCGGGGTGGCCTCCTGAGCCGACAGGAGGTGGGCATAGAGGTCAGAGAGGAGTCCTCGTCTGTGAGGGTCAGTCTTGCATGCGCGTTCAAAGGTCGAGAAGGTGGCGGAGTCCTCCCTAATCGGAGTAGCTTGTGTAAAGAAATGTTTGAGTTGTAGGTAGCGGAATATTTCCCCAGAGGGGAGAGTGTAAGTTTCCCGCAGGGTAGGGAATGGGCAGAAGGTGCACGGG
Source organism: Pelophylax lessonae (assembly GCF_965119305.1). Taxonomy (NCBI): domain Eukaryota; kingdom Metazoa; phylum Chordata; class Amphibia; order Anura; family Ranidae; genus Pelophylax; species Pelophylax lessonae. The sequence continues at coordinate 444,782,708 of NC_138770.1, forward strand.
GTGAAGAATTGATGGGCCCGTATCAGGCCGGCACTAGTCCAGGCGGAGAAGGAAGTCCGCGAGGACCAGGCTGGGTAGAAGGATGGGTTGCGGAGGAATGAGAGTAGGGGGTTATGAGGAGATTGCAGGTGGAAGCGTCGGCTAAGTCTATTCCAGATGGTCAAGCTATGTTTCGTGATTGGGTTGGTAATGTTCCGCCGTTGTGCGGGTGGTAGCCAGAGCAGATTGGCCACAGATAATGGATCGCATTCCACTGCTTCTAGGGAAACCCACATTGGAATTTCCTTCGTGGCGTGGTATTTAGGGAGCTGAGCTAGTTGTGCTGCGTAATAATATTTGGCGAAATGCGGTACGCTCAGCCCGCCGCAAATTCGTGGGCGGTATAGCGTTGGTCTCGGTAAGCGAGGTTTAGATTTGCTCCAAATAAAGTCCAAAGCTCGTTTTTGTAAGATGCGTAAGAAGTAGGCTGGCACCTGAATAGGGAGTACTCGAAAGAGGTACAGGATTTTGGGTAAAATGGACATCTTGATCACTGTGATTTTCCCCATCCAAGATAGGGGCAGGGAGGACCATTTAGACATGAGGTTCGTAAGTGTAGACAGGATGTGGGGGTAATTAGCGGAATAGAGCCCAGCAGGGTCAGCCGTGAGGTTCACCCCCAGATAGGGGATATACGAGGTTGCCCAAGGGAACGGGAGTGAGGACCTAAGGTGGGTATGGACATCGGTCGGGAGAGATACATTTAGAGCTAGCGATTTTCGAGAATTAACTACGAGGCCCGAGACTGAGCCAAAGATCTCTAGGGTACGTAAGAGGCTAGGAACCGACACCAGGGGGCAGTAAGAAAAACGAGCTATTATATTCTGTTTTTATTCACAATTTGTACAGTGTCCCAACGTTTTTGGAATCGGGTTTGTACATCAAAACATAAACATAGACAATATAAAAAAACATAGAATTTTTAAAAAGGGTCACCAATTTATATGATATAAACCATAAATATATAAAAAACAATTAACACCTTAAAGAGCATAGAATGCAAATATTCATCTATCAGTTATAAAACAGTTGGGATCAAACTCAACATTCAGTCCTAAAGGAGTAAGAACCTTAGTCTCATACTCTATATCCAATACGACTCCCAATGGCTAAGATGTCTGATAAAATTGGCCTCCCCTCCAATGTCTACTGACTTTTTCAATAACCCAAAACCTGAGACCCTAGGGTCCCTATTGTGAAAAAATCTAAAATCTTTAGAAACATTGTGGGTTTTAAGGTCCTTTTTGATATTGTTAACATGTTCACCAATACGTATATGTAAGGCCCTGGAGGTTCTTCGCACATATTGGAGGCCGCGACTACATTCTAGCATATACACAACCCCCTCTTTCTCCCGCTGTTCTGCCTCAAATGCCCTGTCCATGATTCCATGAAGTGTGTGCTCCAGCAGGAAGACTAGAGGGACAGTGTCACTGATGCATGCATCGTTACACAGCTCACCATCCTCGTGGCCTCCTCAAATCGTGACAGGACAGTGCATGCATTTTTTATCAGCGGCCACTGGTGTGGTGAAAAGAAGCCAAGCTCCCTAGAGCCTGTCCTTGTGCCATACTCACACAGGTGCTCATTGATGGCCCTCTGCTGCATGTTCAGCCGCTGCAGCATTGCCAATGTTGAGTTCCACCTGGTGGGCATGTCCCAAATGAGGAGGTTGTTGGGCAGGTTGAATTCCTGTTGAATGTCAGCCAGTCGCAAATGGCCACAGACTTTTCTGGCCTGCCTCAGAAGATCTTGTAACCCCGGGTAACTGTTCAAGAAACGCTGCTCCACCAAATTAAGGACATGTGCCAAGCATGGAACATATGTCAAGTGTCCCTGTCAGAGGGCGGAGAGAAGGTTTGTGCCATTGTCACATACAACCATTCCTGGTTTAAGTTGCCATGGCGTCAACTACCTCTGAGCCTGCCGCTGCAGAGCTGACAGAATCTCTGGCCCGGTGTGGCTCCTGTCCCCTAGACAGACCAACTGAATCACTGCATGACATCTTTTAGCCTGACTGCTTGCATAGCCCCTTGAAAGCTTAGGGAGCACTTCTGGTTCAGAGGACAATGCAGCAGAAGAGGCCATAGAGGAAGAAGAAGAGGAGGGGTGGAGCGGGCAGATGTGGCAGAATCACCACCAATGTTTTGGAGACATGGTGGCGGAACAAGCTCCAGCACTGAAACCTGTCCTGCATCCTTTCCAGAGTTACCCAGTGTGCTGTGAGGGAAATGTAATATCCCTGACCATGCCTGCTGGACCATGAGTCAGCAGTAATGTGAACCTTTCTGCTGACCGCTCTGTCCAACAAGGCCACAACATTGCCTTCCACATGATGGTACAGAGCTGGAATGGCCTTACATGAAAATAAACGTATTTTTGTACCTTTCCAATGGGGTACAGCACATTCCACTAATTCAGGAAATGGGGCAGATTCTACCAAATGAAAAGGCAGCAGTTGTAGTGTTAGCAATTTGGCCAAGCTAGCATTTTGGCGCTGAGCATGTGGATAGCTGGGACAGTTTTTTTTTTTTTTAAGGTTCAGCAACTGGGGTAGCGAAATCTGCCTGCTGGTCAAATCAACAGGTGGTTTACTGCTAGCATATTGGGTGTAAGTATCTGTGGCACCCATTGCTATACCATCATCCCTCTCAGTGCAGGTTTTTGAAAGGACTTGAGGCATAGTAGGGGTAGAGATCCCAGATGAGTAGGAAGGAGAATTCTGCATTTTATTATGATGTGGGTATTTCAGGTGCTGTTGCCAACAGACTGCATTGCAGGTCATCATATGTCTTGTCAAGCATGTGGTGCCTAAGCGGCTGGTGTTCTGGCCACGCTTGATCAGTGTCAGACAGAGATTGCAAACAGAAACGCTGTGGTCTGCTGCACATGTGTTGAAAAAAGCCCACACCAATTTTTTTTTTTAAGCCTGTGGTGTGTGAAACACACTCAAAAGACTTACACCCGGTGCATTAAAAAGTGCACACACGCAAAACGTGAGACACACAAAAAGTGCACAAGGCGTACACATAGCCCTCCTCTGAAGAGTAGGGGCCCTGACCCTGATCCCCCGGGGCGCGAAGCTCCTGACGGGGACTGAGGTACTCACTTTGGTCCGCCCAGCCAAAGCCAGGCAGACCCCGTTATCCAGGGAGACTGCCGAAACAGCCCACCCCAAGTACTTGGTGGGGCTCCCCCGAAGGGAGACCCCATGAGAGAAAGCCCACACCAATGAACTATTTGAAGTCAACGGGGAGTTAGCAGAACACTGCACCTGTGGAGCTCTGTAATGTGATGCAATAGGGTGGCTGCCCTTAAGATGACCTTAAGATGACCTCACCATCCCCTCCCTCCTCATCACTGGAGAAAACTTGGCAGTATGCTGTAGCTTTTGGAACATAACTGCTAGTTTATTGTCTCTCATTGTCACCCCCTCTCTCTAGGCTCACCTTATTCCCTTCCTCAACCTGGAAACCAACATCGGAGCATTCAAATTGCTGCGCATCCTCCAGCATCATGTAACTGACACTATGATCAAATAATTCAGGTGACTCCTCCGTGCACTATGGTGGGGCTATTGAAGGATTAGCTGTGGACAAGGAGCCTGTGGAATAGGCCGCTCTGGCAGCTGCGGTGGAAGGTAAACTAGTATGAGCCTGGGTGACAAAGGATGAGGAGGATGAGGGTGGCTTCGTTATCCACTCCACCAAATCTTCTGCAAGTTTTGCCTCAATAACACGGCAAGCACCTGAAAAAAAGGACAAACTTGCCCCACCTGCAGAGGATGCACCATGTTCATGACCACCACTTCTCACTGTGGACACAGAGGCTGCTTGCCCTCTTTTAGTGGCCTGTGAGCGTCTGCCTCTCCAAGTTGGCCATTCGGAAATGATGGGGATTTTTTGGAGGGTTTTTTGTAACTTTTTGTTATAGAATGTTGGATGGAAATATGATGCTTGGGTGCAATACTTTTGTGCGTGGTGCCCTATTATCCATTTTAATATTGTTTTTTATTTTTTTGTGCGGGGGTTTTATAACTTTTTATTATAGAGTGTGGGAAGGCAATATGGTGCTTGGGTGCAATACTTTTGTACTTGGTGCACTATAAACCATTTTATCATATTTTTTATTTTTATTAAAAAAAACTTAATAAAGCCAAAAAAAAAGAAAAACCCTGCTGACGCAGAAGGAATAGCACCAGCGACACAAAAGGAAGGACAGCAATTATGCCCTAAATACATTTAGGGCTGCTGCGCCACAAAAAAACCCCACTACTGACGCAGAAGGAATAACACCTGCGGCACAAAAGGGGGGACAGCAATTATGCTCTAAATACAATTAGTTCTGCTGTGCCACAAAAAAAACTACTGCTAATGCAGAAAGAATAGCACCTGTGACACAAAAGGGGGGACAGAAATTTTGCTCTAAATACAATTAGTGCGGCTGCGCCACAAAAAAAAAACAATGCTGATGCAAAACTAATAGCACCTGTGACACAGAAGGGGGAGTACTAATATAGCAGCAACAGAACCTAATGCTTCAAAAAAAATAAAAAATAAAAAAAAATCTATGAAAAAAAAATTGAATAAGTGGGGTGACACAGACGTGTTATATACACAAACACTTTAGTCGCCCCACTACACTGTGTTACACAAGAATCAGCACAGTACTACACTGACTGTACTACACTGTGTTATGCAAAAATCAGCCCTACAATACACTGCACTGCAGTACACTGTGTCATACAAGATGAATCAGCACAGCAGAGCACTACACTACACTGACTGCCCTATACACAAGAATCAGCACAGAACTACACTACACTGACTGCAGTACACTGTGTTATACAAGAATCAGCCCTACACTACACTGCACTGACTAAGTTAAATATGAAAGCACAATCCACTACCTGCCTAATCTCTACTCCTAATCTCCACTAACACACGGCTGCCATGTAAGCAGCCTTATATAGTGTGGAGTGTGGACTTAGCCTCTGGCCCATGACTGGCTACCCTGTGTTTGGCCAATCATGGCTCTGACAGGACATTGTGCTGTGATTGGCCGAAGCATATAGGTCAGGCGCATGCTTTGGCCAGACACAAGAACTTAATGCACTGCAATTGTGCAGTGCATTATGGGCCGCTCATCGACGGGCGAACTTCCCGCCGAGCGCCACATTTGTTCGTGTGTTCGGCAAACACACTAACACCCAATGTTTGAGACGAACTTACGTTCGACTCGTACATTCAGCCTATCCCTAGTGTCCACGGAACCTACGGGGATGTGGTACAGAGGTTGGGAAGTGGTTGCACTCCAAAGGTTTTAATAACGAAAAATGAAATACATTCCAAATACACATGTTAGAAGGAAGATCGAATGCGTAAGCTACAGGGTTGATTCTATGGAAAATACAGAAAGGCCCAATATACCATGGTGCCAATTTCAGTGAGGGAACACAGAGTCGAAGGTTACGAGATGACAGTTAGACCCACTCCCCAACCTTGTAGGAAGGCACAGGTAGGCGTCGGCAGTCAGCATGGAGTCTGTATATATCATTGGGACGTCCCAAAGACTCTTGGACCTGCACCGAAGGGGAACCAAGATCATGGGGATGCTCCTCTAACGCAGGAATTCTTAGAGAAACAAATGTGTCAGGCAACATGGATGGCTGGAAACTAGAGTTGAGCGAACACCTGGATGTTCGGGTTCGGCGGATTTGACCAAACTTGGAAAAAAAGTCCGGGTTCGTGACCCGGACTTAACCCGAGCTTTACCCCGATCCCGAACCCCATTTAAGTCAATCGAACTTTTGAGCACTAAAATGCCTCTAAAACAAACATGGAAAGGGCTAGAGGGCTGCAAATGGCAGAAAAATCATCTTAAGAGCATGGCAAGTGCTCTGCAAACAAATGTGGATAGGGAAATAACCTAAAAGAACATAAAAAACTGAAAAATAAAAAAATAATCATCTTGAATGATGTAGGAGGAGGACGAGGCCCATATGGAGTAGGAGGTTGAGGTGGCGGAGGATATGGCGGTGGATATGGCGGTGTAGGTAGAAGCGGTGGCGGCAGTGGAGGAGGAGGATGAGGTAGCCAACGCTGGTTTTGGTTTTTAATAAAAAAAAAATTAAATTCGGGTACACCCCAAAAGAGTAAGAAAGATCAAATCCAGCAATGGCTGGGTAAGGCCGGTATACATGACTATTCTGCACAAGGTACGGACAAGTCCTGTGGGATCCATGCCTGGTTCATTTTAATGAACGTGAGCTTGTCCACATTGGCTCTGGACAGGCGGCTGCGCTTGTCTGTTATAATGCCCCCAGCCATGCTAAATACCCGTTCAGATAATACACTGGCTGCAGGGCAGGCCAGCACCTCCAAGGCGTAAAGGGAAAGCTCAGGCCATGTGCCCAACTTGGAGATCCAGAAGTTAAAGGGGGCAGTCCCATCATTCAGTACGTCTAGGCATGTGCACACATACTGCTCCACCATGTTAGTGAAATACTGCCTCCTGCTAAGACATTCCATATCAGCTGGTGGTGCTGCTGCTTGTTGTAGCGTGCTGACAAAGCTTTTCCACATTTCAGCCGTGCTAACCCTGCCTTCTGAGGTGCTGGCGGTGCCCTGGCAGCGTTGACGACCGCTTCCTCCTCCTCCCGTGCCTTGGCCTTGTGCTTCCACTGTGCCCCCGCTGTCAGGTGGGAATGCCACCAGCAGCGCGTCTACCAGCGTGCGCTTGTACTCGCGCATCTTCCGATCACGCTCCAGTGAGGGAATTAAGGACAATACGTTGTCCTTGTAAGGGGGATCCAGCAGGGTGGCCATCTAGTAATCAGCACAAGTTACAATGTGGGAAACACCGTGATCGTTGCGGAGACACTGCAGCATGTAATTGCTCATGTGTGCAAGGCTGCCCAGAAGCAACGAAAAGCTGTCCTCTGTGGGAGGTGTATCCTCTGTGTCCTCCGCATCCCCCCAGCCACGCACCAGTGAGGGCCATGAGCTGGCCTGGGTGCCACCCTGCTGTGAACATGGTTCCATATCCTCCTCCATCTCCTCCTCCTCATCCTCGTTATCTTGCAGAACTGTGCCCCTGCTGGACAAATGTGTCCCTGGCGTTTGTGTGTGCAGGAATCCACCCTCGGTGCCACTTGCGAATGACTGCCCTGAAAGCCTTGGAAATGTTACCTCTTTATCCTCCGCCTTCTCCTCCTCCTCATCCTGTGCCACATCCTCTTCCATCACCGCCCAAAGTGTTTTTTTCAAGAAGGCATAGAAGTGGGATAGTTAAGCTGAGAGCGGAGTCATCGGCATTGGCCATGTTGGTGGAGTACTCGAAACAGCACAACAAGGCACACAGGTCTCGCATGGTGGCCCAGTTATTGGTGGTGAAGTGGTGCTGTTCCGCAGAGCGACTCACGCGTGCGTGCTGCAGCTGAAACTCCACTATGGCCTGCTGCTGCTCGCACAGTCTGGCCAGCATGTGCAAGGTGGAGTTCCACCTTGTGGGCACGTCACATATGAGATGGTGAGCAGGAAGGCCGAAGTTACGCTGCAGCGCTGACAGGCGAGCAGCAGCAGGGTGAGAATGCCGAAAGTGCACACAGACGGCCCGCACTTTCTGCAGCAGCTCTGACATATCGGGGAAATTTCTAAGGAACCTCTGCACCACCAAATTCAGCACATGCGCCAAGCAAGGGATGTGTGTCAAACCGACTAGGCCCAGAGCTGCTACAAGATTTTGCCCGTTATCGCACACCACCGGGCCGGGCTTGAGGCTCACTGGCACCAACCCCTCATCGGTCTGCTGTTCAATGCCCCTCCACAACTCCTGTGCGGTGTGTGGTTTTTCACCCAAACAGGCAAGTTTTAAAACTGCCTGCTGTCGTTTACCCCTGGCTGTGCTGAAGTTGGTGGTGAAGGTGTTACGCTGACCAGAAGAGGAGGAGGTAGAGGATGAGGAAGCGGAGTAGGAGGAGTTAGGAACAGGAGGCAAACTGAAGGACCCTGCAATCCTCGGGGGTGGAAGGGCATGCGCCAAACTGCTATCCGCCTCCGGCCCAGCCGCCACTGCATTTACCCAGTGTGCTGTTAGGGAGATATAACGTCCCTGACCGTGCTTACTGGTCCACGTATCTGTAGTTAGGTGGACCTTGCCACAGATGGCGTTGTGCAGTGAACACCTGATTTTGTCACCCACTTGGTTGTGCAGGGAAGGGATGGCTTGCCTCGAAAAGTAGTGGCGGCTGGGCACGATGTACTGTGGGACAGCAACCGCCATAAGGCTCTTAAAATTCTGCGTCTCCACCAGCCGGAATGACAGCATTTCAAAGGCCAGGAATTTTTAAATGCTGGCATTCAGGGCCAGGGATTGCGGGTGGGTAGGGGGGTACTTCCTCTTCCGCTCCAGTGTTTGGGAGATAGAAAGCTGGACGCTTCCACGGGACATTGTGGAGATGGTTGTTGGTGACCCAGGTGGTGGTGTTGCTGGTGGATCCTCTGTTTGCGGGGTGGCAGGTGCCACTGGCAGTACAGAGGTGGATGAAGAGGCTGAGACTGCAGCAGCAGAAGAGGAAGCAGGAGGAGCCAGAGACCTTTCTTGGTTTTTGAGGTGTGCACTCCACTGCAGCTCGTGCTTTGCACTTAGATGCCTGGTCATGCAGGTTGTGCTCAGGTTGAGAAGGTTTATGCCTCGCTTCAGACTCTGATTGCACAGCGTGCAAACCACTTGTGTCCTGTCATCATCACATTGTCTGAAGAACTGCCACGCTAGGGAACTCCTGTGAGCTGGCTTTGGTGTGCTCGGTCCCTTGCTGCGTTGGGCAGTAGCAGGCGTAGTGTCTAGGGCGCGGCCGCTCCGCTTTTGCACCCTGCTCCCTCTTCTGCTGTTCTGGTGGCTCTGTGCGACCACCGCCTCTTCCTCCAAACTACTCAGGTCACCTGCATGACGTTCATTCCATGTGGGGTCGAGGACCTCATCATCCTCCACATCATCTTCCACCCAGTCTTCACCCCTGCAACCCTTGTCGGTCTCCACAATTCGGATTTCCGATGCAGTTGGCACCTGTGTTTCGTCATCATCCGAGATGTGCTGCGATGGTCCTCCCATGTACGCTTCTGGAAACATAAGTGGTTGGGCATCGATGCACTCAATCTCTTCCTCTTCTGGGGCAAGGCTAGGTGGATGGCCCTGGGAAACCATGCTAACAGAGTCATCAAAAAGAAGAAGAGATTGCTGAATGAATTGGGGCTCAGACTGCTTGGCTGATTTGCAAGGGGGTGCGGTGACAGTTTGATGGACATCGGCTGCAGGTGCCAACTCTGACCTTTCAGCAGAAGACTGGGTGGGAGACAATGTGAAGGAACTGGAGGCACCGTCAGCAACCCAATCTACTATCGCCTGTACTTGTTCTGGCCTCAACATTTGTAGAGGCACATTAGGCCCTGCAAAATACTGCTGCAGGTTCTGTCGCCTACTCTCAGCTGAGGAAGGTGTTTCACCTGTGCGTGTAGCTGACACAGATCGACCACGTCCTCTCCTTGCAACAGGAGCTCCTCCAGCAACACCACGACCCAGGCCACGTCCCTTGTTTGACCTTCTCCTCATATTTATCGAATTTTGGATTTTCCCCGAAATGGGTTTTTATTGCAAGGCGCAATACAACAATATGCAACGGGTGTATCTCACATGTACAGACACAGACTAGGCCGCAATTTAATATTTTTTCCCTAAATGGGTGTTTATTGAATAGCGGACTAGAACAACATTATACAATGGGTGTATCTCACAAGTACAGATACAGACTAGGCAGCACTTTAATATTTTTTCCCTAAATGGGTGTTTATTGAATAGCGGACTAAAACAACAGTATCCAACAAGTGTATCTCACAGTAAAATATGCAGACTAAGCCGCAATGTAATATTTTTTCCCTAAATGGGTGTTTATTGAATAGCGGACTAGAACAACAGTATCCAACGAGTGTATCTCACACGTACAGATACAGACTAAGCCGCAATTTAATATCTTTCTGTCCCCTAAATAATTTTTTTTTATTGCAAGGCACAATACAACAGTATGCAATGGGTGTATCTTACTATAACATATGCAGACAGGGCCGCAATCAACTTTTTTTTGCCCCTAAATGTTTTTTTTATTGCAAGGCACAATTCAACAGTATGCTATGTGTGTATCTCACTGTAACATATGCGGACAGGGCAGCAATAAACTCTTTTGTCCCATAAATAGTTTTTTATTGCACTGCACAATACAACAGTATTCAATGGGTGTATGTCACTGTAACATATGCGGACAGGGCAGCAATAAACTCTTTTGTCCCCTAAATAGTTTTTTATTGCACGGCGCGATACAACAGTATGCAATGGGTGTATGTCACTGTAACATATGCGGACAGGGCAGCAATAAATTCTTTTGTCCCCTAAATAGTTTTTTTTATTGCAAGGTGCAATACAACAGTATGCAATGGGTGTATCTCACTGTAACATATGAAGACAGGGCCGCAATAAACTCTTTTGTCCCCTAAATAGTTTTTTTTATTGCACGGCGCAATACAACAGTATGCAGTGGGTGTATGTCACTGTAACATATGCAGACAGGGCAGCAATAAACTATTTTGTCCCCTAAATAGTTTTTTTTGTTGCAAGGCGCAATACAACAGTATGCAATGGGTGTATGTCACTGTAACATGTGCGGACAGGGCAGCAATAAACTCTTTTGTCCCCTAAATAGTTTTTTTTATTGCACGGCGCAATACAACAGTATGCAGTGGGTGTATGTCACTGTAACATATGCAGACAGGGCAGCAATAAACTATTTTGTCCCCTAAATAGTTTTTTTTTGTTGCAAGGCGCAATACAACAGTATGCAATGGGTGTATGTCACTGTAACATGTGCGGACAGGGCAGCAATAAACTCTTTTGTCCCCTAAATAGTTTTTTTTATTGCACGGCGCAATACAACAGTATGCAATGGGTGTATGTCACTGTAACATATGCCGACAGGGCAGCAATAAACTGTTTTGTCCCCTAAATATTTTTTTTTTTTTTATAGCACGGCGCAATGCAACAGTATGCAATGGGGGTATGTCACTGTAACATATGCAGACAGGGACGCAATCAACTTTTTTTGCCCCTAAATTTTTTTTATTGCAAGGCACAATACAACAGTATGCAATGGGTTTATGTCACTGTAATATATGCGGACAGTGCGGCAATAAACTCTTTTGTCCCCTAAATAGTTTTTTTTATTGGAAGGTGCAATTCAACAGTATGCAATGGGTGTATCTCACTGTAACATATGCAGACAGGGCCGTAATCAACTTTTTTTGTCCCCTAAATAGTTTTTTCTATTGCAAGGCGCAATTCAACAGTATGCAATGGGTGTATGTCACTGTAACATATGCAGACAGGGCCGCAATCAACTTTTTTTGCCCCTAAATTTTATTTATTGCAAGGCACAATACAACAGTATGCAATGGGTGTATGTCACTGTAACATATGCAGACAGTGCCGCAATCAACTTTTTTTCCCCCTAAATGTTTTTTTTTATTGCAAGGCGCAATAGAACAGTATGCAATGGATGTATGTCACTGTAACATATGCGGACAGGGCAGCAAAAAAATCTTTTATCCCCTAAATATTTTTATTTCACGACGCAATACAACAGTATACAATGGGTGTATGTCACTGTAACATATGCAGACAGGGCCGCAAACAACTTTTTTGTCCCCTAAATAGTTTTTTTATTGCAAGGCACAATACAACAGTATGCAATGGGTGTATGTCACTGTAACATATACAGACAGGGCCGCAATCTACTTTTTTTGCCCCAAAATTTTTTTTTATTGCAAGGCGCAAAACAATAGTATACAATAGGTGTATGTCACTGTAACATATGCAGACAGGGTCGCAAACAACTCTTTTGTCCCCTAAATAGTTTTTTTTATTGCAAGGCGCAATACAACAGTATGCAATGGGTGTATCTCACTGTAACATATGCAGACAGGGCTGCAATCAACTTTTTTTGCCCATAAATGTTTTTTTTATTGCAAGGCACAATACAACAGTATGCAATGGGTGTATGTCAATGTAACATATGCAGACAGGGCAGCAATAAACTCTTTTGTCCCCTAAATAGTTTTTTTATTGCACGACGCAATACAACAGTATGCAATGGGTGTATATCACTGTAACATATGCGGACAAGGCAGCAATAAACTTTTTTTGCCCCTAAATGTTTTTTTTTAATGCAAGGCGCAAAACAACAGTAGTCAATGGGTGTATGTCACTGTATCATATGTGGACAGTGCAGCAATAAACTCTTTTGTCCCCAAAATAGTTTTTTTTTTATTGCAAGGCGCAATACAACAGTATGCAATGGGTGTATGTCACTGTTACATATGCGGACAGGGCAGCAATAAACTCTTTTGTCCCCTAAATGTTTTTTTATTGCAAGGCGCAATACAATAGTGTGCAATGGGTGTATGTCACTATAACATATGCAGACAGGGCCGCAAACAACTTTTTTGTCCCCTAAATAGTTTTTTTATTGCAAGGCGCAATACAACAGTATGCAATGGGTGTATGTCACTGTAACATATGCAGACAGGGCAGCAATAAACTCTTTTGTCCCCTAAATAGTTGTTTTATTGCACGGCGCAATACAACAGTATGCAATGGGTGTATGTCACTGTAACATATGCGGACAGGGCGGCAATAACCTCTATTGTCCCCTAAATCATTTTTTTGATTGCATGGCGCAATACAACAGTATGCAATGGGTGTATGTCACTGTAACATATGCGGACATGGCTGGAATAAACTCTTTTGTCCCCTAAATAGTTTTTTTTATTGGATGTTGCAATTCAACAGTATGCCATGGGGGGGGACCTCACTGTAACATATGCAGACAGAGCCGTAATCAACTTTTTTTGGCCCCTAAATAGTTTTTTTTATTGCAAGGCGCAATTCAACAGTATGTAATGGGTGTATGTCACTGTAACATATGCAGACAGGGCCTCAATCATCTTTTTTTGCCCCTAAATTTTTTTTTATATCAAGGCACAATACAACAGTATGCAATGGGTGTATGTCACTGTAACATATGCAGACAGGGCAGATATAAACTCTTTTGTCCCCTAAATCGTTTTTTTTATTGCACGGCGCAATACAACAGTATGCAATGGGTGTATGTCACTGTAACATATGCGGACAGGGCAGCAATAAACTCTTTTGTCCCCTAAATAGGTTTTTTTTTTTTATTATTGCACAGCGCAATACAACAGTATGCAATGGGTGTATGTCACTGTAACATATAAAGACAGGGCCGCAAACAACTTTTTTTGCCCCTAAATTTTTTTTATTGCAAGGCACAATACAACAGTATGCAATGGGTTTATGTCACTGTAATATATGCGGACAGTGAGGCAATAAACTCTTTTGTCCCCTAAATAGTTTTTTTTATTGGAAGGTGCAATTCAACAGTATGCAATGGGTATATCTCACTGTAACATATGCAGACAGGGCCGTAATCAACTTTTTTTGCCCCTAAATTTTTTTTATTGCAAGGCACAATACAACAGTATGCAATGGGTGTATGTCACTGTAACTTATGCGGACAGGGCAGCAATAAACTCTTTTGTCCCCTAAATATTTTTTTTTTATTGCACGGCGCAATACAACAGTATGCATTGGGTGTATGTCACTGTAACATTTGCGGACAGGGCAGAAATAAACTCTTTTGTCCCCTAAATAGTTTTTTCTTATTGCAAGGCGCAATTCAACAGTATGCAATGGGTGTAAGTCACTGTAACATATACAGACAGGACCGCAATCAACTTTTTTTGCCCAATTTTTTTTTTTTTATTGCAAGGAACAATACAACTGTATGAAGTGGTTGTATCTCACTGTAACATATGCAGACAGTGCCGCAATCAACTTTTTTTTCCCCTAAATGTTTTTTTTTTAATGCAAGGCGCAATACAACAGTTTGCAATGGATGTATGTCACTGTAACATATGCGGACAGGGCAGCAAAAAAATATTTTATCCCCTAAATATTTTTTTTTATTTCACGGCGCAATACAACAGTATACAATGGGTGTATGTCACTATAACATATGCAGACAGGGCCGCAAACAACTTTTTTGTCCCCTAAATATTTTTTTTATTGCAAGGCGCAATACAACAGTATGCAATGGGTGTATGTCACTGTAACTTATGCGGACAGGGCAGCAATAAACTTTTTTTGCCCCTAATTGTTGTTTTTTTATTGCAAGGCGCAATACAACAGTATGCAATGGATGTATGTCACTGTAACATATGCAGACAGGCCGCAATCAACTTTTTTGCCCCTAAATGTTTTTTTTTTATTGTAAGGCGCAATACAACAGTATGCAATGGGTGTATGTCACTGTAACATATGCGGACAGGGCAGCAATAAACTCTTTTGTCCCCTAAATAGTTTTTTTTTTTGCAAGGCACAATACAACAGTATGCAATGGGTGTATCTCACTGTAACATATGCAGACAGGGCCGCAATCGACTTTTTTTGCCCCTAAATGTTTTTTTTTTTATTGCAAGGCACAATACAACAGTATGCAATGGGTGTATGTCACTGTAACATATGCAGGCAGGGCAGCAATAAGCTCTTTTGTCCCCTAAATAGTTTTTTTAATTGAAAGGCGCAATTCAACAGTATGCAATGGGTGTATGTCACTATAACATATGCAGACAGGGCCGCAATCAACTTTTTTGCCCCTAAATGTTTTTTTTTTATTGCAAGGTGCAACAGTATGCAATGGGTGTATGTCACTGTAACTTATGCGGACAGGGCAGCAATAAACTCTTTTGTCCCCTAAATAGTTTTTTTTTATTGCACGGCGCAATACAACAGTATGCATTGGGTGTATGTCACTGTAACATTTGCGGACAGGGCAGAAATAAACTCTTTTGTCCCCTAAATAGTTTTTCTTATTGCAAGGCACAATTCAACAGTATGCAATGGGTGTAAGTCACTGTAACATATACAGACAGGACCGCAATCAACTTTTTTAGCCCAAATTTTTTTTTTTATTGCAAGGAACAATACAACAGTATGAAGTGGTTGAATCTCATTGTAACATATGCAGACAGTGCTGCAATCAACTTTTTTTTTCCCTAAATGTTTTTTTTTTATTGCAAGGCGCAATACAACAGTATGCAATGGATGTATGTCACTGTAACATATGCGGACAGGGCAGCAAAAAAATATTTTATCCCCTAAATATTTTTTTTTATTTCACGGCGCAAAACAACAGTATACAATGGGTGTATGTCACTATAACATATGCAGACAGGGCCGCAAACAACTTTTTTGTCCCCTAAATATTTTTCTTATTGAAAGGCGCAATACAACAGTATGCAATGGGTGTATGTCACTGTAACTTATGCGGACAGGGCAGCAATAAACTCTTTTGTCCCCTAAATAGTTTTTTTTTATTGCAAGGCGCAATAAAACAGTATGCAATGGGTGTATCTCACTGTAACATATGCAGACAGGGCCGCAATCAACTTTTTTTGCCCCTAATTGTTGTTTTTTTATTGCAAGGCGCAATACAACAGTATGCAATGGGTGTATGTCACTGTAACATATGCAGACAGGGCCGCAATCAACTTTTTTGCAGCTAAATGTTTTTTTTTTTATTGTAAGGCGCAATACAACAGTATGCAATGGGTGTATGTCACTGTAACATATGCGGACAGGGCAGCAATAAACTCTTTTGTCCCCTAAAAAGTTTTTTTAATTGAAAGGCGCAATTCAACAGTATGCAATGGGTGTATGTCACTATAACATATGCAGACAGGGCCGTGATCAACTTTTTTGCCCCTAAATGTTTTTTTTTTATTGCAAGGTACAACAGTATGCAATGGGTTTTTGTCACTGTAACATATGCAGACAGGGCAGCAATAAACACTTTTGTCCCCTAAATAGTTTTTTTTTTGCACGGCGGAATTCAACAGTGTGCAATGGGTGTATCTCACTGTAACATATGCAGACAGGGTAACAATAAACTCTTTTGTCCCCTAAATATTTTTTTTATTGCACGGCGCAATACAACAGTATGCAATGGGTGTATGTCACTGTAACATATACAGACAGGGCCGCAATCTACTTTTTTTGCCCCTAAATTTTTTTTATTCCAAGGCGCAAAACAATAGTATGCAATGGGTGTATGTCACTGTAACATATGCAGACAGGACCGCAAACAACATTTTTGTCCCCTAAATAGTTTTTTTTATTGCAAGGTGCAATTCAACAGTATGTAATGGGTGTATGTCACTGTAACATATGCAGAGAGGGCCGCAATCACCTTTTTTTGCCCCTAATTTATTTTTTTTATATCAAGGCACAATACAACAGTATGCAATGGGTGTATGTCACTGTAACATATGCAGAAAGGGCAGATATAAACTCTTTTGTCCCCTAAATAGTTTTTTTTATTGCACGGCGCAATACAACCGTATGCAATGGGTGTATGTCACTGTAACATATGCGGACAGGGCAGAAATAAACTCTTTTGTCCCCTAAATTGTTTTTTTCTTATTGCAAGGCGCAATTAAACAGTATGCAATGGGTGTATGTCACTGTAACATATACAGACAGGGCAGCAATCATTTTTTTTTGCCCCTAAATGTTTTTTTTTTATTGCAAGGAACAATACAACAGTATGCAATGGGTGTATGTCACTGTAACATATGCGGACAGGGAAGCAATAAACTCTTTTGTCCCCAAAATATTTTTTTTTTATTGCAAGGCGCAATACAACAGTATGCAATGGGTGTATGTCACTGAACATATGCGGACAGGGCAGCAAAAAAATATTTTGTCCCCTAAATAGTTTTTTTTATTGCAAGGCGCAATTCAACAGTATGTAATGGGTGTATGTCACTGTAACATATGCAGACAGGGCCTCAATCATCTTTTTTTGCCCCTAAATTTTTTTTTTATATCAAGGCGCAATACAACAGTATGCAATGGTTGTATCTCACTGTAACATATGCAGACAGGGCTGCAATCAACTCTTTTGTCCCCTAAATGTATTTTTTATTGCAAGGCACAATACAACAGTATGCAATGGGTGTATGTCACTGTAACATATGCAGGCAGGGCAGCAATAAACTCTTTTGTCCCCTAAATAGTTTTTTTATTGCACGGCGCTATACAACAGTATGCAATGGGTGTACGTCACTGTAAAATATACAGACAGGGCCGCAATCATATTTTTTTGCCCCTAAATGTTTTTGTTTTTATTGCAAGGGGCAATACAACAGTATGCAATCGGTGTATCTCACTGTAACATATGCAGACAGGGCTGTAATCAACTTTTTTTGTCCCCTAAATAGTTTTTTTTATTGCAAGGCGCAATTCAACATTATGCAATGGGTGTATGTCACTGTAACATATGCGGACAGGGCCGCAATAAACTCTTTTGTCCCCTAAATATTTTTTTTTATTGCACGGCGCAATACAACAGTAGGCAATGGGTGTATGTCACTGTAACATATGCGGACAGGGCAGCAATAAACTCTTTTGTCCCCTAAATCGTTTTTTTTAATGCACGGTGCAATACAACAGTATGCAATGGGTGTATGTCACTGTAGCATATACAGACAGGGCCGCAAACAACTTTTTCTTCCCCTAAATAGTTTTTGTTATTGCATGGCGCAATACAACAGTATGCAATGGGTGTATGTCACTGTAACATATGTGGACAGGGCAGCAATAAACTCTTTTGTACCCTAAATAGTTTTTTTTATTGGAAGGTGCAATTCAACAGTATGCAATGGGTGTATCTTACTGTAACATATGCAGACAGAGCCGTAATCAACTTTTTTTGTCCCCTAAATAGTTTTTTTTATTGCAAGGCACAATACAACAGTATGCAATGGGTGTATGTCACTGTAACATATGCGGAAAGGTCAGATATAAACTCTTTTGTCCCCTAAATAGTTTTTTTTATTGCACGGCGCAATACAACAGTATGCAATGGGTGTATGTCACTGAACATATGCGGACAGGGCAGCAAAAAATATTTTGTCCCCTAAATATTTTTTTTTAATTTCACAGGCCAATACAATAGTATACAATAGGTGTATGTCACTGTAACATATGCAGACAGGGCCGCAAACAACTTTTTTTGCCCCTAAATGTTTTTTTTTTATTGAAAGGCGCAATACAACAGTATGCAATGGTTGTATCTCACTGTAACATATGCAGACAGGGCTGCAATCAACTCTTTTGTCCCCTAAATGTATTTTTTATTGCAAGGCACAATACAACAGTATGCAATGGGTATATGTCACTGTAACATATGCAGGCAGGGCAGCAATAAACTCTTTTGTCCCCTAAATAGTTTTTTTATTGCACGGCGCTATACAACAGTATGCATTGGGTGTACGTCACTGTAAAATATACAGACAGGGCCGCAATCATATTTTTTTGCCCCTAAATGTTTTTGTTTTTATTGCAAGGGGCAATACAACAGTATGCAATGGGTGTATGTCAGTGTAACATATGCAGGCAGGGCAGCAATAAACTTTTTTCCCCTAAATAGTTTTTTTTATTGGAAGGTGCAATTCAACAGTATGCAATCGGTGTATCTCAATGTAACATATGCAGACAGGGCTGTAATCAACTTTTTTTGTCCCCTAAATAGTTTTTTTTATTGCAAGGCGCAATTCAACATTATGCAATGGGTGTATGTCACTGTAACATATGCAGACAGGGCCGCAATCAACTTTTTTGCCCCTAAATGTTTTTTTTTTTATTGCAAGGCACAATACAACAGTATGCAATGGGTGTATGTCACTGTAACATTTGCGGACAGGGCAGCAATAAACTCTTTTGTCCCCTAAATATTTTTTTTTATTGCACGGCACAATACAACAGTATGCAATGGGTGTATGTCACTGTAACATATGCGGACAGTGCAGCAATAAACTCTTTTGTCCCCTAAATCGTTTTTTTTATTGCACGGTGCAATACAACAGTATGCAATGGGTGTATGTCACTGTAGCATATACAGACAGGGCCGCAAACAACTTTTTCTTCCCCTAAATAGTTTTTGTTATTGCAAGGCGCAATACAACAGTATGTAATGGGTGTATGTCACTGTAACCTATGCAGACAGGGCCGCAATCATCTTTTTTTGCCCCTAAATTTTTTTTTTTATTGCAAGGCACAATACAACACTATGCAATGGGTGTATGTCACTGTAACATATGCAGACAGGTCAGATATAAACTCTTTTGTCCCCTAAATAGTTTTTTTTATTGCACGGCGCAATACAACAGTATGCAATGGGTGTATGTCACTGAACATATGCGGACAGGGCAGCAAAAAATATTTTGTCCCCTAAATAGTTTTTTTTAATTTCACAGGCCAATACAATAGTATACAATAGGTGTATGTCACTGTAACATATGCAGAAAGGGCCGCAAACAACTTTTTTTGCCCCTAAATGTTTTTTTTTTATTGAAAGGCGCAATACAACAGTATGCAATGGTTGTATCTCACTGTAACATATGCAGACAGGGCTACAATCAACTCTTTTGTCCCCTAAATTTATTTTTTATTGCAAGGCACAATACAACAGTATGCAATGGGTGTATGTCACTGTAACATATGCAGGCAGGGCAGCAATAAACTCTTTTGTCCCCTAAATAGTTTTTTTTTATTGCACGGCGCTATACAACAGTATGCATTGGGTGTACGTCACTGTAAAATATACAGACAGGGCCGCAATCATATTTTTTTGCCCCTAAATGTTTTTGTTTTTATTGCAAGGGGCAATACAACAGTATGCAATGGGTGTATGTCACTGTAACATATGCAGGCAGGGCAGCAATAAACTTTTTTCCCCTAAATAGTTTTTTTTATTGGAAGGTGCAATTCAACAGTATGCAATCGGTGTATCTCAATGTAACATATGCAGACAGAGCTGTAATCAACTTTTTTTGTCCCCTAAATAGTTTTTTTTATTGCAAGGCGCAATTCAACATTATGCAATGGGTGTATGTCACTGTAACATATGCAGACAGGGCCGCAATCAACTTTTTTGCCCCTAAATGTTTTTTTTTTTTATTGCAAGGCACAATACAACAGTATGCAATGGGTGTATGTCACTGTAACATTTGCGGACAGGGCAGCAATAAACTCTTTTGTCCCCTAAATATTTTTTTTTATTGCACGGCGCAATACAACAGTATGCAATGGGTGTATGTCACTGTAACATATGCGGACAGGGCAGCAATAAACTCTTTTGTCCCCTAAATCGTTTTTTTTATTGCACGGTGCAATACAACAGTATGCAATGGGTGTATGTCACTGTAGCATATACAGACAGGGCCGCAAACAACTTTTTCTTCCCCTAAATAGTTTTTGTTATTGCAAGGCGCAATACAACAGTATGCAATGGGTGTATCTCACTGTAACATATGCGGATAGGGCGGCAATAACCTCTATTGTCCCCTAAATAATTTTTTTTATTGCATGGCGCAATACAACAGTATGCAATGGGTGTATGTCACTGTAACATATGTGGACAGGGCAGCAATAAACTCTTTTGTACCCTAAATAGTTTTTTTTTTTATTGGAAGGTGCAATTCAACAGTATGCAATGGGTGTATCTTACTGTAACATATGCAGACAGAGCCGTAATCAACTTTTTTGTCCCCTAAATAATTTTTTTTATTGCAAGGCCCAATTCAACAGTATGTAATGGGTGTATGTCACTGTAACATATGCAGACAGGGCCGCAATCATCTTTTTTTGCCCCTAAATTTTTTTTTTTTTATTGCAAGGCACAATACAACAGTATGCAATGGGTGTATGTCACTGTAACATATGCGGACAGGTCAGATATAAACTCTTTTGTCCCCTAAATAGTTTTTTTATTGCACGGCGCAATACAACAGTATGCAATGGGTGTATGTCACTGTAACATATGCGGGCAGGGCAGCAATAAACTCTTTTGTCCCCTAAATAGTTTTTTTTTATTGCACGGCGCAATACAACAGTATGCAATGGGTGTATGTCCCTGTAACATTTGCGGACAGGGTAGAAATAAACTCTTTTGTCCCCTAAATCGTTTTTTTTAATTTCACGGCGCAATACAACAGTATACAATGGGTGTATGTCACTGTAACATATGCAGACAGGGCCGCAAACAACTTTTTTGTCCCCTAAATAGTTTTTTTTATTGAAAGGCGCAATACAAATGTATGCAGTGGGTGTATCTCACTGTAACATATGGAGACAGGGCCGCAATCAACTATTTTTTCCCCTAAATGCATTTTTTTATTGCAAGGCACAAAACAACAGTATGCAAAGGGTGTATGTCACTGTAACATATGCAGGCAGGGCAGCAATAAACTCTTTTGTCCCCTAAATAGTTTTTCTATTGCACGGCGCTATACAACAGTATGCAATGGGTGTATGTCACTGTAAAATATACAAACAGGGCCGCAATCAAATTTTTTTGCCCCTAAATGTTTTTTTTTATTGCAAGGGGCAATACAACAGTATGCAATGGGTGTATGTCACTGTAACATATGCAGGCAGGGCAGCAATAAACTCTTTTTTCCCCTAAATAGTTTTTTTTTATTGAAAGTTGCAATTCAACAGTATGCAATGGGTGTATCTCACTGTAACATATGCAGACAGGGCTGTAATCAACTTTTTTTGTCCCCTAAATAGTTTTTTTTATTGCAAGGCGCAATTCAAAATTATGCAATGGGTGTATGTCACTGTAACATATGCAGACAGGGCCGCAACCAACTTTTTTGCACCTAAATGTTTTTTTTTTTTTTATTGCAAGGCACAATACAACAGTATGCAATGGGTTTATGTCACTGTAACATTTGCGGACAGGGCAGCAATAAACTCTTTTTTCCCCTAAATAGTTTTTTATTGCAAGGTGCAATACAACAGTATGCAATGGGTGTATGTCACTGTAACATATGCGGACAGGGCATCAATAAACTCTTTTGTCCCCTAAATCGTTTTTTTTAATTGCACGGCGCGATACAACAGTATGCAATGGGTGTATGTCACTGTAACATATGCAGACAGGGCAGCAATAAACTCTTTTGTCCCCTACATATTTTTTTTTATTGCAAGGCGCAATACAACAGTATGCAATGGGTGTATCTCACTGTAACATATGCGGACAGGGCCGCAATCATCTTTTTTGCCCCTAAATGGTATTTTTATTGCAAGGCACAATACAACAGTTTGCAATTGGTGTATGTCACTGTAACATATGCGGACAGGGCAGCTTTTTTTGTCCCCTAAATAGTTATTTTATTGCAAGGCGCAATTCAACAGTATGCAATGGGTGTATGTCACTGTAACATATGCAGAGAGGGCCGCAATCAACTTTTTTTGCCCCTAAAGGTTTTTTTTTATTGCAAGGCACAATACAACAGTATGCAATGGGTGTATGTCACTGTAACATATGCGGACAGGGCAGCAATAAACTCTTTTGTCCCCTAAATTGTTTTTTTTATTGCACGGCGCAATACAACAGTATGCAATGGGTGTATCTCACTGTAACATATGCAGACAGGGCCGCAATCAACTTTTTTTCCCCTAAATGTATTTTTTTATTGCAAGGCACAATACAACATTATGCAATGGGTGTATGTCACTGTAACATATGCGGACAGGGCAGCAATAAACTCTTTTGTCCCCTAAATAGTTTTTTTATTGCACGGCACAATACAACAGTATGCAATGGGTGTATCTCACTGTAACATATGCAGACAGGGCCGCAATCAACTTTTTTTCCCCTAAATGTATTTTTTTATTGCAAGGCACAATACAACAATATGCAATGGGTGTATGTCCCTGTAACATATGCAGGCAGGGCAGCAATAAACTCTTTTTTCCCCTAAATAGTTTTTTTATTGGAATGTGCAATTCAACAGTATACAATGGGTGTATCTCACTGTAACATATGCAAACAGGGCTGTAATCAACTTTTTTTGTCCCCAAAATAGTTTTTTTTATTGCACGGCGCTATACAACAGTATGCAATGGGTGTACCTCACTGTAAAATATACAGACAGGGCCGCAATCAAATTTTTTTGCCCCTAAATGTTTTTTTTTTTTATTGCAAGGGGCAATACAACAGTATGCAACGGGTGTATGTCACTGTAACATATGCAGGCAGGGCAGCAATAAACTCTTTTTTCCCCTAAATAGTTTTTTTTTTATTGGAAGGTGCAATTCAACAGTATACAATGGGTGTATCTCACTGTAACATATGCAGACAGGGCTGTAATCAACTTTTTTTGTCCCCAAAATAGTTTTTTTTATTGCAAGGCGCAATTCAATAGTATGCAATGGGTGTATGTCACTGTAACATTTGCGGACAGGGCAGCAATAAACTCTTTTGTCCCCTAAATAGTTTTTTTTATTGCACGGCGCAATACAACAGTATGCAATGGGTGTATGTCACTGTAACATATGCAGACAGGGCAGCAATAAACTATTTTGTCCCCTAAATAGTTTTTTTTATTGCACGGTGCAATACAACAGTATGCAATGGGTGTATGTCACTGTAACATATACAGACAGGTCCGCAAACAACTTTTTTTTCCCCTAAATAGTTTTTTTATTGCAAGACGCAATACAACAGTATGCAATGGGTGTATCTCACTGTAACATATGTAGACAGGACTGCAATCAACTTTTTTTGCCCCTAAATGTTGTTTTTATTGCAAGGCACAATACAACAGTATGCAATGGGTGTATGTCACCGTAACATATGCAGACAGGGCAGCAATAAACTCTTTTGTCCCCTAAATAGTTTTTTATTGCACGACGCAATACAACAGTATGCAATGGGTGTATGTCACTGTAACATATGCGGACAGGGCATCAATAAACTTTTTTTGCCCCTAAATGTTTTTTTTTTTTTTGCAAGGCGCAATACAACAGTATGCAATGGGTGTATGTCAATGTAACATATGCGGACAGGGCATCAATAAACTCTTTTGTCCCCTAAATAGTTTTTTTTTATTGCACGGCACGATACAACAGTATGCAATGGGTGTATGTCACTGTAACATATGCAGACAGGGCAGCAATAAACTATTTTGTCCCCTAAATAGTTTTTTTATTGCAAGGCACAATACAACAGTATGCAATGGCTGTATCTCACTGTAACATATGCAGACAGGGCTGCAATCAACTTTTTTTGTCCCTAAATGTTTTTTTTTTATTGCAAGGCACAATACAACAGTATACAATGGGTGTATGTCACTGTAACATATGCGGACAGGGCAGCAATAAACTCTTTTGTCCCCTAAATAGTTTTTTTTATTGCACGGCACAATACAACAGTAGGCAATGGGTGTATCTCACTATAACATATGCAGACAAGGCCGCAATCAACTTTTTTTCCCCTAAATGTATTTTTTTATTGTAGGGCACAATACAACAATATGCAATGGGTGTATGTCACTGTAACATATGCAGACAGGGCAGCAATAAACTATTTTGTCCCCTAAATAGTTTTTTTATTGCAAGGCACAATACAACAGTATGCAATGGGTGTATCTCACTGTAACATATGCGATCAGGGCCGCAATCAACTTTTTTTGTCCCCTAAATAGTTTTTTTTATTGCAAGGCGCAATACAACAGTATGCAATGGGTGTATGTCACTGTAGCATATGCGGACAGGGCAGCTTTTTTTGTCCCCTAAATAGTTATTTTTTTGCAAGGCGCAATTCAACAGTATGCAATGGGTGTATGACACTGTAACATATGCAGACAGGGCCGCAATCAACTTTTTTGCCCCTAAATGTTGTTTTTTTATTGCAAGGCGCAATACAACAGTATGCAATGGGTGTATGTCACTGTAACATATGCGGACAGGGCAGCTTTTTTTGTCCCCTAAATAGTTATTTTTTTGCAAGGCGCAATTCAACAGTATGCAATGGGTGTATGTCACTGTAACATATGCAGACAGGACCGCAATCAACTTTTTTGCCCCTAAATGTTGTTTTTTTATTGCAAGGCGCAATACAACAGTATGCAATGGGTGTATGTCACTGTAACATATACAGACAGTGCCACAATCAACTTTTTTGCCCCTAAATGTTTTTTTTTTATTGTAAGGCGCAATACAACAGTATGCAATGGGTGTATGTCACTGTAACATATGCGGACAGGACAGCAATAAACTTTTTTTTGTCCCCTAAATAGTTTTTTTTATTGCAAGGCAAAATACAACAGTATGCAATGGGTGTATCTCACTGTAACATATGCAGACAGGACCGCAATCGACTTTTTTTGCCCCTAAATGTTTTTTTTTTATTGCAAGGCGCAATACAACAGTATGCAATGGGTGTATGTCACTGTAACATATGCGGACAGGACAGCAATAAACTTTTTTGTCCCCTAAATAGTTTTTTTTATTGCAAGGCAAAATACAACAGTATGCAATGGGTGTATCTCACTGTAACATATGCAGACAGGACCGCAATCGACTTTTTTTGCCCCTAAATGTTTTTTTTTTATTGCAAGGCACAATACAACAGTATGCAATGGGTGTATGTCACTGTAACATATGCAGGCAGGGCAGCAATAAACTCTTTTGTCCCCTAAATAGTTTTTTTAATTGAAAGGCGCAATTCAACAGTATGCAATGGGTGTATGTCACTGTAACATATGCAGACAGGGCCACAATCAACTTTTTTGCCCCTAAATGTTTTTTTTTTTTATTGCAAGGCGCAATACAAC
Organism: Pelophylax lessonae; assembly: GCF_965119305.1. Lineage (NCBI taxonomy): Eukaryota > Metazoa > Chordata > Amphibia > Anura > Ranidae > Pelophylax > Pelophylax lessonae. The sequence goes on from NC_138770.1 coordinate 444,808,558, forward strand.
AGTATGCAATGGGTTTATGTCACTGTAACATATGCGGACAGGGCAGCAATAAACTCTTTTGTCCCCTAAATAGTTTTTTTTTTGCACGGCGGAATTCAACAGTGTGCAATGGGTGTATCTCACTGTAACATATGCGGACAGGGTAGCAATAAACTCTTTTGTCCCCTAAATATTTTTTTTATTGCACGGCGCAATACAACAGTATGCAATGGGTGTATGTCACTGTAACATATACAGACAGGGCCGCAATCTACTTTTTTTGCCCTCAAATTTTTTTTATTGCAAGGCGCAAAACAATAGTATGCAATGGGTTTATGTCACTGTAACATATGCAGACAGGGCTGCAATCAACTTTTTTTGCCCATAAATGTTTTTTTTATTGCAAGGCACAATACAACAGTATGCAATGGGTGTATGTCACTGTAACATATGCAGACAGGGCAGCAATAAACTCTTTTGTCCCCTAAATAGTTTTTTTATTGCACGACGCAATACAACAGTATGCAATGGGTGTATATCACTGTAACATATGCGGGCAGGGCAGCAATAAACTTTTTTTGCCCCTAAATGTTTTTTTTAATGCAAGGCGCAATACAACAGTAGTCAATGGGTGTATGTCACTGTAACATATGCGGACAGTGCAGCAAAAAACTCTTTTGTCCCTTAAATAGTTTTTTTTTATTGCAAGGCGCAATACAACAGTATGCAATGGGTGTATGTCACTGTAACATATGCGGACAGGGCAGCAATAAACTCTTTTGTCCCCTAAATATTTTTTTTTATTGCACGGCGGAATTCAACAGTGTGCAATGGGTGTATCTCACTGTAACATATGCGGACAGGGTAGCAATAAACTCTTTTGTCCCCTAAATATTTTTTTTATTGCACGGCGCAATACAACAGTATGCAATGGGTGTATGTCACTGTAACATATACAGACAGGGCCGCAATCTACTTTTTTTGCCCCTAAATTTTTTTTATTGCAAGGCTTAAAACAATAGTATGCAATGGGTTTATGTCACTGTAACATATGCAGACAGGGCCGCAATCAACTTTTTTTGCCCCTTTTTTTTTTATTGCAAGGTGCAATACAACAGTATGCAATGGGTGTATGTCACTGTAACATATGCAGACAGGGCCGCAAACAACTTTTTTTGCCCATAAATGTTTTTTTTATTGCAAGGCACAATACAACAGTATGCAATGGGTGTATGTCACTGTAACATATGCAGACAGGGCAGCAATAAACTCTTTTGTCCTCTAAATAGTTTTTTTATTGCACGACGCAATACAACAGTATGCAATGGGTGTATATCACTGTAACATATTCGGGCAGGGCAGCAATAAACTTTTTTTGCCCCTAAATGTTTTTTTTTTAATGCAAGGCGCAATACAACAGTAGTCAATGGGTGTATGTCACTGTAACATATGCGGACAGTGCAGCAATAAACTCTTTTGTCCCCTAAATAGTTTTTTTTTATTGCAAGGCGCAATACAACAGTATGCAATGGGTGTATGGCACTGTAACATATGCAGACAGGGCAGCAATAAACTCTTTTGTCCCCTAAATAGTTTTTTCTATTGCAAGGCACAATACAACAGTATGCAATGGGTGTATCTCACTGTAACATATGCGGACAGGGCCGCAATCAACTTTTTTTGTCCCCTAAATAGTTTTTTTTATTGCAAGGTGCAATACAACAGTATGCAATGGGTGTATGTCACTGTATCATATGCGGACAGGGCAGCAATAAACTCTTTTGTCCCCTAAATAGTTTTTTTTATTGCACGGCGCAATACAACAGTATGCAATGGGTGTATGTCACTGTAACATATACAGACAGTGCCGCAATCAACTTTTTTTGCCCCTTTTTTTTTTTTTTTTATTGCAAGGTGCAATACAACAGTATGCAATGGGTGTATGTCACTGTAACATATGCAGACAGGGCCGCAAACAACTTTTTTGTCCCCTAAATAGTTTTTTTATTGCAAGGCACAATACAACAGTATGCAATGGCTGTATCTCACTGTAACATATGCAGACAGGGCTGCAATCAACTTTTTTTGCCCCTAAATGTTCTTTTTTTTATTGCAAGGCACAATACAACAGTATACAATGGGTGTATGTCACTGTAACATATGCAGACAGGTCAGCAATAAACTCTTTTGTCCCCTAAATAGTTTTTTTTTATTGCACGGAGCAATACAACAGTATGCAATGGGTGTATGTCACTGTAACATATGCAGGCAGGGCAGCAATAAACTCTTTTGTCCCCTAAATCATTTTTTTTTTTATTGTACGGCGCAATACAACAGTATGCAATGGGTGTATGTCACTGTAACATATACAGACAGGGCCGCAATCATCTTTTTTGCCCTTAAATGTTATTTTTATTGCAAGGCACAATACAACAGTTTGCATTGGGTGTATGTCACTGTAACATATGCAGACAGGGCCACAATCTACTTTTTTTGCCCCTAAATGTTTTTTTTTTATTGCAAGGAGCAATACAACAGTATGCAATGGGTGTATGTCACTATAACATATGCAGGCAGGCAGCAATAAACTCTTTTCTCCCCTAAATAGTTTTTTTTATTGCAAGGCACAATACAACAGTATGCAATGGGTGTATCTCACTGTAACATATGTAGACAGGGCTACAATCAACTTTTTTTGCCCCTAAATGTTGTTTTTATTGCAAGGCACAATACAACAGTATGCAATGGGTGTATGTCACCGTAACATATGCAGACAGGGCATCAATAAACTCTTTTGTCCCCTAAATAGTTTTTTTTATTGCACGGCGCAATACAACAGTATGCAATGGGTGTACGTCACTGTAAAATATACAGACAGGGCCGCAATCAAATTTTTTTGCCCCTAAATGTTTTTTTTTTAATTGCAAGGGGCAAAACAACAGTATGCAATGGGTGTATGTCACTGTAACATATGCAGGCAGGGCAGCAATAAACTCTTTTTTCCCCTAAATAGTTTTTTTTATTGGAAGGTGCAATTCAACAGTATACAATGGGTGTATCTCACTGTAACATATGCAGGCAGGGCTGTAATCAACTTTTTTTGTCCCCTAAATAGTTTTTTTATTGCAATGCGCAATTCAACAGTATGCAATGGGTGTATGTCACTGTAAAATATGCAGACAGGGCCGCAATCAACTTTTTTGCCCCTAAATGTTTTTTTTTTATTGCAAGGCACAATACAACAGTATGCAATGGCTGTATCTCACTGTAACATATGCAGACAGGGCTGCAATCAACTTTTTTTGCCCCTAAATGTTTTTTTTTTTTATTGCAAGGCACAATACAACAGTATACAATGGGTGTATGTCACTGTAACATATGCGGACAGGGCAGCTTTTTTTGTCCCCTAAATAGTTATTTTATTGCAAGGCGCAATTCAACAGTATGCAATGGGTGTATGTCACTGTAACATATGCGGACAGGGCAGCAATAAACTCTTTTGTCCCCTAAATATTTTTTTTTATTGCACGGCGGAATTCAACAGTGTGCAATGGGTGTATCTCACTGTAACATATGCGGACAGGGTAGCAATAAACTCTTTTGTCCCCTAAATATTTTTTTTATTGCACGGCGCAATACAACAGTATGCAATGGGTGTATGTCACTGTAACATATACAGACAGGGCCGCAATCTACTTTTTTTGCCCCTAAATTTTTTTTATTGCAAGGCTTAAAACAATAGTATGCAATGGGTTTATGTCACTGTAACATATGCAGACAGGGCCGCAATCAACTTTTTTTGCCCCTTTTTTTTTTATTGCAAGGTGCAATACAACAGTATGCAATGGGTGTATGTCACTGTAACATATGCAGACAGGGCCGCAAACAACTTTTTTTGCCCATAAATGTTTTTTTTATTGCAAGGCACAATACAACAGTATGCAATGGGTGTATGTCACTGTAACATATGCAGACAGGGCAGCAATAAACTCTTTTGTCCTCTAAATAGTTTTTTTATTGCACGACGCAATACAACAGTATGCAATGGGTGTATATCACTGTAACATATTCGGGCAGGGCAGCAATAAACTTTTTTTGCCCCTAAATGTTTTTTTTTAATGCAAGGCGCAATACAACAGTAGTCAATGGGTGTATGTCACTGTAACATATGCGGACAGTGCAGCAATAAACTCTTTTGTCCCCTAAATAGTTTTTTTTTATTGCAAGGCGCAATACAACAGTATGCAATGGGTGTATGGCACTGTAACATATGCAGACAGGGCAGCAATAAACTCTTTTGTCCCCTAAATAGTTTTTTCTATTGCAAGGCACAATACAACAGTATGCAATGGGTGTATCTCACTGTAACATATGCGGACAGGGCCGCAATCAACTTTTTTTGTCCCCTAAATAGTTTTTTTTATTGCAAGGTGCAATACAACAGTATGCAATGGGTGTATGTCACTGTATCATATGCGGACAGGGCAGCAATAAACTCTTTTGTCCCCTAAATAGTTTTTTTTATTGCACGGCGCAATACAACAGTATGCAATGGGTGTATGTCACTGTAACATATACAGACAGTGCCGCAATCAACTTTTTTTGCCCCTTTTTTTTTTTATTGCAAGGTGCAATACAACAGTATGCAATGGGTGTATGTCACTGTAACATATGCAGACAGGGCCGCAAACAACTTTTTTGTCCCCTAAATAGTTTTTTTATTGCAAGGCACAATACAACAGTATGCAATGGCTGTATCTCACTGTAACATATGCAGACAGGGCTGCAATCAACTTTTTTTGCCCCTAAATGTTCTTTTTTTTATTGCAAGGCACAATACAACAGTATACAATGGGTGTATGTCACTGTAACATATGCAGACAGGTCAGCAATAAACTCTTTTGTCCCCTAAATAGTTTTTTTTTATTGCACGGAGCAATACAACAGTATGCAATGGGTGTATGTCACTGTAACATATGCAGGCAGGGCAGCAATAAACTCTTTTGTCCCCTAAATCATTTTTTTTTTTATTGTACGGCGCAATACAACAGTATGCAATGGGTGTATGTCACTGTAACATATACAGACAGGGCCGCAATCATCTTTTTTGCCCTTAAATGTTATTTTTATTGCAAGGCACAATACAACAGATTGCATTGGGTGTATGTCACTGTAACATATGCAGACAGGGCCACAATCTACTTTTTTTGCCCCTAAATGTTTTTTTTTTATTGCAAGGAGCAATACAACAGTATGCAATGGGTGTATGTCACTATAACATATGCAGGCAGGCAGCAATAAACTCTTTTCTCCCCTAAATAGTTTTTTTTATTGCAAGGCACAATACAACAGTATGCAATGGGTGTATCTCACTGTAACATATGTAGACAGGGCTACAATCAACTTTTTTTGCCCCTAAATGTTGTTTTTATTGCAAGGCACAATACAACAGTATGCAATGGGTGTATGTCACTGTAACATATGCAGACAGGGCAGCAATAAACTCTTTTGTCCTCTAAATAGTTTTTTTATTGCACGACGCAATACAACAGTATGCAATGGGTGTATATCACTGTAACATATTCGGGCAGGGCAGCAATAAACTTTTTTTGCCCCTAAATGTTTTTTTTTAATGCAAGGCGCAATACAACAGTAGTCAATGGGTGTATGTCACTGTAACATATGCGGACAGTGCAGCAATAAACTCTTTTGTCCCCTAAATAGTTTTTTTTTATTGCAAGGCGCAATACAACAGTATGCAATGGGTGTATGGCACTGTAACATATGCAGACAGGGCAGCAATAAACTCTTTTGTCCCCTAAATAGTTTTTTCTATTGCAAGGCACAATACAACAGTATGCAATGGGTGTATCTCACTGTAACATATGCGGACAGGGCCGCAATCAACTTTTTTTGTCCCCTAAATAGTTTTTTTTATTGCAAGGTGCAATACAACAGTATGCAATGGGTGTATGTCACTGTATCATATGCGGACAGGGCAGCAATAAACTCTTTTGTCCCCTAAATAGTTTTTTTTATTGCACGGCGCAATACAACAGTATGCAATGGGTGTATGTCACTGTAACATATACAGACAGTGCCGCAATCAACTTTTTTTGCCCCTTTTTTTTTTTTTTTTTATTGCAAGGTGCAATACAACAGTATGCAATGGGTGTATGTCACTGTAACATATGCAGACAGGGCCGCAAACAACTTTTTTGTCCCCTAAATAGTTTTTTTATTGCAAGGCACAATACAACAGTATGCAATGGCTGTATCTCACTGTAACATATGCAGACAGGGCTGCAATCAACTTTTTTTGCCCCTAAATGTTCTTTTTTTTATTGCAAGGCACAATACAACAGTATACAATGGGTGTATGTCACTGTAACATATGCAGACAGGTCAGCAATAAACTCTTTTGTCCCCTAAATAGTTTTTTTTTATTGCACGGAGCAATACAACAGTATGCAATGGGTGTATGTCACTGTAACATATGCAGGCAGGGCAGCAATAAACTCTTTTGTCCCCTAAATCATTTTTTTTTTTATTGTACGGCGCAATACAACAGTATGCAATGGGTGTATGTCACTGTAACATATACAGACAGGGCCGCAATCATCTTTTTTGCCCTTAAATGTTATTTTTATTGCAAGGCACAATACAACAGATTGCATTGGGTGTATGTCACTGTAACATATGCAGACAGGGCCACAATCTACTTTTTTTGCCCCTAAATGTTTTTTTTTTATTGCAAGGAGCAATACAACAGTATGCAATGGGTGTATGTCACTATAACATATGCAGGCAGGCAGCAATAAACTCTTTTCTCCCCTAAATAGTTTTTTTTATTGCAAGGCACAATACAACAGTATGCAATGGGTGTATCTCACTGTAACATATGTAGACAGGGCTACAATCAACTTTTTTTGCCCCTAAATGTTGTTTTTATTGCAAGGCACAATACAACAGTATGCAATGGGTGTATGTCACCGTAACATATGCAGACAGGGCATCAATAAACTCTTTTGTCCCCTAAATAGTTTTTTTTATTGCACGGCGCAATACAACAGTATGCAATGGGTGTACGTCACTGTAAAATATACAGACAGGGCCGCAATCAAATTTTTTTGCCCCTAAATGTTTTTTTTTTAATTGCAAGGGGCAAAACAACAGTATGCAATGGGTGTATGTCACTGTAACATATGCAGGCAGGGCAGCAATAAACTCTTTTTTTCCCTAAATAGTTTTTTTTATTGGAAGGTGCAATTCAACAGTATACAATGGGTGTATCTCACTGTAACATATGCAGGCAGGGCTGTAATCAACTTTTTTTGTCCCCTAAATAGTTTTTTTATTGCAATGCGCAATTCAACAGTATGCAATGGGTGTATGTCACTGTAAAATATGCAGACAGGGCCGCAATCAACTTTTTTGCCCCTAAATGTTTTTTTTTTATTGCAAGGCACAATACAACAGTATGCAATGGCTGTATCTCACTGTAACATATGCAGACAGGGCTGTAATCAACTTTTTTTGCCCCTAAATGTTTTTTTTTTTATTGCAAGGCACAATACAACAGTATACAATGGGTGTATGTCACTGTAACATATGCGGACAGGGCAGCTTTTTTTGTCCCCTAAATAGTTATTTTATTGCAAGGCGCAATTCAACAGTATGCAATGGGTGTATGTCACTGTAACATATGCAGAGAGGGCCGCAATCAACTTTTTTTGCCCCTAAAGGTTTTTTTTATTGCAAGGCACAATACAACAGTATGCAATGGGTGTATGTCACTGTAACATATGCGGACAGGGCAGCAATAAACTCTTTTGTCCCCTAAATTGTTTTTTTATTGCACGGCGCAATACAACAGTATGCAATAGGTGTATCTCACTGTAACATATGCAGACAGGGCCGCAATCAACTTTTTTTTCCCCTAAATGTATTTTTTTATTGCAAGGCACAATACAACATCATGCAATGGGTGTATGTCACTGTATCATATGCGGACAGAGCAGCAATAAACTCTATTGTCCCCTAAATAGTTTTTTTTATTGCACGGCACAATACAACAGTAGGCAATGGGTGTATCTCACTGTAACATATGCAGACAAGGCCGCAATCAACTTTTTTTCCCCTAAATGTATTTTTTATTGTAAGGCACAATACAACAATATGCAATGGGTGTATGTCCCTGTAACATATGCAGGCAGGGCAGCAATAAACTCTTTTGTCCCCTAAATAGTTTTTTTATTGCACGGCGCTATACAACAGTATGCAATGGGTGTACCTCACTGTAAAATATACAGGCAGGGCCGCAATCAAATTTTTTTGCCCCTAAATGTGTTTTTTTTTTATTGCAAGGGGCAATACAACAGTATGCAACGGGTGTATGTCACTGTAACATATGCAGGCAGGGCAGCAATAAACTCTTTTTTCCCCAAAATATTTTTTTTTATTGGAAGGTGCAATTCAACAGTATACAATGGGTGTATCTCACTGTAACATATGCAGACAGGGCAGCAATAAACTATTTTGTCCCCTAAATAGTTTTTTTTATTGCACGTAGCAATACAACAGTATGCAATGGGTGTATGTCACTTTAACATATACAGACAGGGCCGCAAACAACTTTTTTTTCCCCTAAATAGTTTTTTTATTGCAAGGCGCAATACAACAGTATGCAATGGGTGTATCTCACTGTAACATATGTAGACAGGGCTGCAATCAACTTTTTTTGCCCCTAAATGTTGTTTTTATTGCAAGGCACAATACAACAGTATGCAATGGGTGTATGTCACCGTAACATATGCAGACAGGGCAGCAATAAACTCTTTTGTCCCCTAAATAGTTTTTTATTGCACGACGCAATACAACAGTATGCAATGGGTGTATGTCACTGTAACATATGCGGACAGGGCATCAATAAACTTTTTTTGCCCCTAAATGTTTTTTTTTTTTTTGCAAGGCGCAATACAACAGTATGCAATGGGTGTATGTCAATGTAACATATGCGGACAGGGCATCAATAAACTCTTTTGTCCCCTAAATAGTTTTTTTTATTGCACGGCACGATACAACAGTATGCAATGGGTGTATGTCACTGTAACATATGCAGACAGGGCAGCAATAAACTATTTTGTCCCCTAAATAGTTTTTTTATTGCAAGGCACAATACAACAGTATGCAATGGCTGTATCTCACTGTAACATATGCAGACAGGGCTGCAATCAACTTTTTTTGTCCCTAAATGTTTTTTTTTTATTGCACGGCACAATACAACAGTATACAATGGGTGTATGTCACTGTAACATATGCGGACAGGGCAGCAATAAACTCTTTTGTCCCCTAAATAGTTTTTTTTATTGCACGGCACAATACAACAGTAGGCAATGGGTGTATCTCACTATAACATATGCAGACAAGGCCGCAATCAACTTTTTTTCCCCTAAATGTATTTTTTTATTGTAGGGCACAATACAACAATATGCAATGGGTGTATGTCACTGTAACATATGCAGACAGGGCAGCAATAAACTATTTTGTCCCCTAAATAGTTTTTTTATTGCAAGGCACAATACAACAGTATGCAATGGGTGTATCTCACTGTAACATATGCGATCAGGGCCGCAATCAACTTTTTTTGTCCCCTAAATAGTTTTTTTTATTGCAAGGCGCAATACAACAGTATGCAATGGGTGTATGTCACTGTAGCATATGCGGACAGGGCAGCTTTTTTTGTCCCCTAAATAGTTATTTTTTTGCAAGGCGCAATTCAACAGTATGCAATGGGTGTATGACACTGTAACATATGCAGACAGGGCCGCAATCAACTTTTTTGCCCCTAAATGTTGTTTTTTTATTGCAAGGCGCAATACAACAGTATGCAATGGGTGTATGTCACCGTAACATATACAGACAGGGCCACAATCAACTTTTTTCCCCTAAATGTTTTTTTTTTATTGTAAGGCGCAATACAACAGTATACAATGGGTGTATGTCACTGTAACATATGCGGACAGGGCATCAATAAACTTTTTTTGCCCCTAAATGTTTTTTTTTTTTTTTGCAAGGTTCAATACAACAGTATGCAATGGGTGTATGTCAATGTAATATATGCGGACAGGGCATCAATAAACTCTTTTGTCCCCTAAATAGTTTTTTTTATTGCACGGCACGATACAACAATATGCAATTTGTGTATGTCACTGTAACATATGCAGACAGGGCAGCAATAAACTATTTTGTCCCCTAAATAGTTTTTTTTATTGCAAGGCACAATACAACAGTATGCAATGGGTGTATCTCACTGTAACATATGCGATCAGGGCCGCAATCAACTTTTTTTGTCCCCTAAATAGTTTTTTTTATTGCAAGGCGCAATACAACAGTATGCAATGGGTGTATGTCACTGTAACATATGCGAACAGGGCAGCTTTTTTTGTCCCCTAAATAGTTATTTTTTTGCAAGGCGCAATTCAACAGTATGCAATGGGTTTATGTCACTGTAACATATGCAGACAGGGCGGCAATCAACTTTTTTGCCCCTAAATGTTGTTTTTTTATTGCAAGGCGCAATACAACAGTATGCAATGGGTGTATGTCACTGTAACATATACAGACAGGGCCACAATCAACTTTTTTCCCCTAAATGTTTTTTTTTTATTGTAAGGCACAATACAACAGTATGCAATGGGTGTATGTCACTGTAACATATGCGGACAGGGCAGCAATAAACTTTTTTGTCCCCTAAATAGTTTTTTTTTATTGCAAGGCGCAATAAAACAGTATGCAATGGGTGTATCTCACTGTAACATATGCAGACAGGGCCGCAATCAACTTTTTTTGCCCCTAATTGTTGTTTTTTTATTGCAAGGCGCAATACAACAGTATGCAATGGGTGTATGTCACTGTAACATATACAGACAGGGCCAAAATCAACTTTTTTGCCCCTAAATGTTTTTTTTTTATTGCAAGGCGCAATACAACAGTATGCAATAGGTTTATGTCACTGTAACATATGCGGACAGGGCAGCAATAAACTCTTTTGTCCCCTAAATAGTTTTTTTTTTGCACGGCGGAATTCAACAGTGTGCAATGGGTGTATCTCACTGTAACATATGCGGACAGGGTAGCAATAAACTCTTTTGTCCCCTAAATATTTTTTTTATTGCACGGCGCGATACAACAGTATGCAATGGGTGTATGGCACTGTAACATATGCTGACAGGGCAGCAATAAACTCTTTTGTCCCCTAAATAGTTTTTTCTATTGCAAGGCACAATACAACAGTATGCAATGGGTGTATCTCACTGTAACATATGCAGACAGGGCCGCAATCAACTTTTTTTGTCCCCTAAATAGTTTTTTTTATTGCAAGGCGCAATACAACAGTATGCAATGGGTGTATGTCACTGTAACATATGCGGACCGGGCAGCTTTTTTTGTCCCCTAAATAGTTATTTTATTGCAAGGCGCAATACAACAGTATGCAATGGGTGTATGTCACTGTAACATATGCGGACAGGGCAGCAATAAACTTTTTTGTCCCCTAAATAGTTTTTTTTATTGCAAGGCACAATACAACAGTATGCAATGGGTGTATGTCACTGTAACATATACAGGCAGGGCAGCAATAAACTCTTTTGTCCCCTAAATAGTTTTTTTAATTGAAAGGCGCAATTCAACAGCATGCAATGGGTGTATGTCACTGTAACATATGCAGACAGGGCCACAATCAACTTTTTTGCCCCTAAATGTTTTTTTTTTTTTATTGCAAGGCGCAATACAACAGTATGCAATAGGTTTATGTCACTGTAACATATGCGGACAGGGCAGCAATAAACTCTTTTGTCCCCTAAATAGTTTTTTTTTGCACGGCGGAATTCAACAGTGTGCAATGGGTGTATCTCACTGTAACATATGCGGACAGGGTAGCAATAAACTCTTTTGTCCCCTAAATATTTTTTTTATTGCACGGCGCAATACAACAGTATGCAATGGGTGTATGTCACTGTAACATATACAGACAGGGTCGCAATCTACTTTTTTTGCCCCTAAATTTTTTTTATTGCAAGGCGCAAAACAAAAGTATGCAATGGGTTTATGTCACTGTAACATATGCAGACAGGGCCGCAAACAACTTCTTTGTCCCCTAAATAGTTTTTTTTATTGCAAGGCGCAATACAACAGTATGCAATGGGTGTATGTCACTGTAACATATGCGGACCGGGCAGCTTTTTTTGTCCCCTAAATAGTTATTTTATTGCAAGGCGCAATACAACAGTATGCAATGGGTGTATGTCACTGTAACATATGCGGACAGGGCAGCAATAAACTTTTTTGTCCCCTAAATAGTTTTTTTTTATTGCAAGGCACAATACAACAGTATGCAATGGGTGTATCTCACTGTAACATATGCAGGCAGGACCGCAATCGACTTTTTTTGCCCCTAAATGTTTTTTTTTATTGCAAGGCACAATACAACAGTATGCAATGGGTGTATGTCACTGTAACATATGCAGGCAGGGCAGCAATAAACTCTTTTGTCCCCTAAATAGTTTTTTTAATTGAAAGGCGCAATTCAACAGCATGCAATGGGTGTATGTCACTGTAACATATGCAGACAGGGCCACAATCAACTTTTTTGCCCCTAAATGTTTTTTTTTTTTTATTGCAAGGCGCAATACAACAGTATGCAATAGGTTTATGTCACTGTAACATATGCTGACAGGGCAGCAATAAACTCTTTTGTCCCCTAAATAGTTTTTTTTTTGCACGGCGGAATTCAACAGTGTGCAATGGGTGTATCTCACTGTAACATATGCGGACAGGGTAGCAATAAACTCTTTTGTCCCCTAAATATTTTTTTTATTGCACGGCGCAATACAACAGTATGCAATGGGTGTATGTCACTGTAACATATACAGACAGGGTCGCAATCTACTTTTTTTGCCCCTAAATTTTTTTTATTGCAAGGCGCAAAACAAAAGTATGCAATGGGTTTATGTCACTGTAACATATGCAGACAGGGCCGCAAACAACTTCTTTGTCCCCTAAATAGTTTTTTTTATTGCAAGGCGCAATACAACAGTATGCAATGGGTGTATCTCACTGTAACATATGCAGACAGGGCTGCAATCAACTTTTTTTGCCCATAAATGTTTTTTTTATTGCAAGGCACAATACAACAGTATGCAATGGGTGTATGTCACTGTAACATATGCAGACAGGGCAGCAATAAACTCTTTTGTCCCCTAAATAGTTTTTTTATTGCACGACGCAATACAACAGTATGCAATGGGTGTATATCACTGTAACATATGCGGGCAGGGCAGCAATAAACTTTTTTTGCCCCTAAATGTTTATTTTAATGCAAGGCGCAATACAACAGTAGTCAATGGGTGTATGTCACTGTAACATATGCGGACAGTGCAGCAATAAACTCTTTTGTCCCCAAAATAGTTTTTTTTTATTGCAAGGCGCAATACAACAGTATGCAATGCGTGTATGTCACTGTAACATATGCGGACAGGGCAGCAATAAACTCTTTTGTCCCCTAAATATTTTTTTTATTGCACGGAGGAATTCAACAGTGTGCAATGGGTGTATCTCACTGTAACATATGCGGACAGGGTAGCAATAAACTCTTTTGTCCCCTAAATATTTTTTTTATTGCACGGCGCAATACAACAGTATGCAATGGGTGTATGTCACTGTAACATATACAGACAGGGCCGCAATCTACTTTTTTTGCCCCTAAATTTTTTTTATTGCAAGGCGCAAAACAATAGTATGCAATGGGTTTATGTCACTGTAACATATGCAGACAGGGCCGCAATCAACTTTTTTTGCCCCCTTTTTTTTTTTTTTATTGCAAGGTGCAATACAACAGTATGCAATGGGTGTATGTCACTGTAACATATGCAGACAGGGCCGCAAACAACTTTTTTTGCCCATAAATGTTTTTTTTTATTGCAAGGCACAATACAACAGTATGCAATGGGTGTATGTCACTGTAACATATGCAGACAGGGCAGCAATAAACTCTTTTGTCCCCTAAATAGTTTTTTTATTGCATGACGCAATACAACAGTATGCAATGGGTGTATATCACTGTAACATATGCGGGCAGAGCAGCAATAAACTTTTTTTGCCCCTAAATGTTTTTTTTTTAATGCAAGGCGCAATACAACAGTATGAAATGGATGTATATCACTGTAACATATGCGGACAGTGCAGCAATAAACTCTTTTGTCCCCTAAATAGTTTTTTTTTATTGCAAGGCGCAATACAACAGTATGCAATGGGTGTATGTCACTGTAACATATGCGGACAGGGCAGCAATAAACTCTTTTGTCCCCTAAATATTTTTTTTATTGCACGGCGCGATACAACAGTATGCAATGGGTGTATGGCACTGTAACATATGCAGACAGGGCAGCAATAAACTCTTTTGTCCCCTAAATAGTTTTTTCTATTGCAAGGCACAATACAACAGTATGCAATGGGTGTATCTCACTGTAACATATGCGGACAGGGCCGCAATCAACTTTTTTTGTCCCCTAAATAGTTTTTTTTATTGCAAGGCGCAATACAACAGTATGCAATGGGTGTATGTCACTGTAACATATGCGGACCGGGCAGCTTTTTTTGTCCCCTAAATAGTTATTTTATTGCAAGGCGCAATTCAACAGTATGCAATGGGTGTATGTCACTGTAACATATGCAGACAGGGCCGCAATCAACTTTTTTTTCCCCTAAAGGTTTTTTTTTTATTGCAAGGCACAATACAACAGTATGCAATGGGTGTATGTCACTGTATCATATGCGGACAGGGCAGCAATAAACTCTTTTGTCCCCTAAATAGTTTTTTTTATTGCACGGCGCAATACAACAGTATGCAATGGGTGTATGTCACTGTAACATATACAGACAGTGCCGCAATCAACTTTTTTTGCCCCTTTTTTTTTTTTTATTGCAAGGTGCAATACAACAGTATGCAATGGGTGTATGTCAATGTAACATATGTGGACAGGGCAGAAATAAACTCTTTTGTCCCCTAAATAGTTTTTTTTATTGCACGGCGCAATATAACAGTATGCAATGGGTGTATGTCACTGTAACATATTCGGACAGGGCAGCAATAAACTCTTTTGTCCCCTAAATGTTGTTTTTTTATTGTACGGCGCAATACAACAGTATGCAATGGGTGTATGTCACTGTAACATATACAGACAGGGCCGCAATCATCTTTTTTGCCCCTAAATGTTATTTTTATTGCAAGGCACAATACAACAGTTTGCAATGGGTGTATGTCACTGTAACATATGCGGACAGGGCAGCAATAAACTCTCTTTTCCCCTAAACAGTTTTTTTTATTTTCACGGCGCAATACAACAGTATACATTGGGTGTATGTCACTGTAACATATGCAGACAGGGCCGCAAACAACTTTTTGTCCCCTAGATAGTTTTTTTATTGCAATGCGCAATACAACAGTATGCAAGGGTGTATCTCACTGTAACATATGCGGACAGGGCAGCGATAAACTCTTTTGTCCCCTAAATATTTTTTTTATTGCAAGGTGCAATACAACAGTATTCAATGGGTGTATCTCACTGTAACATATGCAGACAGGGCCACAATCTACTTTTTTTGCCCCTAAATGTTGTTTTTTATTGCAAGGAGCAATACAACAGTATGCAATGGGTGTATGTCACTGTAACATATGCAGGCAGGCAGCAATAAACTCTTTTGTCCCCTAAATAGTTTTTTTTATTGCAAGGCACAATACAACAGTAAGCAATGGGTGTATCTCACTGTAACATATGTAGACAGGGCTACAATCAACTTTTTTTGCCCCTAAATGTTGTTTTTATTGCAAGGCACAATACAACAGTATGCAATGGGTGTATGTCACCGTAACATATGCAGACAGGGCAGCAATAAACTCTTTTGTCCCCTAAATAGTTTTTATTGCACGACGCAATACAACAGTATGCAATGGGTGTAAGTCACTGTAACATATGCGGACAGGGCATCAATAAACTTTTTTTGCCCCTAAATGTTTTTTTTTTTTTTTGCAAGGCGCAATACAACAGTATGCAATGGGTGTATGTCAATGTAACATATGCGGACAGGGCAGCAATAAACTCTTTTGTCCCCTAAATAGTTTTTTTTATTGCACGGCGCAATACAACAGTATGCAATGGGTGTACGTCACTGTAAAATATACAGACAGGGCCGCAATCAAATTTTTTTGCCCCTAAATGTTTTTTTTTTAATTGCAAGGGGCAAAACAACAGTATGCAATGGGTGTATGTCACTGTAACATATGCGGACCGGGCAGCTTTTTTTGTCCCCTAAATAGTTATTTTATTGCAAGGCGCAATTCAACAGTATGCAATGGGTGTATGTCACTGTAACATATGCAGACAGGGCCGCAATCAACTTTTTTTTCCCCTAAAGGTTTTTTTTTTATTGCAAGGCACAATACAACAGTATGCAATGGGTGTATGTCACTGTATCATATGCGGACAGGGCAGCAATAAACTCTTTTGTCCCCTAAATAGTTTTTTTTATTGCACGGCGCAATACAACAGTATGCAATGGGTGTATGTCACTGTAACATATACAGACAGTGCCGCAATCAACTTTTTTTGCCCCTTTTTTTTTTTTTATTGCAAGGTGCAATACAACAGTATGCAATGGGTGTATGTCAATGTAACATATGTGGACAGGGCAGAAATAAACTCTTTTGTCCCCTAAATAGTTTTTTTTATTGCACGGCGCAATATAACAGTATGCAATGGGTGTATGTCACTGTAACATATTCGGACAGGGCAGCAATAAACTCTTTTGTCCCCTAAATGTTGTTTTTTTATTGTACGGCGCAATACAACAGTATGCAATGGGTGTATGTCACTGTAACATATACAGACAGGGCCGCAATCATCTTTTTTGCCCCTAAATGTTATTTTTATTGCAAGGCACAATACAACAGTTTGCAATGGGTGTATGTCACTGTAACATATGCGGACAGGGCAGCAATAAACTCTCTTTTCCCCTAAACAGTTTTTTTTATTTTCACGGCGCAATACAACAGTATACATTGGGTGTATGTCACTGTAACATATGCAGACAGGGCCGCAAACAACTTTTTGTCCCCTAGATAGTTTTTTTATTGCAATGCGCAATACAACAGTATGCAAGGGTGTATCTCACTGTAACATATGCGGACAGGGCAGCGATAAACTCTTTTGTCCCCTAAATATTTTTTTTATTGCAAGGTGCAATACAACAGTATTCAATGGGTGTATCTCACTGTAACATATGCAGACAGGGCCACAATCTACTTTTTTTGCCCCTAAATGTTGTTTTTTATTGCAAGGAGCAATACAACAGTATGCAATGGGTGTATGTCACTGTAACATATGCAGGCAGGCAGCAATAAACTCTTTTGTCCCCTAAATAGTTTTTTTTATTGCAAGGCACAATACAACAGTAAGCAATGGGTGTATCTCACTGTAACATATGTAGACAGGGCTACAATCAACTTTTTTTGCCCCTAAATGTTGTTTTTATTGCAAGGCACAATACAACAGTATGCAATGGGTGTATGTCACCGTAACATATGCAGACAGGGCAGCAATAAACTCTTTTGTCCCCTAAATAGTTTTTATTGCACGACGCAATACAACAGTATGCAATGGGTGTAAGTCACTGTAACATATGCGGACAGGGCATCAATAAACTTTTTTTGCCCCTAAATGTTTTTTTTTTTTTTTGCAAGGCGCAATACAACAGTATGCAATGGGTGTATGTCAATGTAACATATGCGGACAGGGCAGCAATAAACTCTTTTGTCCCCTAAATAGTTTTTTTTATTGCACGGCGCAATACAACAGTATGCAATGGGTGTACGTCACTGTAAAATATACAGACAGGGCCGCAATCAAATTTTTTTGCCCCTAAATGTTTTTTTTTTAATTGCAAGGGGCAAAACAACAGTATGCAATGGGTGTATGTCACTGTAACATATGCAGGCAGGGCAGCAATAAACTCTTTTTTCCTCTAAATAGTTTTTTTATTGGAAGGGTCAATTAAACAGTATACAATGGGTGTATCTCACTGTAACATATGCAGACAGGGCCGCAATCAACTTTTTTGCCCCTAAATGTTTTTTTTTATTGCAAGGCGCAATACAACAGTATGCAATGGGTGTATGTCACTGTAACATTTGCGGACAGGGCAGCAATAAACTCTTTTGTCCCCTAAATAGTTTTTTTTATTGCACGGCGCAATACAACAGTAAGCAATGGGTGTATGTCACTGTAACATATGCGGACAGGGCAGCAATAAACTATTTTGTCCCCTAAATAGTTTTTTTTATTGCACGGTGCAATACAACAGTATGCAATGGGTGTATGTCACTGTAACATATGCGGACAGGGCCGCAATCAACTTTTTTTGTCCCCTAAATAGTTTTTTTTATTGCAAGGCGCAATACAACAGTATGCAATGGGTGTATGTCACTGTAACATATGCGGACAGGGCCGCAATCAACTTTTTTTGTCCCCTAAATAGTTTTTTTTATTGCAAGGCGCAATACAACAGTATGCAATGGGTGTATGTCACTGTAACATATACAGACAGGGCTGCAAACAACTTTTTTTCCCCCTAAATTGTTTTTTTAATGCAAGGCGCAATACAACAGTATAAAATGGGTGTATCTCACTGTAACATATGTAGACAGGGCTGCAATCAACTTTTTTTTTTTTTTTTTCCATAAACAAATTTTTATTTTGTTAAAAGCAAGATGTAACAAAAAATGAACACAATACAGTGAATTGGAAGATAATGAACCCACATAATATCAAGATACATAATAGCACAAAAAACTTATGAGATCACGTGGTTACAGACACAAGAAGACATAATCAAAACAAAAAACTTATAAGGTTGAAGCACTCTATTAAAGAAAGGGATGAAGCTTCAAATATTCTGGCAGAGAGATGTGTTGAGAAAAAATTATTGGGGATTAGTGTCCATCTGATAGGGTGGGTGATCTCGTTTGTTGTAGAGTAAGTAAGTTTGATGGGCAAGTTTTATTGCGGACAGAGGGGTTGCCGCAACGGTTCATGAGTCTGCTTCCTTCATGTGTCTGAAACAAGGGAGCTGTCTTCTTGGTAACCATCTGTGGGAGTGCAGAAATATAGCTTGTCAAAGAGATAGGAAAAGGTAGGTAGAGAGGAATAGAAAAGAGAGAAAAATAGAGAAGAAAATATTGGGAAGGTGGGAGAGGTGAGAGAAAAGAAAAAAAAAAAAAAAAAAAAAAAAAAAAAATGTAGGTATAAAGGGGGGGGGGGTGAGGGGGATTGGAGGGGTTTGTGGGTATGAGGATCAGGAGAGGAGATCAGAAGGGAGTGAATCTAATGGTGAATATGAGCATAATTTCCCTGCTCTTATTCCTCCGGGGAAACCGGCTCCATAGTAATATTAAAATCTATGGATTCAAATTAAGGAGAGCTGATGAAGGATTTGTATTCGTCTGTCTCTTTGTAACGGATCCAGTCCAGCCATTCCGCAGAGAACTTGGATATTTCTTCCCTTGAGATAGCTATCAGTTCTTCTATTTCTTCAATTCTATTTAGTCTGCGGAACCATTCTTTGAGTGAGGGTATATCAGATGTGCGCCAGTGGCACGGAACACAAAGTTTGGCAGCATTCATCATGTGTCGCGCCAATACTGTTTGAGGGTAGTTGGAGGTTCTAGGGGAGTAGTTAAGAAGAAATTTTTCCGGGGTGAATGGAATTTCACTGGATGTGACTTTTTTTATGGTTTCCTGCACTTTTTCCCAGAAGGGTTGCAATATTGGGCATGCCCACCATATGTGAAGCATGGTACCCGGAGACTCAGTGCATCTCCAACAGGTGTTGTCGACTGTTGGGGCAAATCTGTGGATTTTGTCTGGCGTCCTGTACCAACGGGTAAGGATTTTATATCCATTTTCTTGTGCAGTGACATTAATCGAGGTGCGATGGGGTGAGCGACAGATCGTTTCCCAGTCTTTTTCGGAAAGGGATAATTGTAGGTCTTTCGACCAAGCAAGGGCAAAAGTGGCAGAGGATGCAGACGGGGCATCAAGAATGTGACCATATAATTCTGAAATTATATGTCTTTGAGGAAGGGTGCGTTCACATATGGTTTCCAATGGAGACCGGGGTCTCGACCATAATGTTGGGTTGCCTTTGGAGGAGAGGAAGTGGCGTACTTGAAAGAATATCCACAGTGGTATGCCTGGGGGGGGTAATGAGGAGTTAAGTCTTTCCCATGAGATGGGTGCTCCATCTTTGTAAAAATGTTTGGCTAGAACTTCCTGGTGCGGCCATAGGGAGCGCAAAAAGCCGGTAGACATGCCTGGCGGAAAGGCAGGATTTAACCTAAGGGAGGTCAATGGACCACAACGGGGATCAATTTTCATCTTCTTACGCCAAGCATCATGAATGAGTAGCGGGGGCCCAATAAAAGGGTGTATTTTGAGAGGTTGAGGTATGTCTGACAGAGGAAGCCACGGTAGAAGATGTAGCGGAGTAGTTGTCCAGACATTTTCCATCTTAACCACCTCTTTTTGGTCGGCATGGAGGGTCCAATCAACTATTCTGGTGAGAAGACAAGCTTTATAATAACTGGTCACATCTGGCAGGTTGAGACCTCCTCTATGTTTAGGGGCTGTAAGGCGGGAAAATTTAATCCTCGGTGGTTTATCTTGCCAGATAAAAGTCCGCCATGAAGTGCGTAGAGAAGAAAAAAAGGCTGAAGGTATATGTATGGGAATTGTTTGGAAAAGGTATAATAGTTTGGGGAGAATGGTCATTTTAAGAATAGCAGCCCTTCCGAACCATGATACCTGAATGTTTCTCCATAATTTCAAATCTGTATTGATAGATGACAAAAGGGGTTGAAAGTTGGAAGCATACAGATGTGACAGGTCGCGAGGGATATGTATGCCTAAGTATGGGAGTGTTGTGTTTGCCCAAAGAAAAGGGAAATTAGATTGACACCGACTAACCTCAGCAGAAGGAAGGGAAATGTTTAGGGCCATTGATTTTGAATGGTTAACTTTAAGGTTGGATAGAGAACCATAATATTCCAGGTCTTTCATTAGGTTCGGGATAGAAATGTGCGGTTGTGACAGAAAAAGGAGCATGTCGTCCGCAAACGCAGCTACTTTATGGTTGGTATTACTTATCTGTATACCATGAATGTTAGGGTTTTGGCGAAGCATGTTCAGAAAGGGTTCGAGGGACAAAACAAAAAGGATGGGGGAAAGTGGGCATCCCTGTCTTGTGCCGTTGGATAGGCGGAAGGCGTCCGACAGGTGGCCATTGACCCTGACCCTAGCAGTTTGATCTGTGTAAAGCGCCTGAATGTTTGATAGCATCCTAGTTCGGAATCCAATGGACTCCAGGGTCTTCATTAAGTAGTCCCAGGCCACCCTGTCAAACGCCTTCTCTGCATCCAAGGAGAGAAAGAACCCAGGGGCTTGTTTTGTGGTCAACCAGTGGTGAATGTTGAGGGCCTTTGTGGTATTATCTCTCGCCTCCCTACCAGGAATAAATCCAACCTGGTCTAAGGAGACGAGAGACGGCAGAAAGGGGAGTATCCTATTAGCCAAAATTTTGGCATATAGCTTGGCGTCAACATTTAGAAGGGAGATTGGTCTATAGCTTGTAACCAGGGAAGGATCTTTTCCTGACTTCGGGATAACAGAAATATGTGCCTCCAGGAGTGAGGGTGGGTGGTTAGGGGATGTGGCTAAGCTCCCAAACGCACGGAGAAAATGTGGTGTGAGAGTATCAGCAAAGCAACGGTAGTACTGAAGTGTAAGCCCATCCGGGCCCGGGCATTTCCCCGGCTTCATTTCTTTAAGAGCGCGGTGCAGTTCTTCTCCAGTTATGGGGGCTTCCATGGAAATCGCATCGGACTCAGAAATGGGACTCATGCCGTGATCTTGGAAGAACTTATCCAGTTGAGCTTTTCTGGCTTCTGAAGAGGGTTTAAGAGCAAGTGAGTCAGTAAGATTGTACAATTTCCTGTAGTAGCACTCAAATTGCTTTGCAATGTCAGGGTTAGAGTGGTGGTCCTTACCAGAAGCATCTCTTATGAGGTGTACTTGGGACGATGTATGCTGTGGGCGTATGGAACGTGCCAAAAGGCGACCACTTTTATTCCCCTGCTCATAAAATAGTTTGCGGGAAAGAACGAGTCTGCGGTGAGCTTGCAAGCCCAACTTATCTCGCAGTTCAGTTCGCACCGCGGTTAGTTCTGATAGAGTGGATTGTGCCTGCGAATGTTTAAACGATTTTTCAAGTCCTTCGAGTTTGGAATAAAGATCCGTGAGGTCCTTCTGCCGGGCCCGTTTAAGTGTTGCTGATAATGCAAGGAATTCTCCCCGGATCACGCACTTGTGCGCCTCCCATTGGGTCAGTGCTGAGGTATCTGGGGTATCATTCAGATTAAAATATTCTTTCAAGGTGTTTTGAATCCTTGTGGTTGCCGCCGCATCTTTTAGGAGTGAGGTATTAAGTCTCCAAGACTTACATCTTGTCTCCACTTCTGGAAACAGCAAGGTTAAGGTGATAGGATTGTGATCTGATAGCACACTGGTTTCTATTGAGGAAGAAGAGAGGTAAGGAAGGTCTGGTTGGGATAGAAAAAGGTAATCGATTCTAGAGAATTTCTGATGAGGTGAAGAGAAAAAGGTGTAATCCCTAGTATCTGGATGGGTCAATCTCCATGTGTCATGGAGTCGGAGGGATTGGAGTTGTGTGATGATTTGTCGCAAAGCCTTGTAGGGGAGGACCGAATTGCCTGTGGAGGAGTCAAGTAAGGGGTTCAGAGGGGCATTGAAATCACCTCCAAGAATTAAAAGGCCGGATGTGAAATCTTGAAGCTCCTGTAAGGTTGAGCGAAAAAAGGCCACCTGCTTGGTGTTAGGGGCATACACATTTGCGATTGTAATTGGGCGGGAGGCAAGAAGTCCCTTTACAAAAAGGAATCTACCGTTAGGATCTTTTTTAATGTCAATCAGTTTAAAGTCTAGTTGACGTGCAAGTAGAATCGAGACTCCTCGTGATTTGGTGCCTTCTGTCGTGGAGTGAAATCCCGTAGGGTATCGTTTGTTGGAGAGATAAATTGGGTCACCAGTTCGAAAATGGGTTTCCTGCAGTAAAATAATTTGTGCCCGGAGTCTATGGGCTTCTGATAGTGTTTGCGAACGTTTTTCTGGCACATTTAGGCCATGTGCGTTCAGCGAGAGAATTTTGACGCGGTTTTGTATTTGTGTTAACTTGGGGTTGGTCATGATGAAAGGAGAGTATGGAAAGGGGAGCTAATTCGGAAAAGGAGGGAGAGAAAAAAAAAAAAAGGGGAGGGGGATGAGGGGGGGGGGGGGGGTGAGGAAGAAAGGAAAGATCAGGAAATTAAAGATAAAGAAGGAAGAAGTCGAGATATGAAAGATGGAGGAGTTATTAGAAGTATCAGAAAAGTGATATAGAAGGAAATGCCCCCAGAAAGCTTACCAAGATTACCGGGAAAGCCTTATTCTAAGGGGCGAGGAAATGCGCACTTGGTGCTAGGGGTCAACGGGGGCCCGAAGTGAAACACTGGCACCCGTTGTGGTGCGGGGAGGGGTCTTAGAACAGAAACCAGATAACCGTGGGACTGCACGGCACTGGGGGATAGCAGGGTAATGTAAGGATAAGAAAAATAATAATTTCGGTGTCTCTAGAAGCAGATAAGAAGTGATTTGAACAGTGACAGATACAGATAATGGTCTTGTAGAGCCATAGTCATTAGAGGGTCTTCTAGGAGTCTGTATGGAGTGCCTAAAGAAGAAAATTGTCTCGGGAGGACCTAGGGGTCTGTGCAGTACGAGGTTGTGAAGACCCCCACGCCCATATTGGATCCAGGTCAAATGAAACGGTGACCGGCTCAAGATGGGCGCAGATCGGTGATATATAAACAGTGCAGTATATCTAAACTGTAAGGAAGGATGTAACATCAAAAAAAAATTGCATAACATTTAAGGTATTTGAATCAACCTGGCAAAAGACAGTAACAGTGTATAAACCTTTAACCAAGTATTTAAGATTGACAAAGAAGTTCTGGTGAGCCTGGATGTCAAGTTGCGGTTAACTGAGAGGTCCGGCAATGTTAAGCGGGTAGGGAGTGAAGCTAAATCACAGAGGAGGGTACAGGGGAATGAATGGGATATGGGGGGGGCTATTGGGATGTGGGGTACTTTAGGGGGTAGGGAGGTGAGAACAAGAGGAGGGGGATTGGGGGAGGGGGGAAGGAATAAGGGAGGGGGGGAGGGGGGACGAGGAAAGGAGGGGGAAGAAGGGGGGAAGGGGAGAGAGAGAGTGAGGAAAGGGACAAGGGGAAGGGGGGATTGTGGAAAGGAGGGAGGTAAAAAGGAATGAGGAGAGGGCGAGGGGAAGTAATCTATGGGTCCAATATTCCATAACCTTAGATCATATCATGTCTGGATTACTATATTGTGTGTCGACTCTGGAGCCGTCTGATTGTGTTCTGTAGTCAGGTTAGGACATTAGACATATATCACCTTAATAGTTGCAGTACATTAGTTAACCTGATGATAGTTATTATCAACATATGCACTTTTAACAGAGTACCTCAGATTTAGCAGTATAGTTCTTATGAGCCTGGATGTAAAGTTGTATTCCGATGGGAGATTTAGCAAGGTTAAGTAGGGAAGAAGCAAGGTCAGATCACTGAGGGGATTATAGGAATTTATAGGAGTCTTGTAGACTATATATATAACCCATATAATATGATGTGACACAATGTAGTACAATACTATATCACACTAAATAGCACAACATAATATACACACATAATCCCATAGATTAAAGGAGTAGGAGTTTGACAGAGAAGGGCTAGTGTGAGGAGGGGGATTGGGGAGTAGGAGAGGTGAGAATTTAAGGAGGGGGAATTAAAGATAAGGGGATAGGGGGAAGGGAAGGAGGGGAAGGGGAAAGAGAAGGGGGGAAGAGGTGGATGAGATGATGGAGTGATTGGAGCGGAAAGATAGAAAAGTGTCAGCCGACAGTTATCAGAGGAGACATATAGCACAATTGCATTTTCTGCAGTTAACTGTCAGAATATCAAATCCCACTCATATCCACATCCCCCCCCCCCCTCCCCAACCACACCAACACCACCAACCATCATTTAAACCACAGTTGAGAGGTGTAGAAGCCTGATTTCGCCAGCATGCACAATATTCCCATATCATACTTTACATTAAATCCTGCTGTGGGGACAGTAACCTTCTTACAGCAGGGGTTCAGGAAGCAGGGTTCAGCCGCCTCTACGATCGGTAGAAAGTTTCAGATTTGAGGAACTGGTCTGGAAATGCTTTCTAGAGATCTTCTCTGGGGTCAGACAGGTCCTGTAATCAGTTCAGCTAGAAGCAGTGACATCGGTATTTCAGGATGTCAGGGATAAGATTTATTGCTGAGGTGCGGTATGATAGTGGCTTGTGTGTGTAAGGGAATAAGCGGCAGGCTGTGGTGACAGTCTCATGCTCAGACTGATAGCGGGGGCTGGAGGGGGGGGGGGAGAGGACTCCAAGTGGATGTAGCAGAGTCTGATTGTAGCTTCTATGGGGAGAATTCAGGGCTTGTGATCGGGCAAGGGGACAGGGGAGCAGTATTGTCAGGATCCATAGTAGGTATGAAATGGTTAGGAGGTCTGTGAATCAGGGGAAAGGGCATCTTAGGGGAAAGCAGGGAGATAGAAAAAACTCACATTTGCAGACATCCAGGCTGGGTGAAATAGAGGAGTCAGAGATCGGCATGTTCCCTCTGCTGAGCTGGGGAACGGAGAGGGCTGTTCCGATGGTCATCTCTTCCACGGTTGGGTGTTGAGCCAGGATGTGATTGGCGACGTCTATGTCGATGGCGCTGGGACTTCGGAGTTGATGAGGATGTTACTGAGATCCAGGGTTCCGGAGTATAGAAGGTGCTGTACCAGTCAGGTAAGTCCATTATCGGGACCTCCATGGCTTCACAAAAGGCGGGGAGATCTTCTGGGATTCTGAGAGCTGCAGATCTGCCACGGAATGATGCAGATAGGCAAAAGGGAAAGCGCCATCTGTAAGTTATGCCTTTAGAACGCAGGGTTTCTAGCAGGGGACGAAGAGCCCGTCTGTTTTGCAGGGTGATGGTTGATAAGTCCTGGAAAAGCTTTACCTCGGACCCCTCGTAGGAGATGTGATCTCGGGCTCTCGCTTTCTTCAGGATAGCCTCCTTCACTTGATAGCTAACCAGGCATGCCACCACATCTCTCGGGGGATCAGTTTCTGCTCCTCTTGGTCGGAGGGCACGGTGGGCTCTCTCGAATTCTACCGGAGTGTCTGCTGGGCGCTCAAGTAGATCGTTGAAGATGGCGGTCAGTGCAGGCACCAGAGCAGGGGGTTCCACTGACTCAGGGAGACCTCTCAGGCGAATATTGTGCCTCCGACCCCGATTATCAAGATCTTCCATGTGTCTGTTGATCTCGATAAGGTGTGCTGTGTGGGCATCTGTTGAACGCTGGAGCTGTTTAATGGCAGTAGCCTGGGTGACTGAAGACTTCTCTGTCTCAGTGAGGCGGGCTGTTACAGAACGCAGCTCAACTGAAAGCTCTGTGATAGCTGATCCCAGGGTATGCTTAATGTCGGCTGCAACTGATTGTAGGTCTGCCAGGCTGGGCAGTGGAGTCGCCATATTCGTCCCTAGTTGGAGTGGTGTGGAGGAGACAGGCAGCAATTCAGGAGAGCAGGGTGCTGGAGATGGTGAGGCCGCTCGTAGGCCTTCCCGCTGAGCTCTGAAGATCGCTGGAATGTTGCCAGAGTTCTGGATAGTCTGGTCGGGTGGTACTCGGCTGGCTGAAGCGCTGCGACCCGATCTGACCATGTTGGGGTGAAGATGAGACACCGAAAAGCTGATTTGTAATCCCCCAGTGCAGAGAGCTCCTCTACCATGCGGCCATTCAGGTCCGGTGCCAAGCCACGCCCCCGCAATCAACTTTTTTTGCCTCTAAATGTTGTTTTTATTGCAAGGCACAATACACAGGTATGCAATGGGTGTATGTCACCGTAACATATGCAGACAGGGCAGCAATAAACTCTTTTGTCCCCTAAATAGTTTTTTTTTTTTGCAAGGCGCAATACAACAGTATGCAATGGGTGTATGTCACTGTAACATATGCGGACAGGGCATCAATAAACTTTTTTGTCCTCTAAATAGTTTTTTTTATTGCACGGCGCGATACAACAGTATGCAATGGGTGTATGTCACTGAAACATATGCAGACAGGGCAGCAATAAACTCTTTTGTCCCCTAAATAGTTTTTTTCATTGCAAGGCACAATACAACAGTATGCAATGGGTGTATCTCACTGTAACATATGCGGACAGGGCCGCAATCATTTTTTTTGTCCCCTAAATAGTTTTTTTTATTGCAAGGCGCAATACAACAGTATGCAATGGGTGTATGTCACTGTAACATATGCGGACAGGGCAGCTTTTTTTGTCCCCTAAATAGTTATTTTTTTGCAAGGCGCAATTCAACAGTATGCAATGGGTGTATGTCACTGTAACATATGCAGACAGGGCCGCAATCAACTTTTTTGCCCCTAAATGTTGTTTTTTTATTACAAGGCGCAATACAACAGTATGCAATGGGTGTATGTCACTGTAACATATGCAGACACGGCCGCAATCAACTTTTTTGCCCCTAAATGTTTTTTTTTTTAATTGTAAGGCGCAATACAACAGTATGCAATGGGTGTATGTCACTGTAACATATGCGGACAGGGCAGCAATAAACTCTTTTGTCCCCTAAATATTTTTTTTTTTATTGCAAGGCACAATACAACAGTATGCAATGGGTGTATCTCACTGTAACATATGCAGACAGGACCGCAATCGACTTTTTTTGCCCCTAAATGTTTTTTTTTTATTGCAAGGCACAATACAACAGTATGCAATGGGTGTATGTCACTGTAACATATACAGGCAGGGCAGCAATAAACTCTTTTGTCCCCTAAATAGTTTTTTTAATTGAAAGGCGCAATTCAACAGTATGCAATGGGTGTATGTCACTGTAACATATGCAGACAGGGCCGCAATCAACTTTTTTGCCCCTAAATGTTTTTTTTTTATTGCAAGGCACAATACAACAGTATGCAATGGGTTTATGTCACTGTAACATATGCGGACAGGACAGCAATAAACTCTTTTGTCCCCTAAATATTTTTTTTTTGCACGGCGCAATACAACAGTATGCAATGGGTGTATGTCACTGTAATATATACAGACAGGGCCGCAATCTACTTTTTTTGCCCCTAAATATTTTTTTATTGCAAGGCGCAAAACAATAGTATGCAATGGGTGTATGTCACTGTAACATATGCAGACAGGGCCGCAAACAACTTTTTTGTCCCCTAAATAGTTTTTTTATTGCAAGGCGCAATACAACAGTATGCAATGGGTGTATCTCACTGTAACATATGCAGACAGGGCTGCAATCAACTTTTTTTGCCCATAAATGTTTTTTTTATTGCAAGGCACAATACAACAGTATGCAATGTGTGTATGTCACTGTAACATATGCAGATAGGGCAGCAATAAACTCTTTTGTCCCCTAAATAGTTTTTTTATTGCACGGCGCAATACAACAGTATGCAATGGGTGTATGTCACTGTAACATATACAGACAGTGCCGCAATCAACTTTTTTTGCCCCTTTTTTTTTTTTATTGCAAGGTGCAATACAACAGTATGCAATGGGTGTATGTCACTGTAACATATGTGGACAGGGCAGAAATAAACTCTTTTGTCCCCTAAATAGTTTTTTTTATTGCACGGCGCAATATAACAGTATGCAATGGGTGTATGTCACTGTAACATATTCGGACAGGGCAGCAATAAACTCTTTTGTCCCCTAAATGTTGTTTTTTTATTGTACGGCGCAATACAACAGTATGCAATGGGTGTATGTCACTGTAACATATACAGACAGGGCCGCAATCATCTTTTTTGCCCCTAAATGTTATTTTTATTGCAAGGCACAATACAACAGTTTGCAATGGGTGTATGTCACTGTAACATATGCGGACAGGGCAGCAATAAACTCTCTTTTCCCCTAAACAGTTTTTTTTAATTTCACGGTGCGATACAACAGTATGCAATGGGTGTATGGCACTGTAACATATGCAGACAGGGCAGCAATAAACTCTTTTGTCCCCTAAATATTTTTTTTATTGCATGGCGCGATACAACAGTATGCAATGGGTGTATGGCACTGTAACATATGCAGACAGGGCAGCAATAAACTCTTTTGTCCCCTAAATAGTTTTTTCTATTGCAAGGCACAATACAACAGTATGCAATGGGTGTATCTCACTGTAACATATGCGGACAGGGCCGCAATCAACTTTTTTTGTCCCCTAAATAGTTTTTTTTATTGCAAGGCGCAATACAACAGTATGCAATGGGTGTATGTCACTGTAACATATGCGGACCGGGCAGCTTTTTTTGTCCCCTAAATAGTTATTTTATTGCAAGGCGCAATTCAACAGTATGCAATGGGTGTATGTAACTGTAACATATGCAGACAGGGCCGCAATCAACTTTTTTTTCCCCTAAAGGTTTTTTTTTTATTGCAAGGCACAATACAACAGTATGCAATGGGTGTATGTCACTGTATCATATGCGGACAGGGCAGCAATAAACTCTTTTGTCCCCTAAATAGTTTTTTTTATTGCACGGCGCAATACAACAGTATGCAATGGGTGTATGTCACTGTAACATATACAGACAGTGCCACAATCAACTTTTTTTGCCCCTTTTTTTTTTTTTTATTGCAAGGTGCAATACAACAGTATGCAATGGGTGTATGTCACTGTAACATATGTGGACAGGGCAGAAATAAACTCTTTTGTCCCCTAAATAGTTTTTTTTATTGCACGGCGCAATATAACAGTATGCAATGGGTGTATGTCACTGTAACATATTCGGACAGGGCAGCAATAAACTCTTTTGTCCCCTAAATGTTGTTTTTTTTATTGAACGGCGCAATACAACTGTATGCAATGGGTGTATGTCACTGTAACATATACAGACAGGGCCGCAATCATCTTTTTTGCCCCTAAATGTTATTTTTATTGCAAGGCACAATACAACAGTTTGCAATGGGTGTATGTCACTGTAACATATGCGGACAGGGCAGCAATAAACTCTCTTTTCCCCTAAACAGTTTTTTTTAATTTCACGGCGCAATACAACAGTATACATTGGGTGTATGTCACTGTAACATATGCAGACAGGGCCGCAAACAGCTTTTTGTCCCCTAGATAGTTTTTTTATTGCAATGCGCAATACAACAGTATGCAAGGGTGTATCTCACTGTAACATATGCGGACAGGGCAGCGATAAACTCTTTTGTCCCCTAAATATTTTTTTTATTGCAAGGTGCAATACAACAGTATTCAATGGGTGTATCTCACTGTAACATATGCAGACAGGGCCACAATCTACTTTTTTTGCCCCTAAATGTTGTTTTTTATTGCAAGGAGCAATACAACAGTATGCAATGGGTGTATGTCACTGTAACATATGCAGGCAGGCAGGCAGCAATAAACTCTTTTGTCCCCTAAATAGTTTTTTTTATTGCAAGGCACAATACAACAGTAAGCAATGGGTGTATCTCACTGTAACATATGTAGACAGGGCTACAATCAACTTTTTTTGCCCCTAAATGTTGTTTTTATTGCAAGGCACAATACAACAGTATGCAATGGGTGTATGTCACCGTAACATATGCAGACAGGGCAGCAATAAACTCTTTTGTCCCCTAAATAGTTTTTATTGCACGACGCAATACAACAGTATGCAATGGGTGTAAGTCACTGTAACATATGCGGACAGGGCATCAATAAACTTTTTTTGCCCCTAAATGTTTTTTTTTTTTTTTGCAAGGCGCAATACAACAGTATGCAATGGGTGTATGTCAATGTAACATATGCGGACAGGGCAGCAATAAACTCTTTTGTCCCCTAAATAGTTTTTTTTATTGCACGGCGCAATACAACAGTATGCAATGGGTGTACGTCACTGTAAAATATACAGACAGGGCCGCAATCAAATTTTTTTACCCCTAAATGTTTTTTTTTAATTGCAAGAGGCAAAACAACAGTATGCAATGGGTGTATGTCACTGTAACATATGCAGACAGGGCCGCAATCAACTTTTTTTTCCCCTAAAGGTTTTTTTTTTATTGCAAGGCACAATACAACAGTATGCAATGGGTGTATGTCACTGTATCATATGCGGACAGGGCAGCAATAAACTCTTTTGTCCCCTAAATAGTTTTTTTTATTGCACGGCGCAATACAACAGTATGCAATGGGTGTATGTCACTGTAACATATACAGACAGTGCCACAATCAACTTTTTTTGCCCCTTTTTTTTTTTTTATTGCAAGGTGCAATACAACAGTATGCAATGGGTGTATGTCACTGTAACATATGTGGACAGGGCAGAAATAAACTCTTTTGTCCCCTAAATAGTTTTTTTTATTGCACGGCGCAATATAACAGTATGCAATGGGTGTATGTCACTGTAACATATTCGGACAGGGCAGCAATAAACTCTTTTGTCCCCTAAATGTTGTTTTTTTATTGAACGGCGCAATACAACTGTATGCAATGGGTGTATGTCACTGTAACATATACAGACAGGGCCGCAATCATCTTTTTTGCCCCTAAATGTTATTTTTATTGCAAGGCACAATACAACAGTTTGCAATGGGTGTATGTCACTGTAACATATGCGGACAGGGCAGCAATAAACTCTCTTTTCCCCTAAACAGTTTTTTTTAATTTCACGGCGCAATACAACAGTATACATTGGGTGTATGTCACTGTAACATATGCAGACAGGGCCGCAAACAGCTTTTTGTCCCCTAGATAGTTTTTTTATTGCAATGCGCAATACAACAGTATGCAAGGGTGTATCTCACTGTAACATATGCGGACAGGGCAGCGATAAACTCTTTTGTCCCCTAAATATTTTTTTTATTGCAAGGTGCAATACAACAGTATTCAATGGGTGTATCTCACTGTAACATATGCAGACAGGGCCACAATCTACTTTTTTTGCCCCTAAATGTTGTTTTTTATTGCAAGGAGCAATACAACAGTATGCAATGGGTGTATGTCACTGTAACATATGCAGGCAGGCAGGCAGCAATAAACTCTTTTGTCCCCTAAATAGTTTTTTTTATTGCAAGGCACAATACAACAGTAAGCAATGGGTGTATCTCACTGTAACATATGTAGACAGGGCTACAATCAACTTTTTTTGCCCCTAAATGTTGTTTTTATTGCAAGGCACAATACAACAGTATGCAATGGGTGTATGTCACCGTAACATATGCAGACAGGGCAGCAATAAACTCTTTTGTCCCCTAAATAGTTTTTATTGCACGACGCAATACAACAGTATGCAATGGGTGTAAGTCACTGTAACATATGCGGACAGGGCATCAATAAACTTTTTTTGCCCCTAAATGTTTTTTTTTTTTTTTGCAAGGCGCAATACAACAGTATGCAATGGGTGTATGTCAATGTAACATATGCGGACAGGGCAGCAATAAACTCTTTTGTCCCCTAAATAGTTTTTTTTATTGCACGGCGCAATACAACAGTATGCAATGGGTGTACGTCACTGTAAAATATACAGACAGGGCCGCAATCAAATTTTTTTACCCCTAAATGTTTTTTTTTAATTGCAAGAGGCAAAACAACAGTATGCAATGGGTGTATGTCACTGTAACATATGCAGGCAGGGCAGCAATAAACTCTTTTTTCCTCTAAATAGTTTTTTTATTGGAAGGGTCAATTAAACAGTATACAATGGGTGTATCTCACTGTAACATATGCAGACAGGGCCGCAATCAACTTTTTTGCCCCTAAATGTTTTTTTTATTGCACGGCGCAATACAACAGTATTCAATGGGTGTATGTCACTGTAACATATGCGAACAGGGCAGCAATAAACTATTTTGTCCCCTAAATAGTTTTTTTATTGCACGGTGCAATACAACAGTATGCAATGGGTGTATGTCACTGTAACATATACAGACAGGGCTGCAAACAACTTTTTTTCCCCCTAAATAGTTTTTTTATTGCAAGGCGCAATACAACAGTATAAAATGGGTGTATCTCACTGTAACATATGTAGACAGGGCTGCAATCAACTTTTTTTGCCCCTAAATGTTGTTTTTATTGCAAGGCACAATACAACAGTATGCAATGGGTGTATGTCAATGTAACATATGCGGACAGGGCATCAATAAACTCTTTTGTCCCCTAAATAGTTTTTTTTATTGCACGGCGCGATACAACAGTAGGCAATGGGTGTATGTCACTGTAACATATGCAGACAGGGCAGCAATAAACTCTTTTGTCCGCTAAATAGTTTTTTTTATTGCAAGGCACAATACAACAGTATGCAATGGGTGTATCTCACTGTAACATATGCGGACAGGGCCGCAATCAACTTTTTTTGTCCCCTAAATAGTTTTTTTTATTGCAAGGCGCAATACAACAGTATGCAATGGGTGTATGTCACTGTAACATATACAGACAGGGCTGCAAACAACTTTTTTTCCCCCTAAATTGTTTTTTTAATGCAAGGCGCAATACAACAGTATAAAATGGGTGTATCTCACTGTAACATATGTAGACAGGGCTGCAATCAACTTTTTTTGCCTCTAAATGTTGTTTTTATTGCAAGGCACAATACACAGGTATGCAATGGGTGTATGTCACCGTAACATATGCAGACACGGCAGCAATAAACTCTTTTGTCCCCTAAATATTTTTTTTTATTGCACGGCGCGATACAACAGTATGCAATGGGTGTATGGCACTGTAACATATGCAGACAGGGCAGCAATAAACTCCTTTGTCCCCTAAATAGTTTTTTCTATTGCAAGGCACAATACAACAGTATGCA
This sequence comes from Pelophylax lessonae, assembly GCF_965119305.1. Lineage (NCBI taxonomy): Eukaryota > Metazoa > Chordata > Amphibia > Anura > Ranidae > Pelophylax > Pelophylax lessonae. The sequence goes on from NC_138770.1 coordinate 444,842,636, forward strand.
ATGGGTGTATCTCACTCTAACATATGCGGACAGGGCAGCAATAAACTCTTTTGTCCCCTAAATAGTTTTTTATTGCACGGCGCAATACAACAGTATGCAATGGGTGTATGTCACTGTAACATATGCGGACAGGGCATCAATAAACTTTTTTGTCCCCTAAATAGTTTTTTTTATTGCACGGCGCGATACAACAGTATGCAATGGGTGTATGTCACTGAAGCATATGCAGACAGGGCAGCAATAAACTCTTTTGTCCCCTAAATAGTTTTTTTCATTGCAAGGCACAATACAACAGTATGCAATGGGTGTATGGCACTGTAACATATGCAGACAGGGCAGCAATAAACTCCTTTGTCCCCTAAATAGTTTTTTCTATTGCAAGGCACAATACAACAGTATGCAATGGGTGTATCTCACTGTAACATATGCGGACAGGGCAGCAATAAACTCTTTTGTCCCCTAAATAGTTTTTTATTGCACGGCGCAATACAACAGTATGCAATGGGTGTATGTCACTGTAACATATGCGGACAGGGCATCAATAAACTTTTTTGTCCCCTAAATAGTTTTTTTTATTGCACGGCGCGATACAACAGTATGCAATGGGTGTATGTCACTGAAACATATGCAGACAGGGCAGCAATAAACTCTTTTGTCCCCTAAATAGTTTTTTTCATTGCAAGGCACAATACAACAGTATGCAATGGGTGTATCTCACTGTAACATATGCGGACAGGGCCGCAATCATTTTTTTTTGTCCCCTAAATAGTTTTTTTTATTGCAAGGCGCAATACAACAGTATGCAATGGGTGTATGTCACTGTAACATATGCGGACAGGGCAGCTTTTTTTGTCCCCTAAATAGTTATTTTTTTGCAAGGCGCAATTCAACAGTATGCAATGGGTGTATGTCACTGTAACATATGCAGACAGGGCCGCAATCAACTTTTTTGCCCCTAAATGTTGTTTTTTTATTACAAGGCGCAATACAACAGTATGCAATGGGTGTATGTCACTGTAACATATGCAGACACGGCAGCAATAAACTCTTTTGTCCCCTAAATATTTTTTTTATTGCACGGCGCGATACAACAGTATGCAATGGGTGTATGGCACTGTAACATATGCAGACAGGGCAGCAATAAACTCCTTTGTCCCCTAAATAGTTTTTTCTATTGCAAGGCACAATACAACAGTATGCAATGGGTGTATCTCACTGTAACATATGCGGACAGGGCAGCAATAAACTCTTTTGTCCCCTAAATAGTTTTTTATTGCACGGTGCAATACAACAGTATGCAATGGGTGTATGTCACTGTAACATATACAGACAGGGCCGCAAACAACTTTTTTTTCCCCTAAATAGTTTTTTTATTGCAAGGCGCAATACAACAGTATGCAATGGGTGTATCTCACTGTAACATATGTAGACAGGGCTGCAATCAACTTTTTTTGCCCCTAAATGTTGTTTTTATTGCAAGGCACAATACACAGATATGCAATGGGTGTATGTCACCGTAACATATGCAGACAGGGCAGCAATAAACTCTTTTGTCCCCTAAATAGTTTTTTATTGCACTACGCAATACAACAGTATGCAATGGGTGTATGTCACTGTAACATATGCGGACAGGGCATCAATAAACTTTTTTTGCCCCTAAATGTTTTTTTTTTTTGCAAGGCGCAATACAACAGTATGCAATGGGTGTATGTCACTGTAACATATGCGGACAGGGCATCAATAAACTTTTTTGTCCCCTAAATAGTTTTTTTTATTGCACGGCGCGATACAACAGTATGCAATGGGTGTATGTCACTGAAACATATGCAGACAGGGCAGCAATAAACTCTTTTGTCCCCTAAATAGTTTTTTTCATTGCAAGGCACAATACAACAGTATGCAATGGGTGTATCTCACTGTAACATATGCGGACAGGGCCGCAATCATTTTTTTTTGTCCCCTAAATAGTTTTTTTTATTGCAAGGCGCAATACAACAGTATGCAATGGGTGTATGTCACTGTAACATATGCGGACAGGGCAGCTTTTTTTGTCCCCTAAATAGTTATTTTTTTGCAAGGCGCAATTCAACAGTATGCAATGGGTGTATGTCACTGTAACATATGCAGACAGGGCCGCAATCAACTTTTTTGCCCCTAAATGTTGTTTTTTTATTACAAGGCGCAATACAACAGTATGCAATGGGTGTATGTCACTGTAACATATGCAGACACGGCCGCAATCAACTTTTTTGCCCCTAAATGTTTTTTTTTTTAATTGTAAGGCGCAATACAACAGTATGCAATGGGTGTATGTCACTGTAACATATGCGGACAGGTCAGCAATAAACTCTTTTGTCCCCTAAATAGTTTTTTTTTATTGCAAGGCACAATACAACAGTATGCAATGGGTGTATCTCACTGTAACATATGCAGACAGGACCGCAATCGACTTTTTTTGCCCCTAAATGTTTTTTTTTTTATTGCAAGGCACAATACAACAGTATGCAATGGGTGTATGTCACTGTAACATATACAGGCAGGGCAGCAATAAACTCTTTTGTCCCCTAAATAGTTTTTTTAATTGAAAGGCGCAATTCAACAGTATGCAATGGGTGTATGTCACTGTAACATATGCAGACAGGGCCGCAATCAACTTTTTTGCCCCTAAATGTTTTTTTTTTATTGCAAGGCACAATACAACAGTATGCAATGGGTTTATGTCACTGTAACATATGCGGACAGGACAGCAATAAACTCTTTTGTCCCCTAAATATTTTTTTTTTGCACGGCGCAATACAACAGTATGCAATGGGTGTATGTCACTGTAACATATACAGACAGGGCCGCAATCTACTTTTTTTGCCCCTAAATATTTTTTTATTGCAAGGCGCAAAACAATAGTATGCAATGGGTGTATGTCACTGTAACATATGCAGACAGGGCCGCAAACAACTTTTTTGTCCCCTAAATAGTTTTTTTATTGCAAGGCGCAATACAACAGTATGCAATGGGTGTATCTCACTGTAACATATGCAGACAGGGCTGCAATCAACTTTTTTTGCCCATAAATGTTTTTTTTATTGCAAGGCACAATACAACAGTATGCAATGTGTGTATGTCACTGTAACATATGCAGACAGGGCAGCAATAAACTCTTTTGTCCCCTAAATAGTTTTTTTATTGCACGGCGCAATACAACAGTATGCAATGGGTGTATGTCACTGTAACATATACAGACAGTGCCGCAATCAACTTTTTTTGCCCCTTTTTTTTTTTTTTATTGCAAGGTGCAATACAACAGTATGCAATGGGTGTATGTCACTGTAACATATGTGGACAGGGCAGAAATAAACTCTTTTGTCCCCTAAATAGTTTTTTTTATTGCACGGCGCAATATAACAGTATGCAATGGGTGTATGTCACTGTAACATATTCGAACAGGGCAGCAATAAACTCTTTTGTCCCCTAAATGTTGTTTTTTTATTGTACGGCGCAATACAACAGTATGCAATGGGTGTATGTCACTGTAACATATACAGACAGGGCCGCAATCATCTTTTTTGCCCCTAAATGTTATTTTTATTGCAAGGCACAATACAACAGTTTGCAATGGGTGTATGTCACTGTAACATATGCGGACAGGGCAGCAATAAACTCTCTTTTCCCCTAAACAGTTTTTTTTAATTTCACGGCGCAATACAACAGTATACATTGGGTGTATGTCACTGTAACATATGCAGACAGGGCCGCAAACAACTTTTTGTCCCCTAGATAGTTTTTTTATTGCAATGCGCAATACAACAGTATGCAAGGGTGTATCTCACTGTAACATATGCGGACAGGGCAGCGATAAACTCTTTTGTCCCCTAAATATTTTTTTATTGCAAGGTGCAATACAACAGTATTCAATGGGTGTATCTCACTGTAACATATGCAGACAGGGCCACAATCTACTTTTTTTGCCCCTAAATGTTGTTTTTTATTGCAAGGAGCAATACAACAGTATGCAATGGGTGTATGTCACTGTAACATATGCAGGCAGGCAGCAATAAACTCTTTTGTCCCCTAAATAGTTTTTTTTATTGCAAGGCACAATACAACAGTAAGCAATGGGTGTATCTCACTGTAACATATGTAGACAGGGCTACAATCAACTTTTTTTGCCCCTAAATGTTGTTTTTATTGCAAGGCACAATACAACAGTATGCAATGGGTGTATGTCACCGTAACATATGCAGACAGGGCAGCAATAAACTCTTTTGTCCCCTAAATAGTTTTTTTTATTGCACGGCGCAATACAACAGTATGCAATGGGTGTACGTCACTGTAAAATATACAGACAGGGCCGCAATCAAATTTTTTTGCCCCTAAATGTTTTTTTTTAATTGCAAGGGGCAAAACAACAGTATGCAATGGGTGTATGTCACTGTAACATATGCAGGCAGGGCAGCAATAAACTCTTTTTTCCCCTAAATAGTTTTTTTATTGGAAGGGTCAATTAAACAGTATACAATGGGTGTATCTCACTGTAACATATGCAGACAGGGCCGCAATCAACTTTTTTGCCCCTAAATGTTTTTTTTTTATTGCAAGGCGCAATACAACAGTATGCAATGGGTGTATGTCACTGTAACATTTGCGGACAGGGCAGCAATAAACTCTTTTGTCCCCTAAATAGTTTTTTTATTGCACGGCGCAATACAACAGTATGCAATGGGTGTATGTCACTGTAACATATGCGGACAGGGCAGCAATAAACTATTTTGTCCCCTAAATAGTTTTTTTTATTGCACGGTGCAATACAACAGTATGCAATGGGTGTATGTCACTGTAACATATACAGACAGGGCTGCAAACAACTTTTTTTCCTCCTAAATAGTTTTTTTATTGCAAGGCGCAATACAACAGTATAAAATGGGTGTATCTCACTGTAACATATGTAGACAGGGCTGCAATCAACTTTTTTTGCCCCTAAATGTTGTTTTTATTGCAAGGCACAATACAACAGTATGCAATGGGTGTATGTCAATGTAACATATGCGGACAGGGCATCAATAAACTCTTTTGTCCGCTAAATAGTTTTTTTTATTGCAAGGCACAATACAACAGTATGCAATGGGTGTATCTCACTGTAACATATGCGGACAGGGCCGCAATCAACTTTTTTTGTCCCCTAAATAGTTTTTTTTATTGCAAGGCGCAATACAACAGTATGCAATGGGTGTATGTCACTGTAACATATACAGACAGGGCTGCAAACAACTTTTTTCCCCCTAAATTGTTTTTTTAATGCAAGGCGCAATACAACAGTATAAAATGGGTGTATCTCACTGTAACATATGTAGACAGGGCTGCAATCAACTTTATTTGCCTCTAAATGTTGTTTTTATTGCAAGGCACAATACACAGGTATGCAATGGGTGTATGTCACCGTAACATATGCAGACAGGGCAGCAATAAACTCTTTTGTCCCCTAAATAGTTTTTTTTTTTGCAAGGCGCAATACAACAGTATGCAATGGGTGTATGTCACTGTAACATATGCGGACAGGGCAGCAATAAACTCTTTTGTCCCCTAAATATTTTTTTTTATTGCACAGCGCGATACAACAGTATGCAATGGGTGTATGGCACTGTAACATATGCAGACAGGGCAGCAATAAACTCTTTTGTCCCCTAAATAGTTTTTTCTATTGCAAGGCACAATACAACAGTATGCAATGGGTGTATCTCACTGTAACATATGCGGACAGGGCAGCAATAAACTCTTTTGTCCCCTAAATAGTTTTTTATTGCACGGTGCAATACAACAGTATGCAATGGGTGTATGTCACTGTAACATATACAGACAGGGCCGCAAACAACTTTTTTTTCCCCTAAATAGTTTTTTTATTGCAAGGCGCAATACAACAGTATGCAATGGGTGTATCTCACTGTTACATATGTAGACAGGGCTGCAATCAACTTTTTTGCCCCTAAATGTTGTTTTTATTGCAAGGCACAATACACAGGTATGCAATGGGTGTATGTCACCGTAACATATGCAGACAGGGCAGCAATAAACTCTTTTGTCCCCTAAATAGTTTTTTATTGCACTACGCAATACAACAGTATGCAATGGGTGTATGTCACTGTAACATATGCGGACAGGGCATCAATAAACTTTTTTTGCCCCTAAATGTTTTTTTTTTTTTGCAAGGCGCAATACAACAGTATGCAATGGGTGTATGTCACTGTAACATATGCGGACAGGGCATCAATAAACTTTTTTGTCCCCTAAATAGTTTTTTTTATTGCACGGCGCGATACAACAGTATGCAATGGGTGTATGTCACTGAAACATATGCAGACAGGGCAGCAATAAACTCTTTTGTCCCCTAAATAGTTTTTTTCATTGCAAGGCACAATACAACAGTATGCAATGGGTGTATCTCACTGTAACATATGCGGACAGGGCCGCAATCATTTTTTTTTGTCCCCTAAATAGTTTTTTTTATTGCAAGGCGCAATACAACAGTATGCAATGGGTGTATGTCACTGTAACATATGCGGACAGGGCAGCTTTTTTTGTCCCCTAAATAGTTATTTTTTTGCAAGGCGCAATTCAACAGTATGCAATGGGTGTATGTCACTGTAACATATGCAGACAGGGCCGCAATCAACTTTTTTGCCCCTAAATGTTGTTTTTTTATTACAAGGCGCAATACAACAGTATGCAATGGGTGTATGTCACTGTAACATATGCAGACACGGCCGCAATCAACTTTTTTGCCCCTAAATGTTTTTTTTTTTAATTGTAAGGCGCAATACAACAGTATGCAATGGGTGTATGTCACTGTAACATATGCGGACAGGTCAGCAATAAACTCTTTTGTCCCCTAAATAGTTTTTTTTTATTGCAAGGCACAATACAACAGTATGCAATGGGTGTATCTCACTGTAACATATGCAGACAGGACCGCAATCGACTTTTTTTGCCCCTAAATGTTTTTTTTTTTATTGCAAGGCACAATACAACAGTATGCAATGGGTGTATGTCACTGTAACATATACAGGCAGGGCAGCAATAAACTCTTTTGTCCCCTAAATAGTTTTTTTAATTGAAAGGCGCAATTCAACAGTATGCAATGGGTGTATGTCACTGTAACATATGCAGACAGGGCCGCAATCAACTTTTTTGCCCCTAAATGTTTTTTTTTTATTGCAAGGCACAATACAACAGTATGCAATGGGTTTATGTCACTGTAACATATGCGGACAGGACAGCAATAAACTCTTTTGTCCCCTAAATATTTTTTTTTTGCACGGCGCAATACAACAGTATGCAATGGGTGTATGTCACTGTAACATATACAGACAGGGCCGCAATCTACTTTTTTTGCCCCTAAATATTTTTTTATTGCAAGGCGCAAAACAATAGTATGCAATGGGTGTATGTCACTGTAACATATGCAGACAGGGCCGCAAACAACTTTTTTGTCCCCTAAATAGTTTTTTTATTGCAAGGCGCAATACAACAGTATGCAATGGGTGTATCTCACTGTAACATATGCAGACAGGGCTGCAATCAACTTTTTTTGCCCATAAATGTTTTTTTTATTGCAAGGCACAATACAACAGTATGCAATGTGTGTATGTCACTGTAACATATGCAGACAGGGCAGCAATAAACTCTTTTGTCCCCTAAATAGTTTTTTTATTGCACGGCGCAATACAACAGTATGCAATGGGTGTATGTCACTGTAACATATACAGACAGTGCCGCAATCAACTTTTTTTGCCCCTTTTTTTTTTTTTTATTGCAAGGTGCAATACAACAGTATGCAATGGGTGTATGTCACTGTAACATATGTGGACAGGGCAGAAATAAACTCTTTTGTCCCCTAAATAGTTTTTTTTATTGCACGGCGCAATATAACAGTATGCAATGGGTGTATGTCACTGTAACATATTCGAACAGGGCAGCAATAAACTCTTTTGTCCCCTAAATGTTGTTTTTTTATTGTACGGCGCAATACAACAGTATGCAATGGGTGTATGTCACTGTAACATATACAGACAGGGCCGCAATCATCTTTTTTGCCCCTAAATGTTATTTTTATTGCAAGGCACAATACAACAGTTTGCAATGGGTGTATGTCACTGTAACATATGCGGACAGGGCAGCAATAAACTCTCTTTTCCCCTAAACAGTTTTTTTTAATTTCACGGCGCAATACAACAGTATACATTGGGTGTATGTCACTGTAACATATGCAGACAGGGCCGCAAACAACTTTTTGTCCCCTAGATAGTTTTTTTATTGCAATGCGCAATACAACAGTATGCAAGGGTGTATCTCACTGTAACATATGCGGACAGGGCAGCGATAAACTCTTTTGTCCCCTAAATATTTTTTTATTGCAAGGTGCAATACAACAGTATTCAATGGGTGTATCTCACTGTAACATATGCAGACAGGGCCACAATCTACTTTTTTTGCCCCTAAATGTTGTTTTTTATTGCAAGGAGCAATACAACAGTATGCAATGGGTGTATGTCACTGTAACATATGCAGGCAGGCAGCAATAAACTCTTTTGTCCCCTAAATAGTTTTTTTTATTGCAAGGCACAATACAACAGTAAGCAATGGGTGTATCTCACTGTAACATATGTAGACAGGGCTACAATCAACTTTTTTTGCCCCTAAATGTTGTTTTTATTGCAAGGCACAATACAACAGTATGCAATGGGTGTATGTCACCGTAACATATGCAGACAGGGCAGCAATAAACTCTTTTGTCCCCTAAATAGTTTTTTTTATTGCACGGCGCAATACAACAGTATGCAATGGGTGTACGTCACTGTAAAATATACAGACAGGGCCGCAATCAAATTTTTTTGCCCCTAAATGTTTTTTTTTTAATTGCAAGGGGCAAAACAACAGTATGCAATGGGTGTATGTCACTGTAACATATGCAGGCAGGGCAGCAATAAACTCTTTTTTCCCCTAAATAGTTTTTTTATTGGAAGGGTCAATTAAACAGTATACAATGGGTGTATCTCACTGTAACATATGCAGACAGGGCCGCAATCAACTTTTTTGCCCCTAAATGTTTTTTTTTTATTGCAAGGCGCAATACAACAGTATGCAATGGGTGTATGTCACTGTAACATTTGCGGACAGGGCAGCAATAAACTCTTTTGTCCCCTAAATAGTTTTTTTATTGCACGGCGCAATACAACAGTATGCAATGGGTGTATGTCACTGTAACATATGCGGACAGGGCAGCAATAAACTATTTTGTCCCCTAAATAGTTTTTTTTATTGCACGGTGCAATACAACAGTATGCAATGGGTGTATGTCACTGTAACATATACAGACAGGGCCGCAAACAACTTTTTTTTCCCCTAAATAGTTTTTTTATTGCAAGGCACAATACAACAGTATGCAATGGGTGTATGTCAATGTAACATATGCGGACAGGGCATCAATAAACTCTTTTGTCCCCTAAATAGTTTTTTTTATTGCACGGCGCGATACAACAGTAGGCAATGGGTGTATGTCACTGTAACATATGCAGACAGGGCAGCAATAAACTCTTTTGTCCGCTAAATAGTTTTTTTTATTGCAAGGCACAATACAACAGTATGCAATGGGTGTATCTCACTGTAACATATGCGGACAGGGCCGCAATCAACTTTTTTTGTCCCCTAAATAGTTTTTTTTATTGCAAGGCGCAATACAACAGTATGCAATGGGTGTATGTCACTGTAACATATACAGACAGGGCTGCAAACAACTTTTTTCCCCCTAAATTGTTTTTTTAATGCAAGGCGCAATACAACAGTATAAAATGGGTGTATCTCACTGTAACATATGTAGACAGGGCTGCAATCAACTTTATTTGCCTCTAAATGTTGTTTTTATTGCAAGGCACAATACACAGGTATGCAATGGGTGTATGTCACCGTAACATATGCAGACAGGGCAGCAATAAACTCTTTTGTCCCCTAAATAGTTTTTTTTTTTGCAAGGCGCAATACAACAGTATGCAATGGGTGTATGTCACTGTAACATATGCGGACAGGGCAGCAATAAACTCTTTTGTCCCCTAAATATTTTTTTTTATTGCACAGCGCGATACAACAGTATGCAATGGGTGTATGGCACTGTAACATATGCAGACAGGGCAGCAATAAACTCTTTTGTCCCCTAAATAGTTTTTTCTATTGCAAGGCACAATACAACAGTATGCAATGGGTGTATCTCACTGTAACATATGCGGACAGGGCAGCAATAAACTCTTTTGTCCCCTAAATAGTTTTTTATTGCACGGTGCAATACAACAGTATGCAATGGGTGTATGTCACTGTAACATATACAGACAGGGCCGCAAACAACTTTTTTTTCCCCTAAATAGTTTTTTTATTGCAAGGCGCAATACAACAGTATGCAATGGGTGTATCTCACTGTTACATATGTAGACAGGGCTGCAATCAACTTTTTTGCCCCTAAATGTTGTTTTTATTGCAAGGCACAATACACAGGTATGCAATGGGTGTATGTCACCGTAACATATGCAGACAGGGCAGCAATAAACTCTTTTGTCCCCTAAATAGTTTTTTATTGCACTACGCAATACAACAGTATGCAATGGGTGTATGTCACTGTAACATATGCGGACAGGGCATCAATAAACTTTTTTTGCCCCTAAATGTTTTTTTTTTTTTGCAAGGCGCAATACAACAGTATGCAATGGGTGTATGTCACTGTAACATATGCGGACAGGGCATCAATAAACTTTTTTGTCCCCTAAATAGTTTTTTTTATTGCACGGCGCGATACAACAGTATGCAATGGGTGTATGTCACTGAAACATATGCAGACAGGGCAGCAATAAACTCTTTTGTCCCCTAAATAGTTTTTTTCATTGCAAGGCACAATACAACAGTATGCAATGGGTGTATCTCACTGTAACATATGCGGACAGGGCCGCAATCATTTTTTTTTGTCCCCTAAATAGTTTTTTTTATTGCAAGGCGCAATACAACAGTATGCAATGGGTGTATGTCACTGTAACATATGCGGACAGGGCAGCTTTTTTTGTCCCCTAAATAGTTATTTTTTTGCAAGGCGCAATTCAACAGTATGCAATGGGTGTATGTCACTGTAACATATGCAGACAGGGCCGCAATCAACTTTTTTGCCCCTAAATGTTGTTTTTTTATTACAAGGCGCAATACAACAGTATGCAATGGGTGTATGTCACTGTAACATATGCAGACACGGCCGCAATCAACTTTTTTGCCCCTAAATGTTTTTTTTTAAATTGTAAGGCGCAATACAACAGTATGCAATGGGTGTATGTCACTGTAACATATGCGGACAGGGCAGCAATAAACTCTTTTGTCCCCTAAATAATTTTTTTTTATTGCAAGGCACAATACAACAGTATGCAATGGGTGTATCTCACTGTAACATATGCAGACAGGACCGCAATCGACCTTTTTTGCCCCTAAATGTTTTTTTTTTTATTGCAAGGCACAATACAACAGTATGCAATGGGTGTATGTCACTGTAACATATACAGGCAGGGCAGCAATAAACTCTTTTGTCCCGTAAATAGTTTTTTTAATTGAAAGGCGCAATTCAACTGTATGCAATGGGTGTATGTCACTGTAACATATGCAGACAGGGCCGCAATCAACTTTTTTGCCCCTAAATGTTTTTTTTTTATTGCAAGGCACAATACAACAGTATGCAATGGGTTTATGTCACTGTAACATATGCGGACAGGACAGCAATAAACTCTTTTGTCCCCTAAATAGTTTTTTTTTATTGCACGGCGCAATACAACAGTATGCAATGGGTGTATGTCACTGTAACATATACAGACAGGGCCGCAATCTACTTTTTTTGCCCCTAAATATTTTTTTATTGCAAGGCGCAAAACAATAGTATGCAATGGGTGTATGTCACTGTAACATATGCAGACAGGGCTGCAATCAACTTTTTTTGCCCATAAATGTTTTTTTTATTGCAAGGCACAATACAACAGTATGCAATGTGTGTATTTCACTGTAACATATGCAGACAGGGCAGCAATAAACTCTTTTGTCCCCTAAATAGTTTTTTTATTGCACGACGCAATACAACAGTATGCAATGGGTCTATATCACTGTAACATATGCGGGCAGGGCAGCAATAAACTTTTTTTGCCCCTAAATGTTTTTTTTTAATGCAAGGCGCAATACAACAGTAGTCAATGGGTGTATGTCACTGTAACATATGCGGACAGGGCCGCAATAAACTCTTTTGTCCCCTAAATAGTTTTTTTATTGCACGGCGCTATACAACAGTATGCAATGGGTGTATGTCACTGTAACATATACAGACAGGGCCGCAATCTACTTTTTTTGCCCCTAAATATTTTTTTATTGCAAGGCGCAAAACAATAGTATGCAATGGGTGTATGTCACTGTAACATATGCAGACAGGGCTGCAATCAACTTTTTTTGCCCATAAATGTTTTTTTTATTGCAAGGCACAATACAACAGTATGCAATGTGTGTATTTCACTGTAACATATGCAGACAGGGCAGCAATAAACTCTTTTGTCCCCTAAATAGTTTTTTTATTGCACGACGCAATACAACAGTATGCAATGGGTCTATATCACTGTAACATATGCGGGCAGGGCAGCAATAAACTTTTTTTGCCCCTAAATGTTTTTTTTTAATGCAAGGCGCAATACAACAGTAGTCAATGGGTGTATGTCACTGTAACATATGCGGACAGTGCAGCAATAAACTCTTTTGTCCCCTAAATAGTTTTTTTTTATTGCAAGGCGCAATACAACAGTATGCAATGGGTGTATGTCACTGTAACATATGCGGACAGGGCCGCAATAAACTCTTTTGTCCCCTAAATATTTTTTTTTATTGCACGGCGCGATACAACAGTATGCAATGGGTGTATGGCACTGTAACATATGCAGACAGGGCAGCAATAAACTCTTTTGTCCCCTAAATAGTTTTTTCTATTGCAAGGCACAATACGACAGTATGCAATGGGTGTATCTCACTGTAACATATGCGGACAGGGCAGCAATAAACTCTTTTGTTCCCTAAATAGTTTTTTATAGCACGGTGCAATACAACAGTATGCAATGGGTGTATGTCACTGTAACATATACAGACAGGGCCGCAAACAACTTTTTTTTCCCCTAAATAGTTTTTTTATTGCAAGGCGCAATACAACAGTATGCAATGGGTGTATCTCACTGAAACATATGTAGACAGGGCTTCAATCAACTTTTTTTTCCCTTAAATAGTTTTTTTTTTGCAAGGCACAATACAACAGTATGCAATGGGTGTATGTCACCGTAACATATGCAGACAGGGCAGCAATAAACTCTTTTGTCCCCTAAATAGTTTTTATTGCACTACGCAATACAACAGTATGCAATGGGTGTATGTCACTGTAACATATGCGGACAGGGCATCAATAAACTTTTTTTGCCCCTAAATGTTTTTTTTTTTTGCAAGGCGCAATACAACAGTATGCAATGGGTGTATGTCACTGTAACATATGCGGACAGGGCATCAATAAACTTTTTTGTCCCCTAAATAGTTTTTTTTATTGCACGGCGCGATACAACAGTATGCAATGGGTGTATGTCACTGTAACATATGCAGACAGGGCAGCAATAAACTCTTTTGTCCCCTAAATAGTTTTTTTCATTGCAAGGCACAATACAACAGTATGCAATGGGTGTATCTCACTGTAACATATGCGGACAGGGCCGCAATCAACTTTTTTTGTCCCCTAAATAGTTTTTTTTTATTGCAAGGCGCAATACAACAGTATGCAATGGGTGTATGTCACTGTATCATATGTGGACAGGGCAGCTTTTTTTGTCCCCTAAATAGTTATTTTATTGCAAGGCGCAATTCAACAGTATGAAATGGGTGTATGTCACTGTAACATATGCAGACAGGGCGGCAATCAACTTTTTTTGCCCTTAAAGGTTTTTTTTTATTGCAAGGCACAATACAGAATGCAATGGGTGTATGTCACTGTATCATATGCGGACAGGGCAGCAATAAACTCTTTTGTCCCCTAAATAGTTTTTTTTATTGCACGGCGCAATACAACAGTATGCAATGGGTGTATGTCACTGTAACATATACAGACAGTGCCGCAATCAACTTTTTTTGCCCCTAAATGTTTTTTTTTTATTGCAAGGTGCAATACAACAGTATGCAATGGTTGTATGTCACTGTAACATATGCAGACAGGGCCGCAAACAACTTTTTTGTCCCCTAAATAGTTTGTTTTTATTGCAAGGCGCAATACAACAGTATGCAATGGGTGTATCTCACTGTAACATATGCAGACAGGGCTGCAATAAACTTTTCCCCAGTCGTCTTCCAGGACAGCCCTTGAGAGATGGAGCTCCTCCTACCAGACCGGAAACACATTGCCGTCAGCTCTTTAAAAGGCGGCACCTGGTCAGTTTTTTGTGTTTCCTCCCTCCGAGGAGACATGTTGCCAGGAGGAACCACCTTAGAGGGCTGGATTAGCTCCATTTCTCAGGACTGTCTGGGAAGACACCTGTAACGCTCCTGCGTTTCATGTATGGTGTGGATTTTCAGCTGCAGAAATATTCCACTTCAGTAGTCATGTAAGAGAGATGCTGAGATACCATTCCCAACCTCAATGACTCATTATGTGTGGAAGGTCTTAATTCAGCTAGTAAATACACACACTCAACAAGCTGGTTCCTAGAGTGACTTTATGTATGTAGTAACACAGTGATGAAGATTTAAGAGACAGGTTGAGTGGAGGTGGTAGGTGACAGACACTTGAAGGTAAGACAGTAGCAGATGGATGCAGGTAGGTTTAGCAATCATGTATGGTAGCAGATGACAGAGTAGCAGGTGGACATACAAGAGAGATCAACCCAGTGCAGGAATAAGTAGCAGTAGTCTTAAGAGCTAGCAATCTAGATATGCAGATGTGATAAATAGTCTTTACTATGCAGAGCTAGATAGTGTAAGCTTAGTATAAGTTTATAGAGGGTTCCCCTGCGGGGTACTTAGCACTAATAGCAATACAGCCGAAGGTTGGTTCAGGAGGAGCGGATGATCTGGAAGCGGGATGCAGGTATCAGCGCAGCGAGGTTCCGTCAGCGAGGTATGCTTGCAAGCACGAAAGCTTCAAGCCAAGTTAGCATCCAGGTAAGGGTGTTTGAACGAACACATGTGAGTGAGAGCCGGCGATCTAAATAGCCATCCAGTCCGGCGCTCAGTGATGACAGCATCAGTCTTAAAGGGAAACACACCTATATGTGCTTCATCTATCTAGGTAGATGGAAATCACCCGGAAATAATGTGATAGGAGGCACTGAGAGTGCCAGAACCTTACAACACCGCAGCAGCCTGGGACCCTCACCTTACAGGATTTTTTCCAGGAGCAAACATGGCCTCGGGTTCCCTCCACAGACGTTGGAGTTCCCCGTCCCCCCTCTCTCCAGGGCCCGGTGAGGGAGAGGGCAGCGATGACCATGACCGCACACCAGCGGTGGATGCGGCGGGGCCGCTCGGCGGCCTCACTGTATACAACCAGGAAACCGGAAGACGCGGGGCGTCACTTCCGGCGGCGGTGACGTCATCGCTGTGCGCCTGAGGTCATGGTTCCGGCCTCCGGGCGCAGAGAGGAAGGGGAGGGCCGAAGCCAGTGTTAAAAGAAAGGAGAAGCCTGCAAGAGATGCCGACTGCAGCAGCAACCCCACGGAGGTCCCTGATGGAATGGAGGCTCCACACACCGCAGGGGAAGCGAACACTGGCTCAGCACAGGTAGGCTGGCACTTGCCAGTTTCTCATTCCTGTGATTGCTATGCAGCATAGTGGGGGTGAAAAGGGGGTAAAGCACTGAAGAGTCCTTAAGGGACTTTTTAGTGAGAGACGCACAGAGAGGGCTATTTTATTTTAAAAAATGTTTTTTTTTTTTATTATTATTGTTGACTATCACGTGAATCAATTCCTTGCCTATGTACCCCTTTCTTAGAAGGAACCCTCCAAAGGAACTTCTAAAACGGAAAGGAAAAAGTGCCCCTCTTGTGCCACAAAACTTTCCTCCAATTATTCCAAGACCCTATGCCCAGCATGCATCTCGGCTGTATTAAAAGCTGAGGAGGATTCACCTTTTTCAAAGTTTCTCTCCTCATTTAAGGATGAGGTACAATCTACCTTTGCGTCCTTCAGGCAACTAATCGCAGATGTACAAATACCTCCCTCTACCCCACCAGGACCTTCCTCCCCGCCTACCCCCGTAGCTTCAGGATCAGGGGAACCAGTAAGGAGCAGGGAAGACCCCTCTAGGGTCACGGACCCTGACTCCTCCCAGTCAGGTTCTGGGCAGGAAGAAGGACAGGGAGAGGCCGTCAGACCCACCGGATACAGGCTCTCCATAGAGGAAGTCAATGACCTTTTGGGAGCCATTTATGAGACACTGGAAATAAAGGAAGAGGAGATCCCTTTATCTAGACACGATAAAATGTACCAGAGCCTGAACAAAAAGAAGGCTAGGGTATTCCCAGTACATAAGATTATGTCGGAGTTTGTACTGAAAGAGTGGTCAGAACCTGAAAAGAGACCATTCTTTTCAGGTTCCTTGAAGAGAAGATTCCCCTTTGACGACGATGAGGAATCAGTATGGAACCAGTCACCAAAGTTGGATGCTCCCTTGGCTAAGGTTTCCAAGCATTCGGACTTGGCCTTTGAAGACATGGGACACCTAGGGGATCCCATGGACAAAAGAAGCGATGTCATCTTAAAGCGTTCATGGGACACGGCTATGGCCAATTTAAGACCAGCCTTAGCCACAACTTGTGTGGCAAGAAATTTTGAATTTTGGCTAAAACAGCTACAGGAGCACCTAACGGCAGGTACCCCGAGAGAAGAGATGCTAAAATCCTTCCCTATGCTTTTTAAAGCAGTAGGCTTTATTTCGGATGCTTCAACGGAAGCAGTAAAGTTGTCAGCCAGATCGGCGGCACTTTCTGTCTCAGCCAGAAGAGCACTATGGCTCAAAACCTGGTCTGGAGACACAGCCTCAAAACTGCGATTATGCAGCATCCCCTTTTCGGGAAAATTCCTTTTTGGCCCACAATTGGACGAAGCCTTAGAACGGACGGCAGATAGAAAGAAGACCTTTCCGTTCAAGAAGAGAGTTTTTCAGAAGAAAACTTTTCGTCCCTATAGGGGACAGGCCAGGGAAGACAGAGGTCGCCCGGATACGGGAAGACCGAAGAAGCATTGGACAGGGCAGAAGGGAAAACCGAGGGCAAATGTGCTCTTTAACCCTCCTGGCCAAAATCCCAAGACCCAGTGACGCTGGAGGCCAGGTGGGAGGGAGGTTGGAGAGATTCGTCCCCCAATGGCTAAAACTAACCTCCAACAGTTTTGTCAGGGGAGTCATCGAGAAGGGTTATGCGTTGGAATTCAGCAAAATTCCCCCTTCGAGATTGACAATTACCAAACTACCCAGGGACCCGGCAAAGGCACAAGCCCTGCCACTACTTATAGGAGAAATGGTAGACCAGAGGGTCTTAATTCCTGTACCAAAGCAAGAGGAAGGAAAGGGTTTATATTCGCATGTGTTTCTAGTGCAGAAACCCTCAGGAAAATTCCGCTTGATATTAAACCTGAAGCCTCTGAACGTGGCGATAAGGTACAAAAAATTTCGTATGGAGTCAATTTACTCTGTAAGGAATTTGCTCCAAAGGGATTGTTTTATGGCAACTATGGACCTAAAAGATGCCTATCTCCACATCCCCATAAGGGAGGGATCCCAGAAGCATCTACGCATAGCATTAAAGATCGGAGAAAAAATCCACCATTTTCAAAGCAGAGCTCTTCCGTTCGGACTCTCGTCGTCTCCAAGGATTTTTTCCAAAATCCTAGCAGAGGCTCTGGCTCCGCTACGACTGAGGGCCATAACTATAATCCCTTATCTAGACGACCTGCTGTTCATGGCTCCCACCAAGGAAAAACTGATCAAGGATCTAGTAGTGGCTCAGGATTTGCTTACCCATCTAGGATGGATAATCAACATCGAAAAATCAAATCTCATACCTTCACAGGAGATACTGTTCCTGGGATATATCATCCGCTCAAAAGAGCAGGTAATGATACTTCCAGAGGAGAAGATCAGGCGCATAGATCAAAGAACAGCAGAACTGCAGACCAACCTTCCAAACTCAATAAGAGAGATTATGTCAGTACTTGGGCTCATGACAGCTTCCATCCCAGCAGTTGGGTGGGCCAGATTCCATCAGAGGCCACTTCAAGCCTTCCTCCTACAGAACCTCGGGAACAGAAAACTAGAAGACAAGGTCCTTCTCCCAGTAGGAGTAAAATAAGAGCTATGGTGGTGGAGAAACCATACCAACCTAAACAAGGGACTGTCATGGACAGTTCAGATTTCATGCATCCTAACAACGGATGCCAGCAGCCGGGGATGGGGAGCCCATCTAGGGAGTTAGTGGACACAAGGAGTCTGGTCTTCTTCAGAGAGACACAATTCGTCCAATTTCAAGGAATTGAAGGCCATAGAGAGGGGAATCGCAGCCTTCCAGGAGCAACTCAGGGGCCAGCACGTACAAGCAGGGTCGGACAACATAACTTCCGTGGCATACCTAAACAAGCAGGGAGGGACCAGAAGTCCCACCTTAATGAAGGTAGCACAGGAAATCTTTCTCTGGGCAGAGAAGAATTTGTAGTCCCTCTCAGCGGTACACCTCAAGGGTACTCAGAACAACCTTGCAGACTTTTTGAGCAGACAACTGATCTCACAAGAGGAGTGGTCATTAGACCCTGGAGTCTTCTCACAGATAACATCCAGATGGGGTTATCCAGAGATCGACTTATTCGCCAACAAAGCAAACACCAAACTACCAAATTTTTGCTCGCTCAATCCTCGAGATCAGCCGCTGGCAATAGATGCGTTTCAGACCGCATGGACTTTCAGACTATGCTACGCCTTCCCCCCTTATTTCTAATCTCAAGGGTCCTAGCAAAATTCAGGACAGAACCCACTACGTTAATCCTGATTGCGCCATTCTGGCCGAAGAGGGCTTGGTTTTCACTACTATTATCCCTGACAGATCAACAACCATGGAGGTTAACCTCCAACCGGAACCTGCTGTCGCAGGGACCAGTACTTCATCCCAGGCCAGCCATGCTAAACTTGGCAGCCTGGTATCTGAATCGGACATCTTAAAATCTAGAGGGCTCTCTGACAAGGTGATCAAAACCTTGCTACAGAGCCGAAAGCCAGTCACAAGAGCTATTTACCAGAAGGTCTGGAGGAGGTTTAACTTGTGGCTGGCGCAATCCAAAAAAGGAGAGTCGGACTCGCCTACAATTCTGGAATTTCTACAGGAAGGTATTGACAAGGGCCTGTCCTTAAGCACTATTAAGGTACAGATTGCTGCCCTATCAGTTTATTTACAAACTTCCTTACAACAGGATCCCCTCATTAGCAGATTCTGCAAGGCAATTTCTAGGCTTAGACCAGTACCTTGTCGTAAGTTTCCGACTTGGGACTTATCTATCGTATTAAGGGCGCTTATTAGGGAACCCTTTGAGCCATTATCAGAGGCTTCCTTAAGAACAATTACCCTGAAGACAGTCTTTCTTATCGCTATAACCTCCGCTCGCAGAGTTAGCGAACTACAGGCCCTTTCTGTTAGAGAACCCTTCATACAGATTCTTGAGGATAGGGTCATACTCAGGACCGACCAAACGTTTATACCCAAGATCGCCTCTACCTTTCACAGAAGCCAGGACATAATACTACCCTCCTTCTGCAATAGGACATCCAATGACAAGGAAGAACAACTACACTATTTGGATGTCAGAAGGTGCCTTATTGCCTACTTAGAAGCCACAAAGGGCTTCAGAACATCTGAGTCCCTGTTTATCCTGTTCTCAGGAAAACGCAAGGGGAAGCAGGCTTCCAAAGGGACATAGCCAGATGGATCAAGATGGCTATCTCAGAGGGATACAAAATCTTGCACCTAGACCCACCAGAGGGACTCAAGGCACACTCCACAAGGGCACTAGCCACATCTTTGGCAGAAAGAGCCGGTGCTACCCCTGAGCAGATTTGCAAGGCCGCAACGTGGTCAAGCATGTCAACATTCGTCCGACACTATCGTCTGGATGTTTTGGGTAGCCAGGATCAGGTGTTTGGAAGGAAAGTCCTCCAAGCAGTGGTCCCCCCCTAAAAAGAACTGGGTGAGTACTTGTTAATCCTCTCAAGGGCTGTCCTGGAAGACGACTGGGGAAAAATCAGAGTTAGAACTTACCGGTAACTCTGTTTCCAGGAGTCTTCCAGGACAGCAGGTTCCCACCCTTTTGCTTCTACATTGATAAAATGAATTGATGTACTGTTACGTACTGTTTTAACTGTTTTTCAGCTCTGTCCTTCGGTTCTTGGATAAAACTGACCAGGTGCCTGAGGGACCGCCTTTTAAAGAGCTGATGGCAATGTGTTTCCGGTCTGGTAGGAGGAGCTCCATCTCTCAAGGGCTGTCCTGGAAGACTCCTGGAAACAGAGTTACCGGTAAGTTCTAACTGATTTTTTTTTGCCCATAAATGTTTTTTTTATTGCAAGGCACAATACAACAGTATGCAATGGGTGTATGTCACTGTAACATATGCAGACAGGGCAGCAATAAACTCTTTTGTCCCCTACATAGTTTTTTTATTGCACGACGCAATACAACAGTATGCACTGGGTGTATATCACTGTAACATATGCGGGCAGGGCAGCAATAAACTTTTTTTGCCCCTAAATGTTTTTTTTTAATGCAAGGTGCAATACAACAGTAGTCAATGGGTGTATGTCACTGTAACATGTGCGGAGAGTGCAGAAATAAACTCTTTTGTCCCCAAAATAGTTTTTTTTTATTGCAAGGCGCAATACAACAGTATGCAATGGGTGTATGTCACTGTAACATATGCGGACAGGGCAGCAATAAACTCTTTTGTCCCCTAAATATTTTTTTTATTGCATGGTGCGATACAACAGTATGCAATGGGTGTATGGCACTGTAACATATGCAGACAGGGCAGCAATAAACTCTTTTGTCCCCTAAATAGTTTTTTCTATTGCAAGGCACAATACAACAGTATGCAATGGGTGTATCTCACTGTAACATATGCGGACAGGGCAGCAATAAACTCTTTTGTCCCCTAAATAGTTTTTTTATTGCACGACGCAATACAACAGTATGCAATGGGTGTATATCACTGTAACATATGTGGGCAGGGCAGCAATAAACTTTTTTTGCCCCTAAATGTTTTTTTTTTAATGCAAGGTGCAATACAACAGTAGTCAATGGGTGTATGTTACTGTAACATGTGCGGACAGTGCAGAAATAAACTCTTTTGTCCCCAAAATAGTTTTTTTTTATTGCAAGGCGCAATACAACAGTATGCAATGGGTGTATGTCACTGTAACATATGCGGACAGGGCAGCAATAAACTCTTTTGTCCCCTAAATATTTTTTTTATTGCACGGTGCGATACAACAGTATGCAATGGGTGTATGGCACTGTAACATATGCAGACAGGGCAGCAATAAACTCTTTTGTCCCCTAAATAGTTTTTTCTATTGCAAGGCACAATACAACAGTATGCAATGGGTGTATCTCACTGTAACATATGCGGACAGGGCAGCAATAAACTCTTTTGTCCCCTAAATAGTTTTTTTATTGCACGGTGCAATACAACGGTATGCAATGGGTGTATGTCACTGTAACATATACAGAAAGGGCCGCAAAATACTTTTTTTTCCCCTAAATAGTTTTTTTATTGCAAGGCGCAATACAACAGTATGCAATGGGTGTATGTCACTGTAACATATGTAGACAGGGCTGCAATCAACTTTTTTTGCCCCTAAATGTTGTTTTTATTGCAAGGCACAATACAACAGTATGCAATGGGTGTATGTCACCATAACATATGCAGACAGGGCAGCAATAAACTCCTTTGTCCCCTAAATAGTTTTTTATTGCACTACGCAATACAACAGTATGCAATGGGTGTATGTCACTGTAACATATGTGGACAGGGCATCAATAAACTTTTTTTGCCCCTAAATGTTTTTTTTTTTGCAAGGCGCAATACAACAGTATGCAATGGGTGTATGTCACTGTAACATATGCGGACAGGGCATCAATAAACTTTTTTGTCCCCTAAATAGTTTTTTTTATTGCACAGCGCGATACAACAGTATGCAATGGGTGTATGTCACTGAAACATATGCAGACAGGGCAGCAATAAACTCTTTTGTCCCCTAAATAGTTTTTTTCATTGCAAGGCACAATACAACAGTATGCAATGGGTGTATCTCACTGTAACATATGCGGACAGGGCCGCAATCAACTTTTTTTGTCCCCTAAATAGTTTTTTTTATTGCAAGGCGCAATACAACAGTATGCAATGGGTGTATGTCACTGTAACATATGCGGACAGGGCAGCTTTTTTTGTCCCCTAAATAGTTATTTTATTGCAAGGCACAATTCAACAGTATGAAATGGGTGTATGTCACTGTAACATATGCAGACAGGGCCGCAATCAACTTTTTTTGCCCCTAAAGGTTTTTTTTTATTGCAAGGCACAATACAGTATGCAATGGGTGTATGTCACTGTATCATATGCGGACAGGGCAGCAATAAACTCTTTTGTCCCCTAAATAGTTTTTTTTATTGCACGGCGCAATACAACAGTATGCAATGGGTGTATGTCACTGTAACATATACAGACAGTGCCGCAATCAACTTTTTTTGCCCCTAAATGTTTTTTTTTTATTGCAAGGTGCAATACAACAGTATGCAATGGGTTTATGTCACTGTAACATATGCAGACAGGGCCGCAAACAACTTTTTTGTCCCCTAAATAGTTTTTTTATTGCAAGGCACAATACAACAGTATGCAATGGCTGTATCTCACTGTAACATATGCAGACAGGGCTGCAATCAACTTTTTTTGCCCCTAAATGTTTTTTTTATTGCAAGGCACAATACAACAGTATGCAATGGGTGTATGTCACTGTAACATATGCAGACAGGGCAGCAATAAACTCTTTTGTCCCCTAAATAGTTTTTTTTTATTGCAAGGAGCAATACAATAGTATGCAATGGGTGTATGTCACTGTAACATATGCAGGCAGGGCAGCAATAAACTCTTTTGTCCCCTAAATCGTTTTTTTTTTTATTGTACGGCGCAATACAACAGTATGCAATGGGTGTATGTCACTGTAACATATACAGACAGGGCCGCAGTCATCTTTTATGCCCCTAAATGGTATTTTTATTGCAAGGCACAATACGACAGTTTGCAATGGGTGTATGTCACTGTAACATATGCGGACAGGGCAGCAATAAACTCTTTTTTCCCCAAATTAGTTTTTTTTTAATTTCACGGCGCAATACAACAGTATACATTGGGTGTATGTCACTGTAACATATGCAGACAGGGCCGCAAACAACTTTTTGTCCCCTAGATAGTTTTTTTATTGCAATGCGCAATACAACAGTATGCAATGGGTGTATCTCACTGTAACATATGCGGACAGGGCAGCGATAAACTCTTTTGTCCCCTAAATATATATTTTTTTATTGCAAGGTGCAATACAACAGTATTCAATGGGTGTATCTCACTGTAACATATGCAGACAGGGCCACAATCTACTTTTTTTGCCCCTAAATGTTGTTTTTTTACTGCAAGGAGCAATACAACAGTATGCAATGGGTGTATGTCACTGTAACATATGCAGGCAGGCAGCAATAAACTCTTTTGTCCCCTAAATAGTTTTTTTTATTGCACGGAGCAATACAACAGTATGCAATGGGTGTATGTCACTGTAACATATGCGGACAGGGCAGCAATAAACTCTTTTGTCCCCTAAATAGTTTTTTTTTATTGCACGGCGCAATACAACAGTATGCAATGGGTGTATGTCACTGTAACATATGCAGACAGGGCTCTAATCAACTTTTTTTGCCCCTAAATGTTTTTTTTTTTTTATTGCAAGGCACAATACATCAGTATGCAATGGGTGTATGTCACTGTAACATATGCGGACAGGGCAGCAATAAACTCTTTTGTCCCCTAAAACCTTTTTTTTCATTGCAAGGCGCAATACAATAGGGATTATCGAACGGTTCGGGTCGACCATCGGTTCGACCCGAACATTGGCTGTTCGGGGTTCGGCCGAATTCCGAACTTTTTGCTGAAAAATGAAAAAACAAAATTAAACCCGCGCTACACAACGTGAAAATTATTAATATGAATAAGGTAATGAGCAGCTGCTGCAGACTCTAAGAAAGTTCTTAGGAAAATGTGATAAAAACGAATTTATGCAGCGCTAGCTTCAATAAAGTGATAAGTGCTGTGATATATAAACAATATTCAATAATTTATAAAGTGCATAGTAAAGATCATATACACAAAGTGCTAAGTGCTAAAAAATATATGCAATATCCAATAAATTATAAAGTGCATGTATACACATAAGTGGTTAGATATACTCCAAAAGAATATTCAGTGCTTGAAACAAAAAGTCCTTATGGTGATCCAATTAAGGTGCCAAGGTGCCAAAAATAATTCAGGTGCTTGCAAAGTGACAAGGTGCCCCTCAAGGTTCCCCACTCACCAGATTGCAGATAAATTAAGACCTTCAAGATTATTGCACATTGCCCAGGATCTTTAAGGACCAGAACTTCTCCTGTGTAGCCTTCACACTTGTTGGGTCAGCTTCCGCATGGTGACAGTTAAAATCAGGCTCATCACATAGTAAGGGCTTGCAATGGACAGTCTCACAACAACAGGAAACCTCAGACCAAGATAGAAGTATTGGATGGATGGATGGATGGATGGATGGATACACTATTTGTTGTGCCCTCCTGGCACTGGGCAATTCGGCAGTACAAAATCGTTTTTTTGGGTCTTAGGAAGATATTCTCCGGGGAGCTGCCTGAGGACGCTCGTTAAGCGAAATGCATTGTGGTCAATGCTAACCCGGAAGTAACACACAGAGGCATTCGGAACAGAGGCTGGGATACACATCCACCGCCGCAATACAAAGAAGGGGGAAAGGAGATACAGGGTGCTGCAGATCCCCGGAGAATATCTTCCTAAGACCCAAAAAAACGATTTTGTACTGCCGAATTGCCCAGTGCCAGGAGGGCACAACAAATAGTGTATCCATCCATCCATCCATCCAATACTTCTATCTTGGTCTGAGGTTTCCTGTTGTTGTGAGACTGTCCATTGCAAGCCCTTACTATGTGATGAGCCTGATTTTAACTGTCACCATGCGGAAGCTGACCCAACAAGTGTGAAGGCTACACAGGAGAAGTTCTGGTCCTTAAAGATCCTGGGCAATGTGCAATAATCTTGAAGGTCTTAATTTATCTGCAATCTGGTGAGTGGGGAACCTTGAGGGGCACCTTGTCACTTTGCAAGCACCTGAATTATTTTTGGCACCTTGGCACCTTAATTGGATCACCATAAGGACTTTTTGTTTCAAGCACTGAATATTCTTTTGGAGTATATCTAACCACTTATGTGTATACATGCACTTTATAATTTATTGGATATTGCATATATTTTTTAGCACTTAGCACTTTGTGTATATGATCTTTACTATGCACTTTATAAATTATTGAATATTGTTTATATATCACAGCACTTATCACTTTATTGAAGCTAGCGCTGCATAAATTCGTTTTTATCACATTTTTGCTGAAAAAGTTTGGAATTCGGCAACCAGAGCCGACCAAAATGCAATGGTACAGGAAATGGGCTTTAAAAGCCCGTGATTGGACCAGAACCATCAGTAAAATGCAATTGAGGGGGCAGGAGAATGCTAGGAATGTGATTGGAGTGACTAGGTGGTCCATAGGCCAATCATTAGTGAATAGGCCCCCCAGTATATAAGATAGCCCCTGCCAAATTCCTAGCATTGTAATACAGGGACATGGAAGAGAGTGGAAGCAGTTCTGTTACTTCTGCTACAAAGTGTCATTTAGCAATTATTAGTTTGAGGAAAGGGATATCTAGTGTAGTTAGGGTGCTATTTTCCACTATAGTTAGTTTTAATAATCTAGTTTCTGTAGGGAAAGTTTTAAGTGTAAAGGGACCGTAGTGTAGTTTAGGGTTAACTGACACTGACTGCTATGGCTGGGTGACAAAACCCTTCCATATCAGGGTGACCGCTATAGAGAAAAGATTGTTTCTCTTAGGTCACTTTCAGAACAGCGATATGGCTTCTCCCCTGTCAGCCTGCTTTTTGCTGCAGGCGTTTATAGGGTTTTTTTGAGGACATTTTTGGAGTCAGGCATGACATCTGAACTTCTGTGTAGGGGTGTATATACATACACCCATGTCTGTATATATACACATACACATATATAGGTGTGATAGGAGTGGAGACATATGCTTGCGCTAATGAAATAATGAACACCAATATGTCTCCGCTCCTATCACACCTATATGTGTGTATGTGTAAAATACATATAAGTGTGTGTGTATATATATATACCCCTATACAGAAGTTCAGATGTTTTGCCTGCCTCCAAAGACCCACAAAAAATGCCCAAAAAAAACGCCTGCAACAACACACCTGGGCATTTTTTTTTGGCGCAGGCATTTTTTTGGGCATTTTTTGTGGGTCTTTGGAGGCAGGCAAAATATCTGAACTTCTGTATAGGGGTATATATATACACACACACTTATATGTATATATACACATACACATATATAGGTGTGAAAGTAGCAAAACACTATACTTGCGCTAATGAAATAATTAACACCAATATGTCTCCACTCCTATCACACCTATATATGTGTATGTGTAAATTACATATAAGTGTGTGTGTATATATACCCCTATACAGAAGTTCAGATGTTTTGCCTGCCTCCAAAGACCCCCCAAAAATGCCAAAAAAAAACGCCTGCAATAACACACCTGGGCGTTTTTTTTGGCGCAGGCGTTTTTTTGGGCATTTTTTATGGGGTCTTTGGTGGCAGGCAAAACATCTGAACTTCTGTATAGGGGTATATATATACACACACTTATATGTATTTTACACATACACATATATAGGTGTGATAGGAGTGGAGACATATTGGTGTTAATTATTTCATTTGCGCAAGTATAGTGTTCTGCTACTTTCACACCTATATATGTGTATGTGTATATATACATATAAGTGTGTGTGTATATATACCCCTATACAGAAGTTCAGATGTTTTGCCTGCCTCCAAAGACCCCATAAAAAATGCTCAAAAAAACGCCTGCGCCACACAAAAATGCCCAGGTGTGTTATTGCAGGGGTTTTTTTTGGGCATTTTTTGGGGGTCTTTGGAGGCAGGCAAAACATCTGAACTTCTGTATAGGGGTATATATACACACACACTTATATCTATTTTACACATACACATATATAGGTGTGATAGGAGCAGAGACCTATTGGTGTTAATTATTTTATTAGCGCAAGTATAGTGTTCTGCTACTTTCACACCTATATATGTGTATGTGTATATATACATATAAGTGTGTGTGTATATATACCCCTATACAGAAGTTCAGATGTTTTGCCTTCCTCCAAAGACCCCCCAAAAAAATGCCCAAAAAAACGCCTGCGTCAAAAAAAAAAACGCCCAGGTGTGTTATTGCAGGGGTTTTTTTTGGGCATTTTTTGTGGGTCTTTGGAGGCAGGCAAAACATCTGAACTTCTGTATTGGGGTATATATACACACACACTTATATGTATTTTACACATACACATATATAGGTGTGATAGGAGCGGAGACATATTGGTGTTAATTATTTCATTAGCGCAAGTATAGTGTTATGCTACTTTCACACCTATATATGTGTATGTGTAAAATACATATAAGTGTGAGTGTATATATACCCCTACACAGAAGTTCTGATGTTATGCCTGCCTCCAAAAACCCCCAAAAAATGCCCAAAAAAACGCTTGCTACAAAACCGGCAAGGTGTGAAAATAGCGGAGCCATATCCCTGTTCTATATTAATTCTAATACAAACAACCTTTTTTTCTGGTTCTGGACATGCTACAGTGCTGAAACTTCACAGGTACACTTTTTAGACGCCCCAGACACTAAATCCAAAGAAATTTCATTTTTTTTTTTCAATATTTTTTTCAATAATTGGCTCTCTATCAAAAATTACAATTTTTAAGAACTTTTTTGTGTAATTAATAGTCCCTGGGGCATGACCCAGAACCCTAGGCACTTTTTAGGAGCATTTATTGGGTTTTAGGGCTTCAAAATTGTGCTTTTTGATTACCGAAGTTCGGGGTCCCATTGATTTCAATGGGGTTCTGAAATCCGGGCCGAACTTTTGGGAAGTTCGGGTGTTCTGGTCGAACCGAACTTTTGGAAAGTTCGATCATCCCTGCAATACAACAGTATGCAATGGTTGTATGTCACTGTAACATATGCGGACAGGGCAGCAATAAACTCTTTTGTCTCCTAAATCGTGTTTTTTTATTGCACGGCGCAATACAACAGTATGCTATGGGTGTATCTCACTGTAATGTATGAATGAAAAACTGAAAAATATTTTTTTACCCTAAATACTGTAAAATAATTATTTTCCCCTCACATTGGTGCTTTTTGAAGAGCAGGTTAGAAAAGCAAATCTGTCTGACATACAGTCTTTAAAGTAAAATATGAAGGAAAAACATCGTTCACTGCACCCCACAAAATCAAATTAATGTAGATCGCTGTATGATAAAGCAGATTGTTCCTCCTATGCTTTCCCTACAAACAATCTCTCAAGCCTAGCCCTGTAGTAAAGTCCTATCTCTCCCTCAGCAGCAGCAGTCAGGAACCTCTCCCTACAGTAGTATTAGCAGAGTGACGCGCGGCGCTGTGTGACTCTAGCTTATATAGAGTCTGGGTCACATGCTGCACTGGCCTATCACAGCCATGCCATTAGTAGACATGGCTGTGATGACTTCTAGGGTACACTAGTTAAACGCTTGCTGATTGGCTGCCTTGCACCTGTTGAAAGCGCACCATTAAAACCACGCCAAAACATTAAAATAACGTTACTGAACAACGGACAGTACCCGAACATATAGTGAAATGTCCGGGTTCGGGTCCGGGTACCGAATACCCAAACGTCCGGTACGAACATGAACAATACAGTCCGGGTTCGCTCAACCCTACTGGAAACCATATTTCGCCATAAACTGGGAAATTTAGGAAGCGGCATTGACTATTGTGAGCAAACTCCACCCAAGGTAACCAGTGGTGACCAGTTGATATGGTGGTCAGAAATATAGCAACGTTGAAAATGCTCCAAGGCTTGGATGGCTCATTCTGCAGCCCTATTGGACTGTGGGTTATACGCAGAGTAAAAGGAAAGCTGAATTCTCAACTTGCACAAAAGGCTTGCCAATCCTGGACACCAGCTGGCTACCTGTCATGTACCTGATCCGAGGCCGAGATGCAGAGAGGGCTCCCCTTGTGGCTGTGTGCGGCACACCCCTGGGGTAGAGACAGGGCAACAATGGTAGACAGGCGGTCTCTAGCAGAATGCTGGGCAGGAATACACTGGACAGTCCAAGGAGGAACCAGGAACAACCAGGCATTAGTTGTAAGACCGGCCGGGGGTCAAACACAGTGCTCGGCAGGAAGCTGCAACAGGTGCAAGTCAAAGGTATAGCAGGATGGCCAGGAGCAGACAAGTCCGTGGGAAAGCCGAGATCAGGTATTGGAGGGCAGGTAGACAGGAAGTAAGTCCGTGGGCCAAGCCGAGGTCAGATAACAGGAGAGCCAAACTGGAGCAGGGATGGTCAGATGAAGCCAAGGGTCAAAGCCAAGAGGGAGAGCAGACAGGTCAGGAACAAGCCGGGTCAAACTGGAATCCAGGAAGTAGCAAATGCTTAGGACACAGGAGGAGCTGAAGACAATCCAGCAATTTGATGGACTGAGCAAAGTCCTTTTAAAGGCCAGTGAATGAGTCTATGGCCTGAGTCCATTGCAGCCATTGGAAGTACTGGCGGAGTTGCCAGTTGCAGCACAGCCATTGCTCTGACACTACCCCTGTACAAGATGATAACCTTGGATAGTCCATGTAACCGAAAGATCTCCCAAGTGTAAATGGATGCCAGTTCTTTGGATGTAGGCAACTTCTTAAGTGGAATACAGTGAGTCATCTTTAGGAACCAGTCAACCACCATAAGGATAACTGTGTTGCCCTGGGAGTTAGGTAACTCCTCAATAAAATCCATAGACAAATGTGTCCAAGGCCTCTGGGTATGGGTTGTAAGAGGCCCACTGGAAGGGGTCATGGTGTCTTACTCTGAGCACACACAGATAAAGTGGCTACAAAGGCAGTTACATCAGCACGGAGACTAGGCCAACAGAATTGTTGAGAAATAGACCAGATGAGCTAATTATTCCCTGGGTGACCAGCTGCCTTGGGAGAATGGTATGTCGGAAGCAAAGCAGTGCGGAGATTCGCATACTTAGGCCACAAGGGCAGAGGAGGGGAGAAAGCGGGACTTTGATGACGCCAAGACAAAATATACAATTATATAGAAAAAATATTTTTATTAAACAATACAAGTTTTAGTGGTAACAAACCACATTAAAATAACCCCAAATATGGGAGTAGATAGGAAACATATAAACTCATGTATCGTGTCACAACATAAACTCATGTAACATGTCACAACATAGACTTGACAATATGGATGCACATCAATGTGCAATCCCAAATAATTTTGTCCAAAGCCTTGTTTGTACTTGCTAGTCTTCCTCAGGAGAATACTGGACATTGAAGTCACATATGTTGCTTATATTTTTAGAAGAAAAAAACTCATTCAGAGAATATACATACATCACAAATCATAGCAGAGAACATACAATATCAAAAAGTTTTTTTAACAAATAAACAACAAGGTTGTAAAAAATAACAAATACCAAATTGTGCTTGGGATCCAACCATAGAGTGGACCAAGATGGAACTGCCCTCCATTAGCCTACATGGTCCCAAGTACAAGGGACAAAAAGATAGCAGCCCAAATCCGTGCACCCATATTAAATATCTTATTGTATAGTTATTACAGATTATGTGCAGCTTATAGAGCCGCATATACATATATTTACAGAAAGGTTGCAAAGTCCCTGATAATAGGTCCCAACTATTATAGTATAAAATATATAAACAATTTAGAGTTGTCACATATCTGTGTGTGAAGACCAGCACATAAAGCAAAACTGCCTTTCTAACACATGAGTGGGGTTGTATCTCTGATGAAAACCAGATAAGGCCCCAAGTTTTCCCAGAAGAAGGAACACCCTTACTTGGAGTATATAACAGACAATGAATCAACCAAACACTTCACAAACATAGTGTCATAAAGAGCATAAAAATAATATCCAGAGAAAGTAATAGGTATAAGACAGTTGTTCTTACCAATATAGCTGGTGATCATACACAGGCATCAACGACATGCACTAATGCACTGCAATATACTACAGTAAACATGCACCACTGAAATATACTGCTTTAAACGTGCAGTAACACACTGCAATTTACTGCAATAAACCTGCAATAACACACTGAAATATACTGTGTACAGTGCAATAACACACTGCAATATTCTGCAGTAAATGTGCAATAATGCACTGAAATATACTGCATTAAACCTGCACTAATGCACTGCAATATATTGCAGTAAACATGCACTAACGTAGTGAAATATTCTACGTTAAACGTTCACTAACGACTGAAATATACCGCAGTAAACATGCACCAACGCACTGAAGTATACTATGTTAAAAGTGCATGAATGCACTGCAATATACTGCTGTAAATGTGCACTAACGCAGGTAAATATTCTGCTTTAAACATGCACTAACGCACTGCAATATACTACGGTACACATGCACCAATGCAATGAAATATACTGTGTTAAATGTATACTAACACACTGCAATATGCTGTGGTAAATGTGCACCAATGCACTGAAATAAACTGCATTAAATGTGCACTGTGATATACTGCAGTAAACGTGCAATACCGCAACAAAATATACTGTTTGCATGAATCTAAAATGCTATGTTGGAAGCATTTCCAATGTTTCTTCACAATAACATAAGGTAAGTGGGCCTTTATGGGTAAAATAGTGCAAAATCTATATAACCCTTTGTTTAGCCACCACCAGAAAGCTCTAATAATCATGCCTATAGAGAAGAGTGGGTTAAAAAAAATGTGACCTAGGGGGCAGAAGGAAGAGATCAGTATCAGAACATGATGAATTGTATCTAATAGCACTAAAGAGTGAGATAAAGTAGGTGCTAAGATTGGTGGGGGTCTCTTAGTAAGGCACCACATCAGATAATCTAAGGTATATCCTGGAGTAGCCTGTCTCTCCATCTGAATCCAGTCTAGTTTAGCCAATCTAGAAAATACCATCGAAATCTGAGCAAGTTGAGCCAACTAATAGTACAACAAAAGATTGAGCAGCCCAAGGCTCCCTGAGCCTTAGGGGTAAACAAAATTGTTTTAGAGAGGCAGTGACCTTTGCTGGTCAATAGGGATGATCGAACGGTTTGGGTCGACGATCGGTTCGGCCCGAACATTGGGTTTTCCTGGTTCGGCCGAAATTAGAACTTTTTGCCCAAAAAGTTCGGAATTCGGCAACCAGAACCGCCCAAAATGCAATGCTTCAGGAAATGGGCTTTAAAAGCCCGTGATTGGACCAGAACCATTAGCAAAAGCCAATTGAGGGGGCAGGAGAATGCTAGGAATGTGATTGGAGTGACTAGGGGGTCCCTAGACCAATCATTAGTGAATACGCCCCCCAGTATATAAGATCGCCCCCGCCATATTCCTAGCATTGTTATACTGGACATGGAAGAGAGTGGAAGCAGTTCTGTTAATTTTACTTTAAAAGTGTCATTTAGCTATTTTTAGTGTGAGGAAAGGGATATCTAGTGTAGTTAGAGTGCTCCTTTACACTTAAGTTAGCTTCAAAAATTTAGTTTCTGTAGGGAAAGTGTTAAGTGTAAGGGGACCGTAGTGTAGTGTAGGGTTAACTGGCAGTGACTGCTATGGCAGGGTGACAAAACCCTTCCATAGCAGGGTGACCGCTATACAGAAAAGATAATTTTTCTGAATAGCTTTGGCACACCCATATGGCTTCTCACCAGCCAAGCATTTTTTATGCTGCAGGGGCTGCCACTGCCAGTGCTTTTTTGAGGACATGTTTGATGTCAGACATGACATCTGAACATGTGTATAGGGGGTATATATAGACATATATGTCTGAATATATACCCCTAGACATATATAGGTGTGATAGTAGCAGAAATAAATGCTTGCGCTAATGAAATCATTTACAGTAATATATTTCTGCTACTATCACACCTATATATGTCTAGGGGTATATATTCAGACATATATGTCTATATATACCCCCTATACACATGTTCAGTAGTGATGTCGCGAACCTAAAATTCGCCGTTCGCGAACGGCGAACGCGAACATCGGCAAATGTTCGCGAACCGGCGAACCGGGCGAACCGCCATAGACTTAAATAGGCAGGCGAATTTTAAAACACACAGGGACTCTTTCTGGCCACAATAGTGATGGAAAAGTTGTTTCAAGGGGACTAACACCTGGACTGTGGCATGCCGGAGAGGGATCACGCAAAAAAAAGTTCTTAAAAATTATAATTTTTTGATAGAGAGCCAATTATTGGAAAAATTAAAAAAAAAATAAAAATAAAAAATTTCTTTGGATTTAGCATCTGGGGGGTCTAAAAAGTGTACCTGTGAAGTTTCAGCTCTGTAGCATGTCCAGAACCCCTAAAAAACAGCATTTGTCTTATATTTTCAGGAATATGGCTTCTCTGCGGCTGGCTTTTTCTCTTGCAGGCATTTATCGGGCATTTTTTTAGGCAGGCATGTCATTTTTTGTATTTAGTGTCTGGGGGGTCTAAAAAGTGTACCTGTCAAGTTTCAGCTCTGTAGCATGTCCAGAACCCCTAAAAAACAGCATTTTTCTTATATTTTCAGGAATATGGCTTCTCTGCGGCTGGCTTTTTCTCTTGCAGGCATTTAGCGGGCATTTTTTTAGGCAGGCATGTAATTTTTTGTATTTAGTGTCTGGGGGCTCTAAAAAGTGTACCTGTCAAGTTTCAGCTCTGTAGCAATGTCCAGAACCCCTAAAAAACAGCATTTTTCTTATATTTTCAGGAATATGGCTTCTCTGCGGCTGGCTTTTTTTCTTGCAGGCATTTAGCGGGCATTTTTTTAGGCAGGCATGTCATTTTTTGTATTCAGTGTCTGGGGGGTCTAAAAAGTGTACCTGTCAAGTTTCAGCTCTGTAGCATGTCCAGAACCCCTAAAAAACAGCATTTTTATTATATTTTCAGTAATACGGCTTCTCTGCGGCTGGCTTTTTCTCTTGCAGGCATTTATCGGGCATTTTTTTAGGCAGGCATGTCATTTTTTGTATTTAGTGTCTGGGGGGTCTAAAAAGTGTACCTGTCAAGTTTCAGCTCTGTAGCATGTCCAGAACCCCTAAAAAACAGCATTTTTATTATATTTTCAGGAATACCGCTTCTCTGCGGCTGGCTTTTTCTCTTGCAGGCATTTAGCGGGCATTTTTTTAGGCAGGCATGTCATTTTTTGTATTTAGTGTCTGGGGGGGTCTAAAAAGTGTACCTGTCAAGTTTCAGCTCTGTAGCATGTCCAGAACCCCTAAAAAACAGCATTTTTATTATATTTTCAGTAATACGGCTTCTCTGCGGCTAGCTTTTTCTCTTGCAGGCATTTCTCGGGCATTTTTTTAGGCAGACATGTCATTTTTTGTATTTAGTGTCTGGGGGGTCTAAAAAGTGTACCTGTCAAGTTTCAGCTCTGTAGCATGTCCAGAACCCCTAAAAAACAGCATTTTTATTATATTTTCAGGAATACGGCTTCTCTGC
This sequence comes from Pelophylax lessonae, assembly GCF_965119305.1. Taxonomy (NCBI): domain Eukaryota; kingdom Metazoa; phylum Chordata; class Amphibia; order Anura; family Ranidae; genus Pelophylax; species Pelophylax lessonae. The sequence goes on from NC_138770.1 coordinate 444,877,681, forward strand.
GGCTGGCTTTTTCTCTTGCAGGCATTTATCGGGCATTTTTTTAGGCAGGCATGTCATTTTTTGTATTTAGTGTCTGGGGTGTCTAAAAAGTGTACCTGTCAAGTTTCAGCTCTGTAGCATGTCCAGAACCCCTAAAAAACAGCATTTTTCTTATATTTTCAGGAATACGGCTTCTCTGCGGCTGGCTTTTTCTCTTGCAGGCATTTAGCGGGCATTTTTTTTAGGCAGGCATGTCATTTTTTGTATTTAGTGTCTGGGGGGTCTAATAAGTGTACCTGTCAAGTTTCAGCTCTGTAGCATGTCCAGAACCCCTAAAAAACAGCATTTTTCTTATATTTTCAGGAATACGGCTTCTCTGCGGCTGGCTTTTTCTCTTGCAGGCATTTAGTGGGCATTTTTTTAGGCAGGCATGTAATTTTTTGTATTTAGTGTCTGGGGGGTCTAAAAAGTGTACCTGTCAAGTTTCAGCTCTGTAGCATGTCCAGAACCCCTAAAAAACAGCATTTTTCTTATATTTTCAGGAATATGGCTTCTCTGCGGCTGGCTTTTTTTCTTGCAGGCATTTAGCGGGCATTTTTTTAGGCAGGCATGTCATTTTTTGTATTTAGTGTCTGGGGGGTCTAAAAAGTGTACCTGTCAAGTTTCAGCTCTGTAGTATGTCCACAACAACCCAAAAAAACAGCATTTTTATTATGATTTTTAGTAGAAAACTAATGCAGTGTCTTTCCAGCTGTCTTTTTTTCTTTCTGGCAAGCTGAAATATGATATGCCAAGGCAAATATGCCTATCAGTTGAGCTATGACACAGACAACACTGCACACATGGGGAAATATGTAAAACAAAAAACAGGAAAAGGAAATTAGGTGACGGTCACAAAACATGATATTGTGATTGGCCAAATAAAAAGTCGCCTCGCGATGAGGTCGCGCCAAAGTCGCGCTAAGTTGCGCCAAAGTCGCACTGAAAGCGACGCTACTTTAGTGGTAGCGGCAGTGTAAACCAGCACTAAAACATCCAGTGTGTGAATACGATCAGGTATGATGTTTTATCGGTCAAGTAATGTAAGGGTTACGCCCGTCGCCCGCTTCACAGTGACAGACCAAACTCTGACAGACCAAACTCCCCGTTTAACAGTCAGTCAGTCCATTTGCACAACCGCAAACTCCCCATTTGCACAAGGTTGGATACCAAGCTAGCCATGTCCCGTTCCTTGTCCTCACTGACATCATTGAAGGTCTCTTCCTCCACCCAGCCACATACAACACCAAGGGTCCCCGAAAGGTGAGAACAAGCCCCCTGGGACGCCTGCTGTGGCTGGTATTCCACCTCCTCAAAGCCACCTTCCTCCTCTGACTTCTCTTCTTCAGACTCCTCTCTCTGCGTTGCCACAGGTCCAGCAATTGACAACGACAAGGCTGCTTCTGGTGGTGATGAGGACCACAACTCTTCCTCTTCATGCTCATCTACAGCCTGATCCAGTACTCTTCGCAGGGCACGCTCCAGAAAAAACGCATATGGGATGAGGTCGATGATGTTGCCTTGGGTTCGACTGACCACCAGGGTTGTCATCTCCGCAAAAGGACGCATGAGCCTACAGCCATTGTTCATGAGCATTCAGTAACGCGGCCAAAAAATACCCAGCTCCGCAGAAAGAATGAAAGAAAATGAATGGTTTTTTTTGAAAAATTATCCTGCGGATCGCTTTTGGTCTGTACACAATGAAGCAACGACCTTATCATCTGGGGTGGGCCAACACAATCCTAGAGGTGATCGCTTCATTGTGATACGCAAGCCCCTTCACCACGACAAGGTAACGATCACGAAGGGGAAATGACACATGTATGTGCCTTTTTTTTTGTTTTTTGTTTTTTTGCAGCCACAGTGTAGAACCAGAGGCCAGAAAAATTAGGCATGTACACATGCATGAAAAAGTAGGTATTGTTGCAGCCGCTGCTGTAGCAGCGGCCTGAAAAATTGAGGTTTTAAGGCAGAAAGTGCACTAAAACATTGCGGCTTGAACCGTAGTTGGTGGCGGAGACGTCACGTAAGTCATCCGGCATGCAGAGAATGATTATATACAGCAGCGTGTGGACCATTTTTAGGCCAAGGCATCTCAGTCATCACCAGGCCTTTTTTAGTCAAATGCATCCCCCACTGTCAGTCCCTTCGGGATCCATGCCTCATTCATCTTAATAAACGTGAGGTAATCAAGACTTTTTTGACCTAGGCGACTTCTCTTCTCAGTGACAATACCTCCTGCTGCGCTGAAGGTCCTTTCTGACAGCACACTTGAAGCGGGGCAGGCCAGAAGTTCAATGGCAAATTGGGATAGCTCAGGCCACAGGTCAAGCCTGCACACCCAGTAGTCAAGGGGTTCATCGCTCCTCAGAGTGTCGATATCTGCAGTTAAGGCAAGGTAGTCTGCTACCTGTCGGTCGAGTCGTTCTCTGAGGGTGGACCCCGAAGGGCTGTGGCGATGCATAGGACTAAAAAAGCTCCGCATGTCCTCCATCAACAAGACGTCTGTAAAGCGTCCTGTCCTTGCCGGCGTGGTTGTGGTGGTAGGAGGAGGATTACTTTCACCTCTTCCCCTGTTGGATTCCCGTTGTGCTGTGACATCACCCTTATACGCTGTGTAAAGCATAGTTTTTAACTTATTTTGTAGCTGCTGCATCCTTTGCGACTGTCGGTAATTGGGTAACATATCACAGACTTTCTGCTTATACCGGGGGTCTAGTAGCGTGGCCACCCAGTACAGGTCGTTCTCCTTCAGCCTTTTTATACGAGGGTCTCTCAACAGGCATGACAGCATGAAAGACCCCATTTGCACAAGGTTGGATGCCGAGCTACTCATGTCCAATTCCTCGTCCTCACTGATGTCATTGAAGGTGTGTTCTTCCCCCCAGCCACGTACAACACCACGGGTACCAGATAGGTGACAACGAGCACCCTGGGATGCCTGCTGTGGTTGGTGTTCCTCCTCCTCAAAGCCACATTCCTCCTCTGACTCCTCTTCCTCACACTCCTCTTCCAGTGTTGCCGCAGGTCCAGCAATAGATGGTAAGGCTGTTTCTGGTGGTGGTGATGGTGACCACAACTCTTCCTCTTCCTCTTCACGCTCATCTACGGCCTGATCCAGCACTCTTCGCAGGGCACGCTCCAGGAAAAAAACATATGGGATGATGTCGCTGATGGTGCCTTCAGTGCGACTCACTAGGTTTGTCACCTCCTCAAAAGGACGCATGAGCCTACAGGCATTGCGCATGAGCGTCCAGTAACGTGGCAAAAAAATACCCAGCTCCGCAGAGGCTGTCCTAGCACCCCGGTCATACAAATACTCGTTGACCGCTTTTTCTTGTTGGAGCAGGCGGTCGAACATTAGCAGTGTTGAATTCCAACGTGTCGGGCTGTCGCAAATCAAGCGCCTCACTGGCATGTTGTTTCGCCGCTGAATATCTGCAAAGTGCGCCATGGCCGTGTAGGAACGCCTGAAATGGCCACACACCTTCCTGGCCTGCTTGAGGACGTCCTGTAAGCCTGGGTACTTCTGCACAAAACGTTGCACAATCAGATTCAACACATGTGCCATGCACGGCACATGTGTCAACTTGCCCAAATTCAATGCCGCCAACAAATTGCTCCCGTTGTCACACACCACTTTGCCGATCTCCAGTTGGTGCGGGGTCAGCCACTGATCCACCTGTGCGTTCAGGGCGGACAGTAGTGCTGGTCCGGTGTGACTCTCTGCTTTCAGGCAAGTCAACCCCAAGACAGCGTGACACTGTCGTATCCGGCATGTGGAATAGCCCCTGGGGAGCTGGGGGGGTGCAGTTGGTGTGGAGCAAGACGCAACAGCAGAAGAGGACTCAGCCGAGGAGGTTAGCAAAGAGGATGGAGTAGGAGGAGTAGAGGAGGTGGCAGCAGGCCTGCCTGCAAGTCGTGGCGGTGTCACCAACTCCTCTGCAGCAGAGACACGCATTCCATGCTTGGCAGCCGCCAGCAGGTTTACCCAATGCGCAGTGTACGTTATATACCTGCCCTGACCGTGCTTTGCAGACCAGCTATCAGTGGTCAGATGGACCCTTGCCCCAACACTGTGTGCCAGACATGACATGATTTCCTTTTCCACAATAGAGTACAGGTTGGGGATTGCCTTTTGTGAAAAATAATTTCGGCCGGGTACCTTCCACTGCGGTGTCCCAATAGCGACAAATTTTTTGAAGGCCTCAGACTCCACCAGCTTGTATGGTAAAAGCTGGCGGGCTAAGAGTTCCGACAGGCCAGCTGTCAGACGCCGGCAAGGGGGTGACTCTGCGAGATTGGCTTTTTACGCTCAAACATTTCCTTGACAGACACCTGACTGTGGGCAGGTGACGAGCAGGAACTGCTGAAGGTGAGAGGCGGAGGGGCGGGTTGTTGATAGGGGGCATGGAGGACAGCAGTGGTTGACGTGGCTGAAGATGCTGGACCAGGAGGAGGATGGTGGCTTTCAGTTTGTGTGCTGCTTTTACTCATGTGTTGATCCCATAGGCGTTTGTGATGTGAGATCATGTGCCTTCGCAAAGCAGTTGTACCTAGGTGGGTGTTGGACTTCCCACGACTCAGTTTCTTTTGGCACAGGTTACAAATGGCATCGCTGATATCAGAGGCAGACACACAAAAAAAATGCCACACTGCTGAGCTTTGCAAGGACGGCATTCTGGTGGTGGCAACAGCTTGCGTTGATTGGCGTGCTGTCTGGCTGACCCCGGGTGCCGAATCTACATGCTGTCTGACTGCGCCACTAGCTCCTTGCGATGACCTCCTCCCCCTGCTTCCAACTCGTCTCCTCCTCCTCTCTGTCTCCCCATCTGAACTTTCCCCCTCTTCTTCTGCTCTTCGAGCAGGCACCCAGGTGACATCCACAGACACATCGTCATCATCAGCCGCTTCACTTGACAACTCAGCAAAGGCAGCAGCAGCAGGTACAACATCATCATCATCACAATGTACGTCCATGTGTATAATGCTGCCTGACTGAGACATATCCCCGTTATCTACATCCTCTGGCACTAATAGTTGCGCATCACTTATTTCTTCCAACTGATGTGAAAATAACTCCTCTGACGGATCAAGTGAAGCGGCTGTGGTGCTAGTGTTGGTGGTGGTGCCGGCGGGCTGGCGAGTGGTAAATTGAGAGGTGCCCGAAGCTGAGCTGGAGGAGGATGGTGCATTAGGGTTCCGAGCGGAAGCTGTAGACGATTGGGTGTCTTGTGTAAGCCAGTCAACTATGGCCTCAGAATTTTTTGAGTTCAGGGTCTGTGGTGGCCTCTGAACACTGGGCATTATTCAAGGGCCTAAGGAAATCACAGCACCACGACCACGACGGCCCTTGCGGGGTGGCCTGCCTCTGCCTGTCATTTTCTTTTTTAATGTGTTGTGTACTATGAGTGCAAGGTGCTGTGCCACCCTATAGGAGTGTTGGGCAGTGGGTACAGTACACTCTGTGGACCTGACAGTCACTGGCACTCAGGCAACTGCAATTAAAAAATATATATATTTTTTTTTACTTGGCAAGCTGCTGTGCCACCTTATATATCAGTGGTGGGTGGACAGTGGCACAGTACACTCTCTGTGGACCTGACAGCAGTCACTGGCACCCAGGCAACTGCAATTTTAAAAAATATATATTTTATTTTACTTTGCAAGCTGCTGTGCCACCTTATATATCAGTGGTGGGTGGGCAGTGGCACAGTACACTCTCTGTGGACCTGACAGCAGTCACTGGCACCCAGGCAACTGCAATTTTAAAAAATATATATTTTATTTTACTTTGCAAGCTGCTGTGCCACCTTATATATCAGCGGTGGGTGGGCAGTGGCACAGTACACTCTCTGTGGACCTGACAGCAGTCACTGGCACCCAGGCAACTGCAATTTTAAAAAATATATATTTTATTTTACTTTGCAAGCTGCTGTGCCACCTTATATATCAGTGGTGGGTGGGCAGTGGCACAGTACACTCTCTGTGGACCTGACAGCAGTCACTGGCACCCAGGCAACTGCAATTTTAAAAAATATATATTTTATTTTACTTTGCAAGCTGCTGTGCCACCTTATATATCAGTGGTGGGTGGGCAGTGGCACAGTACACTCTCTGTGGACCTGACAGCAGTCACTGGCACCCAGGCAACTGCAATTTTAAAAAATATATATTTTATTTTACTTTGCAAGCTGCTGTGCCACCTTATATATCAGCGGTGGGTGGGCAGTGGCACAGTACACTCTCTGTGGACCTGACAGCAGTCACTGGCACCCAGGCAACTGCAATTTTAAAAAATATATATTTTATTTTACTTTGCAAGCTGCTGTGCCACCTTATATATCAGTGGTGGGTGGGCAGTGGCACAGTACACTCTCTGTGGACCTGACAGCAGTCACTGGCACCCAGGCAACTGCAATTAAAAAATATATATATATTTTTTTACTTTGCAAGCTGCTGTGCCACCTTATATATCAGTGGTGGGTGGGCACACAGTGGCACTGCAGTGGGCACAGTACACTCTGTGGACCTGACAGTAACTGGCAGCCCAGGCAACTGCAATAATAAAAAATATTTTTTTTTTTAAATTTGCAACAAGATGCTGTGCCACCGTATATATATCAGTGGTGGGCAGTGCACTGCAGTGGGTACAGTGCACTCTGTGGACCTGACACAGCACTCACTGCAATTATGACAGAGGAAAAAAAAAATATTTTTTAAAATGCAAGGTACTGTGCCTGTGCCACCCGAAATGAGTGTGGTGTGCACACAGTACAGTCTGTGGTAGGTCTGTGGCCTCTCACACACAGCGGGCAAGCAACTGCAGTGTACAATAGATATATATAGATATATATATAAAGAAAAAACTCTATTACCTTACCAGCCCTTAAAAGGGCTTTTGGGGACACTATATATATATATATATATATATATATATATATATATATATATATGTATATATATAAATAAAAAAAATCCTCAATTACCAGCCCTTAAAAGGGCTTTTGGGGACACTAGATAGATATAGATATATATATATAAGAAGAAACAACTCAATTACCAGCCCTTAAAAGGGCTTTTGGGGACGCTAGGTATATATATATATATATATATATATATAAAAAAAAAAATTACACAAATACCAGCCCTTAGAAGGGCTTTTTGGGGTGCTGATATTACAGCAGTAGTGGACCAAGAACACTGCAAGACCAGGAACACTGACTAACTGTCCCTAGCTTAACAGCAGCAGCAGCAGCAGCAGCAGCAGCAGCTCTCTCCCTACTCTCACTACACACACTGCTTCAGAATGATCTAAGATGGATGCTGCCCTTGCTTATTTATAGGAGGTGGGAGGGTGTGGGAGGGAGGTATGCTGATTGGCTGGAAATGTGTCTGCTGACTGTAAAGTTCAGGGTCAAAGTTTGCCTCAATGATGTCTTATGGGGGGCGGACCAAACATCGCATATGTTCGCCGGCAGCGGCGAACGCGAACATGCTAAGTTCGCCGGGAACTGTTCGCCGGCGAACAGTTCTATACATCTCTAATGTTCAGATGTTTTGCCTGCCTCAAAAGAACCCAAAAAAATGCCAAAAAAACGCTAGCGTCAAAAAAAAATGCCCAGGTGTGTTTTTGCTGGCATTTTTTGGGGGGTTTTGGAGGCAGGCAAAACATCTGAACTTGTGCACAGTACCACTATACACAAGTTCAGATGTTTTTCCTGACTGCAAAGAACCCAAAAAAATGCCTGCTTTGAAACCGGCAAGGTGTGGAGAGAAGCTAACCCCCTGAGCTGAAAGTTTTCTAATACATACAATCTTGTGTATAGTGGTACTGTGCACAAGTTCTGATGTTTTGCCTGCCTCCAAAAAACCCCAAAAAATGCCAGCAAAAACACACCTGGGCATTTTTTTTTTGACGCTAGCGTTTTTTTGGCATTTTTTGGGGTTCTTTTGAGGCAGGCAAAACATCTGAACTTGTGTATAGTGGTATATATACACACATATATATATTTATATACACACACCTAGACATATATAGGTGTGATAGTAGCAGAAATATATTACTGTAAATGATTTCATTAGCGCAAGCATTTATTTCTGCTACTATCACACCTATATATATCTAGGTGTGTATATAAATATATGGATGTGTGTATATACACCACTATACACAAGTTCAGATGTTTTGCCTGCCTCAAAAGAACCCCAAAAAAACGCTAGCGTCAAAAAAAATGCCCAGGTGTGTTTTTGCTGGCATTTTTTGGGGGTTTTTGGAGGCAGGCAAAACATCAGAACTTGTGCACAGTACCACTATACACAAGTTCAGATGTTTTTCCTGACTGCAAAGAACCCAAAAAAATGCCTTCTATTAAACCGGCAAGGTGTTACAGCAGCGGAGCCAACCTCCTGTGCTGAAAGTTTTCTAATACAAACAATCTTTTTTTTCATGGTTCTGGACATGCTACAGAGCTGAAACTTCACATGTACACTTTTTAGACCCCCCAGATACTAAATCCAAATCTCTTTTTTTTTTAATTTTTCAATAATTGGCTTTTTTATCAAAAATGACAATTTTTAAGAACTTTTTGGTGTGATTTTGTGTCTGGGGGGGTCTAAAAGGTGAACCTGTGAAGTTTCAGCTCTGTAGCATGTCCAGAACCAGAAAAAAAGATCATATAGGTGTTAAAGTTAAAGGAGGGTCCCGACCCACATCCCTGTTCTACTGAAAAATTATCTTTTTTTTTTTTCATGGTTCTGGACGTGCTACAGAGCTGAAACTTCACATGCACACCTTTTAGACCCCACAGATACTAAATCCAAAGTAAAAATCAAAAAATCTCTCTTTTTTCTTTTTAATTTTTTCAATAATTGGCTTTTTTATCAAAATTGACAATTTTTAAGAACTTTTTTTGTGTGATTAATAGTTAATGGGGCATGACCCAGAACCCTAGGCACTTTTTAGGGGCATTTATTGGGTTTTAGGGCTTAAAAATTGTGTTTTTTGATTACCGAAGTTCGGGTCCCATTGATTTCAATGGGGTTCTGAAATCCGAACCGAACTTTTGGGAAATTCGGGTGTTCTGGTCGAACCAAACTTTTCAAAAGTTCGATCATCCTTACTGGTCAAGACATAATGGATCTTTTTACATTGGAATCCCAGTAAGAGAGTGGCATCAGAAGGGAATGGAAGAAATATAGAAGACAGGGAAGTAAAGTCATTTTTATAGTATTAATCCTACCTAGCCAGGATAGATTATGAATTCAATTATCATCCCTGTTCAAAAGTCTTCAACAATGGTCACTCTATAGAGTAACTTAATAATGGAGGTAAGCTGAATGCCAAGGTATGGAATATGAGTATCACTCCATATAAAGGGAAAATGTTCCTTTAGGCATTCAACAAGCAAAGAGGGTACAGATACATTCAAGGTCATAGATTTGCAAACATTGATATGTAGGCCAGAGACCATCCCAAAGGCCCAAAGCAGATAACGGATTTTGGAAGTAGAAATAAGTGTTGAAATTACAGAAAGAAGAAAGTCGTAGGCAAATAACGCACACTTATGATTTTTCTCTCTGCACCATATCCCATGAATATCTGAATGAGTTTGTATGGCCACTGCTAAGGTCTCTGTAGCTATAGTGAAGTCGAAAGGGGAATGGAGACACCCCCGTCTTGTACCCCGGGAAAATGTAATCCATTGGGGAAAAAAACCCTTGCATTTGAACCTGTGCCTTGGGGCTAGAGTAAAGGACATGCAGGATCCCCAGAAAGTGGGGTCTGAATGTAAATAGATAAGGCCATGAGCCAGTATCAAATGCTTTTTGTAGGTCAATGGACAGCAGAAACCTCTCCTGGGGAGGCCCTCTATCCCAGCTGGACCTAAGTAGAGAGATAACGTCAACTGTCCTTGAATGTGACCTGGACCTTGCCTGTCTGGGACAAATCCCACCTGATTGACCCTTATGAATATATGAACCTATAAAGGGTGATAACCTGTTGATCGATATTTTGGTCTACAGTTTCAGATCATTGTTAATCAGGGATGTCCATCTGTAACTGCTCACCTCACCTTCCCTGGTTAAGGAATTACCACAAGACGCCAATAGTGTCCGTGGCCGTGGTGTCTAGAATCCCCCCATCCTTTAAAAATTAAAGAATCAAGTCAAGTATGGCAAAAGAATTGCAGCAAACATTTTATAATATACAGAGCATCCGGAAAGTATTCACAGCGCTTCACTTTTTTGTTATGTTACATCCTTATTCCAAAATGGTTTAAATTCATTATTTTCCTAAGAATTCTACAAACAATACCTCATAATGACAACGTGAAAGAATTGCGTTTGAAATCTTTGCAAATTTATTAAAAATAAAAAACAAAAAAAATCACATGTACATAAGTATTTACAGCCTTTGCTTAATACTTTGTTGACGCACCTTTGGCACCCATTACAGCCTCAAGACTTTTTAAGCATGATGCTACAAGCTTGGCACACCTATTTTTTGGCAGTTTCTCCCATTCTTCTTTGCAGGACCTCTCAAGCTCCATCAGGTTGGATGGGGAGCGTTGGTGCACAGTCATGTTCAGATCTCTCCTGAGATGTTTAATCGGGTTCAAGTCTGGCACTGGCTGGGCCACTCAAGGACATTCACAGAGTTGTCCCATAGCCACGTCTTTGTTATATTGGCTGTGTGCTTAGGGTCATTGTCCTGTTGGAAGAGGTACCTTTGCTCTAGTCTGAGGTTCAGAGTGCTCTGGAGCAGGTTTTCATCAAGTATGTCTCTGTACATTTCTGCATTTACCTTTCCCTCGATCCTGACTAGTCTCCAAGTTCCTGCCACTGAAAAACATCCCCAATCATGATGCTGCCATCACCTTGATTTACTGTAGGGATGGTATTGGCAAGGTGATGAGCAGTGCCTGGTTTCCTCCAGACATGACGCTTGCCATTCAGGCCGAAGAGTTCAATCTTTGTTTCATGAGACCAGAGAAATTTGTTTCTCATGGTCTGAGAGTCCTTCAGGTGCAAACTCCAGGCCAGCTGCTATGTGCCTTTTAGTGAGGAGTGGCTTCCGTCTCGCCACTCTACAATGCAGGCCTGATTGGTGGAGTGCTGCAGAGATGGTTGTTCTTCTGGAAGGTTCTCCTCTCTCCACAGAGAAACGCTGGAGCTCTGTCAGAGTGATAATTGGGTTCTTGGTCACCTCCCTGACTAAAGCCCTTCTCGCCCAATCATCCAGTTTGGCTGGGTGGCCCATACTAAGAAGAGTCCTGATGGTTCTGAACTTCTTCCATTTACGGATTATGGAGGCCACTGTGCTCACTGGGACCTTCGATTCTGCAGAAATTTTTCTGTACCCTTCCCAAGATCTGTGCCTCGTTACACTCCTGTATCGAAGGTCTACAGACAATTTCTTGGACTTCATGGCTTGATTTGTGCACTGGCATGCACTGTTAACTGTGGGGCCTTATATAGACAGGTGTAAGCCATTACAAATCATGTCTAATCAACTGAATTTACTACAGGTGGGCTCCATTTAAGTTGTAGAAACTAGGGTTGAGCGAACACGGACTGTATTATTCGTGTTCGTACCGAATAATTGGATTTTTGTTACCCGAACACGGACCCGAAAACTTTACTGTATATTCGGAGAAAAATCCGTGTTCGGTCGTTTTATTTCCGGGTTTTGCATGCTTTGGCGCGCTTTTCATGGCGGGCTTTCAACAGCCAATCAACAAGCGTTTAACTGGTGTGCCTAAGCCATCCCAGCCATGCCTACAAATGTATCAGTAGCTGTGATTGGCCGTCTGAAGCATGTGACCAAGTCTTTATAAGTTCGAGGCAGCGCCGCTGCGGCGTCATTCTGCTGTTTAGTTCAGGGAGAGAGCACACATCAACGTGCTGGCTGCTGATTAGGGACAGACAGGAAAAAAAAACATTTGTGTCCGGAAGGAATTGAGGGACAGGTCGGAGTGTGTTAGGCAGGGCGAGTTGTAGGCATTTTAGGGAGAGAGTCTGCTGATTTTTAGGGTCAGTGTGTTCTACAAACTACAATCGATATTGCTGTGTGGGGTGGGGTTTGCAGTGACCGATCTACGATCTTAGCAATCCTTTTAGGGACAGAGTCTGCTGATTTTTAGGGTCAGACAGTGCGTTCTACAAACTACAATCGATATTGCTGTGTGGGGTGGGGTTTGCAGTGACCGATCTACGATCTTAGCAATCCTTTTAGGGACAGAGTCTGCTGATTTTTAGGGTCAGACAGTGTGTTCTACAAACTACAATCGATATTGCTGTGTGGGGTGGGGTTTGCAGTGACCGATCTACGATCTTAGCAATCCTTTTAGGGACAGAGTCTGCTGATTTTTAGGGTCAGTGTGTTCTACAAACTACAATCGATATTGCTGTGTGGGGTGGGGTTTGCAGTGACCGATCTACGATCTTATCAATCCTTTTAGGGAGAGAGTCTGCTGATTTTTAGGGTCAGTGTGTTCTACAAACTACAATCGATATTGCTGTGTGGGGTGGGATAGGAGATAGGCAGGTGTCAGTGGTCCACATCCATTTTGCTGTGTGTGGGCTGCAGTGAACACAATCTTTTTGGGGTACAGTGAACACAATCTTTTTGGGGTGCTGGCTGCTGATTAGGGACAGACAGGAAAAAAAAAATTGTGTCAGGATAGAATTGAGGGGCAGGTCGGAGTGTGTTAGGCAGGGCGAGTTGTAGGCATTTTAGGGAGAGAGTCTGCTGATTTTTAGGGTCAGTGTGTTCTACAAACTACAATCGATATTGCTGTGTGGGGTGGGGTTTGCAGTGACCGATCTACGATCTTATCAATCCTTTTAGGGACAGAGTCTGCTGATTTTTAGGGTCAGACAGTGCGTTCTACAAACTACAATCGATATTGCTGTGTGGGGGGGGGGGGGGGTTTGCAGTCACCCGATCTACGATCTTATCAATCCTTTTAGGGACAGAGTCTGCTGATTTTTAGGGTCAGACAGTGTGTTCTACAAACTACAATCGATATTGCTGTGTGGTGTGGGATAGGAGATAGGCAGGTGTTAGTGGTCCACATCCATTTTGCTGTGTGTGGGCTGCAGTGAACACAATCTTTTTGGGGTGCAGTGAACACAATCTTTTTGGGGTGCAGTGAACACAATCTTTTTTGCCCACTGAGGAGGAGGGAGAAAAGTATTTTTCTATCAGGCACTGTGTGCAGCATTTTTCCTTCAGCTGTGCTGTGCTGAGTGACTGATCATACACTGCTGTGTTCAGTTCACATGTGCTAATATTGAGTGGTTTCAGAAATCATACACTTTTTTTCTATTCCACTATTCAGTATACAGCCTTGGGTTAAAAAAAATTAAATTGTGGCCTGCAGCAGAGCTGAATGATATTTGGGGTTTTTGGGATTCATCTCATACTTCTGAAGATTTGAGGGTGCTGCCTGTTCCATACTCCTCCTACTCCTGATTCAGCCTTTTAGGGGTACAAACAATAGTAATTGGGGCCTAGTGTGGTTTTGTACGTGTGAGATACATACACTTTTTTTGATCATATTTCCTATTCCGCTATTCAATAAAAACCTTTGGGGATCAATTAAATTGCGGGATAGTTTGTGTTGGTATGTGTGAGATCCACCTTTCCAAGTTTTTGGGGTTCATCTCATACTTCTGAAGATTTTAGGGTGCTGCCTGTTCCATACTCCTCCTACTCCTCATCCTGCCTTTAGGGGTACAAACAATAGTAATTGGGGCCTAGTGTGCTTCTGTAAAGGCAAGAGATGACCAGCGCTATGGAGTGTGCGGTGAAGCGTGAGAGACTGACAGGTGTAAGCAGCCAACAACCAAACCCCAAAAGGGGTCAGGATATGTGTAAAGTGCAAAGAGAGGTTGTAAACGGCGCTACCTTTGTGCAATTAAAAGAGATAAAGTGCATACATTCACTGTTAAAGAATTATAAGAAGGGGAGTGTCCCATAAAATTGAAAAAATATATGTGCTATATATCAAGTGGGTTCTGGTCATAAAAGATCAAGATATCCTAGTCTGTGATAAAATAAAACCCAAAAAGTGCTGAAGTGCAATAAATAAATTTAATACCATAGACAGTGTTTTTATTGTGATGTACAAATAATAAAAATCAATCCAGTGTAGAAATAAAATCAGATGTTAGTGATATTTCGGGCACTGTTTATTGCTGAAAGTGCACCATGCCCGCAGAAAAACAAATCAGTGAAGTGAAAGTGATAAAGGTTACCGGGGAAAAAATCCCTAAAGATAAAAAGGAAATAATGAAATGAAAAAGCCAGCTGCAATCACCCGTGTGACCACTAGGTGTCGCGCTGTAAATACAACCTGCCCTGCACGGAAGCTTTAGGCAAGGATGGATCTCCAGGGGTCCCCCTCCACAGTCAAAGCACCAGTTGGCGTGTTTCCATATGGAGAGAAAGAAGAGGGGAGCCTCATGAAGTATCAGATCGTATAAATAAAGAAGAAACGTAGCATCCACTCACTGTGTGAAACCGTGATAGCTGCCTCGGATCAGTAGTACTCGCCAGGAAGCTTCCGCGTTCCACGGCGGTGGAATCTCAAAACCGGAAGTGACGCTGTGACGCAATGGGCGGGTCCATTGCGTCACAGCGTCACTTCCGGTTTTGAGATTCCACCGCCGTGGAACGCGGAAGCTTCCTGGCGAGTACTACTGATCCGAGGCAGCTATCACGGTTTCACACAGTGAGTGGATGCTACGTTTCTTCTTTATTTATACGATCTGATACTTCATGAGGCTCCCCTCTTCTTTCTCTCCATATGGAAACACGCCAACTGGTGCTTTGACTGTGGAGGGGGACCCCTGGAGATCCATCCTTGCCTAAAGCTTCCGTGCAGGGCAGGTTGTATTTACAGCGCGACACCTAGTGGTCACACGGGTTATTGCAGCTGGCTTTTTCATTTCATTATTTCCTTTTTATCTTTAGGGATTTTTTCCCCGGTAACCTTTATCACTTTCACTTCACTGATTTGTTTTTCTGCGGGCATGGTGCACTTTCAGCAATAAACAGTGCCCGAAATATCACTAACATCTGATTTTATTTCTACACTGGATTGATTTTTATTATTTGTACATCACAATAAAAACACTGTCTATGGTATTAAATTTATTTATTGCACTTCAGCACTTTTTGGGTTTTATTTTATCACAGACTAGGATATCTTGATCTTTTATGACCAGAACCCACTTGATATATAGCACATATATTTTTTCAATTTTATGGGACACTCCCCTTCTTATAATTCTTTAACAGTGAATGTATGCACTTTATCTCTAGTGTGCTTCTGTACGTGTGAGATACATACACTTTTTTTGATCATATTTTCTATTCCGCTATTTAATCAAAACCTTTGGGTATAAACAATTAAATTGCGGGATAGTCTGTGTCGGTACGTGTGAGATACACCTTTCCAATTTTTGGGGCGCATCTCATACTGCCAAGGATTTGAGGGTGCTTCAGTCTGCCTCCTGCCTGTTCCGAACTCCTCCTACTCCTCATCCTGCCTTTAGGGTACAAAAAATTGTAATGGGGGCCTAGATTGTGTTTGTACGTGTGAGATACACCATTTTTTAAAATTTGTCCTATTCCGCTATTAAATATACACCCTGTTTGAGTGTAAAAAATTAAATTGCGGGATAGTCTGTACTGGTACATGTGAGATACACCTTTTTAAATTTGTTTGGCGCATCTCCTTCTACCGCCGAGGATTGCAGGGCGCTTCAGTTTGGCTCCTGTTCCCAACTCCTCCTACTCCTCTTCCTCATCCTGCCTTTAGGGTACAAAAAATTGTAATCGGGGCCTAGTCTGTGTTTGTACGTGTGAGCTACACCGTATTATAACATTTTTCCTATTCCGCTATTCAATATACACCCTTTTGGAGTGTAAGAAAATTAAATTACGGCATAGTCTGTATCAGTACGTGTGAGATACACCTTTTAAATTTGTTTGGCGCATCTCCTTCCACCGCCAAGGATTGCAGGGCGCTTCAGTTTGCCTCCTGTTCCCAACTCCTCCTACTCCTCTTCCTCATCCTCCCTTTAGGGTACAAAAAATTTTAATCGGGGCCTAGTCTGTGTTTGTACGTGTGAGATACACCATTTTTTTATCCTTTTTCCTATTCCGCTATTCAATATACACCCTTTTGGGGTAAAAAACATTAAATTGCGGCATAGTTGGCATGTTTGACTGTCAGATACACCCGTGCGATACTGTTGTTGTTTTGTTCCGCTATTCAATAAACACCTTTCTAGGGCAAGATCATAAATTACAGAAATATGAGGAGACCGTCAAATAGGGGCCGTGGCCTGGGTCGTGGTGCTGCTGGTAGAGCTCCTGTTGCAAGGAGAGGACGTGGTCGATCTGTGCCAGCTACACGCACAAGTGAAACACCTTCCACAAGTGTGAGTAGGCGACAGAACCTGCAGCAGTATTTGGTAGGGCATAATGCGCCTCTAGACGTGATGAGGCCTGAAGAAGTACAGGCGATAGTAGATTGGGTTGCTGACAGTGCCTCCAGTTCCTTCACATTGTCTCCCACCCAGTCTACTGCAGAAAGGTCAGAGTTGGCACCTGCAGCCAATGTCCAACCGTCTTTCACCTCACCCCCTTGCAAATCAGGCAAGCAGTCTGAGCCCCAAGCCATACAGCAGTCTCTTCTTCTTTTTGATGACTCTGTCAGCAGGGTTTCCCAGGGCCATCCACCTAGCCCTGCCCCAGAAGTGGAAGAGATTGAGTGCAGCGATGCCCAACCACTTATTTCTCAAGATGAGTACATGCAAGGACCATCGCAGCACGTCTCCGATGATGACGAAACGCAGGTGCCAACTGCTGCGGTGTTCAGCATTGAACTGCTGACCGACAAGGAGGGCAGGGGTGAAGACTGGGTGGAAGATGATGTGGAGGACTATGAGGTCCTCGACCCCACATGGAATGAACGTCATGCTGGTGACCTGAGTAATTTGGAGGAAGAGGCGGTGGTCGCACAGAGCCACCAGCACAGCAGAAGAGGGAGCAGGGTGCAGAAGCGGAGCGGCCGTGCCCTAGACACTACGCCCGCTACTGCCCAACGCAGCAAGGGAACGAGCGCACCAAAGTCAGCTCAAAGGAGTTCTCTAGCGTGGAAGTTCTTTAGAAAATGTGCTGATGACAGGACACGAGTGGTTTGCACACTGTGCAATCAGAGCCTGAAGCGAGGCATAAACCTTCTCAACCTGAGCACAACCTGCATGATCAGGCATCTAAGTGCAAAGCACGAGCTGCAGTGGAGTAGACACCTTCAAAACCAAGAAACGTCTCTGGCTCATCCTGCTTCCTCTTCTGCTGCTGTCTCGGCCGCTCCAGCCACATCTGTAGTGATACCGGCACCTGCCACCCCGCAAACAGACGATCTGTCAGCAACACCACCACCTGGGTCACCAACCATCTCCACAATGTCCCGTGGAAGCGTTCAGCTTTCCATCTCCCAAACACTTGAGAGGAAGAGGAAGTACCCCCCTACCCACCCGCGATCCCTGGCCCTGAATGCCAGCATTTCAAAATTATTGGCCTTTGAAATGCTGTCATTCCGTCTGGTGGAGACGCACAGTTTTAAAAACCTTATGTCGGTGGCTGTCCCACAGTACGTCGTGCCCAGCCGCCACTACTTTTCCAGGCAAGCCATCCCTTCCCTGCACAACCAAGTGAGGGAAAAAATTACGTGTGCACTGCGCAACGCCATCTCTGGCAAGGTCCACCTAACTACCGATAAGTGGACCAGTAAGCACGGTCAGGGGTGTTATATCTCCCTAACGGCACACTGGGTAAATGCAGTGGCGGATGGGCCTGAGGCGGATAGCAATTTGGCGCATGTCCTTCCACCACCGAGGATTGCAGGGCGCTTCAGTTTTCCTCCTGTTCCTAACTCCTCCTACTCCGCTTCCTCATCCTCTACCGCCTCCTCATCCGGACAGCGTAACACGTTCACCACCAACTTCAGCACGGCCAGGGGTAAACGACAGCAGGCAGTTTTAAAACTTGCCTGTTTGGGGGACAAACCACACACCGCACAGGAGTTGTGGAGGAGCATGGAACAGCAGACAAATGAGTGGTTGCTGGCAGCGAGCCTCAAGCCCGGCCTGGTGGTGTGCGATAACGGGCAAAATCTCATAGCAGCTCTGGGCCTAGCCGGTTTGACGCACATCCCTTGCCTGGCGAATGTGCTGAATTTGGTGGTGCAGAGGTTCCTTAAAAACGACCCCGATATGTCAGAGCTGCTGCAGAAAGTGTGGGCCGTCTGTGCGCACTTTCGGGGTTCTCACCCTATTGCTGCTCGCCTGTCAGCGCTGCAGCGTAACTTCGGCCTTCCCGCTCACCGCCTCATATGTGACGTGCCCACAAGGTGGAACTCCACCTTGCACATGCTGGAAAGACTGTGCGAGCAGCAGCAGGCCATAGTGGAGTTTCAGCTGCAGCACGCACGCGTGAGTCGCTCTGCGGAACAGCACCACTTCACCACCAAGAACTGGGCCTCCATGCGAGACCTGTGTGCCTTGTTGCGCTGTTTTGAGTACTCCACCAACAAGGCCAGTGCCGATGACGCCGTTCTCAGCTTAACTATCCCACTTCTATGCCTCCTTGAAAAAACAATTCGGGCGATGATGGAAGAGGATGTGGCACAGGATGAGAAGGAGGAGGAGGAGGATGAAGAGGTAACATTTCCAAGGCTTTCAGGGCAGTCATTCGCAAGGGGCTCCGAGGGTGGGTTCCTGCACACACAAACGCCAGGGACACAATTGTCCAGCAGGGGCACAGTTCTGGAGGATGAGGAGGATGAGGAGGAGGAGCTGGAGGAGGAGATGGAAGCATGTTCACAGCAGGGTGGCACCCAGGCCAGCTCATGGCCATCACTGGTGCGTGGCTGGGGGGATACAGAGGACACGGACGATACACCTCCCACAGAGGACAGCCTTTCGTTGCCTCTGGGCAGCCTGGCACACATGAGCGATTACATGCTGCAGTGTCTCCACAACGACCGCCGAGTTGCCCACATTCTAACTTGTGCTGATTACTGGGTGGCCACGCTGCTGGATCCCCGTTACCATGACAACATACCGTCCTTAATTCACTCACTGGAGTGCGATCGCAAGATGCGCGAGTACAAGCGCACGCTGGTAGACGCCATGCTGCTGGCATTCCCACCTGACAGCGGGGCCACAGTGGAAGCACAAGGCAGAGGAGGAGGAGGAGGAGGAGGAGGAGGAGGAAGAGGTCGCCAACACAACCAGGACACCGCCAGCACCTCAGAAGGCAGGGTTAGCATGGCCGAAATGTGGAAAAGCTTTGTCAGCACGCCACAACAAACAGCAGCACCAGCAGCTCATATGGAACATCTTAGCAGGAGGCAGCATTTCACCAACATGGTGGAGCAGTATGTGTGCACACGCCTAGACGTACTGAATGAGGGGTCTGCCCCCTTCAACTTCTGGGTCTCCAAGTTGGGCACATGGCCTGAGCTTGCCCTTTAGGCCTTGGAGGTGCTGGCGTGCCCTGCAGCCAGTGTATTATCTGAACGGGTATTTAGCACGGCTGGGGGCGTTATCACAGACAAGCGCAGCCGCCTGTCCAGAGACAATGTGGACAAGCTCACGTTCATTAAAATGAACCAGGCATGGATCCCACGGGACTTTTCCGTACCTTGTGCAGAATAGCAATGGATACCGACCTTACCCAGCCATTGTTCCATTTTTGCTCTTTCTCACTCTTTTGGGGTGTACCCTCATTTAAAATTTGTGAAAAGAAGCAGTGTTGGCTACCTTGTCCTCCTCAGGGCCAGATTAACGTAGGGGCTATTGGAGCTGCAGCTCCAGGCCCCTACCTTTATATAGGCCCCAGGTTGGCCATATTCACTGTTACCGCTCTTCTGTCACTTGTAAACACAGAAGTCTGGCTTCTATGCTCGCTTCCCCAGGCAGCTCCCTCAGAACCTCCCCACACAGCACGAAGGCCGGACAAGGAGGGACAGTTGCCGATGCATGGATGTGTTTATGGGCTTCAGAGACAGCATCCCATGTGGAATTAGGCATGCATGGCTGCACCCTTCCTCCTCTGGGTGCATGCCAAGGCACGGCCCTTAAGGCCCTTCAAAATCCTCAGCACCAAGCCCATGATGCTCTTAATCCGGCCCTGGTCCTCCTCCCCCGCCGCTTCCACCTACACCGCCCATAGGTGTGCGCAGCCTATTTCATTAGGGTGTGCACCTCAAAGTTTAAATACACATGCATGTGTTTGCCTACATGTACATGGCCCCGATACATTACTCTCCCTGCTGGCAAAGTGAAATAGAGCAGAGCAGGTCCGAGGGAGATCTTTCCCATCTCCTCACTGGCAAACAGAGCGATAATGCTATGTGCCCTAGGTGATTAGGGTGTGCCCAGGAACATCTGGCACACCCTGTGCGCACGCCTATGACACCGCCACATCCACCACCACCTCAACCTCCCTCCTACTCCATATGGGCCTCGTCCTTCAGAGATGAAGAATATTGTTTTATTTTTCTGTTTTTTTTTTTGTTGTTTTAAGTTATTTCCCTATCCACATTTGTTTGCAGAGCACTTGCCATGCTCTTAACTACGTCTTGCTGCCATTTGCAGCACTCTAGCCCTTTGGTGTTTTAGAGCCATTTTAGTGCCTGAAAGTTCGGGTCCCCATTGACTTCAATGGGGTTCGGTGTCCGGGAAAAGTTCGGCAAAAGTCCGGGACACGGACCCGGACCCGAACTTTTTTTTAAAGTTCGGCCGAACCCGCCGAACACGGACATCCAGGTGTCCGCTCAACTCTAGTAGAAACCTCTTAATGATGATCAGTGGAAATTGGATGCACCCAAGCTCAATTTTGATTGTCATGGCACAGGCTGTGAATACTTATGTACATGTGATTTTTTAGTTTTTCGTTTTTTTTTTTAATTTGCGAAGATTTTAAACAAACTTCTTTCACAATGTCACTATGTGGTATTGTTTGTAGAATTCTAATGAAAATAATGAATTTAAATAATTTTGGAATAAGGCTGTAACATAACAAAATGTGGAAAAAGTGAAGCACTGTAAATATTTTCCGGAAGTACTGTAACACGGAAAAACTGTCTGGCTCAGGAGCTCAGCCTCTTTTTGCTTGTCTAATCACCACAGGACTTTCTCCATGGAAAATCGGGGCTTCAAGCTGTTTTCAGTGATGAATGGCTGATTTGGGGATAGATAGGCCATCCAAAAACAAATCTGACCTGATCTATATGAGCCCCAGCCTTGTAAAGCTGAGAATAGAAAGCATAGAACTCCTCCATAATTTGCAGGGAATTTGAAAGGGTATAATTACCCTGTGAAGAGGGCATCTCTCTGGCAGACAGAACAGCAATCCCATTGTGACATTATATGTATTCAAGAGACCCACTTTAAAGAATTTGCCAGTGCCACCCCTTTCTACCACCACAAAAACTTCCCAGCTCCCCAGGGATTAAAGGAATTTTCCTGTTCTATAATATTTTACAAGAAAAAACTTACTTTCAGCTTTCCCTAGCTTTCAGCCAGTGGCAACATGATCTAGGCAAAACATTTATAGACAAACAATGGCAAAAAGCCCTTCAATCCACATATGAAACTACAAAATGCAGTTGTGGGAACTCACACAAAACATTGTTCAAATAAGATACTTAAACCCGGATAGTATAGCAAAATTCAATAACAGTACTTCTAAATGCTGGAGAGTCGGGTACTTTATTTCATATTCTATAGGAATGCCCACAGTTATCGCACTACAGGCAAAAGGTCTTCTCTCTTCTTTCACAAGTTACAGGGATGAACATTGCTCTTTCAACTGAACTAGCTTTACTAAATTTAAATATTGAATCCCTATTAAAAACCAACAGAACAGTAAGATCACACATTCTACTTGCAGCCAGATATAACATAACTAAACTATGGAAAAACATCAAACCCCCAGAAACATAAAAATGCAATTATTTTAATAAATATAAACTGATAGTTGCCTTTTTTCATCAGCTGTATATAGCACTTAGAGCAATCTAGCAATCTTGCAATCTTGTGACTATCAGTGAGTGCTGATAGATTGTAAGAGGAGTTTTCATTTCACCCATGATTGTCTTATCAGGCTTCAAGACTAGAGTTGAGCGAACACCTGGATGTCTGGGTTCGGCAGGTCCAGCCGAACTTGAAAAAAAAGTCTGGGTTCGTGACCCGGACTTAACCCGAACTTTACCCCGATGCCAAACCCCATTGAAGTCTATGGAGACCCAAACTTTTGAGCACTAAAATAGCTCTAAAACAAACATGGAAAGAAACATGGCTAGAGGGCGGCAAAAGGCAGCAAAATCATCTTAAGAGCATGGCAAGTGCTCTGCAAACAAATGTGGATAGGGAAATAACTTAAAAGAACATAAAAAACAGAAAAATAAAAAATAATCATCTTGAATGATGTAGGAGGAGGACGAAGCCCATATGGAGTAGGAGGTTGAGGTGGCGGTGGATATGGCGGTGTAGGTGGAAGCGGCGGAGGCGGCAGTGGAGGAGGAGGACGAGGTAGCCAACACTGGTTTTTGTTTTTAATTACATGTTTTTTTTAAATTAGGGTACACCCCAAAAGAGTAAGAACGATCAAATCCAACAATGGCTGGGTGAGGCCGGTATACATGACTATTCTGCACAAGGTACGGACAAGTCCTGGGATACATGCCTGGTTCATTTTAATGAACGTGAGCTTGTCCACATTGGCTCTGGACAGGCGGCTGCGCTTGTCTGTAATAACTCCCCCAGCCGTGCTAAATACCGTTCAGATAATACACTGGCTGCAGGGCAGGCCCTCACCTCCAAGGCGTAATGGGCAAGCTCAGGCCATGTGCCCAACTTGGAGACCCAGAAGTTGAAGGGGGCAGACCCGTCATTCAGTACGTTTAGGCGTATGCACACATACTGCTCCACCATGTTAGTGAAATGCTGCCTCCTGCTAAGACGTTCCATATCAGCTGGTGGTGCTGCTGCTTGTAGTGGCGTGCTGACAAAGCTTTTCCACATTTCGACCATGCTAACCCTGCCTTCTGAGGTGCTGGCGGTTCCCTGGCTGCGTTGGCGACCTCTTCCTCCTTCTCCCCTGCCTTCACCTTGTGCTTCCACTGTGCCCCGCTGTCAGATGGGAATGCCACCAGCAGCGCGTCTACCAGTGTGCGCTTGTACTCGCGCATCTTCCGATCACGCTCCAGTGAATGAATTAAGGATGGTACGTTGTCCTTGTAACGGGGATCCAGCAGTGTGGACACCCAGTAATCAGCACAAGTTACTATGTGGGAAACTCAGCGGTCGTTGCAGAGACACTGCAGCATGTAATCGCTCATG
The DNA here is from genome assembly GCF_965119305.1 of Pelophylax lessonae. Classification (NCBI taxonomy): domain Eukaryota; kingdom Metazoa; phylum Chordata; class Amphibia; order Anura; family Ranidae; genus Pelophylax; species Pelophylax lessonae. The sequence continues at coordinate 444,901,132 of NC_138770.1, forward strand.
TGTGCTCTGTGGGAGGTGTATCCTCTGTGTCCTCTGTATCCCCCAGCCATGCACCAGTGATGGCCATGAGCTGGCCTGGGTGCCACCCTGCTGTGAACATGGTTCCATATCCTCCTCCATCTCCTCCTCCTCCTCCTCGTCATCCTCCAGAACTTTGCCCCTGCTGGACAATTGTGTCCCTGGTGTTTGTGGGTGCAGGAACCCACCCTCGGAGCCACTTGCGAATGACTGCCCTGAAAGCCTTGGAAATGATACCTCTTCATCCTCCTCATCCTGTGCCACATGCTCTTCCATCATCGCCCTAAGTGTTTTTTCAAGAAGGCAGAGAAGTGGGATAGTTAAGCTGAGAACGGCGTCATTGGCACTGGCCATGTTGGTGGAGTACTCGAACCAACGCAACAAGGCACACAGGTCTCGCATGGTGGCCCAGTTATTGGTGGTGAAGTGGTGCTGTTCTACAGAGCAACTCACATGTGCTTGCTGCAGCTGAAACTCCACTATGGCTTGCTGCTGCTCGCACAGTCTGGCCAGCATATGCAAGGTGGAGTTCCACCTTGTGGGCACGTCACATATGAGGCGGTGAGCGGGAAGGCTGAAGTTACGCCGCAGCGCTGACAGGCGAGCAGCAGCAGGGTGAGAGCGCCGAAAGTGCGCACAGATGGCCCGCACTTTCTGCAGCAGCTCTGACATATCGGGGTAATTTCTAAGGAACCTCTGCACCACCAAATTCAGCACATGCACCAAGCAAGGGATGTGTGTCAAACCGGCTAGGCCCAGAGCTGCTACAAAATTTTGCCCATTATTGCACACCACCAGGCCGGGCTTGAGGTTCACTGGCAGCAACCACTCATCGGTCTGCTGTTCAATACCCCTCCACAACTCCTGCGCGGTGTGTGGTTTTTCCCCCAAACAGCCAAGTTTTAAAACTGCCTGCTGTCGTTTACCCCTGGCTGTGCTGAAGTTGGTGGCGAAGGTGTTACGCTGACCGGAAGAGGAGGCGGTAGAGGATGAGGAAGTGGAGTAGGAGGAGTTAGGAACAGGAGGCAAACTGAAGCGCCCTGCAATCCTCGGTGGTGGAAGGACATGCGCCAAACTGCTATCTGCCTCAGGCCCAGCCACCACTGCATTTACCCAGTGTGCTGTTAGGGAGATATAACGTCCCTGACCTTGCTTACTGGTCCATGTATCCGTAGTTAGGTGGACCTTGCCACAGATGGCGTTGCACAGTGCACACCTGATCTTGTCACCCATTTGCTTGTGCAGGGAAGGGATGGCTTGCCTGGAAAAGTAGTGGCGGCTGGGCACGACGTACTGCTGGAAAGCCATCGCCATAAGGCTTTTAAAACTCTGCATCTCCACCAGCCGGAATTATAGCATTTTAAAGGCCAGGAATTTTGAAATGCTGGCATTCAGGGCCAGGGAACGCGGGTGGGTAGGGGGGTACTTCCTCTTCCACTCCAGTGTTTGGGAGATAGAAAGCTGAACGCTTCCACGGGACATGGTGGAGATGGTTGTTGGTGACCCAGGTGGTGGTGTTGCTGGTGGATCCTCTGTTTGCAGGGTGGCAGGTGCCACTGTCACTACAGAGGTGGATGAAGAGGCCGAGACTGCAGCAGCAGAAGAGGAAGCAGGAGGGGCCAGAGACCTTTCTTGGTTTTTGAGGTGTGCACTCCACTGCAGCTCCTGCTTTGCACTTAGATGCCTGGTCATGTAGGTTGTGCTCAGGTTGAGAAGGTTTATGCCTCGCTTCATGCTCTGATTGCACAGCGTGCAAACCACTCGTGTTCTGTCATCATCACATTGTCTGAAGAACTGCCACTCTAGGGAACTCCTTTGAGCTGGCTTTGGTGTGCTTGGTCCCTTGCTGCGTTGGGCAGTAGCAAGCGTAGTGTTTAGGGCACAGCCGCTCTGCTTTTGCACTCTGCTCCCTCTTCTGCTGTGCTGGTGGCTCTGTGCGACCACCGCCTCTTCCTCCAAACCACTCAGGTCACCTGCATGACGTTCATTCCATGTGGGGTCAAGGACCTCATCATCCTCCACATCGTCTTCCACCCAGTCTTCACCCCTGCCCTCTTGTCGGTGTCCACAATTTGGAATTCCGCAGCAGTTGGCACCTGTGTTTCGTCATCATCCGAGACGTGCTGTGATGGTCCTTCCATGTACTCATCTGGAGACATAAGTGGTTGGGTATCGGTGCACTCAATCTCTTCCACTTCTGGGGCATGGCTAGGTGGATGGCCCTGGGAAACCATGCTAACAGAGTTATCGAAAATAAGAAGAGACTACTGCATGACTTGGGGCTCAGACTGCTTGGCTGATTTGCAAGGGGGTGAGGTGAAAGATTGATGGACATCGGCTGCAGGTGCCAACTCTGACCTTTCAGCAGAAGACTGGGTGGGAGACAATGTGAAGGAACTGGGGGCACTGTCAGCAACCCAATCTACTATCGCCTGTACTTGTTCTGGCCTTAACATTAGTAGAGGCATATTAGGCACTGCCAAATACTGCTGCAGGTTCTGTCGCCTATTCGCAGCTGAGAAAGGTGTTTCACCTGTTGGTGTAGCTGGCACAGATCGACCACGTCCTCTCCTTGCAACAGGAGCTCCACCAGCAACACCACCACCCAGGCCACGTCCCTTATTTGACCTTCTCATATTTATCGAATTTTGGATCTTCCACTAAATGGGTTTTAATTGATAAGCGGAATACAACAGTATGCAAAGGGTGTATCTCACTGTACCATATGCAGACTAGGCCGCAATTCATTTTTTATCCCCTAAATGGGTTTTTATTGCGAAGCGGAATACAACAGTATGCAATGGGTGTATCTCACTGTAACATATGCAGACTAGGCCGCAATTAACTTTTTATCCCCTAAATGGGTTTCTATTGCAAAGCGGAATAGAACAGTATGCAATCTGTGTATCTCACTGTAACATATGCAGACTAGGCCGCAATTAACTTTTTATCCCCTAAATGGGTTTTTATTGCAAAGCAGAATACAACAGTATGCAATGTATGTATCTCACTGTAACATATGCAGACTAGGCCGCAATTAACTTTTTATCCCCTAAATTGGTTTTTATTGCAAAGCAGAATACAACAGTATGCAATGGGTGTATCTCACTGTAACATATGCAGACTAGGCCGCAAGTAACTTTTTTTCCCCCTAAATGCGTTTTTATTGCAATGCAAAATACAACAGTATGCAATGGGTGTATCTCACTGTAACATATGCAGACTAGGCCGCAATTAACTTTTTTTCCCCTAAATGGGTTTTTATTGCAATGTGCAATGCAACAATATGCAATGGGTGTATCTCACTGTAACATATGCAGACTAGGCCGCAAGTAACTTTTTATCCCCTAAATGGGTTTATATTGCAAAGCGGAATACAACAGTATGCAATGGGTGTATCTCACTGTAACATATGCAGACTAGGCCGCAATTAACTTTTTTTCCCCTAAATGGGTTTATATTGCAATGCGCAATACAACAGTATGCAATGGGTGTATCTCACTGTACCATATGCAGACTAGGCCGCAATTAACTTTTTTTCCCCTAAATGGGTTTTTATTGCAATACGCAATACAACAGTATGTAATGGGTGTATCTCACTGTAACATATGCAGACTAGGCCGCAATTAACTTTTATCCCCTAAATGGGTTTTTATTGCAATGTGCAATACAACAGTATGCAATGGGTGTATCTCACTGTAACATATGCAGACTAGGCCGCAATTAACTTTTTTATCCCCTAAATGGGTTTTTATTGCAAAGCGGAATACAACAGTATGCAATGGGTGTATCTCACTGTAACATATGCAGACTAGGCCGCAATTCATTTTTTATCCCCTAAATGGGTTTTTATTGCAAAGCGGAATACAACAGTATGCAATGGGTGTATCTCACTGTAACATATGCAGACTAGGCCGCAATTAACTTTTTATCCCCTAAATGGGTTTCTATTGCAAAGCGGAATAGAACAGTATGCAATCTGTGTATCTCACTGTAACATATGCAGACTAGGCCGCAATTAACTTTTTATCCCCTAAATGGGTTTTTATTGCAAAGCAGAATACAACAGTATGCAATGTGTGTATCTCACTGTAACATATGCAGACTAGGCCGCAATTAACTTTTTATCCCCTAAATTGGTTTTTATTGCAAAGCAGAATACAACAGTATGCAATGGGTGTATCTCACTGTAACATATGCAGACTAGGCCGCAAGTAACTTTTTTTCCCCCTAAATGCGTTTTTATTGCAATGCAAAATACAACAGTATGCAATGGGTGTATCTCACTGTAACATATGCAGACTAGGCCGCAATTAACTTTTTTTCCCCTAAATGGGTTTTTATTGCAATGTGCAATGCAACAATATGCAATGGGTGTATCTCACTGTAACATATGCAGACTAGGCCGCAAGTAACTTTTTATCCCCTAAATGGGTTTATATTGCAAAGCGGAATACAACAGTATGCAATGGGTGTATCTCACTGTAACATATGCAGACTAGGCCGCAATTAACTTTTTTTCCCCTAAATGGGTTTATATTGCAATGCGCAATACAACAGTATGCAATGGGTGTATCTCACTGTACCATATGCAGACTAGGCCGCAATTAACTTTTTTTCCCCTAAATGGGTTTTTATTGCAATACGCAATACAACAGTATGTAATGGGTGTATCTCACTGTAACATATGCAGACTAGGCCGCAATTAACTTTTATCCCCTAAATGGGTTTTTATTGCAATGTGCAATACAACAGTATGCAATGGGTGTATCTCACTGTAACATATGCAGACTAGGCCGCAATTAACTTTTTTATCCCCTAAATGGGTTTTTATTGCAAAGCGGAATACAACAGTATGCAATGGGTGTATCTCACTGTAACATATGCAGACTAGGCCGCAATTCATTTTTTATCCCCTAAATGGGTTTTTATTGCAAAGCGGAATACAACAGTATGCAATGGGTGTATCTCACTGTAACATATGCAGACTAGGCCGCAATTAACTTTTTATCCCCTAAATGGGTTTCTATTGCAAAGCGGAATAGAACAGTATGCAATCTGTGTATCTCACTGTAACATATGCAGACTAGGCCGCAATTAACTTTTTATCCCCTAAATGGGTTTTTATTGCAAAGCAGAATACAACAGTATGCAATGTGTGTATCTCACTGTAACATATGCAGACTAGGCCGCAATTAACTTTTTATCCCCTAAATTGGTTTTTATTGCAAAGCAGAATACAACAGTATGCAATGGGTGTATCTCACTGTAACATATGCAGACTAGGCCGCAAGTAACTTTTTTTCCCCCTAAATGCGTTTTTATTGCAATGCAAAATACAACAGTATGCAATGGGTGTATCTCACTGTAACATATGCAGACTAGGCCGCAATTAACTTTTTTTCCCCTAAATGGGTTTTTATTGCAATGTGCAATGCAACAATATGCAATGGGTGTATCTCACTGTAACATATGCAGACTAGGCCGCAAGTAACTTTTTATCCCCTAAATGGGTTTATATTGCAAAGCGGAATACAACAGTATGCAATGGGTGTATCTCACTGTAACATATGCAGACTAGGCCGCAATTAACTTTTTTTCCCCTAAATGGGTTTATATTGCAATGCGCAATACAACAGTATGCAATGGGTGTATCTCACTGTACCATATGCAGACTAGGCCGCAATTAACTTTTTTTCCCCTAAATGGGTTTTTATTGCAATACGCAATACAACAGTATGTAATGGGTGTATCTCACTGTAACATATGCAGACTAGGCCGCAATTAACTTTTATCCCCTAAATGGGTTTTTATTGCAATGTGCAATACAACAGTATGCAATGGGTGTATCTCACTGTAACATATGCAGACTAGGCCGCAATTAACTTTTTTTCCCCTAAATGGGTTTTTATTGCAAAGCGGAATACAACAGCAGTATGCAATGGGTGTATCTCACTGTAAGGTATGAATGAAAATCTGAAAAATAATTGTGCCCTTAAAAGGTGCTTGTTGAATAGCAGATTTGAAATGCAGTGTCTAAACACTGTAAGTCACAGTAAAATATGAAAGAAAAAAGTTTTTTTCTTTTTTAAATGCAGATTAAGCAGACACATATGCACTCAGCTTGCATGAAATGGCCACTACACACCACACGCCTAATAGGTTGGATACTGTTGTTGTTCTATTCCACTATTGAATTTAAAAAAACCCATTTGAATGAAAAACTGAAAAATATTTTTTTTCCCTAAATACTGAAAAATAATTATTTTCCCCTTACATTGGTGCTTTTTGAAGAGCAGGTTAGGAAAGCAGTGTCTGTCTAAACACTGTATGTCAAAGTAAAATATGAAGGAAAAAAGTTTTTTTCTTTTTTAAATGCAGATTAGGCAGACACATATGCACTGAGCTTGCATTAAATGTGCAGCACTGCATGCCGCCCACCTAACAGACTGATAAAAGTTTTTTTTTCTCCTTTCTCCTCCTCACTGGGCTCAGGTCAGGGCATAAAGATCGTGCACTGCACCCCCACACAATACAATCAATGTAGATTGCTGTCTGATTAAAGAAGATTCTTCCTATTCTTTCCCTCAAAGCAATCTCCAGCCTGCCCCTACAAAAATCTCCTATCTCTCCCTCCGGGCAAAAAGATCATGCACTACACCCCCACACAATCAAATCAATGTAGATCGCTGTCTAATTAAAGAAGATTCTTCCTATGCTTTCCCTCAAAGCAATCTCCAGCCTGACCCTACAATAATCTCCCTATCTCTTCCTCAGCAGCATCAGGAACCTCTCCCTAGTATAGTTTGAGCAGAGTGATGCGCGGCGCTATGTGAATCCAGCTTATATAGACTCTGGGTCACATGCTGCACTGGCCAATAACAGCCATGCCATTAGTAGGCATGGCTGTGGTGGCTTCTAAGGGCACACTAGTTAAACGCTTGCTGATTGACTGCCTTGCACCTGTTGAAATTGCGCCATTAAAACCGCGCCAAAACATCAAATAACATTACCGAACAACGGACAGTACCCAAACATACAGTGAAATGTCCGGGTCCGTGTCCGGGTACCGAATACCCAAAAGTCCGGTACGATCCCGAGCAATACAGTCCGGGTTCACTCAAACCTATTCAAGACCCTTGATTCTCTATCTGATGAGTTTTCATTTCACCCATGATTGTCCTATCAGGCTTCAAGACCCTTGATTCTCTGTCTGAACATATCTTTTTACACAATGCAGAGGATTAACCCCCTTAGGATCCATACTAAGAGTTATAACAAGCATGCTTTACTGCATACACAGACTAAGTGTTACTAAACCCACAACAGTACAATCAATCATTCAACTGGGGTGGCATGTTTATTGTTAACATAGTGTTCCAAATTTCAATATGCCCCCATCCACAGACCACGTTACCCGCCACCACACATTTGTGGGGAAGAGACCCTTGTTCTCTCAAAATTGGAATAAGTGGCTTTCTCAATGCAGGTGTTTGGAAGCTGGCAGTGAGTTATAGGGGGGATGAGGATGACAGGGGTGGTGTATTAGTGGTTTGCCAGGTGTGATGAAGATGAGGGTGAGGGGGGGGCGTGGCCGGCAGCCGACGGAGATGGCCGCGTGAGTGAAGAGCTCTAACACTCCCGGTCTCTCCGCAACGATTCCAGCGACGTGGGTGAGCGACTCCGACTCCAGTGGCCCTTAAGACACTTGCGGACACTACAGGCGACCATGGGGAAGAGAAAGGACCGCGGAAGACCTCGTAAGTTAACGGACTTCTTTGCCTCAACCAGCACTCCGAGGTCCCAAAATGGCGCCGAGGCCTACCCGAGGGCTGGAAGCGCCGGAGCCTCGGGCGGATCACCTCCCGGGATCGGGGGGGATCCGAGCTTAAGGTCATCCTCCGCTAGCAGCAAGTCCTCCCAGGGGGGATCCCCGTCCCGCAGCCCACAAAAAGCGGCCCCTAAGCGGTCCGAAGCTCACCGCTGCGCTGGGGACAATAGCGCGGGCCCTAGCTCTCTGGACAGCACTTTAGAATTTTACGCCAATATAAAGGACTTTCCCACGACGGGACAACCGCTTACGGATGTCACTATGAAAGACATGCTAATGTCCATAAATGGCGCTTTTCACAGGGAAATAGTGGCCTGTGTCAACGGCATAAAAACGGAGGTGGTGGACCTGGGAGGCAGGGTGGATCACATAGAAAATAAAATGGAGGAGTTTTCTATAGCCCACAATGAACTAGTAGATGATCATAACGCGAAGGGGGATGATTTGGAGACCCTAAAGAGCAAGATGGCGGACCTGGAGGACAGGGCCCGCCGTAATAATGTGAAGCTGAGGGGGGTCCCAGAGTCAGTCCCCCATTCTGAACTGCGAGCATATGTACAAGCCATGTTGCTGGCTCTCATTCCGGACATACCGGTGGTAGAAGCGGTGGTGGATCGTGCACACCGCCTGCCAAAGCCGCAACATCTACCCGAGAAAATCCCAAGGGATGTTATAGCACGTATACACTTTTATCACATTAAAGATGACCTCATGCGCTTTGCAAGGAACACCTCCCCACTTCCAGCACCGTATCATGGATTATCGGTGTACGCAGATCTATCTCAATTTACCATGGCGGCTCGGAAAAAATTGATCCCTATGACCAAGCTACTCCGTAACAACCAAGTAAAATACTCCTGGGGATTTCCTACCAAACTCCTCATTGTTAAGGATGGTCGCACGCATGTCATCCGATCAGTGGAGGAAGGGTTTGCCCTGACCAAGAAATGGGGTCTCCTACCGGACCCACAGGAATCCTCTACCGGAGTGGAACCCTCTCGTTTGGAGCCTGAGTGGCGGCGGGTCAACAGATGAGTTTATGGCTACAGCATCGGCTTTAGGGCTAATAGTCACATGGGTCTCATGCGGATAATCAGCCCCATACGGTTTCTTCTTTGTGGCCAACTTTGTTACTTTTTCTTTTCGTTTTTTTATATTTGGTCTGCTTTGGAGGATTTGCTACCTGGATGAGTCGGAGTCCAGGAGTGACCGGGTGATTGGAGCTGAACCCCCTTCACCTGTGCCTGCGATATTATCGCATGATGGGGTATACCCCATACCCTTCGTTAAGTGTTTGCTATCTCTTTTTTGTTCTCTTTTGTTGTGTCTCACAGTTTTTTAGCCTCAATGACTGCTACGATGCTCTGGAAACTACCACTCTAATGACCAAGGACAGAAACTCTGGACCATGTTTACAACGTCAGCAATGGTATGTGAATGCACCTATACGTGTGAACTGTAAGTACTGTCTCCTTCGACCTAGCCTGTTCCCTCTGTTCCCGCCCGGGAGATATTTTTGCCTTTTCTCACCTGAAGGATTTTTTCTTTTTTCTCATTACTTTGAAATTAAGGACTGCCATGTGGACCTATCTTCTCTTATCCTGCTTGTAAATGGTTATTAATATAGTTTCCATTAATGCTCACGGTCTCAATAGCCCCTTCAAGCGCAGGTCTCTTTGGCGGGAGGCCCGTGCTCTCAGCGGCGATGTTGTGTGTGTACAGGAGACCCACTTCGCACGGTCCAAGTCACCTAAGTGTTCTGACAAGCTATACCCGCATGTTTTTACCTCTTCTGGTGACACTAAGAAAAAAGGAGTGCTCATTGCGATTAAAGGCTCCGTGGCCTTTCAGTTGCATGACATAGTCACCGATGACGCAGGACGATCTTTAATATTGATCTGTGACATTAATAATATTACCTATACAATTGTAAATCTATATGCTCCCAACCAGGGACAACTCAGGTTTCTGAGGGCGCTTGTGAAGAAGGTGGACCGTGTGAAGAGGGGTCTCACAGTGTATTGTGGGGATTTTAATTGCATTGGGGATGCTCAGTTTGATTGCTCTCCCGCTCAGGGAAGGACGAGGGCTACCCTTCAAAAGTTTCTGCATTCCTCTAATCTGTATGACGTATGGCGCTGCCTTAACCCTGCAGAGAAGGATTTCACTTACTACTCGGCCCCTCATGGATCCTATTCGAGGTTGGATCTATTTGTGGCTGACTTGCAATTTCTGCGAGTGGTTGAAAAATCTACAATTCACACAATGTCCTGGTCTGACCACGCTCCGGTCTCTGTGGCAGTCTCGGAGCCCCATATAACCACCCCAGTCCATCTGTGGCGCAATAACGCTTCCTTGCTCCGGGACGTGGGCCATCGGGAGCGGTTGGGTGGTCGGATCCGGGAATACTTTGAACATAATGACACTCCGGGGATGGATGTCTTCACGCTTTGGTGTGCCCATAAGGCATTTGCTAGGGGAATCTTGATCCAGCAGGCGTCTAGAGTTAAGAGAGAGAGGGCCCAGGCTATGAAGATGCTTCTAGAGCAATTGCGCTCTCTGGAGGCCGCTCATAAATCGGACCCTATTCCTTCTAAGCTGGAAGAGCTAACAGCCTGTAGACAGCTGGTTAGGGATAAACTTTTAGAGGACCATCAGAGACTTCTATTCCAAACTAAGGCACGTTACTACTCCCAGGGTAACAAATCAGGCAAGATGTTGGCCAATTACTTGAAGAAAAGGCAGCAAAAGGCTAAGCTTTCTTCTATCAGGGATCCTAAAACGAATTCACTGGTGCATCACCCAACTGCAATCGCTAATGCCTTTGCCAATTACTATACTTCATTGTATAACCTTAAAGAGGACGGCAATACTCCGCAGCCCTCGGATTCCCTTATTGCTTCATTCCTAGACTCTTTACGACTCCCCACTGTGTCAGAACATATGTTGCAAACCTTGAACTCCCCCATAACGGAGGAGGAGGTGCAGAAAGCTATATTGTCAATGCCCTTAAATAAATCCCCTGGAGCAGACGGCTTCTCGGCCGAGTATTACAAGGCGTTTCAGCATACCCTAACCCCGTATCTCTGCAAATTGTTCAATGCGGCTGCGCAGCGCTCCTCCTTCCCGGAGGAAATGCTGCAGGCAGTCATAGTTGCACTCCCCAAGCCTGGTAAATCACCCGATGCGCCCCAAAACTTTCGCCCCATATCCCTCCTGAATTCGGATCTAAAGCTATACGCGAAAATATTAGCAGTACGATTGGCGGAGGTGACTCCCGGCCTGGTCAAAGAGGATCAGGTGGGATTCGTGAAGGGTCGGCAGGCACCGGATGGAACTAGGAGAATGCTGGATCTATTGCAGATCGCTGAAAAACGAAAGGTGCCCTCGGTGTTCCTGACGTTAGATGCTGAAAAAGCGTTTGACAGGGTGCACTGGGGGTACCTAAGGGCGACCTTAGCTAAATTCGGGATTCAGGGGCCTATGTTCTCTGCGATTTCGGCACTCTACACAACACCTTCGGCCAGGGTGTTTACATCTAGTGCGTTATCAGAAAAATTTGCAATCACTAATGGTACGCGCCAAGGGTGCCCGTTGTCCCCACTCATCTTTTCCCTAGTAATGGAACCCCTGGCAGAGGCCATTAGAAGCGACCCGGGAATATCTGGAATTAAAGTGGGGGGCAGGGACCACAAAATTGGGCTTTTTGCGGACGATGTGATTCTTACTTTGACCTCCCCGATGACGTCTCTTTGCAGCTTGCAGCGCCAACTAGATGCATTTGGAGCCATCTCCTACTATAAACTGAATGTGACTAAATCTGTGTGCCTGTCGACCTTTCTATCCGCTAAGGAGCTGAGGTTGCTCAAAACTCAGTATCCCTTTCAATGGTCAAATAAATCACTCCCATACTTAGGTATATCTTTGGTGGCTCCGACATCTCAAACATACCAGGTCAATTTCTCTAAATTGTTATCTACAGTAATGGAGGACCTAACACATATTGCATCTTACGAGCTGTCCTGGTTGGGGCGTATAGCTGCGCTCAAGATGTTGGTGCTGCCTAAGATTTTATATTACTTTAGGACAATCCCGGTGGTGATCCCATCATCCTTCTTCCGTAACATGGACAAAATGTTCAGGAAGTTCTTATGGGGGGGCAAAGTACCGAAGATTCCGTATTCTGTGTTACTTAAATCCAGGGCTAAAGGGGGGACAGGCTTCCCATGCCTTCGGAAGTACCATTCCGCGGCTTTGTTAGATCAGGCAAAAGCCTGGTTCGATCCTGAACCAGATAAACTTTGGGTACATCTAGAAAGGGCAGTAGTGGCAAATAAGGACCTCCCTGCCCTACTGTTGGCATCACTAGCGAAACGTGAAGTTTACACCCCCGATTTGGCCTCTCTTAGGGCTACTCTAGGGGCCTGGGGGGAGGTGCAAGCATTGACAGGGATCCCTAGGACTAAGATGACCTTGAGGTTAGCAGCTTATGAATATCTCATTCCTACATTGAGGATTCCTCCTGGGGAGCTACCGCGATCTGCCACATATGGGGAACTGCGTGCTAAGTGTTCGGACAAGCCTTCCTTTTTTTGGGCCCAACTGCATCACTACCACATTAAATACCCTGATCCAACAATTGAAGTACCCTCGGAAGTATGGGAATATATGCTCAATGGATATCATAAGTCGAAGGGTCTTTTGTGGTTCTATCATACACTGCAGAACCAATTTAGAAATAGCAAGTCGGCCTCCGTGGCAGCCTGGGAGGCAGACTTGGGGGAGGAGTTTTCAGAGCGGGACTGGGAGGTGGCTGTCCGCGCTGGCTATTCCTATTCCCACTGCACTACTCACTGGGAGGTGGCCCTAAAAATTCTCCAACGCAGCTATTTAACTCCTGTGAGATTGAGGAAAATGTTTAAAGATATTGCCCCTACCTGCTGGAGAGGATGCGGGGAATCGGGAACGCTGTTTCATCTTTTGTGGCAGTGTAAAAGACTCAAGAGCTACTGGGCGGCTGTGTTCGCTCTACTACGGTCATTGACCGGGGAACCGATTCTGATGTCCCCAGCTCTGGCCCTCTTGAACCTGGGGATCCAAAAGATTCCTCCCCTCCATCGAACATTAGCTGCCCATGTCCTGACAGCAGCGAGACTGACAATTACAGCAGCTTGGAGGTCTGACGCTGCTCTTACGACATTGGAGGTTATCAACAGGGTACGTTCTCAATACTCTTATGAGAAATTTTTTGCTAATATGCATGGTCGAAGTTTGCAGTTTGAACAGGTATGGAGTCGTTGGTCACTGAAATACCCGGGGTAGGGCTAGTCCTGCACCGGGGAATTTCGCCACGCTTATTTCTATTTGATTTTGAATGTTGACTAGTTACTGTATCTGAGGCTAAGGTTAATGACTGTCCAGTTGATAGTCTGGTATACCAATATGTTGCTTACTCAGGTGCACAAGGGTTGAAGAGTATTTGGCGGTGTAAGTGCCCACCACCTTGGACTCTCATTAGAGAATAGGGGGGGCCCCGGGGGTCAGTGCCCGGACCTTGTGGGGTGTAGTGGGGGGCCGAGCTGGGCCACAGTATTGCTCCCGTCAGGGGTGGCCGGGCTTGGCCTTCCTGCTGGGCCCCTGGGGGAGTTTCGGGTCGGGGGCTGGTCTGAGGGGTGTATTATAACACCGACTGTTGGTGGAGCCAAGTGTACAATGTTAATCGTGATTGTTACTTTCTTCAACCAGTGTACCTGTATATGATGTAATTGTTATTTGTTCTTTTTGGAAAAACCTAATAAAAACTATTGGAAAAGAAGATGAGGGTGAGGATGACAGAGGGTGGGATGTTAGTAAGGTATGAGTGGGTTGCCAGGTGTGATGAAGATGCGGATGAGGATGACAGGGGGTAGGGCTTTAGCAAGGTTGCAGTGGGTTGCTAGGTGTGATGAAGAGGAGAAGGAGGATGGCAGGTGGTGGGGTGTTAGTAAGGTATCGGTGAGTTGTCTGGTGTGATGAATATAAGGATGAGAATGGCAGGAAGTGGGGTGTTAGCAAGGTTGCAGTGGGTTACCAGGTGTGATGAAGATGAGGAGGGCAGGGTGTGGGTGTTAGTAAGGAATCAGTGGGTTGTCAGGTGTGATGAGGATGAGGATGGAATAGGATGGGGTGTTAGCAAGGTTGCAGTGTGTTGCCAGGTGTGATGAAGATAAGGGTGACGGGGGTGGGGTGTTAGCAAGGTATCGGTAGGTTGCCAGGTGTAATGAAGAGGAGGATGACAATAACAGGGGGTGAGGTGTTAGTAAGGTATCAATAGGTTGCCAGGTGTGATAAGGATGAGGATGACAGGGGGTGAGGTTTTAGCAAGGTATCAATAGGATGCCAGGTGTGAGGAGGATGTCAGGGGGTGGGGTGTTAGCAAGGTTGCAGTGGGGTGCCAGGTGTGATGCAGCTGAGGATGAGTATGAAAGGTAGTGGGGTGTTAGCAAGGTTGCAGTGTGTTGCCAGGTGTGATGAAGATAAGGGTGACGGGGGGTGGGGTGTTAGCAAGGTATCAGCAGGTTGCCAGGTGTAATGAAGAGGAGGATGACAATAACAGGGTGTGGGGTGTTAATAAGGTATCAATAGGTTGCCAGGTGTGATAAGGATGAGGATGACAGGGGGTGAGGTTTTAGCAAGGTATCAATAGGATGCCAGGTATGATGAGGATGACAGGGGGTGGGGTGTTAGCAAGGTTGTAGTGGGGTGCCAGGTGTGATGAGGAGGGGGATGACAGGGGGTGGGGTGTTAGCAAGGTTGTAGTGGGGTGCTAGGTGTGATGAAGCTGAGCACGAGGATAACAGTGGGTGGGGTGTTAGTAAGGTGTTAGTGGCTTGCCAGGTGTGATGAAGATGAGAATGAGGATGGCAGGGGGTGAGGTGTTAGCAAGGTTGTAGTGGGTTGCCAGGTGTGATGAAGATGAGGATGACAAAGGGTGGAGTAAAATTCTAGTCATTCAGGCTGGTAAAGATGTGGGGAAGTCCATCAAAAGGAGGTATGTATGTGTAGTAACAAGGCAGGTATGCAGAGTTACATTCCCAAATCCTCCATGCTGGAATAGTCAATGCATTTTGCACGATTGACTTGCTTCCTCGGGACTGATTGGATGGGTGCTATTCAAAAAATACAGAATATTACATAAGTATCATAACATGGAAGGGAACAAACAGTACACCTCTTGTTGTAGGAAGTTGCTAACAATCTGATGATGGGAGGATTGATGCCAATGATTCGCTGAGATAATTTTACCATCCACTGCAGTGCCTTTATATCCACAGCAGAGCAATTTCCGTTCAAAATGGTAGTGCAAAAAGGACTCCTGTAGAGGAAGCAATGTTTTACAAGAATTTTGAATACTGTGCAAGGTAAAATATTGTGCAAGACAATTGTAAAGTTAAAACAAAGTGGGTGAATGTTTGTTGAATACAAGAAATAATCCCCAAGTTGGGGGGAATTTAAAGAGCTGAAATTGGGGGAATTGTGTTGATGATATTTTCTGAAGGACAGTGTAACAAATCAAATCTTAGGCCAAAAAAACGGGAACATCTAACCAAGTAAAGGTTGTGTAAATCATAGGCAAAACCCATAATAAATGCACACATTAGAGTATATTTGTTGATTTAATGTATTTATTTGGCTGGTTTAAGTATTTAATTACATTTAATGAATTAAGTCTAAACCCTAGGCTGAAACACAAAAATACCCTTGCAGTGAGTAATGCTAATTATTTCTAGAGGTAAATGGATGAAACTCTATTACTTATCTATTCACCATTTGAGCAGGCTCCAATGCTGTCTTTATCTCCCTGACACTTCAGCTTGTAACATGCAATGCACGACTATAAAAAGACAGATGCTGGCTGCTAGCCAATTTTACATTGATGTGTCCTCTGCAGATTCTTAATTCTTGCAGTGTAGCCCCAGCCTGTGTTCTTATCTATAGTAAATTTGTTGTTTTTGTTTCTAGTACATTTCAGCAAATTCTTTCTCAATTAAAATCTGCTGCTGTTCAACTTTACACTGCTGCATTATCTACAATCTTTGAAAACTTACCCAGAGCCTAATAAAAATTAAAAATTAGCCAGTAGCAGGCCAGCTTTGCATCAGCAACAACAGGAACATCCTAAGTGAACTGCTACTGGACAATTTTTATCTGCTAGTCAACGAAGGCCTATTACTGTTTGATGAAAAAGCATATATTGCTGTTTAAACTAGCAAAAAAAACCCTGACATTTATCAGATTAGGGTTTTGCTTTTGCAGGTAAGCTAACTATAAAAGAAAAAAATCAGTTTTACTGAAAAATGTGTCCTGTCAGCATCCTGTGAAATTGTACTGTTCTTTAATAACAGATACAATTTTAAGGCTTCCCCCAAGCATGTTTTTTAAAGGATTTGTGTATTTTCAATAGGACCCTCAAAGCCACATAAACATACCCTGTCCCTTCATTGGTACACTTCTGTCATAGCAGTGTTCAATTCCCCATGTCTTTCTTTTGACAGTAGTATACCTATTGGACACTTACAATGGACAATGTTTGCTAACAACAGCAAATCTTTTTAAAGTCCATGGAGGGGCACATTCTAAGTTCAGGTTCACAGAATTTCAATGAGATTTGCCAAACCCTTGGTAAATTGAACCCAGGCAGATTTTCTTATACAGAATGATACCACAAAATTACAGAGGAGACTGGAAACTGGTGCTCTTGCCCAAGTGCCTTTAAGTTGTAGCAAAAATCCATGGATACAATGATTTTTTAATAGCTACATGGCAGGATACAGCAATAACCCGCTAAACCATTTTGGCCAAAGCTTTACTCATAGCATGTTAGTACAAACATTAAATGTTCACTAAACTTGGAATCCTCTTCCTCCAAGCAAATTGGAGGAACAGCTGAGTATACTTAAAGTTCATGTGGATTTGGATGACAGAGAAATAGCAACAGTTAATGAAAATCAGCCATTATTTTTACATGATATTTTCATATGATAATAATAATGGAAACAGACAATCTTAGACTATACATGCACATACCAGCATACCTAGCTAGAATGGAAACATATTTGTTACATCTTGTTTTAGCAATAAGTCTACGTCCCATCTATGGTTTAGCCCAGACGGTATCCTCATTTACAAAACAAAAATCCACCTTGCATCTTTCTTCAACAATTCTTAATGTATATCTCTCCCTCTAAGTGGTCTGATTATTCACTCTGCACCATAAAATTAATAAAGATTGCTTGGGTCTCTCTTATCGGTGTGGATTTTTTAAGGCTTTTTATCTCTGGATACACACCAATCCATGTGATCTAGAAAAGTGATAAGGGGGTACCCACCGACAATAACTTTGAAGTGCAGCTTCCCCTTTAGGTGTGAAACAACACTAGCAAATAGGTATAATGTAAAGGATGGTGCTACTACTTTAAATTAACTTAGATGCTAAACCTATGTGCAAAATTATCAATTAACAACAGCACAACTTAGTTGATTTACAATAATGAAAATTATCAGAAAAGTCAATGAATGACTGATTATTCAAACCACTCAATTATTTAAATAATGGTGACAAGTATTCCTTTTTCCATCCAACCAAAGTGTTTTCCCCACATGTGGTAAAAACGCTCACTCACCAACCCTAAATGGCCATAAAAGGCCCAACAAACCTGGCAGACACAATGCAATGGATGGGATGGATGGGATTGATTCAATGCCTCTTAAGCTCCAATACAAATCCTCTCTCAATAATACCACAGACCAGAAGCCTAAAGAGACAATATCCTCATCGTGCAGTAACTTTTATTTAACCGGTTGCCAACCGCTTACCGCACATTTACTGCGGCAGTGTGGCTCTCCCAGGCAAACCGACTTAGGGCTACGTCGGTCGCTTGGAGGCAGCTAGGGGGCAGGTGCGCACCCCTGGTGCTCCCACCCAGGCTGGCCCTCCCACCCCCACTCGACAGCAGGGAAGCTGATGGAGCGGGCAGGCGGCTCCGATTTCTGCCTGAAACCCGCGATCGTTCCCCGCTGAGAGAGAAGAACTGTCAACTGTTGTAAACACAGCTGACCGTTCTTCTCCCTGGAATGATCACAGAGCCCCTGTGATCCTTCTATATAGGATCACAGGTTTCTATGGTCATGCCACAAGCCACGCCCCCCCACAGTTAGAAACACGCCCCTAGGTACACATTGATCTCCCACACTGTTAACCCCTGCCCTGCCAGTGTCATTATTACAGTAACAGCACATATTTTTAGCACTGATTACTGTAGTAATGTCACTGGTACCCCCAAAAGTGTCAAAAATATCAGTCAGGGGTTAGATCTGTCCGCCGCAATGACGCAGTCCCGCAAAAAATCACAGATCGCCGCCATTACTATTAAAAAAAAAAAAAACAATAAAAATTACATAAATCTTTCCCGTAGTTAGTAGACACAAAAACTTTTGCGCAAACCAATCAAAATATGCTTATTGCAATTCTTTTTTTACCAAAAATATGTAGCAGAAAACAAATTGGCCTAAAATTTAAAAAAAATTAGATTTTTACATTTTTTTTTTTGGGAATGTCATATAGCAGAATATGAAATATATCTTTTTTTTTCCAAAATCGTCACTCTTTTTTTATTTATAGCACAAAAAATAAAAATTGCACAGGTGATCAAATGTGAAATATAAATAAAACCCGCGCCCTTATAAGCAGCGAACTCATACAGCTGGATGTACGGTAAAAGTATTAAAATGGGAGTCGCGCTATATATAGAACAGTCAATAAAACATATAAATGGCTAAACAACAATAACTGAAAGTCCCATCTCAGCTAAGTTCAGCCTCAATGTGTACACAGTTCATGATGGTACAATAGTGAAATTCCACCCTGGTATTTGATATAGACGGACACTTGTGAAGCCCTCCACCACATACAGCCTCTTACCAGAGAGGGATGGAACATACACAGTAAGTAGTTTGAGGACTACTTTGCCTGTATCCAGCACATCGGCTCCAATACGAATGCAATCATATGATATCCACCAGTGGAATCGATGAACTGCCAATTTCACAGGAACCACTCTCAGAGTGTAATATGGAAAAGAAGGCAAAAGCGGCCCATAGCGTGATACAGTCTTTTTACATTTATTTAGTGAAATCACATTACACTCACCAAAAATTCAGTAAAATTGAGCCTGTAGCCACAGCATGGGCAGCAATACGGAGCAAGGCACTTCCGGGTTCCGGGTATGACGAAATGACGCTCATTCGGCTTCTCCCCGAAGCTTTTCATCGAATGGACGTTCTCAAGGGGGCGTGTTTGAGAATGTCCATTCGACGAAAAGCTTCGGGGAGGACTGCAGTATGTAGGCTGTACCACTTGGCCACCTAGAACCAGAATTGGAGAACATTACAATGACACCAATAATCTAAATGCAAAAAATATGTCTAATGAGTCCAAACATTTTAGAGAATGCCATTGTGGTAATTTGGGTTCTTTTTTATTTTATGTTGCAGAGTGAATCATCAGAAAACCTGGAGCATGAGACATACATTGAAAATTGTTGGAGAACGAAGCAGGGTGGATTTTTGTTTTACAAACATGGATAACTTCTGGTCTAAAAGACAGATGGGATGTAGACTTATTCTTAAAGTAAGATGTAACAAATATGTTTCCATTTTAGTCCGGTATGCTGGACTGTGCATGCATAGTCTTAAATTGTCTGTGTCGTTATTTTTTTTTTTTTGTTTTACATTATATTTTTAAATGATGCTTGATTTTTGTTAGCTGTTGTTATTGCTCTGTCCTCCACAGAGCAGGTTCTGCTGCTTACTTAGCTCTAATTATACTCAGCTATCCCTGCAATTTGTTTGAAGGAAGAGGATTCCTATTTTTGTGAGTGTTGAGAATAAGTGTGCTTCGACCAAAGCGTGTTATTGCTGTATCCTGCCATGTAGCTAATAAAGAATAGATGCAGTGGATGTTACTGAGTAGCCGGCTTTATTGTATTGGCAGATTTGCTTATCCCTAGTTTCCACAGCAGTATGTACCCTTTGTATACCTTTGCTTCTTGTTTCATACTTGGGTGACTGTGGTGTACTGCTTGAAAGAATCTTAACACACACATTACTTAATTCACCCTATCTGCAAATAATGGAATTATTTTAGTGTTCACTCTCCACTGCAAAACTGGGCTTCAGCCTATGAGCTGAACATGGGTATACCCTTTAATAGACCAAGGAAGGTTTAACTTCTAGGTGTATGAAAGTCCATGGGCTCACATTTCCTTTTAAAAGCAATTAACTTATAAAGTTTTACAGTTTCCACATATAAAATTAATGAATTCATAGATTTTACCCGGTAATGAAAAATAATTGCAAAATACAATGTCATAATATAAGAGAAAATGTACGTATTATAGGTTATTGTAAAAAGTCAATTATTAGTAATTAAAATCAAAAAGGGTAATACATAAAATTATACAATTAATATTATAATTCAACATAGGTTGAAAGTAATAAGCCATGGAGCGCATGAGTTAGTATATATTTTTTGACCGAGCTATAACGTACTGTTACAGAAAGTTTCTATTAATTTTAACAGTTGCAGTCGTTCACAGTAACCATTTCTTCTTTATTTATTTGAGCCCTGAATGTTATGAAAAACACTTAAGTGATGTAGCCTTAGGGAAATGTTGCATATGTGACACAAATATCAAGTCATCCATTGAAAGTAGAATTATTTCATCTTGTATTCTGGTTATGGATAGGGTTGAGCGGACACCTAGATGTCCGTGTTCGACGGGTTCGGCCGAACTTTAAAAAAAAGTCCGGGTCCGTGTCCCGGACTTTTACCGAACTTTTCCCGGACACCGAACCCCATTGAAGTCAATGGGGACCCGAACTTTAAGGCACTAAAATGGCTCTAAAACACCAAAGGAAAGGGATAGAGTGCTGCAAATGGCAGCAAAACGTAATTAAGAGCATGGCAAGTGCTCTGCAAACAAATGTGGATAGGGAAATAACTTAAAACAACAAAAAAAAACAGAAAAATAAAACAATGTTCTTCTTCATCTCTGAAGGACGAGGCCCATATGGAGTAGGAGGGAGGTTGAGGTGGTGGTGGATGTGGCGGTGACATAGGCGTGCGCACAGGGTGTGCTGGGTGTGCCTGGGCACACCCTAATCACCTAGGGCACATAGCATTGCCAGTGAGGAGATGGGAAAGATCTCCCTGGGACCTGCTCTGCTCTATTTCTCCTTGCCTACAGGTACATGGCCCCGATACATTACTCTCCCTGCTGGCAAACACATGCATGTGTATTTCAACTTTGGGGTGCACACCTTAATGCAATAGGCTGCGCACACCTATGGGCGGTGTAGGTGGAAGCGGCGGTGGAGGAGGACCAGGGCCGGATTAACAGCATCATGGGCTTGGTGCTGAGGATTTTGAAGGGCCTTAAGGGCCGTGCCTTGCCATGCACCCAGAGGAGGAAGGGTGCAGCCATGCATGCCTAATTCAACATGGGATGCTGTCTCTGAAGCCCATAAACACATCCATGCATCGCCAACTGTCCCTCCTTGTCCGGCCTTCACGCTGTGTGGGGAGGTTCTGAGGGTGCTGCCTGGGGAAGCGAGCATAGAAGCCAGACTTCTGTGTTTACAAGTGACAGAAGAGCGGTAACAGTGAATATGGCCAACCCGGGGCCTATATAAAAGGTAGGGGCCTGGAGCTGCAGCTCCAATAGCCCCTACATTAATCTGGCCCTGAGGAGGAGGACGAGGTAGCCAACACTGCTTCTTTTCAAAAATTTTAAATGAGGGTACACCCCAAAAGAGTGAGAAAGAGCAAAAATGGAACAATGGGTGGGTAAGGTCGGTATCCATTGCTATTCTGCATAAGGTACGGAAAAGTCCCGTGGGATCCATGCCTGGTTCATTTTAATGAACGTGAGCTTGTCCACATTGTCTCTGGACAGGCGGCTGCGCTTGTCTGTTATAACGCCCCCAGCCGTGCTAAATACCCGTTCAGATAATACACTGGCTGCAGGGCACGCCAGCACCTCCAAGGCGTAAAGGGCAAGCTCAGGCCATGTGCCCAATTTGGAGACCCAGAAGTTGAAGGGGGCAGACCCGTCATTCACTACATGTAGGCGTGTGCACACATACTGCTCCACCATGTTGGTAAAATGCTGCCTCCTGCTAAGACGTTCCATCTGAGCTGCTGGTGCTGCTGTTTGTTGTGGCGTGCTGACAAAGCTTTTCCACATTTCGGCCATGCTAACCCTGCCTTCTGAGGTGCTGGCGGTGCCCTGGTTGCGTTGGCGACCTCCTCCTCCTCCTCCTCTGCCTTGTGCTTCCACTGTGGCCCCGCTGTCAGATGGGAATGCCAGCAGCATGGCGTCTACCAGCGTGCGCTTGTACTCGCGCATCTTGCGATCGCGCTCCAGTGAGTGAATTAAGGACGGTACGTTGTCCTTGTAACGGGGATCCAGCAGCGTGGCCACCCAGTAATCAGCACAAGTTAGAATGTGGGCAACTCGGCGGTCGTTGTGGAGACACTGCAGCATGTAATCGCTCATGTGTGCCAGGCTGCCCAGAGGCGACGAAAGGCTGTCCTCTGTGGGAGGTGTATCGTCCGTGTCCTCTGTATCCCCCCAGCCACGCACCAGTGATGGCCATGAGCTGGCCTGGGTGCCACCCTGCTGTGAACATGGTTCCATCTCCTCCTCCAGCTCCTCCTCCTCCTCATCCTCCTCATCCTCCAGAACTGTGCCCCTGCTGGACAATTGCGTCCCTGGCGTTTGCGTGTGCAGGAACCCACCCTCGGAGCCCCTTGCGAATGACTGCCCTGAAAGCCTTGGAAATGTTACCTCTTCATCCTCCTCCTCCTCCTCATCCTGTGCCACATCCTCTTCCATCATCGCCCGAATTGTTTTTTCAAGGAGGCATAGAAGTGGGATAGTTAAGCTGAGAACGGCGTCATTGCCACTGGCCATGTTGGTGGAGTACTCAAAACAGCGCAACAAGGCACACAGGTCTCGCATGGAGGCCCAGTTATTGGTGGTGAAGTGGTGCTGTTCCGCAGAGCGACTCACGCGTGCGTGCTGCAGCTGAAACTCCACTATGGCCTGCTGCTGCTCGCACAGTCTTTCCAGCATGTGCAAGGTGGAGTTCCACCTTGTGGGCACGTCACATATGAGGCGGTGAGCGGGAAGGCCGAAGTTACGCTGCAGCGCTGCCAGGCGAGCAGCAGCAGGGTGAGAACGCCGAAAGTGCGCACAAACGGCCCGCACTTTCTGCAGCAGCTCTGACATATCGGGGTAGTTTTTAAGGAACCTCTGCACCACCAAATTCAGCACATGCGCCAGGCAAGGGATGTGCGTCAAACCGGCTAGGCCCAGAGCTGCTATGAGATTTCGCCCGTTATCGCACACCACCAGGCCGGGCTTGAGGCTCGCTGGCAGCAACCACTCATTTGTCTGCTGTTCCATGCTCCTCCACAACTCCTGCGCGGTGTGTGGTTTGTCCCCCAAACAGGCAAGTTGTAAAACTGCCTGCTGTCGTTTACCCCTGGCCGTGCTGAAGTTGGTGGTGAAGGTGTTACGCTGTCCGGATGAGGAGGCGGTAGAGGATGAGGAAGCGGAGTAGGAGGAGTTAGGAACAGGAGGCAAACTGAAGCGCCCTGCAATCCTCGGTGGTGGAAGGACATGCGCCAAATTGCTATCCGCCTCAGGCCCATCCGCCACTGCATTTACCCAGTGTGCCGTTAGGGAGATATAACGCCCCTGACCGTGCTTACTGGTCCACGTATCCGTAGTTAGGTGGACCTTGGCACAGATGGCGTTGCGCAGTGCACACCTGATATTTTCCCCCACTTGGTTGTGCAGGGAAGGGATGGCTTGCCTGGAAAAGTAGTGGCGGCTGGGCACGACGTACTGTGGGACAGCCACCGACATAAGGTTTTTAAAACTGTGCGTCTCCACCAGACGGAATGACAGCATTTCAAAGGCCAATAATTTTGAAATGCTGGCATTCAGGGCCAGGGATCGCGGGTGGGTAGGGGGGTACTTCCTCTTCCTCTCAAGTGTTTGGGAGATGGAAAGCTGAACGCTTCCACGGGACATTGTGGAGATGGTTGTTGGTGACCCAGGTGGTGGTGTTGCTGACAGATCGTCTGTTTGCGGGGTGGCAGGTGCCGGTATCACTACAGATGTGGCTGGAGCGGCCGAGACTGCAGCAGAAGAGGAAGCAGGATGAGCCAGAGACGTTTCTTGGTTTTGAAGGTGTGTACTCCACTGCAGCTCGTGCTTTGCACTTAGATGCCTGATCATGCAGGTTGTGCTCAGGTTGAGAAGGTTTATGCCTCGCTTCAAGCTCTGATTGCACAGGGTGCAAACCACTCGTGTCCTGTCATCAGCACATTTTCTAAAGAACTTCCACGCTAGAGAACTCCTTTGAGCTGACTTTGGTGCGCTCGTTCCCTTGCTGCGTTGGGCAGTAGCGGGCGTAGTGTCTAGGGCACGGCCGCTCCGCTTCTGCACCCTGCTCCCTCTTCTGCTGTGCTGGTGGCTCTGTGCGACCACCGCCTCTTCCTCCAAACTACTCAGGTCACCTGCATGACGTTCATTCCATGTGGGGTCGAGGACCTCATCGTCCTCCACATCATCTTCCACCCAGTCTTCACCCCTGCCCTCCTTGTCGGTCTCCACAATGCTGAACGCCGCAGCAGTTGGCACCTGCGTTTCGTCATCATCGGAGACGTGCTGCGATGATCCTTGCATGTACTCATCTTGAGAAATAAGTGGTTGGGCATCGCTGCACTCAATCTCTTCCACTTCTGGGGCAGGGCTAGGTGGATGGCCCTGGGAAACCCTGGTGACAGAGTCCTCAAAAAGAATAAGAGACTGCTGTATGGCTTGGGGCTCAGACTGCTGGCCTGATTTGCAAGGGGGTGAGGTGAAAGACGGTTGGACATTGGCTGCAGGTGCCAACTCTGACCTTTCTGCAGTAGACTGGGTGGGAGACAATGTGAAGGAACTGGAGGCACTGTCAGCAGCAAACCAATCTACTATCGCCTCAACTTGTTCTGGCCTCATCACTTCTAGGGGCGTTTGATGCCCTACCAAATACTGATGCAGGTTCTGTCGCCTACTCACACTTGAGGAAGGTGTTTCACTTGTGCGTGTAGCTGGCACAGATCGACCACGTCCTCTCCTTGCAACAGGAGCTCTACCAGCAGCACCACGACCCAGGCCACGGCCCTTATTTGACGGTCTCCTCATATTTCTGTAATTTAAGATCTTGCCCTAGAAAGGTTTTTATTGAATAGCGGAATAGGAAATATGATCCAAAAAAGTGTATGTATCTCGCACGTACAAAACCACACTAGGCCCCAATTACTATTGTTTCTACCCCTAAAAGGATGGATGAGGAGTAGGAGGAGTATGGAACAGACAGCACCCTCAAATCTTCAGAAGTATGAGATGAACCCCAAAAACTTGGAAAGGTGGATCTCACACGTACCGACACAGACTATCCCGCAATTCAATTGATCCTCAAAGGTTTTTATTGAATAGCGGAATAGGAAATATGATCAAAAAAAGTGTATGTATCTCGCACGTACACAACCACACTAGGCCCCAATTACTATTGTTTGTACCCCTAAAAGGATGGATGAGGAGTAGGAGGAGGAGTATGGAACAGGCAGCACCCTCAAATCTTCAGAAGTATGAGATGAACCCCAAAAACTTGGAAAGGTGGATCTCACACGTACCGACACAGACTATCCCGCAATTCAATTGATCCTCAAAGGTTTTTATTGAATAGCGGAATAGGAAATATGATCAAAAAAAGTGTATGTATCTCGCACGTACACAACCACACTAGGCCCCAATTACTATTGTTTGTACCCCTAAAAGGATGGATGAGGAGTAGGAGGAGGAGTATGGAACAGGCAGCACCCTCAAATCTTCAGAAGTATGAGATGAACCCCAAAAACTTGGAAAGGTGGATCTCACACGTACCGACACAGACTATCCCGCAATTCAATTGATCCTCAAAGGTTTTTATTGAATAGCGGAATAGGAAATATGATCAAAAAAAGTGTATGTATCTCGCACGTACACAACCACACTAGGCCCCAATTACTATTGTTTGTACCCCTAAAAGGCTAGGAGTAGGGGGGGTATGGAACAGGCAGCACCCTCAAACCTTCAGAAGTATGAGATGAACCCCAACAACTTGGAAAGGTGGATCTCTCTCACACGTACCAACACAGACTATCCCCCAATTTAACTGATCCCCAAAGGTTTTTGATTAAATAGCGGAATAGAAAATATGATCCAAAAAAAGTGTATGTATATCACACGTACACAACCACACTAGGCCCCAATTACTATTGTTTGTACCCCTAAAAGGCTAGGAGTAGGGGGAGTATGGAACAGGCAGCACCCTCAAACCTTCAGAAGTATGAGATGAACCCCAACAACTTGGAAAGGTGGATCTCTCTCACACGTACCAACACAGACTATCCCCCAATTTAACTGATCCCCAAAGGTTTTTGATTAAATAGCGGAATAGAAAATATGATCCAAAAAAAGTGTATGTATATCACACGTACACAACCACACTAGGCCCCAATTACTATTGTTTGTACCCCTAAAAGGCTAGATGAGGAGTAGGGGGGGTATGGAACAGGCAGCACCCTCAAACCTTCAGAAGTATGAGATGAACCCCAACAACTTGGAAAGGTGGATCTCTCTCACACGTACCAACACAGACTATCCCCCAATTTAACTGATCCCCAAAGGTTTTTGATTAAATAGCGGAATAGAAAATATGATCCAAAAAAAGTGTATGTATATCACACGTACACAACCACACTAGGCCCCAATTACTATTGTTTGTACCCCTAAAAGGCTAGATGAGGAGTAGGGGGGGTATGGAACAGGCAGCACCCTCAAACCTTCAGAAGTATGAGATGAACCCCAACAACTTGGAAAGGTGGATCTCTCTCACACGTACCAACACAGACTATCCCCCAATTTAACTGATCCCCAAAGGTTTTTGATTAAATAGCGGAATAGAAAATATGATCCAAAAAAAGTGTATGTATATCACACGTACACAACCACACTGGGCCCCAATTACTATTGTTTGTACCCCTAAAAGGCTAGATGAGGAGTAGGGGGAGTATGGAACAGGCAGCACCCTCAAACCTTCAGAAGTATGAGATGAACCCCAACAACTTGGAAAGGTGGATCTCTCTCACACGTACCAACACAGACTATCCCCCAATTTAACTGATCCCCAAAGGTTTTTGATTAAATAGCGGAATAGAAAATATGATCCAAAAAAAGTGTATGTATATCACACGTACACAACCACACTAGGCCCCAATTACTATTGTTTGTACCCCTAAAAGGCTAGGAGTAGGGGGAGTATGGAACAGGCAGCACCCTCAAACCTTCAGAAGTATGAGATGAACCCCAACAACTTGGAAAGGTGGATCTCTCTCACACGTACCAACACAGACTATCCCCCAATTTAACTGATCCCCAAAGGTTTTTGATTAAATAGCGGAATAGAAAATATGATCCAAAAAAAGTGTATGTATATCACACGTACACAACCACACTAGGCCCCAATTACTATTGTTTGTACCCCTAAAAGGCTAGGAGTAGGGGGAGTATGGAACAGGCAGCACCCTCAAACCTTCAGAAGTATGAGATGAACCCCAACAACTTGGAAAGGTGGATCTCTCTCACACGTACCAACACAGACTATCCCCCAATTTAACTGATCCCCAAAGGTTTTTGATTAAATAGCGGAATAGAAAATATGATCCAAAAAAAGTGTATGTATATCACACGTACACAACCACACTAGGCCCCAATTACTATTGTTTGTACCCCTAAAAGGCTAGATGAGGAGTAGGGGGGGTATGGAACAGGCAGCACCCTCAAACCTTCAGAAGTATGAGATGAACCCCAACAACTTGGAAAGGTGGATCTCTCTCACACGTACCAACACAGACTATCCCCCAATTTAACTGATCCCCAAAGGTTTTTGATTAAATAGCGGAATAGAAAATATGATCCAAAAAAAGTGTATGTATATCACACGTACACAACCACACTAGGCCCCAATTACTATTGTTTGTACCCCTAAAAGGCTAGATGAGGAGTAGGGGGGGTATGGAACAGGCAGCACCCTCAAACCTTCAGAAGTATGAGATGAACCCCAACAACTTGGAAAGGTGGATCTCTCTCACACGTACCAACACAGACTATCCCCCAATTTAACTGATCCCCAAAGGTTTTTGATTAAATAGCGGAATAGAAAATATGATCCAAAAAAAGTGTATGTATATCACACGTACACAACCACACTGGGCCCCAATTACTATTGTTTGTACCCCTAAAAGGCTAGATGAGGAGTAGGGGGAGTATGGAACAGGCAGCACCCTCAAACCTTCAGAAGTATGAGATGAACCCCAACAACTTGGAAAGGTGGATCTCTCTCACACGTACCAACACAGACTATCCCCCAATTTAACTGATCCCCAAAGGTTTTTGATTAAATAGCGGAATAGAAAATATGATCCAAAAAAAGTGTATGTATATCACACGTACACAACCACACTAGGCCCCAATTACTATTGTTTGTACCCCTAAAAGGCTAGATGAGGAGTAGGGGGGGTATGGAACAGGCAGCACCCTCAAACCTTCAGAAGTATGAGATGAACCCCAACAACTTGGAAAGGTGGATCTCTCTCACACGTACCAACACAGACTATCCCCCAATTTAACTGATCCCCAAAGGTTTTTGATTAAATAGCGGAATAGAAAATATGATCCAAAAAAAGTGTATGTATATCACACGTACACAACCACACTAGGCCCCAATTACTATTGTTTGTACCCCTAAAAGGCTAGATGAGGAGTAGGGGGGGTATGGAACAGGCAGCACCCTCAAACCTTCAGAAGTATGAGATGAACCCCAACAACTTGGAAAGGTGGATCTCTCTCACACGTACCAACACAGACTATCCCCCAATTTAACTGATCCCCAAAGGTTTTTGATTAAATAGCGGAATAGAAAATATGATCCAAAAAAAGTGTATGTATATCACACGTACACAACCACACTGGGCCCCAATTACTATTGTTTGTACCCCTAAAAGGCTAGATGAGGAGTAGGGGGAGTATGGAACAGGCAGCACCCTCAAACCTTCAGAAGTATGAGATGAACCCCAACAACTTGGAAAGGTGGATCTCTCTCACACGTACCAACACAGACTATCCCCCAATTTAACTGATCCCCAAAGGTTTTTGATTAAATAGCGGAATAGAAAATATGATCCAAAAAAAGTGTATGTATATCACACGTACACAACCACACTAGGCCCCAATTACTATTGTTTGTACCCCTAAAAGGCTAGGAGTAGGGGGAGTATGGAACAGGCAGCACCCTCAAACCTTCAGAAGTATGAGATGAACCCCAACAACTTGGAAAGGTGGATCTCTCTCACACGTACCAACACAGACTATCCCCCAATTTAACTGATCCCCAAAGGTTTTTGATTAAATAGCGGAATAGAAAATATGATCCAAAAAAAGGGTATGTATATCACACGTACACAACCACACTAGGCCCCAATTACTATTGTTTGTACCCCTAAAAGGCTAGGAGTAGGGGGAGTATGGAACAGGCAGCACCCTCAAACCTTCAGAAGTATGAGATGAACCCCAACAACTTGGAAAGGTGGATCTCTCTCACACGTACCAACACAGACTATCCCCCAATTTAACTGATCCCCAAAGGTTTTTGATTAAATAGCGGAATAGAAAATATGATCCAAAAAAAGTGTATGTATATCACACGTACACAACCACACTAGGCCCCAATTACTATTGTTTGTACCCCTAAAAGGCTAGATGAGGAGTAGGGGGGGTATGGAACAGGCAGCACCCTCAAATCTTCAGAAGTATGAGATGAACCCCAAAAACTTGGAAAGGTGGATCTCTCTCACACGTACCAACACAGACTATCCCCCAATTTAACTGATCCCCAAAGGTTTTTGATTAAATAGCGGAATAGAAAATATGATCCAAAAAAAGTGTATGTATATCACACGTACACAACCACACTAGGCCCCAATTACTATTGTTTGTACCCCTAAAAGGCTAGATGAGGAGTAGGGGGGGTATGGAACAGGAAACACCCTCAAATCTTCAGAAGTATGAGATGAACCCCAAAAACTTGGAAAGGTGGATCTCTCTCACACGTACCAACACAGACTATCCCCCAATTTAACTGATCCCCAAAGGTTTTTGATTAAATAGCGGAATAGAAAATATGATCCAAAAAAAGTGTATGTATATCACACGTACACAACCACACTAGGCCCCAATTACTATTGTTTGTACCCCTAAAAGGCTAGATGAGGAGTAGGGGGGGTATGGAACAGGCAGCACCCTCAAATCTTCAGAAGTATGAGATGAACCCCAAAAACTTGGAAAGGTGGATCTCTCTCACACGTACCAACACAGACTATCCCCCAATTTAACTGATCCCCAAAGGTTTTTGATTAAATAGCGGAATAGAAAATATGATCCAAAAAAAGTGTATGTATATCACACGTACACAACCACACTAGGCCCCAATTACTATTGTTTGTACCCCTAAAAGGCTAGATGAGGAGTAGGGGGGGTATGGAACAGGCAGCACCCTCAAATCTTCAGAAGTATGAGATGAACCCCAAAAACTTGGAAAGGTGGATCTCTCTCACACGTACCAACACAGACTATCCCCCAATTTAACTGATCCCCAAAGGTTTTTGATTAAATAGCGGAATAGAAAATATGATCCAAAAAAAGTGTATGTATATCACACGTACACAACCACACTAGGCCCCAATTACTATTGTTTGTACCCCTAAAAGGCTAGATGAGGAGTAGGGGGGGTATGGAACAGGCAGCACCCTCAAACCTTCAGAAGTATGAGATGAACCCCAACAACTTGGAAAGGTGGATCTCTCTCACACGTACCAACACAGACTATCCCCCAATTTAACTGATCCCCAAAGGTTTTTGATTAAATAGCGGAATAGAAAATATGATCCAAAAAAAGTGTATGTATATCACACGTACACAACCACACTAGGCCCCAATTACTATTGTTTGTACCCCTAAAAGGCTAGATGAGGAGTAGGGGGGGTATGGAACAGGCAGCACCCTCAAACCTTCAGAAGTATGAGATGAACCCCAACAACTTGGAAAGGTGGATCTCTCTCACACGTACCAACACAGACTATCCCCCAATTTAACTGATCCCCAAAGGTTTTTGATTAAATAGCGGAATAGAAAATATGATCCAAAAAAAGTGTATGTATATCACACGTACACAACCACACTAGGCCCCAATTACTATTGTTTGTACCCCTAAAAGGCTAGGAGTAGGGGGAGTATGGAACAGGCAGCACCCTCAAACCTTCAGAAGTATGAGATGAACCCCAACAACTTGGAAAGGTGGATCTCTCTCACACGTACCAACACAGACTATCCCCCAATTTAACTGATCCCCAAAGGTTTTTGATTAAATAGCGGAATAGAAAATATGATCCAAAAAAAGTGTATGTATATCACACGTACACAACCACACTAGGCCCCAATTACTATTGTTTGTACCCCTAAAAGGCTAGATGAGGAGTAGGCGGAGTATGGAACAGGCAGCACCCTCAAATCTTCAGAAGTATGAGATTGTGTTCACTGTACCCCACAAAGATTGAGTTCACTGCACCCCACAATGATTGTGTTCACTGCACCCCACAAAGATTGTGTTCACTGCACCTCACAAAGATTGTGTTCACTGTACCCCCCAAAGATTGTGTTCACTGCACCCCACAAAGATTCTGTTCACTGTACCCCACAAAGATTGTGTTCACTGCACCCTAAAAGGATGTTGTTCACTGCACCCCACAAAGATTGTGTTCACTGCACCCTAAAAGGATGTTGTTCACTGCACCCCAAAAAGATTGTGTTCACTGTACCCCCCCAAAGATTGTGTTCACTGCACCCCACAAAGATTGTGTTCACTGCACCCCAAAAAGATTGTGTTCACTGTACCCCCCAAAGATTGTGTTCACTGCACCCCAAAAAGATTGTGTTCACTGTACCCCCCAAAGATTGTGTTCACTGCACCCCACAAAGATTCTGTTCACTGTACCCCACAAAGATTGTGTTCACTGCACCCCAAAAAGATTGTGTTCACTGTACCCCCCCAAAGATTGTGTTCACTGCACCCCACAAAGATTCTGTTCACTGCACCCCACAAAGGATTTTGTTCACTGCACCCCAAAAAGATTGTGTTCACTGCACCCCAAAAAGGATTTTGATCACTGCACCCCAAAAAGGATGTTGTTCACTGCACCCCAAAAATGATTTTGTTCACTCCACCCCAAAAAGATTGTGTTCACTGCACCCCACAAAGATTGTGTTCACTGCACCCCAAAAAGATTGTGTTCACTGTACCCCCCAAAGATTGTGTTCACTGCACCCCACAAAGATTCTGTTCACTGTACCCCACAAAGATTGTGTTCACTGCACCCCAAAAAGATTGTGTTCACTGCACCCCAAAAAGGATGTTGTTCACTGCACCCCAAAAAGGATGTTGTTCACTCCACCCCAAAAAGATTGTGTTCACTGCACCCCACAAAGATTGTGTTCACTGCACCCCAAAAAGATTGTGTTCACTGCACCCCAAAAATGATTTTGTTCACTGCACCCCAAAAAGGATTTTGTTCACTGCACCCCAAAAAGGATGTTGTTCACTCCACCCCAAAAAGATTGTGTTCACTGCACCCCAAAAAGATTGTGTTCACTGCACCCCACAAAGGATTTTGTTCACTGCACCCCAAAAAGATTGTGTTCACTGCACCCCAAAAAGGATGTTGTTCACTGCACCCCAAAAAGGATTTTGTTCACTGCACCCCAAAAAGATTGTGTTCACTGCACCCCACAAAGGATTTTGTTCACTGCACCCCACAAAGATTGTGTTCACTGCACACCAAAAAGGATTGTGTTCACTGCACCCCAAAAAGATTTTGTTCACTGCACCCCAAAAAGATTGTGTTCACTGCAGCCCAAAAAGATTGTGTTCACTGCAGCCCAAAAAGATTGTGTTCACTGCAGCCCAAAAAGATTGTGTTCACTGCAGCCCAAAAAGATTGTGTTCACTACAGCTCACACACAGAAAAATGGATGTGGATCACTGACACCTGCCTATCTCCAATCCCACACCACACAGCAATATCGATTGTAGTTTGTAGAACACAGTTTCCCTAAAATTCAGCAGACTCTGTCCCTAACAGGATTGAGAAGAGATCGTAGATCAGGATTGAGTGCAGATTCACCCCACCCCCCACACAGCAATATCGATTGTAGTTTGTAGAAGACACTGACCCTATAATTCAGCAGACTCTATCCCTAAAATGCCTACAACTCGCCCTGCCTAAACACTCCGACCTGTCCCTCAATTCTATCCGGACACAAATGGTTTTTTCCTGCCTATCTTTCCCTAATCAGCAGCCAGCACGTTGATGTGTGCTCTGTCCCTGATATAAGCAGCATAATGACGCCGCTGCGGCTGCCTCGAACTTATAAAGACTTGGTCACATGCTTCAGACGGCCAATCACAGCTACTAAGACATTTGCAGGCATGGCTGGGATGGCTTAAGGCACACCAGTTAAACGATTGTTGATTGGCTGTTGAAAGCCCGCCATGAAAAGAGCGCCAAAGCATGCAAAACCCGGAAATAAAACGACCGAACACGGATTTTTACCCGAACATACAGTAAAGTGTCCGTGTCCGTGTTCGGGTACAAAAAATCCAATTATTCGGTACGAACACGAATAATACAGTCCGTGTTCGCTCAACACTAGTTATGAACATCCCTAATTTAATATTGGCTTTTTGTCATTGTTTTTGCAAATTATATAAACTACTGATTAACTATACTCAGTTAAGCTTTAAACATAAATTAACAATGAAAACTCTGAAATGGAGAATTACATTACATAATGATTGATTTATTAAATATTTAATAGTGATCAAACAGTAGTGGAGCTGTCACTTTGAGATTGTGGGGGACCACAAACAAAGCTGAAAACAGTAGCTTGATTTTGCTTTACGATAGAATTAAAGACACATCTCTTTAATTTAGATAGTAGGATCATCTTCAGTGGCGGCTGGTGCTCAAAATTTTTTTTGGGTGGGGGGGGGGGGGGCGCAAACAGAAAAATGTAATAGGCATTGCTTTGCGGCAAAAAACGCTGTAAAAAATTGAGTGACTTTGAGGTCGCAAAAGTGTGAAAGGGGCCTTCAGTAATTAAGGTATAATGTGCCCCCTTTCAATACAGAGAAACCAGCGTGCCCCCTTTCAATGCAAAGAGACCAGCGTGCCCCCTTTCAATGCAGAGAGACCAGAGTGCCCCCTTTTAATGCACAGTGACCCCCCTTTCAATGCACAGTGACCAGCGTGCCCTCTTTCAATGCACATTGACCAGTGTGCCCCCTTCAAAACAGTGACCAGCGTGCCCCCATCAAAACAGTGACCAGCGTGCCCCCTTCAATGCAGTGACCAGCGTACATGCCCCCTTTCAATGCAGTGACCAGCATACATGCTTCCTTTCAATGCAGTGACCAGCGTACATGCCCCCTTCAATGCAGTGACCAGCATACATGCCCCCTTTCAATGCAGTGACCAGCGTACATGCCCCTTTCAATGCAGTGACCAGCGCACATGCCCCCTTTCAATGCTGTGACCAGCATACATGTCCCCTTTTAATGCAGTGACCAGCAAACATGCCCCCTTTCAATGCAGTGACCAGCGTACATGACCCCTTTCAATGCAGTGACCAGCGTACATGCCCCCTTTCAATGCAGTGACCAGCGTACATGCCCTTTTCAATGCAGTGACCAGCGTACATGCCCCCTTTCAATGCAGTGACCAGCGTACATGCCCCTTTCAATGCAGTGACCAGTGTACATGTCCCCTTTCAATGCAGTGACCAGTGTACATGCCCCCTTTCAATGCCGTGACCAGCGTACATGCCCCTTTCAATGCAGTGACCAGTGTACATGTCCCCTTTCAATGCAGTGACCAGTGTACATGCCCCCTTTCAATGCCGTGACCAGCGTACATGCCCCCTTTCAATGCAGTGACCAGCGTACATGCCCTTTTCAATGCAGTGACCAGCGTACATGCCCCCTTTCAATGCCGTGACCAGCGTACATGCCCCTTTCAATGCAGTGACCAGCGTACATGCCCCTTTCAATGCCTTGACCAACGTACATGCCCCCTTTCAATGCAGTGACCAGCGTACATGCCCCTTTCAATGAAGTGACCAGCGTACATGCCCCCTTTCAATGCAGTGACCAGCGTACATGCCCTTTTCAATGCAGTGACCAGCGTACATGCCCCCTTTCAATGCCGTGACCAGCGTACATGCCCCTTTCAATGCAGTGACCAGCGTACATGCCCCTTTCAATGCAGTGACCAGCAAACATGCCCCCTTTCAATGCAGTGACCAGCGTACATGACCCCTTTCAATGCAGTGACCAGCGTACATGCCCCCTTTCAATGCAGTGACCAGCGTACATGCCCTTTTCAATGCAGTGACCAGCGTACATGCCCCCTTTCAATGCAGTGACCAGCGTACATGCCCCCTTTCAATGCAGTGACCAGCGTACATGCCCCTTTCAATGCCTTGACCAACATACATGCCCCCTTTCAATGCAGTGACCAGCGTACATGCCCCTTTCAATGAAGTGACCAGCGTACATGCCCCCTTTTAATGCAGTGACCAACGTACATGCCCCTTTCAATGCAGTGACCAGCGTACATGCCCCTTTCAATGCAGTGACTAGCATACATGCCCCCTTTCAATGCAGTGGCCAGCGTACATGCCCCCTTTCAATGCAGTGACCAGCGTACATGCCCCCTTCAATGCAGTGACCAGCATACATGTCCCCTTTTAATGCAGTGACCAGCATACATGCCCCCTTTTAATGCAGTGACCAGCGTACATGCCCCTTTCAATGCAGTGACCAGCGTACATGCCCCCTTTCAATGCAGTGACCAGCGTACATGCCCCTTTCAATGCAGTGACCAGCGTACATGCCCCCTTTCAATGCAGTGACCAGCGTACATGCCCCTTTCAATGCAGTGGCCAGCGTACATGCCCCCTTTCAATGCAGTGACCAGCGTACATGCCCCCTTCAATGCAGTGACCAGCATACATGCCCCCTTTTAATGCAGTGACCAGCATACATGCCCCCTTTTAATGCAGTGACCAGCGTACATGCCCCTTTCAATGCAGTGACCAGCGTACATGCCCCCTTTCAATGCAGTGACCAGCGTACATGCCCCTTTCAATGCAGTGATCAGCGTACATGCCCCCTTTCAATGCAGTGACCAGCGTACATGCCCCTTTCAATGCAGTGACCAGCGTACATGCCCCTTTCAATGCAGTGACCAGCATACATGCCCTCTTTCAATGCAGTGACCAGCGTACATGCCCCCTTTTAATGCAGTGACCAACGTACATGCCCCTTTCAATGCAGTGACCAGCGTACATGCCCCTTTCAATGCAGTGACTAGCATACATGCCCCCTTTCAATGCAGTGGCCAGCGTACATGCCCCCTTTCAATGCAGTGACCAGCGTACATGCCCCCTTCAATGCAGTGACCAGCATACATGCCCCCTTTTAATGCAGTGACCAGCATACATGCCCCCTTTTAATGCAGTGACCAGCGTACATGCCCCTTTCAATGCAGTGACCAGCGTACATGCCCCCTTTCAATGCAGTGACCAGCGTACATGCCCCTTTCAATGCAGTGACCAGCGTACATGCCCCCTTTCAATGCAGTGACCAGCGTACATGCCCCTTTCAATGCAGTGGCCAGCGTACATGCCCCCTTTCAATGCAGTGACCAGCGTACATGCCCCCTTCAATGCAGTGACCAGCATACATGCCCCCTTTTAATGCAGTGACCAGCATACATGCCCCCTTTTAATGCAGTGACCAGCGTACATGCCCCTTTCAATGCAGTGACCAGCGTACATGCCCCCTTCAATGCAGTGACCAGCGTACATGCCCCCTTTCAATGCAGTGACCAGCATACATGCTTCCTTTCAATGCAGTGACCAGCGTACATGCCCCCTTCAATGCAGTGACCAGCATACATGCCCCCTTTCAATGCAGTGACCAGCGTACATGCCCCTTTCAATGCAGTGACCAGCGCACATGCCCCCTTTCAATGCTGTGACCAGCATACATGTCCCCTTTTAATGCAGTGACCAGCAAACATGCCCCCTTTCAATGCAGTGACCAGCGTACATGACCCCTTTCAATGCAGTGACCAGCGTACATGCCCCCTTTCAATGCAGTGACCAGCGTACATGCCCTTTTCAATGCAGTGACCAGCGTACATGCCCCCTTTCAATGCAGTGACCAGCGTACATGCCCCTTTCAATGCAGTGACCAGTGTACATGTCCCCTTTCAATGCAGTGACCAGTGTACATGCCCCCTTTCAATGCCGTGACCAGCGTACATGCCCCTTTCAATGCAGTGACCAGTGTACATGTCCCCTTTCAATGCAGTGACCAGTGTACATGCCCCCTTTCAATGCCGTGACCAGCGTACATGCCCCCTTTCAATGCAGTGACCAGCGTACATGCCCTTTTCAATGCAGTGACCAGCGTACATGCCCCCTTTCAATGCCGTGACCAGCGTACATGCCCCTTTCAATGCAGTGACCAGCGTACATGCCCCTTTCAATGCCTTGACCAACGTACATGCCCCCTTTCAATGCAGTGACCAGCGTACATGCCCCTTTCAATGAAGTGACCAGCGTACATGCCCCCTTTCAATGCAGTGACCAGCAAACATGCCCCCTTTCAATGCAGTGACCAGCGTACATGACCCCTTTCAATGCAGTGACCAGCGTACATGCCCCCTTTCAATGCAGTGACCAGCGTACATGCCCTTTTCAATGCAGTGACCAGCGTACATGCCCCCTTTCAATGCAGTGACCAGCGTACATGCCCCCTTTCAATGCAGTGACCAGCGTACATGCCCCTTTCAATGCCTTGACCAACATACATGCCCCCTTTCAATGCAGTGACCAGCGTACATGCCCCTTTCAATGAAGTGACCAGCGTACATGCCCCCTTTTAATGCAGTGACCAACGTACATGCCCCTTTCAATGCAGTGACCAGCGTACATGCCCCTTTCAATGCAGTGACTAGCATACATGCCCCCTTTCAATGCAGTGGCCAGCGTACATGCCCCCTTTCAATGCAGTGACCAGCGTACATGCCCCCTTCAATGCAGTGACCAGCATACATGCCCCCTTTTAATGCAGTGACCAGCATACATGCCCCCTTTTAATGCAGTGACCAGCGTACATGCCCCTTTCAATGCAGTGACCAGCGTACATGCCCCCTTTCAATGCAGTGACCAGCGTACATGCCCCTTTCAATGCAGTGACCAGCGTACATGCCCCCTTTCAATGCAGTGACCAGCGTACATGCCCCTTTCAATGCAGTGGCCAGCGTACATGCCCCCTTTCAATGCAGTGACCAGCGTACATGCCCCCTTCAATGCAGTGACCAGCATACATGCCCCCTTTTAATGCAGTGACCAGCATACATGCCCCCTTTTAATGCAGTGACCAGCGTACATGCCCCTTTCAATGCAGTGACCAGCGTACATGCCCCCTTTCAATGCAGTGACCAGCGTACATGCCCCTTTCAATGCAGTGATCAGCGTACATGCCCCCTTTTAATGCAGTGACCAGCGTACATGCCCCTTTCAATGCAGTGACCAGCGTACATGCCCCTTTCAATGCAGTGACCAGCATACATGCCCTCTTTCAATGCAGTGACCAGCGTACATGCCCCCTTTTAATGCAGTGACCAACGTACATGCCCCTTTCAATGCAGTGACCAGCGTACATGCCCCTTTCAATGCAGTGACTAGCATACATGCCCCCTTTCAATGCAGTGGCCAGCGTACATGCCCCCTTTCAATGCAGTGACCAGCGTACATGCCCCCTTCAATGCAGTGACCAGCATACATGCCCCCTTTTAATGCAGTGACCAGCATACATGCCCCCTTTTAATGCAGTGACCAGCGTACATGCCCCTTTCAATGCAGTGACCAGCGTACATGCCCCCTTTCAATGCAGTGACCAGCGTACATGCCCCTTTCAATGCAGTGACCAGCGTACATGCCCCCTTTCAATGCAGTGACCAGCGTACATGCCCCTTTCAATGCAGTGGCCAGCGTACATGCCCCCTTTCAATGCAGTGACCAGCGTACATGCCCCCTTCAATGCAGTGACCAGCATACATGCCCCCTTTTAATGCAGTGACCAGCATACATGCCCCCTTTTAATGCAGTGACCAGCGTACATGCCCCTTTCAATGCAGTGACCAGCGTACATGCCCCCTTTCAATGCAGTGACCAGCGTACATGCCCCTTTCAATGCAGTGATCAGCGTACATGCCCCCTTTCAATGCAGTGACCAGCGTACATGCCCCTTTCAATGCAGTGACCAGCGTACATGCCCCTTTCAATGCAGTGACCAGCATACATGCCCTCTTTCAATGCAGTGACCAGCATACATGCCCCCTTCAATGCAGTGTGCCCCCCCAGACCAATTCACTTACCTGGAGTCCTAGAGCAGCCGCGACGGCGCCTTCTCCTCAGTGTCCTGGCGGCGGCTTCTCTTCAATCCCTCAAGTCCTCCCGCTCCCGCCTCCTCCTCGGCCAATGGCATGGGGTTTGCCTTGCGGCCAATCAGGA
Organism: Pelophylax lessonae; assembly: GCF_965119305.1. Lineage (NCBI taxonomy): Eukaryota > Metazoa > Chordata > Amphibia > Anura > Ranidae > Pelophylax > Pelophylax lessonae. The sequence continues at coordinate 444,940,876 of NC_138770.1, forward strand.
AGCGCGTATCGGACCCGCTCCCTGATTGGCCAGGAGGAGAATCCGTGTGACAATAGCGAATTTTCATTGGCTATTGTCACACAATGGGTGGGCTCGGGACGCATTGCTCTGCGCCCCGGGTCCACCCTTTGCATCGCCCTATTAGAGCCTCCGGCTCTAAACAGGTGATGCCAAAAGAAAAAAAGTCCCATTGAACTCCATGCGTCTGGCGCCCCTGCATGCAGATTAGGGGGCCGGACGCATGGATAGGGGGGGCGACGCCCCTGTGCCCCCAATGCAGTGGCCACCACTGATCATCATCTAGGTCCGTGTACTGTTCTCCTATGTACTGTAGAACATATGATGTGGGGGCACACATATTCAGAGTGAATACATGTAATGGACATCTGAACATTACTCTATATGGCCAACAGTCATCTGTAGGCCTTGTGAGCTTCATCCTCATCCAGCATGCAGCCTACTACATAAATGCATGTCCTACTCTACATTGGATTGAACTAACACTGAGGTCCTTGGAAGATTACAGCTGATGCAGGGTGAAGGATTGCAAATTTATCCCACTACTCAATACACCAGATGACTTATATGCATGGGCCAAACTTTTTTTTGAATGTTATACCTGGACATATAGGGCACATTGGCTATTCTGGATTTATTTGCAAAAACTATATTTACCAAAGAGATCCAAGCGTACCATTGAGCAGTAACCGGATTACTTAGATATATGGAATTTTTTCCGCACAATTGAGGTTATTATGGTGTATGTTAATATGGGAACAGATTATATGGAAGTATTTTAAATATCGTGGTCAAATTTTTATGTACAGTGGGTATAGTAAAGAATCACCCCCTCTAAAATAACCAAATGTTGTTGCTTTGCAGCCTGAAATGAAGGCAGACAGTTTTTGTTTTATCCAGCTGTATTTACTAGTGCAACTTATAACATCCAACATCCAAATGAAAAATATAACACCAACATGTCAGAAAAAAATAACATAATTCAAAAACAGAATCACTGAGTTGAAAAAATGGATCACCCCCTTATGTCTGTATTTTGTCAAACCTCCTTTTGCTTTATTTACAGCCTTTTGTCTGTTGGGATATGTCTCAACTAATTTTGCACATCTAGACTTTGCAGTATTTGTCCATTCTTCTTTGCAGAGACACACTGCATCTGTGATTATGGTAAAGAGGATATGACTAAAGCCCCGTACACACGAGTAGAAATTCGGCCGGGAAATTTCGTCCGACGATCTGCTGATTTTCAGCTTGTTAGTATGGTGCTTCTGACAACCGACTCCAACTTTTCGGCCGAAAAAATCCTGGTGTACAGGCTATATAATTTTTGTCCTCCGTCAAAACACGTACGATTTTCGTCTCATTAGTACAGATTTCGATGGGGAAAAATCTTATGAGCAAGACTAGGCATGCTCAGAGAGAAAGAACACATACAAAGCAATCCAACACATGACATCACTTCGGAAGTAGAATTCTGTCGTACGGGAAAATTCGTGTGCAGTCTAGAACACATTCCAACCAACAGACACGCACTCTGGACAAAAGACGGACGACCGGTCGGTGGAAATTCGTGGCGTGTGTACGAGGCTTTAGGCTCTTTACCATGTGACCAGCTGTGTCCAATCACAGCTGATCACAGTGTAAATAGGAAGTGGCAGTTATCGGCATTCCTCTATTCACACTGAAAACACATGAGTAAAGGAGAGCCGATAAGTGAGTAACTTGCATTCGTATTTCTGGCACCCAAATGCATTACCTTACATTTTTCAACATTAAACTTTATTTGCCATGTAGATGCCAATCCCATTATTCTGTTCAGGTCATCTTGTAAGATTTCCATATCCTGCGTAGAAGTTATTGCCCTCCTCAATTTAGTATTTTCCGCAAATACAGAGATTGAGCTGTTTATCCCATCCTCTAGGTCGTTTAGGAATAAATTAAATAGGATTGGTCCCAGCACAGATCCTTGGGGGATTATCAGAGAAGCCGGTCAGCTAAACTGAATGGTTAATCTGAGAAAGTACGCTCATAAACGTGCTTGATATAAAATTAAATAAATATGAATAATTAATTAATTAATTAATATGAATAAATTAAATATATAACTATAAATATAATAATTCATACGAACAAGTGCTAAAGTGCTAATAAAATTATTAATACATTTTAGTAAATATGTGTGCTGTAAAAAATATAGTCCAAAAAGCATAACATGAATCACAATCACATAAATAGAAAGTCCATAGCACCACTGTGAATCACATGTGCAAACTCGTATAGATCGCTCTTCATAGTAAGTATCTCCCATAGACTTTGTCAGATAGTGTGCCTCAATCCACCATCGGTAAGATATCATGTATCATTGTATCATGAATTCTCCACCTGGAGCCACCATATGATAAAGTAAAGCCATCTAGAAAGATCTTGACTCCTCATAATCCTATCAATGGCTCATATTAGAGGGGGGCAAAGAAAGAGAAAGCCCTCCGTAGAGTAATATTGCCGGTTTATTCAATTGATAGGTTATTAAATAGGTTAAAAAACACTTACATTAAGTCAGGAAACAATCGCTATAACAAACATGCAGGGACGCCGATTGCATTTCACCTACACTTCAGGAAATGACGTGTCAATTTACCCTGTAATCCTACACGTTTCGTCAGATACCTCTGACATCATCAGGGATCATGTGACCGGACACGTCCTTTCTACTCAATTTATGCATGCTGCCGCAATGAAGGATATCAAATCCGTCTCCATCCTTACTGGAAATTGACAGCAAAGAAAATTACTTCCCACACCCACTAGTAAGCCTCCCCGCTCGTATAACCTAAACCTATATTGAACACTAGGGGATAAAAATTATTAAAAATATATTTTTTTATAAAAAAATATATATGATTAAAATTGGTCTTGTAAAACAATTTAGATGTATTCATGGGAGATTCTGCACATGACCGGCTTCTCTGATAATTTATCAACATTTAGCCGTTTTTTAGGTCCTACAACCAGCAGCTTCTTTTGTACTATTTATTTACTTAGTCTATTCACAATTAGGGGGTTTTTCACTTTTACATATCAATTACATGCGCAGTTAGTGGACACATAACACACGGTTCACATTTTTTACAGATCTTTGGGGGACCCCACTTTCCAAACCAGACCGAGTACTCCCTATTTATCACCACCCTTTGGACTCACCCCTGCAGCCAGCTTTTAATCCAGGTACTCACTCTATGGTCCATACCTACATACCTTAGTTTGTAAGCATTTGTGGGGAACTGTATCAAATGCCTTTGCAAAATCCAGATACCCCACATCCACAGACCTTCCTTTATGTAGATGGCAGCTCACTTCCTCATAGAAGGTTAATAGATTGGTCTGGCAAGAGCAATTTTTCATGAATCCATGCTGATTTCTACTAATGATACTGTTTTCATGACTAAAGTCTTGTATATAGTCCCTTATCATCCCCTCCAATATCTTACAGTCTATTGATGTTAGGCTAACCGGCCTGTAGTTCCCCGGGATATATATCGGCCCTTTTTTAAATATTGCTACCACGTTGGGTTTTTTCCAATCAGCTGGTACCATTCCCATCAGTAGACTATCCATAAAAATTAGGAACAATGGTCTGGCTATCACCTGGCTGAGTTCTTTAAGGACTCTTGGGTGTAAGCCATCTGGTCCCGTTGAATTATTTATGTTAAGTTTTTCAAGTCTAGTTCTGAGTCTGTCTTCTGTTAACCATGAGGGTGCTTCCTGTGACATGTTATTAACTTTAACATTACAAGCTGGGATAATGTAGCCCCACAATTCCTTTCTGAAGACGGAGCAGAAGAATTTATTTAGCACCTTTGCCTTCTCTCTGTCCCTTATAGCCAGATTCCCTATGTCATCCAATACCTTTATTTAGTATGTTCTTAAAGCACTCCCATTTTTCTTTTGTGGTCTTTGTTCCTAGGATTTTATCCCATTTAATAGCATCTAGCATAGAAAGCAGTTTAGGGAAAATGACTCTTTTGAAATTCATTGTTCTTGTATTACCCTTGTTTTCCTTGTTTTTCCTATTTACTATTTAGTAGGTGGATGAATATACAGTGCCTTGCGAAAGTATTCGGTCCCCTTGAACTTTTCGACCTTTTGCCACATTTCAGGCTTCAAACATAAAGGTATAAAACTGTAATTTTTTGTGAAGAATCAACAACAAGTGGGACACAATCATGAAGTGGAACGAAATTTATTGGATATTTCAAACTTTGTTAACAAATAAAAAACTGAAAAATTGGGCGTGCAAAATTATTCAGCCCCTTTACTTTCAGTGCAGCAAACTCTCTCCAGAAGTTCAGTGAGGATCTCTGAATGATCCAATATTGACCTAAATGACTAATGATGATAAATAGAATCCACCTGTGTAACCAAGCCTCTGTATAAATGCACCTGCACTGTGAAAGTCTCAGAGGTCCGTTTAAAGCGCAGAGAGCATCATGAAGAACAAGGAACACACCAGGCAGGTCCGAGATACTGTTGTGGAGAAGTTTAAAGCTGGATTTGGATACAAAAAGATTTCCCAAGCTTTAAACATCCCAAGGAGCACTGTGCAAGCGATAATATTGAAATGGAAGGAGTTTCAGACCACTGCAAATCTACGAAGACCTGGCCGTCCCTCTAAACTTTCAGCTCATACAAGGAGAAGACTGATCAGTGATGCAGCCAAGAGGCCCATGATCACTCTGGATGAACTGCAGAGATCTACAGCTGAGGTGGGAGACTCTGTCCATAGAACAACAATCAGTCGTATACTGCACAAATCTGGCCTTTATGGAAGAGTGGCAAGAAGAAAGCCATTTCTTAAAGATATCCATAAAAAGTGTCGTTTAAAGTTTGCCACAAGCCACCTGGAAGACACACCAAACATGTGAAGGAAGGTGCTATGGTCAGATGAAACCGAAATCAAACTTTTTGGCAACAATGCAAAACTTTATGTTTGGCGTAAAAGCAACACAGCTCATCACCCTGAACACACCATCCCCACTGTCAAACATGGTGGTGGCAGCATCATGGTTCAGCAGGGACAGGGAAGATGGTTAAAATCGATGAGAAGATGGATAGAGCCAAATACAGGATCACTCTGGAAGAAAACCTGATGGTCTGCAAAAGACCTGAGACTGGGACGGAGATTTGTCTTCCAACAAGACAATGATCCAAAACATAAAGCAAAATCTACAATGGAATGGTTCACAAATAAACATATCCAGTTGTTAGAATGGCCAAGTCAAAGTCCAGACCTGAATCCAATTGAGAATCTGTGGAAAGAACTGAAAACTGCTGTTCACAAACGCTCTCCATCCAACCTCACTGAGATCGAGCTGTTTTGCAAGGAGGAATGGGCAAAAATTTCAGTCTCTCGATGTGAAAAACTGATTGAGACATACCCCAAGCGACTTACAGCTGTAATCGCAGCAAAAGGTGGCGCTACAAAGTATTAACTTAAGGGGGCTGAATAATTTTGCACGCCCAATTTTTCAGTTTTTTATTTGTTAAAAAAGTTTGAAATATCCAATAAATTTCATTCCACTTCATGATTGTGTCCCACTTGTTGTTGATTCTTCACAAAAAAATACATTTTTATATCTTTATGTTTGAAGCCTGAAATGTGGCAAAAGGTCGAAAAGTTCAAGGGGACTGAATACTTTTGCAAGGCACTGTAGTTGTAGTATGATTATTAATTAATTATTACTATAATGCAAGTCATTCCAACAGCAACCCAGTTCTTCCAGATAGATGCATTTTTATTCATACTTCTGAAAAGTCAACTGAGGTACAAACAAGATGGATGACAGGACATTTGACACCTTCAGAGAACCCAGTTTCTCCTGTCACATTTTAGCCATAAAGGAACCTTCCCTAATATACACCTTTTTCCCCCATGGGTGACAAGGACAAGCAATTTGATTGGCTAGTTTTATTAGGCCTTTGATCTGCTTTTGTCCTTCTGGGTGACAGATAATGCCCCTTAGCCGTGGACAACTGCAGTCATAAAAACCTTTTGGAAATGTCCTAATTTGCATTCTTTGAGTACTAATTAGGTTGGTCCTCAAGGGCCAAGGAAGGTAAGGAACTTACTATTCTTTCACATAAATATTATTCTTATTATAGTGAAAGCCTATGGGAAAGGTTGGCACCCTAACTCCTCCCACAGTATTTACATTACATAGACAAGTAATATACCGAAACAAGCGGATTGTTCCATATCGCGTTGCTGTTACTTTTTTGAAGGATTCACCAAATGGTTTGTGAAATATCGTTGTTTTTGTGGCGAAATTTGGCATAATTGGCCCCATAGAAATGAATGGCGGAATGTTCAAAACTAGAGTGGGGCCTGAAAATAGTTAGAGGGTGAGCAAAGAAATCTTGCCACAATTTCTAAACTGCTGCCACTCCCTCATTTTTAAGGCCACCTACACAAATTTTACATCAAAACGTTTGCCTATTCCTGCTGTCACTTAAGTTGTCCACATCTAAGCCATAGACCCAATAGTTTTTACACTATGACCGTTTGTTTCCAACTCAAGCCCTCCATTGACATTCATTGAAACTGCCCTCAAACAATCTCAAACTTCAAGGCCATTTTCTAACCTGTGACTGTGCCTTCAGTTTTAATGTTTCATAGACATACTATACAACAAAATGTCGGCTGCGGTCTTGTGATTCCTACAGTATAAGTCTCTAAGCTGTGAGATTTAGAGATTTTACACTAGAGCCGTATGAAGATGGGCACCTCCAACTTTGGTAAGTTGCCCCATAAGAATGAATGGCGGAATGTTCTGGAATGTTCAAAACTAGACCGTTTGCTTCCAACTGCCAAAATGTCTTAACTGCTGCCACTCCCACTCACACACACACCACACACCACACACACACACACACACCACACACATACACCCACACACCACACACACCACGCACACACCCACACACACACCACTTACACACACACCACACACACAACACACACATACACAACACCACACCACACAAACTGCTGCCACTCCCACACACACATAATTACTCTTCCCACTCCAGCTGGAGAATACCGGTGGTGGCAAGAACACTTCACACAATTTCCCCTTAAGTTGTACGTTTTCTAGTTAAAATTGATATAGCACATAGTCATTACCTGCCTCTTTGATATGTACAGGTAAACCTGGTTTGGTCAGTCTCTGCTTTGATCAACAACAAGTTCCCTTTTGGCACTTTTCCACTGCAAGTACCGGCTAGTACCGGCTCGGCTCTACTCGGCCCTGCTTGGCCTGGTTTGCTTTTCCACTGCTGGTACCGCATGGTATAGGGTTGGAACGGTTCGGTACGGTACGGTATAGGTTTGCTTTTCCACTAAAGCAGTACTAAAGTTAAGTGGGTGGGATAACAACGGGGTGGGTGGGATTCTCTGACCAATCAGTGGCTAGTAGTGACTGCATGCAAAGGATTGTGGGATATGGTACCAGTTTGGTACCTGTTGGAACCACAATCGAGTAGGTACTGTTTTTTCAGGGCCGTACCGTACTGTACCGTTCGGTTCCATGCAGTGGAAAAGCAAACCTATACCGTACCGTACCGAACCGTTCCGACCCTATACCATGCGGTACCGCAGTGGAAAAGCACAAAAGGGTGCCGAACCGGTACGGTTCCATGCAGTGGAAAAGCGCCATTTGAAAGGCCTAATTAGATAAATATCTATTCCTAAATATCAATGTGGCCTTACACAACATTAACATCCTTTTGATGTGTTAAATGGACTTGTCACTGGCCTGTCCCACAATGTCTGTATGTGAACCCATCACAATACATACACATCAAATAAATTATTGTATATTTGTTAATATATACAATACACTCACACACATACATACAGTATATACATATATATATATATATAGTTACATAGTTACATAGTAGGTGAGGTTGACTAAAGACAATAGTCCATCCAGTTCAACCTGTGTGGGTGTGTGTGGCTGTAATCATCTAACATAGCCCTTAATGTCCTGATTAGGGTTGAGCGAACACCTAGATGTCCGTGTTCGACGGGTTCGGCCGAACTTTAAAAAAAAGTCCGGGTCCGTGTCCCGGACTTTTACCGAACTTTTCCCGGACACCGAACCCCATTGAAGTCAATGGGGACCCGAACTTTAAGGCACTAAAATGGCTCTAAAACACCAAAGGAAAGGGCTAGAGTGCTGCAAATGGCAGCAAAACGTAATTAAGAGCATGGCAAGTGCTCTGCAAACAAATGTGGATAGGGAAATAACTTAAAACAACAAAAAAAAAACAGAAAAATAAAACAATGTTCTTCTTCATCTCTGAAGGACGAGGCCCATATGGAGTAGGAGGGAGGTTGAGGTGGTGGTGGATGTGGCGGTGACATAGGCGTGCGCACAGGGTGTGCTGGGTGTGCCTGGGCACACCCTAATCACCTAGGGCACATAGCATTGCCAGTGAGGAGATGGGAAAGATCTCCCTGGGACCTGCTCTGCTCTATTTCTCCTTGCCTACAGGTACATGGCCCCGATACATTACTCTCCCTGCTGGCAAACACATGCATGTGTATTTCAACTTTGGGGTGCACACCTTAATGCAATAGGCTGCGCACACCTATGGGCGGTGTAGGTGGAAGCGGCGGTGGAGGAGGACCAGGGCCGGATTAACAGCATCATGGGCTTGGTGCTGAGGATTTTGAAGGGCCTTAAGGGCTGTGCCTTGCCATGCACCCAGAGGAGGAAGGGTGCAGCCATGCATGCCTAATTCAACATGGGATGCTGTCTCTGAAGCCCATAAACACATCCATGCATCGCCAACTGTCCCTCCTTGTCCGGCCTTCACGCTGTGTGGGGAGGTTCTGAGGGTGCTGCCTGGGGAAGCGAGCATAGAAGCCAGACTTCTGTGTTTACAAGTGACAGAAGAGCGGTAACAGTGAATATGGCCAACCCGGGGCCTATATAAAAGGTAGGGGCCTGGAGCTGCAGCTCCAATAGCCCCTACATTAATCTGGCCCTGAGGAGGAGGACGAGGTAGCCAACACTGCTTCTTTTCAAAAATTTTAAATGAGGGTACACCCCAAAAGAGTGAGAAAGAGCAAAAATGGAACAATGGGTGGGTAAGGTCGGTATCCATTGCTATTCTGCATAAGGTACGGAAAAGTCCCGTGGGATCCATGCCTGGTTCATTTTAATGAACGTGAGCTTGTCCACATTGTCTCTGGACAGGCGGCTGCGCTTGTCTGTTATAACGCCCCCAGCCGTGCTAAATACCCGTTCAGATAATACACTGGCTGCAGGGCACGCCAGCACCTCCAAGGCGTAAAGGGCAAGCTCAGGCCATGTGCCCAATTTGGAGACCCAGAAGTTGAAGGGGGCAGACCCGTCATTCACTACATGTAGGCGTGTGCACACATACTGCTCCACCATGTTGGTAAAATGCTGCCTCCTGCTAAGACGTTCCATCTGAGCTGCTGGTGCTGCTGTTTGTTGTGGCGTGCTGACAAAGCTTTTCCACATTTCGGCCATGCTAACCCTGCCTTCTGAGGTGCTGGCGGTGCCCTGGTTGCGTTGGCGACCTCCTCCTCCTCCTCCTCTGCCTTGTGCTTCCACTGTGGCCCCGCTGTCAGATGGGAATGCCAGCAGCATGGCGTCTACCAGCGTGCGCTTGTACTCGCGCATCTTGCGATCGCGCTCCAGTGAGTGAATTAAGGACGGTACGTTGTCCTTGTAACGGGGATCCAGCAGCGTGGCCACCCAGTAATCAGCACAAGTTAGAATGTGGGCAACTCGGCGGTCGTTGTGGAGACACTGCAGCATGTAATCGCTCATGTGTGCCAGGCTGCCCAGAGGCGACGAAAGGCTGTCCTCTGTGGGAGGTGTATCGTCCGTGTCCTCTGTATCCCCCCAGCCACGCACCAGTGATGGCCATGAGCTGGCCTGGGTGCCACCCTGCTGTGAACATGGTTCCATCTCCTCCTCCAGCTCCTCCTCCTCCTCATCCTCCTCATCCTCCAGAACTGTGCCCCTGCTGGACAATTGCGTCCCTGGCGTTTGCGTGTGCAGGAACCCACCCTCGGAGCCCCTTGCGAATGACTGCCCTGAAAGCCTTGGAAATGTTACCTCTTCATCCTCCTCCTCCTCCTCATCCTGTGCCACATCCTCTTCCATCATCGCCCGAATTGTTTTTTCAAGGAGGCATAGAAGTGGGATAGTTAAGCTGAGAACGGCGTCATTGCCACTGGCCATGTTGGTGGAGTACTCAAAACAGCGCAACAAGGCACACAGGTCTCGCATGGAGGCCCAGTTATTGGTGGTGAAGTGGTGCTGTTCCGCAGAGCGACTCACGCGTGCGTGCTGCAGCTGAAACTCCACTATGGCCTGCTGCTGCTCGCACAGTCTTTCCAGCATGTGCAAGGTGGAGTTCCACCTTGTGGGCACGTCACATATGAGGCGGTGAGCGGGAAGGCCGAAGTTACGCTGCAGCGCTGCCAGGCGAGCAGCAGCAGGGTGAGAACGCCGAAAGTGCGCACAAACTGCCCGCACTTTCTGCAGCAGCTCTGACATATCGGGGTAGTTTTTAAGGAACCTCTGCACCACCAAATTCAGCACATGCGCCAGGCAAGGGATGTGCGTCAAACCGGCTAGGCCCAGAGCTGCTATGAGATTTCGCCCGTTATCACACACCACCAGGCCGGGCTTGAGGCTCGCTGCCAGCAACCACTCATTTGTCTGCTGTTCCATGCTCCTCCACAACTCCTGCGCGGTGTGTGGTTTGTCCCCCAAACAGGCAAGTTGTAAAACTGCCTGCTGTCGTTTACCCCTGGCCGTGCTGAAGTTGGTGGTGAAGGTGTTACGCTGTCCGGATGAGGAGGCGGTAGAGGATGAGGAAGCGGAGTAGGAGGAGTTACGAACAGGAGGCAAACTGAAGCGCCCTGCAATCCTCGGTGGTGGAAGGACATGCGCCAAATTGCTATCCGCCTCAGGCCCATCCGCCACTGCATTTACCCAGTGTGCCGTTAGGGAGATATAACGCCCCTGACCGTGCTTACTGGTCCACGTATCCGTAGTTAGGTGGACCTTGGCACAGATGGCGTTGCGCAGTGCACACCTGATATTTTCCCCCACTTGGTTGTGCAGGGAAGGGATGGCTTGCCTGGAAAAGTAGTGGCGGCTGGGCACGACGTACTGTGGGACAGCCACCGACATAAGGTTTTTAAAACTGTGCGTCTCCACCAGACGGAATGACAGCATTTCAAAGGCCAATAATTTTGAAATGCTGGCATTCAGGGCCAGGGATCGCGGGTGGGTAGGGGGGTACTTCCTCTTCCTCTCAAGTGTTTGGGAGATGGAAAGCTGAACGCTTCCACGGGACATTGTGGAGATGGTTGTTGGTGACCCAGGTGGTGGTGTTGCTGACAGATCGTCTGTTTGCGGGGTGGCAGGTGCCGGTATCACTACAGATGTGGCTGGAGCGGCCGAGACTGCAGCAGAAGAGGAAGCAGGATGAGCCAGAGACGTTTCTTGGTTTTGAAGGTGTGTACTCCACTGCAGCTCGTGCTTTGCACTTAGATGCCTGATCATGCAGGTTGTGCTCAGGTTGAGAAGGTTCATGCCTCGCTTCAAGCTCTGATTGCACAGGGTGCAAACCACTCGTGTCCTGTCATCAGCACATTTTCTAAAGAACTTCCACGCTAGAGAACTCCTTTGAGCTGACTTTGGTGCGCTCGTTCCCTTGCTGCGTTGGGCAGTAGCGGGCGTAGTGTCTAGGGCACGGCCGCTCCGCTTCTGCACCCTGCTCCCTCTTCTGCTGTGCTGGTGGCTCTGTGCGACCACCGCCTCTTCCTCCAAACTACTCAGGTCACCTGCATGACGTTCATTCCATGTGGGGTCGAGGACCTCATCGTCCTCCACATCATCTTCCACCCAGTCTTCACCCCTGCCCTCCTTGTCGGTCTCCACAATGCTGAACGCCGCAGCAGTTGGCACCTGCGTTTCGTCATCATCGGAGACGTGCTGCGATGATCCTTGCATGTACTCATCTTGAGAAATAAGTGGTTGGGCATCGCTGCACTCAATCTCTTCCACTTCTGGGGCAGGGCTAGGTGGATGGCCCTGGGAAACCCTGCTGACAGAGTCCTCAAAAAGAATAAGAGACTGCTGTATGGCTTGGGGCTCAGACTGCTGGCCTGATTTGCAAGGGGGTGAGGTGAAAGACGGTTGGACATTGGCTGCAGGTGCCAACTCTGACCTTTCTGCAGTAGACTGGGTGGGAGACAATGTGAAGGAACTGGAGGCACTGTCAGCAGCAAACCAATCTACTATCGCCTCAACTTGTTCTGGCCTCATCACTTCTAGGGGCGTTTGATGCCCTACCAAATACTGATGCAGGTTCTGTCGCCTACTCACACTTGAGGAAGGTGTTTCACTTGTGCGTGTAGCTGGCACAGATCGACCATGTCCTCTCCTTGCAACAGGAGCTCTACCAGCAGCACCACGACCCAGGCCACGGCCCTTATTTGACGGTCTCCTCATATTTCTGTAATTTAAGATCTTGCCCTAGAAAGGTTTTTATTGAATAGCGGAATAGAAAATATGATCCAAAAAAAGTGTATGTATATCACACGTACACAACCACACTAGGCCCCAATTACTATTGTTTGTACCCCTAAAAGGCTAGATGAGGAGTAGGGGGAGTATGGAACAGGCAGCACCCTCAAACCTTCAGAAGTATGAGATGAACCCCAACAACTTGGAAAGGTGGATCTCTCTCACACGTACCGACACAGACTATCCCGCAATTCAATTGATCCTCAAAGGTTTTTATTGAATAGCGGAATAGAAAATATGATCCAAAAAAAGTGTATGTATATCACACGTACACAACCACACTAGGCCCCAATTACTATTGTTTGTACCCCTAAAAGGCTAGGAGTAGGGGGAGTATGGAACAGGCAGCACCCTCAAACCTTCAGAAGTATGAGATGAACCCCAACAACTTGGAAAGGTGGATCTCTCTCACACGTACCAACACAGACTATCCCCCAATTTAACTGATCCCCAAAGGTTTTTGATTAAATAGCGGAATAGAAAATATGATCCCAAAAAAGTGTATGTATATCACACGTACACAACCACACTAGGCCCCAATTACTATTGTTTGTACCCCTAAAAGGCTAGGAGTAGGGGGAGTATGGAACAGGCAGCACCCTCAAACCTTCAGAAGTATGAGATGAACCCCAACAACTTGGAAAGGTGGATCTCTCTCACACGTACCAACACAGACTATTCCCCAATTTAACTGATCCCCAAAGGTTTTTGATTAAATAGCGGAATAGAAAATATGATCCCAAAAAAGTGTATGTATATCACACGTACACAACCACACTAGGCCCCAATTACTATTGTTTGTACCCCTAAAAGGCTAGGAGTAGGGGGAGTATGGAACAGGCAGCACCCTCAAACCTTCAGAAGTATGAGATGAACCCCAACAACTTGGAAAGGTGGATCTCTCTCACACGTACCGACACAGACTATCCCGCAATTCAATTGATCCTCAAAGGTTTTTATTGAATAGCGGAATAGAAAATATGATCCAAAAAAAGTGTATGTATATCACACGTACACAACCACACTAGGCCCCAATTACTATTGTTTGTACCCCTAAAAGGCTAGGAGTAGGGGGAGTATGGAACAGGCAGCACCCTCAAACCTTCAGAAGTATGAGATGAACCCCAACAACTTGGAAAGGTGGATCTCTCTCACACGTACCAACACAGACTATCCCCCAATTTAACTGATCCCCAAAGGTTTTTGATTAAATAGCGGAATAGAAAATATGATCCCAAAAAAGTGTATGTATATCACACGTACACAACCACACTAGGCCCCAATTACTATTGTTTGTACCCCTAAAAGGCTAGGAGTAGGGGGAGTATGGAACAGGCAGCACCCTCAAACCTTCAGAAGTATGAGATGAACCCCAACAACTTGGAAAGGTGGATCTCTCTCACACGTACCAACACAGACTATCCCCCAATTTAACTGATCCCCAAAGGTTTTTGATTAAATAGCGGAATAGAAAATATGATCCCAAAAAAGTGTATGTATATCACACGTACACAACCACACTAGGCCCCAATTACTATTGTTTGTACCCCTAAAAGGCTAGGAGTAGGGGGAGTATGGAACAGGCAGCACCCTCAAACCTTCAGAAGTATGAGATGAACCCCAACAACTTGGAAAGGTGGATCTCTCTCACACGTACCAACACAGACTATCCCCCAATTTAACTGATCCCCAAAGGTTTTTGATTAAATAGCGGAATAGAAAATATGATCCCAAAAAAGTGTATGTATATCACACGTACACAACCACACTAGGCCCCAATTACTATTGTTTGTACCCCTAAAAGGCTAGGAGTAGGGGGAGTATGGAACAGGCAGCACCCTCAAACCTTCAGAAGTATGAGATGAACCCCAACAACTTGGAAAGGTGGATCTCTCTCACACGTACCAACACAGACTATCCCCCAATTTAACTGATCCCCAAAGGTTTTTGATTAAATAGCGGAATAGAAAATATGATCCCAAAAAAGTGTATGTATATCACACGTACACAACCACACTAGGCCCCAATTACTATTGTTTGTACCCCTAAAAGGCTAGGAGTAGGGGGAGTATGGAACAGGCAGCACCCTCAAACCTTCAGAAGTATGAGATGAACCCCAACAACTTGGAAAGGTGGATCTCTCTCACACGTACCAACACAGACTATCCCCCAATTTAACTGATCCCCAAAGGTTTTTGATTAAATAGCGGAATAGAAAATATGATCCCAAAAAAGTGTATGTATATCACACGTACACAACCACACTAGGCCCCAATTACTATTGTTTGTACCCCTAAAAGGCTAGATGAGGAGTAGGGGGAGTATGGAACAGGCAGCACCCTCAAACCTTCAGAAGTATGAGATTGTGTTCACTGTACCCCACAAAGATTGAGTTCACTGCACCCCACAATGATTGTGTTCACTGCACCCCACAAAGATTGTGTTCACTGCACCTCACAAAGATTGTGTTCACTGTACCCCCCAAAGATTGTGTTCACTGCACCCCACAAAGATTCTGTTCACTGTACCCCACAAAGATTGTGTTCACTGCACCCCAAAAAGATTGTGTTCACTGCACCCCAAAAAGGATGTTGTTCACTGCACCCCAAAAAGGATGTTGTTCACTCCACCCCAAAAAGATTGTGTTCACTGCACCCCACAAAGATTGTGTTCACTGCACCCCAAAAAGATTGTGTTCACTGCACCCCAAAAATGATTTTGTTCACTGCACCCCAAAAAGGATTTTGTTCACTGCACCCCAAAAAGGATGTTGTTCACTCCACCCCAAAAAGATTGTGTTCACTGCACCCCAAAAAGATTGTGTTCACTGCACCCCACAAAGGATTTTGTTCACTGCACCCCAAAAAGATTGTGTTCACTGCACCCCAAAAAGGATGTTGTTCACTGCACCCCAAAAAGGATTTTGTTCACTGCACCCCAAAAAGATTGTGTTCACTGCACCCCACAAAGGATTTTGTTCACTGCACCCCACAAAGATTGTGTTCACTGCACACCAAAAAGGATTGTGTTCACTGCACCCCAAAAAGATTTTGTTCACTGCACCCCAAAAAGATTGTGTTCACTGCAGCCCAAAAAGATTGTGTTCACTGCAGCCCAAAAAGATTGTGTTCACTGCAGCCCAAAAAGATTGTGTTCACTGCAGCTCACACACAGAAAAATGGATGTGGATCACTGACACCTGCCTATCTCCAATCCCACACCACACAGCAATATCGATTGTAGTTTGTAGAACACAGTTTCCCTAAAATTCAGCAGACTCTGTCCCTAACAGGATTGAGAAGAGATCGTAGATCAGGATTGAGTGCAGACCCCACCCCCCACACAGCAATATCGATTGTAGTTTGTAGAAGACACTGACCCTATAATTCAGCAGACTCTATCCCTAAAATGCCTACAACTCGCCCTGCCTAAACACTCCGACCTGTCCCTCAATTCTATCCGGACACAAATGGTTTTTTCCTGCCTATCTTTCCCTAATCAGCAGCCAGCACGTTGATGTGTGCTCTGTCCCTGAATCTAAGCAGCATAATGACGCCGCTGCGGCTGCCTCGAACTTATAAAGACTTGGTCACATGCTTCAGACGGCCAATCACAGCTACTGAGACATTTGCAGGCATGGCTGGGATGGCTTAAGGCACACCAGTTAAACGATTGTTGATTGGCTGTTGAAAGCCCGCCATGAAAAGAGCGCCAAAGCATGCAAAACCCGGAAATAAAACGACCGAACACGGATTTTTACCCGAACATACAGTAAAGTGTCCGTGTCCGTGTTCGGGTACAAAAAATCAAATTATTCGGTACGAACACGAATAATACAGTCCGTGTTCGCTCAACACTTTTCCTGATCCTTGAGATGTAAGTCTAAGAGTCTTTTGAAAGCCACCATACTACCCGCAGAAACCACCTCTTGTGGTAGACAATTCCACAATCTTGTAGCCCTAACAGTAAAGAACCCTCCTCGTTGCCTGAGGTTAAAATGCTTCTCCTCTAATCGCATTGTATGTCCTCGAGTCCTCATGCAATTCCTTCGAATGAACAGCTTTTTTTCTAAGCTGAGATCCCCATTAAGATATTTATAAATTGCTATCATGTCCCCTCTCAGACGTCTCTTCTCCAGGGAAAATAAATCGAGCGATTGCAGCCGCTCTTCATAGTTAAGGTCCTCCAACCCCCTAATCAGTTTAGTTGCCCTTCTCTGGACTCTCTCCAGCTCCAACACATCCCTCCTGAGGACTGGCGACCAGAACTGGACAGAATATTCCAGATGCGGTCGTACCAGAGTTTTATAAAGTGGAAGGATTATAGTCTTATCTCTGGAATACATCCCTTTCTTTATGCATGCTAATATTCTGTTGGATTTGGAAGCTGCCGCTTGACATTGCATGCTATTGCCTAATCTATCATCAACCAAGACTCCCAGATCTTTCTCCATTTTTGATTCCCCCAAGGGTTCCCCTCCTAACTAGGGATGATCGAACTTTTGAAAAGTTCGGTTCGACCAGAACACCCGAATTTCCCAAAAGTTCGGTTCGGATTTC
Source organism: Pelophylax lessonae (assembly GCF_965119305.1). Taxonomy (NCBI): domain Eukaryota; kingdom Metazoa; phylum Chordata; class Amphibia; order Anura; family Ranidae; genus Pelophylax; species Pelophylax lessonae. The sequence goes on from NC_138770.1 coordinate 444,958,097, forward strand.
AGAACCCCATTGAAATCAATGGGACCCGAACTTCAGTAATCAAAAAACACAATTTTTAAGCCCTAAAACCCAATAAATGCCCCTAAAAAGTGCCTAGGGTTCTGGGTCATGCCCCATTAACTATTAATCACACAAAAAAAGTTCTTAAAAATTGTCATTTTTGATAAAAAAGCCAATTATTGAAAAAAAAAAAAAAGAGATTTTTTGATTTTGACTTTGGATTTAGTATCTTGGGGGTCTAAAAGGTGTACATGTAAAGTTTCAGCTCTGTAGCATGTCCAGAACCATGAAAAAAAAAGATAATTTTTCAGTAGAACAGGGATGTGGGACCCTCCTTTAACACCTATATGATCTTTTTTTCTGGTTCTGGACATGCTACAGAGCTGAAACTATACAGGTACACCTTTTAGACCCCCCCAGACACAAAATCACACAAAAAAAGTTCTTAAAAATTGTCATTTTTGATAAAAAAGCCAATTATTGAAAAATTAAAAAAAAAAAAAGAGATTTTTTGATTTTTATTTATTAGTGTGAGGAAAGGGATATCTAGTGTAGTTAGAGTGCTCCTTTACACTTAAGTTAGCTTCAAAATTTTCGTTTCTGTAGGGAAAGTGTTAAGTGTAAGGGGACCATAGTGTAGGGTTAACTGGCAGTGACTGCTATGGCAGGGTGACAAAACCCTTCCATAGCAGGTTGACCGCTATAGAGAAATGATCATTTCTCTGAATTGCTTCGGCACACCCATATGGCTTCTCACCAGCCAAGCATTTTTTAAGCTGCAGGGGCTGCCACTGCCAGTGCTTTTTTGAGGACATGTTTGATGTCAGACATGACACCTGAACATGCGTATAGGGGGTATATATACACATATATGTCTGTATATATACCCCTAGACATATATAGGTGTGATAGTAGCAGAAATAAATGCTTGCGCTAATGAAATCATTTACAGTAATATATTTCTGCTACTATCACACCTATATATGGCTAGGTGTCTATATACATATAATTATGTGTGTATATATACCACTATACACAAGTTCAGATGTTTTGCCTGCCTCAAAAGAACCCAAAAAATGCCAAAAAAACGTAGCGTAAAAAAAAATGCCCAGGTGTGTTTTTGCTGGCATTTTTTGGGTGGTTTTGGAGGCAGGCAAAACATCTGAACTTGTGTATAGTGGTGTATATACACACATACATATATTTATATACACACCTAGACATATATAGGTGTGATAGTAGCAGAAATATATGCTTGCGCTAATGAAATCATTTACATTAATATATTTCTGCTACTATCACACCTATATATGGCTAGGTGTCTATATACATATAATTATGTGTGTATATATACCACTATACACAAGTTCAGATGTTTTGCCTGCCTCAAAAGAACCCCAAAAAATGCCCAAAAAAAACGCTAGCGTCAAAAAAAAATGCCCAGGTGTGTTTTTGCTGGCATTTTTTGGGAGTTTTTGGAGGCAGGCGAAACATCAGAACTTGTGCACAGTACCACTATACACAAGTTCAGATGTTTTTCCTGACTGCAAAGAACCCAAAAAAATGCCTTCTATTAAACCGGCAAGGTGTTACAGCAGCGAAGCCAACCCCCTGAGCTGAAAGTTTTCTAATACAAACAATCTTTTTTTTATGGTTCTGGACATGCTACAGAGCTGAAACTTCACATGTACACTTTTTAGACCCCCCCAGATACTAAATCCAAAGTAAAAATCAAAAAATCTCTCTTTTTTTTTTCCAATAATTGGCTTTTTTATCAAAAATGACAATTTTTAAGAACTTTTTTTGTGTGATTTTGTGTCTGGGGGGTCTAAAAGGTGTACCTGTGAAGTTTCAGCTCTGTAGCATGTCCAGAACCAGAAAAAAAAGGATTGTATGTATTAGAAAACTTTCAGCTCAGGGGGTTAGCTTCTCTCCTCGGTTTTCACACCTTGCCGGTTTCAAAGCAGGCATTTTTTTGGGTTCTTTGCAGTCAGGAAAAACATCTGAACTTGTGTATAGTGGTACTGTGCACAAGTTCAGATGTTTTGCCTGCCTCCAAAACCCCCCCAAAAATGCCAGCAAAAACACACCTGGGCATTTTTTTTGTTTTTTGACGCTAGCGTTTTTTTGCCATTTTTTTGGGTTCTTTTGAGGCAGGTAAAACATCTGAACTTGTGTATAGTGGTATATATACACACATAATTATATGTATATAGACACCTAGCCATATATAGGTGTGATAGTAGCAGAAATATATTACTGTAAATTATTTCATTAGCGCAAGCATTTATTTCTGCTACTATCACACCTATATATGTCTAGGTGTGTATATAAATATATGGATGTGTGTATATACACCACTATACACAAGTTCAGATGTTTTGCCTGCCTCCAAAACCCCCCAAAAAATGCCAGCAAAAACACACCTGGGCATTTTTTTTTTGACGCTAGCGGTTTTTTGGCATTTTTTTGGGTTCTTTTGAGGCAGGCAAAACATCTGAACTTGTGTATAGTGGTATATATACACACATAATTATATGTATATAGACACCTAGCCATATATAGGTGTGATAGTAGCAGAAATATATTACTGTAAATGATTTCATTAGCGCAAGCATTTATTTCTGCTACTATCACACCTATATATGTCTAGGGGTATATATACAGACATATATGTGTATATATACCCCCTATACACATGTTCAGATGTCATGTCTGACATCAAACATGTCCTCAAAAAAGCACTGGCAGTGGCAGCCCCTGCAGCATAAAAAATGCTTGGCTGGTGAGAAGCCATATGGGTGTGCCGAAGCAATTCAGAGAAATTATCATTTCTCTATAGCGGTCACCCTGCTATGGAAGGGTTTTGTCACCCTGCCATAGCAGTCACTGCCAGTTAACCCTACACTACACTACGGTCCCCTTATACTTAACACTTTCCCTACAGAAACTAGATTTTTGAAGCTAACTTAAGTGTAAAGGAGCACTCTAACTACACTAGATATCCCTTTCCTCACACTAATAAATAGCTAAATGACACTACTTTTAAAGTAAAATTAACAGAACTGCTTCCACTCTCTTCCATGTCCAGTATAACAATGCTAGGAATATGGTGGGGGCGATCTTATATATTGGGGGGGGTATTCACTAATGATTGGTCTAGGGACCCCCTAGTCACTCCAATCACATTCCTAGCATTCTCCTGCCCCCTCAATTGGCTTTTGCTAATGGTTCTGGTCCAATCACGGGCTTTTAAAGCCCATTTCCTAAAGCATTGCATTTTGGGCGGTTCTGGTTGCCGAATTCCGAACTTTTTGGGCAAAAAGTTCTAAATTCGGCCGCACCTCGAACACCCAATGTTCGGGCCGAACCGATGGTCGACCCGAACCGTTCGATCATCCCTACTCCTAGCGTGTATTGTGTTTTTATGTTTTTAGTCCCCAAGAGCAAAACCTTACACTTCTCCACGTTAAACCTCATTTGCCATGTCGTTGCCCACTCCGTAATTTTGTCCAGGTCATTCTGTAGGATATCTGCTTCATGCTGTGCAGTTATTGCCCTAGCCAATTTTGTGTCATCTGCCTGGCCATTAGGGATGATCGAACGGTTCGGGTCAACCATCGGTTCGACCCGAACATTGGCTGTTCGAGGTTCGGCCGAATTTAGACCTTTTTGCTGAAAAAGTTGGGAATTCGGCAACCAGAACCGACCAAAATGCAATGGTTCAGGAAATGGGCTTTAAAAGCCCGTGATTGGACCAGATCCATCAGTAAAAGCCAATTGAGGGGGCAGGAGAATGCTAGGAATGTGATTGGAGTGACTAGGGGGTCCATAGTCCAATCATTAGTGAATACGCCCCCCAGTATATAAGATAGCCCCCGCCAAATTCCTAGCATTGTTATACAGGGACATGGAAGAGAGTGGAAGCAGTTCTGTTACTTCTGCTTCAAAGTGTCATTTAGCAATTTTTAGTGTGAGGAAAGGGATATCTAGTGTAGTTAGGGTGCTATTTTCCACTATAGTTAGCTTTAATTATTCAGTTTCTGTAGGGAAAGTGTTAAGTGTAAGGGGACCGTAGTGTACGGTTAACTGACTCTGACTGCTATGGCAGGGTGACAAAACCCTTCCATATCAGGGTGACCGCTATAGAGAAAAGATCGTTTCTCTTATGTCACTTTCAGAGCACTGATATGGCTTCTCACTGGTCAGCTTGCTTTTTGGCTGCAGGCGTTTATAGGGCTTTTTTGAGGAGATGTTTGGAGTCAGGCATGACATCTGAACATCTGTGTAGGTGTATATATACATACACCCATGTCTGTATATATACACATACACATATATAGGTGTGAAAGTAGCAGAAACATATGCTTGCGCTAATTAAATAATTAACAGGCATATGGCTCCGCTCCTATAACACCTATATGTGTGTATGTGTATAAATATATACACGTGTATGTGTATAAATATATACACGTGTGTGTGTGTGTGTGTATATATAACCCTATACAGAAGTTCAGATGTTTTGCCTGCCTCCAAAGACCCCAAAAAAATGCCCAAAAAAATGCCTGCGCCAAAAAAAATGCCCAGGTGTGTTCTTGCAGGCGTTTTTTTTGGGCATTTTTTTGGGGTCTTCGGAGGCCGACAAAACATCTGAACTTCTGTATAGGGTTATATATACACACACACTTATATGTATTTTACACATACACATATATAGGTGTTATAGGAGAGAAGCCATATTAGTGTGAATTAGCGCAAGCATAGATTTCTGCTATTTTCACACCTATATATGTGTATGTGTATATATACAAACATGGGTGTATGTATATATACCCCTACACAGAAGTTCAGATGTTTTGCCTGCCTCCAAAGTCCCCCAAAAAATGCCCAAAAAAACGCTTGCTACTAAACCGGCAAGGTGTGAAAATAGCAGAGCCATATCCCTGTTCTATAAGTGACCTAATACAAATGATCTTTTTTTTATGGTTCTGGACATGCTACAGAGCTGAAACTTCACAGGTACACTTTTTAGACCCCCCCAGACACTAAATCCAAAGAATGTTTTTTTTTTTATTTTTTTTTTTTAATAATTGGCTCTCTATCAAAAATGACAATTTTTAAGAACTTTTTTTGTGTGATTAATAGTCCCTGGGGCATGACCCAGAACCCTAGGCACTTTTTAGGGGCATTTATTGGGTTTTAGGGCTTCAAAATGGTCTTTTTTGATTACCGAAGTTCGGGTCCCATTGATTTCAATGGGGTTCTGAAATCCGGGCCGAACTTTCGGGAAGTTCGGATGTTCTGGCCGACCCGAACTTTTAAAAAGATCGATCATTCCTACTAGCCATGTCTTGTACAGCAGTTGGGGTCCATTGTTTTCTACACTCTGTTGTCCTTGATGACAAGTCTGATTTGTGGTAGCAGTTGTTTCAGTGTATCAGTGCTATTCCTCACCTCCACCTCACCAAGAACGATCATCTTTTATCTGGGTCACGGCACCAATGTAGTGATATAGTAGTTGGTGGATGAATATAGTTGTAGTATGATTATTAATTAATTATTACTACAATGCGAATCATTCCAGTAGCAACCCAGTTCATCTAGAGAGATGCATTTTTTATTGAGACTTCAGAAAAGCCAACAGAGGTTTCAGACAAGATGGTTGACAGAACATTTGACATCTTCAGAGAACCAGTTTCTCCTGTCACATTTTAGCCAAAAAGAACCTTCCCTAATATACACCTTTTGCTGAGGGCTGCTCAACATGTCCACTCGGGGAATTGTGGTGTCAGGGACCCGCAGGGAGTCCGGGCACATACATGAGGTCCCCAAGAAAAGAAAAGAGGAAGGTATATTGGTAATATCAGTGTGGGCTCCAATTCCGTGAAAAAAGTGATTGAATACAACTCAGTGTATACTAATGTGTGATAATGAACAATAGTTGGAACCCATACCAAAGTAGGAAATTAATTCATAACATTGTAATAATGGTGATGATAGATAGATAGATAGATAGATAGATAGATAGATAGATAGATAGATAGATAGATAGATAGATAGATAGATAGATAGATAGATAGATAGATAGATAGACATTGGTGCACCAAAAGGTGATAGGTGATATAGGTGATTACCTAGTGTTGCTCCCGTAGACCATAGTCCAAAACCCAGTATGGGGTGCGCACAATGAGTATTGCCACAACGACTTACAAACACCAAGTGGGGGTGGTAAATGCACTCAGCATAACCAACAGGTCCCGCACAGTGTTACATAGGCATGAAGGAAGAGGAGAGGTGTCCCCACCGGAACGGCATTAGCCACCATAGACTGATGGACATCTCACATGTGTCTTCCAAGATGGTACAACAAACACTCTGGCAACGGTACACCCACAGGGCATCATGTGCATGGCGTGGGGGCGCGGCACCGATGTGGGAAGGAACATGCCCATCTGATCCCCTGCATCCAGCAACTACAGATGAAAGGGGTGGGGGGCGTGACTGGAAGCCGAGCTGACAGGACGTTTTCACAGGGAGCTCCGTCTATCTTGCCAGACAATCTCTTCCCATCCTCCGCTTTGATCCCCCAATATTGTGCCTACAGGGCTGCTGCTGCTCCTCCGCGACCCCCTGTGCAGGCTGGACTGTCTATTTTCACTCTAGGCGGCCGGGATCCGGAGCTCCGAGATCGGGGCCTACACCCCTGCTGAAGCCGCGGACTTTCCTAGCGGCCGCCGCGGGCCGACGTCCGGCGCGGCGGCGCCTACACAGGCTCAAATAGACAGTCTGCCTCCCTCTCACAGGCATCTGCTGCCTGCCCGAGCCCACAGGTCCCGCCATCTGCCATCTGGTGTGTGTTACTGGACATTAAAAGGACGCCCGAAGTAGCGGCCCAGCCGCCCTGGAAGCTGCCTCCTCTCCTGCAGATGTGATCCGTACACCAGGTGCAGGGTAAGCACTCAGCCCCCCACACTGCCTATCTCATAAGCTCTGCTGCTGCATACAGACTTTGTCCCTCACAATCCCTCCTGCCTACTGCAGCAGCTGCTCCTTCCTTCAATTGCCTACCTCCTCATTTGAGCAGTCTTTTTCTTCTACATGTTCAGGTGCGGATGGGACTTTTGAATGGTATTTACCGACCATAATTAAAGTGAGCTCTGGCGGCACCTTGATGATCTAACCCCCCTGGCAATGCCTTCTAAAGCACCCAACTTACGCTCATTGTCCGGCAAAAAATCCGGGAAGGGATCCTCATCCAAACCACCCGGTTCCGGTACTATCAAGAGATTTCTGTCTGCAGGCGGCTCAAGCACGCAAACGCGAGGTAGTAGGGCTGAGGCCTCAGTATCAGGTGCAGTGTCATCCATCCGCTCTGCATCACCGCGGGAGCACTCTCCTTCCTCCTCATATTTCTCTGACCCGCTTGAAGAGATGCACTCCCCTGCTGCTTCTGACATGTCGTCTCTTCTACATGGTTTGAAACAAGAAATTGGGGGCATGTTTCGCAATTTAGAACGGTCCCTTAAGAAAGAGATCACCGCTGTCCGCGCTGATATGTCCCACATACTTGGCAGGGTAGAGGACACGGAACGGAGGCAAGACTCTCAAGAGGACTCCATTAGAGAATTACAGGACAAGGTCACGCAATTGGCGGTGGCCCACCGAGCCGCTCTATACAAAATGGAGGATCTGGAAAACCGCAACCGGCGGAATAATGTGCGTATCCGTGGACTCCCCGAAGCTACCAGGGATGACGACCTTGAAGCATCGGTAAGGGGCATATTTAATTCCATCCTGGGGAGGGCGCCTACTGATCCTTTACGTTTTGATCGCACACATAGAGCACTCAGACCTCGTAACCTATCCTCTGACCTGCCTCGGGATGTCATCTGTCGCCTGCACTATTTTGAAGACAAAAATGCTATCATGACTAAGCTACGCGGCACTCAAGTTGTTCACTTTCACGGGGCTTCTCTTAACATCTTTCCTGACCTCTCCAAGGAGACCTTAGAACGACGCTGTGCACTTAAGCCGCTCCTGGAACAACTTAGGGCCAATGGCTTCACTTACCGCTGCGGTTTCCCAGCATGTCTAATTGCTACCAAGAACGGTCATTCTGCTACCCTCCGCTTCCCGGAGGATCTACCAGCCTTCCTCCAGGATGTTGGCCTCCCACCCTTGGTTCTCCCTCGGTGGCATGATTGCATCCACATTTTTACTTTTAAACCAGGTGCCTCCTGGAGTAAAACGCCTTCCAAGAAAATGCGCACCTCTGCGCCGACTTCTGCTCGCAAATCAGGGATGACCCCTATCTGAAGTATCCCCCTTTTTCCCCGCCTGCTGATGTGTTACTCTTTCTCAGGCTTATTCATGTTCTCTCCTTTCAGGTGCATTAGTTAGTTGTTCTTATCATGCCTGTTCACTGTTTTATATACTCATGTTGGGTTTATTACTGTCTCCTCTGCCAGGGGGAGGTTATTTCATGATTATTTGATATTCTGTTCTGCACATTGTCATTTACATTTTGGTTTATTGGGGTGCCGCCGCCGGCTTCCTTCTGAGCGTCTCGACGGGATGATGTTACGTCCGGTCGATACGCTCCCCTCTCTCCTTTTGGGGGTGGGGGTTCCCGGATCTAGGGCTCTGTCGCACGGGACATGTTCTCCTGCTCGACGCCCTGTCTCTGGGATCGCCCATCCCCCCGGGGACCATTGCAGTTTACTGCATGCCGATACATTGTGTCTCATTGGACATTGTCTCTGTATTAATGTTATGTATTCTCTTTTCTTGCTGTTTCTTCTTCTCTTCTTTTGTTCTGTCCTCTCCCCCCCCCCCCTCCCCTTCCTTTAGGCCCGGGTTTTCACTGTTTGTGGGAGGGGTGTTTGTGGATACCTAATGGCGACCATAAAAGTCTTGTCTTATAATGTTAGAGGATTGAACACGGCATATAAACGCCATCAAGTGTTTCGAAAGTTGCAACGTGAATCTTGTTCTATTGCATTCCTTCAGGAAACTTATCTCACCCATTCTACTCATGTCAAATTATTCTCCCCACAGTACCCAACCTGGTACTATGCACTTTCACCCTCTAACAAGGCTAAAGGTGTCGCTATCGGGTTTCGCAAGAACACCCCTTTCCAACTTGATGCTATGCTCGCCGATAATGGTGGTCGTTATCTTTTTTTAAAGGGTTCAATAGGAAACATCTGCTGTACTCTGGCTAACATTTACGCACCGAATCAGGCTCAGTCCACTTTTCTACGCACAACACTTTCTGAGCTGACGAAGTTTGCTGAAGGTCTCATGGTTGTTGCTGGTGACATCAACACTGTTCTTGACACCTCGAAGGGCCGTTCGAATGTCCCGTTTAAACAGATCGCGCGGCTTAAAAAATTGTTACATTCCCTTCAACTAGTTGACGTCTGGCGAATCCTGCATCCTACAGATGCTGATTTTTCCCACTTTTCCAAATCCCATGGTTGTTACTCTAGGATTGACAACATTTTTCTGAGCCACTTTCACTTACCCCTTTTGCGATCCGCCTCCATTGGCTGTGCCTCCATTTCGGATCATGCTACTGTAATGACCACCCTGCTCTTTCCCTCTCTCCCACCCCGCTCCACTAATTGGAAGCTGAATGACTCACTTCTCTCGAACCCCGCAGATGCAGCTCTCTTATCCTCTGCACTTAGCCAATATTTTCTTGAAAATACCACTGAGCATGCATCTCCCTCCTTGGTGTGGGAAGCCCACAAGGCTACTATAAGGGGAAAATTGATGGAGCTGGGGGCGAGGAGGAAGCGTAAGCAGGGCCAATTGATCGCTGAGCAGCTTGCCCTGGTGGCGGATCTGGAAAAGTCACACAAACTATCATTACATGTCTCCCACCTTCAGGCCTTAACAGAGGCTAGGGAATCCCTACGATCCTTACTTGACAAAGCTACCAAGCGCAAATTTCACTTTTTAGCCCATAAACGTTACGAGTGGGGTGATAAACCCGGTAGAATGCTTGCCAGGTCTCTTAGAGCCCAAAAGTCAGCAGCTTTCATTCAGAAGGTGAAGCTTCCCTCTGGCCTTATGGTCCATTCCTCCCCTGATATAGCCAAAGCCTTTAGAGATTTTTATGGCAAGCTTTACCATGTAGAAGGTGATCTCTGTCATCTCCCTCTAGCTGAAAAACGCAAACGTATTTGGGCTTACCTCAAAAAGGCTAATCTACCAACCCTTTCCAAACGCTCCCTGCGGAAATTGGAAAAGATTTTTCTGTTGAAGAGTTCCAATTGGCACTAAAATCCACCCAAGTCGGTAAGGCGCCTGGCCCTGATGGCTTCACGGTTGCATATTTCAAAAAGTTTGCTGATGTCCTACTCCCTCACTTGACCTCATATGCCAACTCCATTTCTAAATCCTCGGGTTTTCGTCCAGAATCATTAGCGGCACACATTTCGGTCCTACCTAAGCCGGGCAAAGACCCCACAGAATGTGGCAGTTACCGCCCTATATCCCTCCTAAATGTTGATCTTAAATTGTACTCTAAGGTGTTAGCTAACAGACTACTGCCCTTGATCCCCTCCTGGGTCTCCGCTGATCAGACTATTTTTATCCCCGGGAGAGAGGCGAGGGACAACTCTCTTCGTGCTCTCTCCCTGATCCACTTTGTCCGCACTGGGTCCCAGCCTACCCTGTTCCTTTCCACTGATGCTGAAAAAGCGTTTGACAGGGTGGACTGGGACTATTTGTTGACTACCCTCCGTTTTTTTGGCCTTGGCCCCAAAGCTATACAACGTATTGCAGCTTTATATTCCCAACCAACGGCACAGGTACGGGTTAACGGCCTCCTTAGTTCTTCCTTCCCCCTTCGTAATGGCACGCGACAGGGGTGCCCTTTGTCGCCCCTTTTGTTCGCCATTTCCCTCGAGCCCTTTTTATCAACTGTTAGGCATTCCAACGACATACATGGTGTCACTGTGAACCGTCATACGCATAAATACGCAGCTTATGCGGATGACATCCTATTTTTCATCCAACAACCTCGTATCTCTTTACCTGTACTCTTACGAGCTTTCGCAGACTTCCGCCACCTCTCAAACTTCAAGATCAACATGTCTAAATCCGAAATATTAAACATTAATCTCCCCCCTACTGAAGTTTCCGCTCTGTCCCCACATTTCCCATTTCAATGGTGTCCGGACAAATTGAAATACCTAGGTATTTATCTAACCCCCCGCTTGGATAATTTGTTCCGTCATAACTACATTCCCCTATTGAATATGATCAAATCAGATCTTCGGCAGTGATCCTCTTTACGCCATTCCTGGTTGGGCAAGACCAACATAGTTAAGATGAACATTTTGCCTCGTATTCTATTTTTTTTTCAAATGTTACCGCTGGGTGTTCCTATTGGGCTTTTTACTATTTTGCAGTCTTTGCTTTCCAGGTATATTTGGCAGGGCCGGCGCCCCAGGATTGCAAGGACGACGCTTTTTCGTCCAAAGCGTTGTGGGGGACTTGCTCTCCCTAGTATCAGGGACTATTTCCGGGCGGTCTCACTAACCCGTGTGGCTGATTGGAAGTACTCTATTAGTTCTAAATTATGGGTACAGCTGGAATACGATCTATGTGACAGAGACTTGTCTGCAGTACCATGGATTCCAAGGTCCGCCAGGGCCCTCTCCCCAAACACCTCTCCCCTGACCCTATCAACCTTGTCTGTCTGGGATTCCCTGCATACAAAGTTTTCCTGGAACTACAACTCTCCTTTAATGCCTCTGCTGAATCACAACCACTTCATGCCTGGCAATCTGGATGCTGGATTTAAAAATTGGTCTCCTAAGACTCCCCTCTTACTGTCCCACGTAACCCACTCCAATGCTGTGAAGCCACTTAGCCACATTTTGGGCTCCAGCCCCGCAACGGACATGGACCATTGGAGACACAGACAGTTATCCAGGTTCATAGCGGCTCTTCCACGTCCACTGCGCGACTCCAAGGATTTGAACCCTATTGAGGCAATATTGTCCCCTCGGGACCCCCCCCTTCACTCCACCTCGCAGTTTTACAAGGCACTTATCTCATTGCAAGGCCAACCCTACCCGGATTTCTTACACAAGTGGGAACTGGATATTGGATCTCAAATCTCCGATAGCCGGAAGGACAAAATTCTTGAAATGGCTCACATTTCCTCTCTCTCCACCAAGGTGGCGGAATCCAACTACAAGTTATTGTCCCGTTGGTACTATACCCCGCGGAAAATGCACATTATTTCTCCGGCCATCTCCCCGTTATGTTGGAGGGGATGCGGAGATACTGCATCGCACGCACACATCTGGTGGCACTGTACAATAATACAACCATTCTGGATGGAAGTCCTTCGGCTTATACAGGTGATCACGGAAGTTACTATCCCATCAGATCCTTGGGTTGTCCTGCTGCATGGAACTAACATGCCGCTCTCTAAGTACAAAAGATCAATGATCCCTCATATGCTTAATGCAGCCAAAGCCCTGATCCCCGCCTTTTGGGGCTCACCGACCATTCCCACGACACGTCACTGGCTACAGAAACTTGATATGACATACCAATTAGAGGAACTTACTTTCATAGCCCGTGACAAACTGGACCGTTTTCACTCTGCCTGGCAACCTTGGTCTTCTTTTAAAACCACTTCTTCCTATGTGGCCCTACTCACTGGGGACACCCCCCTTGGTCTATCACCTTCTAATGTATTCCTATCTGATTAAAGTTTTTACTATTTGGTACATAAGTCACCCGTGGCCTACTTTCCCACCCTCCCCTCCCCCCTTTTACCCTCTTTTTCTCCCTGCTGCTCTCTCCTCTTCTTTCTCTTTCTTTTCTGCTTTTTACTATCCTTTCACTTTCCTATAGGCTCTCTCTGACATTGGTTTTATGATGCAAGATGTTGTGCTATCAGTATGTTTTCCCAGACTTTTTATAACTGGACGTGCTTGACACGCACTGAGATGTTCGTGTACTCATTGATATTGTTCCATGGCTTTTTGCCGTTTTTAATGTCGGATTGTATGGTCTATGTTCTGTTTTTCTTTGTCTTCTTGAAAAAAATTTTTTTCAATAAACAAAAATTAAACAAAAAAAACTACAGATGAAAGGGAAGGGTGCCCTAAGCACATCACAGTTCCCAGAAAATGGGCAGTAGGACCAGCACCACAGATATACATCCCACCAAGCCACCAGACTACCCCACATCTCTTGCAAGGTGCCAAGTGCAAAATTTATATAAACTGCATATGTCCATAAACAGGGCTGCTGTTAGAAATCGCGGGGCCCCCTACAGACTACCTGGCAGGGCCCCCCCCCAAGAAAATATTAAAGATATATTTAGCTAAAATTACAACAAAAACACTATTATCAGACACAAATATAACATAACTCACATAATTCCTGCTAAATCTAAAAAAAATACTATGTTAAATAAAAAAGATGAAATGAGAAAAATATACAGGCTGGGCAGTTGGAGCTCAGTGATCAGAGAGACAGAGAGAGAGCAGAGGTAAGTGCTGGGAGGGGGGCCCACACAAGGGAGGGGGATTAGTGAGGGACAACTGTCTCATTCTCAACAGATAAAAGCTGATAGTAAGGAGAGGGACAGATCAGATTCAGGTGCTGGAGGAAGATTTCTGTATTTGTTGTCCATCACTAATCCCCCTCTCTGTGTGGGCCCCCCTGTGTGCTCGGGCATCCTCCAAGAGGGCTGGTGGTCCCCCCCTATCAGCGGCCCTGTCCATAAATACATAAAGAGATTAATCAAATGGTCAAAGACTACATTATCATTATCATTACCTTCGGATATACCTCCATCCCTGGAAGGCTTTAGCTAAAGGAAGGTGTTGGACTTTAAATGAAATGTATAGTGATATATATACCTCTCCATCCCTAAATGGATATACAAAAAGGAGAAGGTTGGGACTTTGTATGAGGCATGTGCAGCATGGCTAAAAAAATGAGTCGGTGTGAGTAATGTAGATATTTAATGTAAAAAACTGTAAATAGCATAACATAATCACATTGATACATAATATATGTCTATGAGCATACAGATAACATATAGCCAATCATGTGCATAGAAAAGCAAACATGCCAAAAAAGCATATAGTGTGGTGTGGTCATGGACGTGAATCCTTCATGTCATAAGATCACTTACCATGACATGCGTCAGTAATTTTTGGATGCACTCTGACCCTATTGACGGTTCTATGCCTTTTATCCATTTTGATTTTAATATACCATCCTGCATTAAGTGATCTTATGACATGAAGGATCTCTGTTTTGTTCTACAATCAGTTTGGTGGGGTGTTTCCCCTTGTACATTATGTTGTTGTTACGGAGTGTTTTGGTAACTGTGTTTAGCTGTCTGCATAGATCCAGGTTATATTTGGAGAGGTCAGCATATATTTGTATATTGACATAGCGATCAGGGAATTTCCCCAAAGAGCATGACTTCCGCATAATTTGCTCTTTAGTGGAGAATAAGTGCACCCTCATGAGCACATCTCTGGGGACTTCATTGGGCAGGAAAGAGGGTTTACAGTAGGTATACGGTGTATTTGATCTATGGTGAGATCCAAAGGGGTTAATTCAGGTACGAGTGAGTAAAAGAGATCTTCGGGGTATTGTGTGAGGTAGGGATGGCCTTGCGGTTCGCCCGACGGTTGGTTCGCGGCAAATTTTGCTTGTTCGCTACCCGCCAAATTTGCGAACACATGGCGTTGTTCGCAGTGGCCATATTAGTTTACATTGGTGAGAACTTTGGCCCATAACACAGATGTCAGGTGGAACGGGACAGCCAATTAAAACATTTTAGCACATGGACATGCCCCCTACCCTATAAATAGACCTGAGCTTTCGGCCATTTCACATTCCGCTTTTTGCCAGTGTAGGGAGAGGTCTGCTGTGCTCATGAGGGAAAGATTGCCAGACACAAATAGCTGTGTGAAGATCCACAAAAGTCCTTTTCAGGGCTGGTATTTCGGTATAGGTCTACTAATATCTTCTCAGGTTAGGGGCAGGTATCCAGTCGGTGCTTTAGGGGCAGTTAGAGATCGGCAGCAGTCACACACAAATCGCTCTGTTAATGTCCACAAAAGTCCTTTTCAGGGCTGGTATTTCGGTATAGGTCCAGTCTCTCTTCAGTATAGGGACAGGTATCCAGCCTGTGCTTTAGGGGCAGTTAGAAATCGGCATCTGCAGTGACACAAATCGCTCTGTTAATGTCCACAAAAGTAATTTAAAGAACTGCAAATTTTTTGGTATTGCTGTGCAGTGCACTAAAAAGGGGGGGGAGGGGGGTAATCTATAGTATAATATACTTTTTAGAAAGCATATTATAGTGGATTAGTAGTATTATTGTGCACTGTGCAGCATTGTGACAGGTGTGGTAACTGAGCGTTGCTGCAGCAATACTACAAACAGTGCCAAACTCCCTGGCAAATTTTATGAACAACTGGTGTGATAGACCAGTGGCCCCCCAATACCACATATTGAAGTGGGGTGTTATTTAACAGTATTCTTTTCTAAGAGTGTCTTTTAGTCCAGGAAAAAAATGGC
The DNA here is from genome assembly GCF_965119305.1 of Pelophylax lessonae. Classification (NCBI taxonomy): domain Eukaryota; kingdom Metazoa; phylum Chordata; class Amphibia; order Anura; family Ranidae; genus Pelophylax; species Pelophylax lessonae. Next base: position 444,973,679 of record NC_138770.1, read on the forward strand.
CTCTCTTGCTGTGTTGACTGTGCTACACACAGTGACAACAGTTACTGGCCAATTATTTGTAGAACTATTGTAATAAACCAGTGGCCCCCCAATACCACATATTGAAGTGGGGTGTTATCTGAGTATACTTTTACAAGTGTATTTGTGTCCTGCAACAATATTGCCTCTTATGCTGAGTTAAGTCTGACTCACACAGTGCCAAACTCCCTGGCCATTTTTTTCAACAACTGGTGTGATAGACCAGTGGCCCCCCAATACCACATATTGAAGTGGGGTGTTATCTGTGTATACGTTTACAAGTGTATTTGTGTCCTGCAACAATATTGCCTCTTTTGCTGAGTTAAGTCTGATACACACAGTGCCAAACTCCCTGGCCAATATTTTCAACAACTGGTGTGATAGACCAGTGCCCCCCCAATACCACATATTGAAGTGGGGTGTTATTTAACAGTATTCTTTTCTAAGAGTGTATTTTAGTCCTGCAAAAAATTGGCCTCTCTTGCCGTGTTGCCTGTGCTACACACTGTGACAACTGTTACTGGCCAATTATTTGTCAAACTATTGTAATAAACCAGTGGCCCCCCAATACCACATATTGAAATGGGGTGTTATCTGAGTATACTTTTACAAGTGTATTTGTGTCCTGCAACAATATTGCCTCTTTTGCTGAGTTAAGTCTGATACACACAGTGCCAAACTCCCTGGCCAATTTTTTCAACAACTGGTGTGATAGACCAGTGGCCCCCCAATACCACATATTGAAGTGGAGTGTTATTTAAAAGTATTCTTTTCTAAGAGTGTATTTTTGTCCTGCAAAAATTTGGCCTCTCTTGCTGTGCTACACACAGTGACAACAGTTACTGGCCAATTATTTGTAGAACTGGTGTGATAAACCTGTGGCCCCCCAATACCACAGTTTGAAGCGGGGTGTTATCTACCTTTTTCCAGATATACTGCGATTCTCTAGAGACTTTTGTCACAGGGTAATTAAAAACATGACAGGTAGAGGAAGAGCCAGACACGTACGCAGGGGTGGTAGGGGTAGGGCAGGAGCAGTAGGCCGGAGCCAAACTGTGAAGTTTCAAAAGCTGCATGCAATTACGTCAAAGGACGCACCAGACTTGGTTGAGTGGCTCACTCAGCCTTCCTCTTCTGCACCCTCCTCATCCTCTCTACCTGCACCCTCTTCACTCTCTGCTGTGTGCATCCCCAAAGACACCACCACCACCACATACCCTCCGCTTGAGTCACTGGAATTATTTTCCGATCCATCGCAAGACATTTGCGATGTGCAGTCATTGTTGGAATCGGATCAGGAAGAGGAGGTAGCAACAGCTGCCACTCAGCAGTCTGACGACAGTACCCAAATCAGCCGAAGGAGGTTGATCCCCGCTGTTGCTGCCTACTCCGAGATCTCGAATGTTAGTGGTGGGGAAGGTGACGTGGATGACGACGAGTCTATGGACATCACGTGGGTGGCCACAAGAGAGGAAGAGGAAGGGAGTTCAGAGGGAGAGACGGACCGGCAGATAGGGAGGAGAGGCAGGCAGAACTTGCATTGCACAAGAGGTACAAAGCAGACTACAAATGTATCAGGAGCGAGCCATCAACCATGTACAGTCACATCTGGCACTCCCAGGACGCCGACACATGGCTCAGCAGTGTGGGCTTTTTTTAATGTGTCAGTTGCTGACAACAGTGTTGCCATCAATTCATTAGCTGCAAGTACTCCATTCAAGTACAACATTTTAAGTACAGTGAAGAGATATTGCAGGAGACTGAAGAGATTGAAGAGATACTGCAAGAGATTGGCTTGGAGTTTGCAACTGACTCTTCTGTGTTTTTTGCTGACCATTGCTTGAGAAGAGGAAAGAAATTTGGTCAGGTGTTTGCTTTTGTGCGTTTGCTAATGAGACTAGCTCATTAAGGTGTTACATTTGTTGCTGGGGAGGAGCTTGTGAAGGAGTGTGTGTATATATAGAGACAGACTCATTAGCTGGCCTAATTCATTAGCTGCAAGTACTCCATTCAAGTACAACATTTTAAGTACAGTGAAGAGATATTGCAGGAGAGAGTCAGGAGGTAGGCTGGAAGGTGGAAAAAAATAGAAACAAAAAGGTAAGATTTGTTCAGGGGCGTGGCCGGCAGAGGAACGTGGCGGACGGATGAGAGAGGAGCTCCGCCGAACGGAAACCTAATCCCCTGTAATCCTCCTCCATCCTGCAAATTGGTAGACCATCCCTATCAGGATCGGCTTCCCGCAGCTGTGGGGGACCTTTCCCACCAACTATTGGGTGATTTTAAGCGCTGGGAGAGCATTCCGGATCGAGGCCTAGGTAGGCCCAAAAGCCGCGGTCTCGCCTGAAAAGCGGCATCCGACCGCGATCCGCAATCCGGATGCCGCAATCCTCCACCATTCGGCTTCTAAACAGAACATCCACACCAGGCTCGGCTCCCAGCAGCTGTGGGGGACCCTCTCTACTCATTTTTTGCTGTTTTAAAGCGCCGGGAGAAAGATCCAGATCGAGGCCGGGGTAGGCCCAAAAGCGGCATCCGGACATTGGTAAGACTACAGCCACAATTGCTTCTCCCATACTACCCTACCCTGCTGCACACATGAGGAAGTAACACCCCTACAAAGCCATCCGACCCCCTTCTTATGTGAACAATCTGTGCCAAGTATTGCCTCTGTAACAGATTCACATCAGCACTTTCTCCAGCTAAAAACATGAGTAAATCTGACCGGACCCCCCGCTCACGATCCCCGAGGGACCCAGGAGCTCACACTTCACCCCATGTACCTGAGATGTTCAAGAAGGGGTTAAACGACACAATCTCACAGGCTCACATATCACCACAGGCTGCGTCATCTATAAAAGAAACCAGTGAACAGGCAAATCTAGCAGCACCCAGCCTAATAAGCTCTGACACCCCTCTCCAACCTCCTTATGCTCCATCAGTGTCCTTAAAGGAACTAAAAGAAGTAGCGGATGATATAAAAAAAACCCTGTCAGCGGCAATAGAGGATCTTAGAAAAGAAATGCACAGCGTGTCTTCCAGGTTGGAAGAAGTTGAGGAGCTAACTGATAGGCATGACACTGAAATATTGGATGCCCAGAGAGAACTATCGTCTCACAATACCCAATTGAGAGACTTACAGAGACACATTGAGGATCTTGAGAACAGAGGCCGCAGGCATAATATACGCATAAGAGGCCTGCCAGAATCTATCGAGCCGCCACAACTTACCCGATCCGCCTTAGCAATTTTTAATGATCTTTTGGGGCGACCCCTGGATACCCCAATTGAAATAGAGAGACTACACAGAGCATTGCGGCCGAAAGGCAGAGAAAATGATCCCCCCAGAGACATAATTGGATGCCTTGTAAACTTTAAACTGAAAGAAGAAATTTTACACAATGCAAGGATCAGGGAAAGAATTTTGTTTCAAGGTGTTGAGGTAAAGCTCTTCCAGGATCTCTCTCAAATAACATTGCAGAAATGGAAAGAACTTCGCCCATTACTATCAGTGCTAAGGGAGAGAGAGATCCCGTATAAATGGAAGTTCCCATTCTGTCTCTTTGGCGGCTCCAGGGGCCGTTTTGCCTCGCTTAGATACCCGGAAGACACAGCAGCGTTTTGTGATACCCTGGGCCTGCCGCCAATGGAAATCCCAGGCTGGTCTCACATTGATAGATCATCTCGTCCGCATCAAGTTGAAGAAATGGATGTACATCAATCAAGCAACTTTACGAGTCCAAAACGGCGTAACTTATCTCCTTACTACCCCTCTACCTCACGTGAGGGACTTCCACCGAGACAAGGTAGTGCACCTACCTCCCCCGCACACAGGAAACCCCGCATAGATTGAGATATAACGTCTAATATCTCATAAGACTGTGCTTTCCTATTGTTGTACCCTCCAAATAACGTTGACCTATCATAAGATCCACACGATACTTCTTACTGCTATTCATCTCAAGAAAAGACAATTTATAGTACTCACTACATTGCATCCTATTAATCTGTATTTTTGCCCCTACTCTCCACAATTTCCATCTCAGATGGACGAGGAGTGATAGCATTCTAAGAGACAACTAGATGACTCATCAAGACATGAAACACATATCAATGCTCTCTTGAATGGTGGTAAATTTAAGACGGAAGCCTTTCCACCACATCAGAATGAGGAAGACAACTGCCTGCATTGAACCACTCTTGCTTTAAAACTTTGGCTAGATTACTCCTTATGGAAATAAGTTAGCTTTCCTCTGTTTAGCCACTAGATGGCGCTATACTCCTTCAAGGAGAGGAGGTGGAGAAAGGTAACAATTGAGAGAGTAGTGTGTTATAGAAAGTTCTGTTACAGATTTTCCTGTTATATAACAATTCCACATAAGTTTTTGATTGCTTACTCTTTTATATGTGATTCCTCTGGTTCTGTGGCTTAGAGAATAGTGTTGAGCGAACACGGACTGTATTATTCGTGTTCGTACCGAATAATTGGATTTTTTGTACCCGAACACGGACACGGACACTTTACTGTATGTTCGGGTAAAAATCCGTGTTCGGTCGTTTTATTTCCGGGTTTTGCATGCTTTGGCGCTCTTTTCATGGCGGGCTTTCAACAGCCAATCAACAATCGTTTAACTGGTGTGCCTTAAGCCATCCCAGCCATGCCTGCAAATGTCTCAGTAGCTGTGATTGGCCGTCTGAAGCATGTGACCAAGTCTTTATAAGTTCGAGGCAGCCGCAGCGGCGTCATTATGCTGCTTAGATTCAGGGACAGAGCACACATCAACGTGCTGGCTGCTGATTAGGGAAAGATAGGCAGGAAAAAACCATTTGTGTCCGGATAGAATTGAGGGACAGGTCGGAGTGTTTAGGCAGGGCGAGTTGTAGGCATTTTAGGGATAGAGTCTGCTGAATTATATAGGGTCAGTGTCTTCTACAAACTACAATCGATATTGCTGTGTGGGGGGTGGGGTCTGCACTCAATCCTGATCTACGATCTCTTCTCAATCCTGTTAGGGACAGAGTCTGCTGAATTTTAGGGAAACTGTGTTCTACAAACTACAATCGATATTGCTGTGTGGTGTGGGATTGGAGATAGGCAGGTGTCAGTGATCCACATCCATTTTTCTGTGTGTGAGCTGCAGTGAACACAATCTTTTTGGGCTGCAGTGAACACAATCTTTTTGGGCTGCAGTGAACACAATCTTTTTGGGCTGCAGTGAACACAATCTTTTTGGGCTGCAGTGAACACAATCTTTTTGGGCTGCAGTGAACACAATCTTTTTGGGGTGCAGTGAACAAAATCTTTTTGGGGTGCAGTGAACACAATCCTTTTTGGTGTGCAGTGAACACAATCTTTGTGGGGTGCAGTGAACAAAATCCTTTGTGGGGTGCAGTGAACACAATCTTTTTGGGGTGCAGTGAACAAAATCCTTTTTGGGGTGCAGTGAACAAAATCCTTTTTGGGGTGCAGTGAACACAATCTTTTTGGGGTGCAGTGAACAAAATCCTTTGTGGGGTGCAGTGAACACAATCTTTTTGGGGTGCAGTGAACACAATCTTTTTGGGGTGGAGTGAACAACATCCTTTTTGGGGTGCAGTGAACAAAATCCTTTTTGGGGTGCAGTGAACAAAATCATTTTTGGGGTGCAGTGAACACAATCTTTTTGGGGTGCAGTGAACACAATCTTTGTGGGGTGCAGTGAACACAATCTTTTTGGGGTGGAGTGAACAACATCCTTTTTGGGGTGCAGTGAACAACATCCTTTTTGGGGTGCAGTGAACACAATCTTTTTGGGGTGCAGTGAACACAATCTTTGTGGGGTACAGTGAACAGAATCTTTGTGGGGTGCAGTGAACACAATCTTTGGGGGGTACAGTGAACACAATCTTTGTGAGGTGCAGTGAACACAATCTTTGTGGGGTGCAGTGAACACAATCATTGTGGGGTGCAGTGAACTCAATCTTTGTGGGGTACAGTGAACACAATCTCATACTGAAGGTTTGAGGGTGCTGCCTGTTCCATACTCCCCCTACTCCTCATCTAGCCTTTTAGGGGTACAAACAATAGTAATTGGGGCCTAGTGTGGTTGTGTACGTGTGATATACATACACTTTTTTGGGATCATATTTTCTATTCCGCTATTTAATCAAAAACCTTTGGGGATCAGTTAAATTGGGGGATAGTCTGTGTTGGTACGTGTGAGAGAGATCCACCTTTCCAAGTTGTTGGGGTTCATCTCATACTTCTGCAGGTTTGAGGGTGCTGCCTGTTCCATACTCCCCCTACTCCTAGCCTTTTAGGGGTACAAACAATAGTAATTGGGGCCTAGTGTGGTTGTGTACGTGTGATATACATACACTTTTTTGGGATCATATTTTCTATTCCGCTATTTAATCAAAAACCTTTGGGGATCAGTTAAATTGGGGGATAGTCTGTGTTGGTACGTGTGAGAGAGATCCACCTTTCCAAGTTGTTGAGGTTCATCTCATACTTCTGAAGGTTTGAGGGTGCTGCCTGTTCCATACTCCCCCTACTCCTAGCCTTTTAGGGGTACAAACAATAGTAATTGGGGCCTAGTGTGGTTGTGTACGTGTGATATACATACACTTTTTTGGGATCATATTTTCTATTCCGCTATTTAATCAAAAACCTCTGGGGATCAGTTAAATTGGGGGATAGTCTGTGTTGGTACGTGTGAGAGAGATCCACCTTTCCAAGTTGTTGGGGTTCATCTCATACTTCTGAAGGTTTGAGGGTGCTGCCTGTTCCATACTCCCCCTACTCCTAGCCTTTTAGGGGTACAAACAATAGTAATTGGGGCCTAGTGTGGTTGTGTACGTGTGATATACATACACTTTTTTGGGATCATATTTTCTATTCCGCTATTTAATCAAAAACCTTTGGGGATCAGTTAAATTGGGGGATAGTCTGTGTTGGTACGTGTGAGAGAGATCCACCTTTCCAAGTTGTTGGGGTTCATCTCATACTTCTGAAGGTTTGAGGGTGCTGCCTGTTCCATACTCCCCCTACTCCTAGCCTTTTAGGGGTACAAACAATAGTAATTGGGGCCTAGTGTGGTTGTGTACGTGTGATATACATACACTTTTTTTGGATCATATTTTCTATTCCGCTATTTAATCAAAAACCTTTGGGGATCAGTTAAATTGGGGGATAGTCTGTGTTGGTACGTGTGAGAGAGATCCACCTTTCCAAGTTGTTGGGGTTCATCTCATACTTCTGAAGGTTTGAGGGTGCTGCCTGTTCCATACTCCCCCTACTCCTAGCCTTTTAGGGGTACAAACAATAGTAATTGGGGCCTAGTGTGGTTGTGTACGTGTGATATACATACACTTTTTTGGGATCATATTTTCTATTCCGCTATTTAATCAAAAACCTTTGGGGATCAGTTAAATTGGGGGATAGTCTGTGTTGGTACGTGTGAGAGAGATCCACCTTTCCAAGTTGTTGGGGTTCATCTCATACTTCTGAAGGTTTGAGGGTGCTGCCTGTTCCATACCCCCCCTACTCCTCATCTAGCCTTTTAGGGGTACAAACAATAGTAATTGGGGCCTAGTGTGGTTGTGTACGTGTGATATACATACACTTTTTTTGGATCATATTTTCTATTCCGCTATTTAATCAAAAACCTTTGGGGATCAGTTAAATTGGGGGATAGTCTGTGTTGGTACGTGTGAGAGAGATCCACCTTTCCAAGTTGTTGGGGTTCATCTCATACTTCTGAAGGTTTGAGGGTGCTGCCTGTTCCATACTCCCCCTACTCCTCATCTAGCCTTTTAGGGGTACAAACAATAGTAATTGGGGCCCAGTGTGGTTGTGTACGTGTGATATACATACACTTTTTTGGGATCATATTTTCTATTCCGCTATTTAATCAAAAACCTTTGGGGATCAGTTAAATTGGGGGATAGTCTGTGTCGGTACGTGTGAGAGAGATCCACCTTTCCAAGTTGTTGGGGTTCATCTCATACTTCTGAAGGTTTGAGGGTGCTGCCTGTTCCATACCCCCCCTACTCCTCATCTAGCCTTTTAGGGGTACAAACAATAGTAATTGGGGCCTAGTGTGGTTGTGTACGTGCGAGATACATACACTTTTTTTGATCATATTTCCTACTCCGCTATTCAATAAAAACCTTTGAGGATCAATTGAATTGCGGGATAGTCTGTGTCGGTACGTGTGAGAGAGATCCACCTTTCCAAGTTGTTGGGGTTCATCTCATACTTCTGAAGGTTTGAGGGTGCTGCCTGTTCCATACTCCCCCTACTCCTCATCTAGCCTTTTAGGGGTACAAACAATAGTAATTGGGGCCCAGTGTGGTTGTGTACGTGTGATATACATACACTTTTTTGGGATCATATTTTCTATTCCGCTATTTAATCAAAAACCTTTGGGGATCAGTTAAATTGGGGGATAGTCTGTGTCGGTACGTGTGAGAGAGATCCACCTTTCCAAGTTGTTGGGGTTCATCTCATACTTCTGAAGGTTTGAGGGTGCTGCCTGTTCCATACCCCCCCTACTCCTCATCTAGCCTTTTAGGGGTACAAACAATAGTAATTGGGGCCTAGTGTGGTTGTGTACGTGCGAGATACATACACTTTTTTTGATCATATTTCCTATTCCGCTATTCAATAAAAACCTTTGAGGATCAATTGAATTGCGGGATAGTCTGTGTCGGTACGTGTGAGAGAGATCCACCTTTCCAAGTTGTTGGGGTTCATCTCATACTTCTGAAGGTTTGAGGGTGCTGCCTGTTCCATACCCCCCCTACTCCTCATCTAGCCTTTTAGGGGTACAAACAATAGTAATTGGGGCCTAGTGTGGTTGTGTACGTGCGAGATACATACACTTTTTTTGATCATATTTCCTATTCCGCTATTCAATAAAAACCTTTGAGGATCAATTGAATTGCGGGATAGTCTGTGTCGGTACGTGTGAGAGAGATCCACCTTTCCAAGTTGTTGGGGTTCATCTCATACTTCTGAAGGTTTGAGGGTGCTGCCTGTTCCATACTCCCCCTACTCCTCATCTAGCCTTTTAGGGGTACAAACAATAGTAATTGGGGCCCAGTGTGGTTGTGTACGTGTGATATACATACACTTTTTTTGGATCATATTTTCTATTCCGCTATTTAATTTAACTGGGCCTCCATGCGAGACCTGTGTGCCTTGTTGCGCTGTTTTGAGTACTCCACCAACATGGCCAGTGGCAATGACGCCGTTCTCAGCTTAACTATCCCACTTCCATGCCTCCTTGAAAAAACAATTCGGGCGATGATGGAAGAGGATGTGGCACAGGATGAGGAGGAGGAGGAGGATGAAGAGGTAACATTTCCAAGGCTTTCAGGGCAGTCATTCGCAAGGGGCTCCGAGGGTGGGTTCCTGCACACGCAAACGCCAGGGACGCAATTGTCCAGCAGGGGCACAGTTCTGGAGGATGAGGAGGAGGAGGAGCTGGAGGAGGAGATGGAACCATGTTCACAGCAGGGTGGCACCCAGGCCAGCTCATGGCCATCACTGGTGCGTGGCTGGGGGGATACAGAGGACACGGACGATACACCTCCCACAGAGGACAGCCTTTCGTTGCCTCTGGGCAGCCTGGCACACATGAGCGATTACATGCTGCAGTGTCTCCACAACGACCGCCGAGTTGCCCACATTCTAACTTGTGCTGATTACTGGGTGGCCACGCTGCTGGATCCCCGTTACAAGGACAACGTACCGTCCTTAATTCACTCACTGGAGCGCGATCGCAAGATGCGCGAGTACAAGCGCACGCTGGTAGACGCCATGCTGCTGGCATTCCCATCTGACAGCGGGGCCACAGTGGAAGCACAAGGCAGAGGAGGAGGAGGAGGAGGTCGCCAACGCAACCAGGGCACCGCCAGCACCTCAGAAGGCAGGGTTAGCATGGCCGAAATGTGGAAAAGCTTTGTCAGCACGCCACAACAAACAGCAGCACCAGCAGCTCAGATGGAACGTCTTAGCAGGAGGCAGCATTTTACCAACATGGTGGAGCAGTATGTGTGCACACGCCTACATGTAGTGAATGACGGGTCTGCCCCCTTCAACTTCTGGGTCTCCAAATTGGGCACATGGCTTGAGCTTGCCCTTTACGCCTTGGAGGTGCTGGCGTGCCCTGCAGCCAGTGTATTATCTGAACGGGTATTTAGCACGGCTGGGGGCGTTATAACAGACAAGCGCAGCCGCCTGTCCAGAGACAATGTGGACAAGCTCACGTTCATTAAAATGAACCAGGCATGGATCCCACGGGACTTTTCCGTACCTTATGCAGAATAGCAATGGATACCGACCTTACCCACCCATTGTTCCATTTTTGCTCTTTCTCACTCTTTTGGGGTGTACCCTCATTTAAAATTTTTGAAAAGAAGCAGTGTTGGCTACCTCGTCCTCCTCCTCAGGGCCAGATTAATGTAGGGGCTATTGGAGCTGCAGCTCCAGGCCCCTACCTTTTATATAGGCCCCGGGTTGGCCATATTCACTGTTACCGCTCTTCTGTCACTTGTAAACACAGAAGTCTGGCTTCTATGCTCGCTTCCCCAGGCAGCACCCTCAGAACCTCCCCACACAGCGTGAAGGCCGGACAAGGAGGGACAGTTGGCGATGCATGGATGTGTTTATGGGCTTCAGAGACAGCATCCCATGTTGAATTAGGCATGCATGGCTGCACCCTTCCTCCTCTGGGTGCATGGCAAGGCACGGCCCTTAAGGCCCTTCAAAATCCTCAGCACCAAGCCCATGATGCTGTTAATCCGGCCCTGGTCCTCCTCCACCGCCGCTTCCACCTACACCGCCCATAGGTGTGCGCAGCCTATTGCATTAAGGTGTGCACCCCAAAGTTGAAATACACATGCATGTGTTTGCCAGCAGGGAGAGTAATGTATCGGGGCCATGTACCTGTAGGCAAGGAGAAATAGAGCAGAGCAGGTCCCAGGGAGATCTTTCCCATCTCCTCACTGGCAATGCTATGTGCCCTAGGTGATTAGGGTGTGCCCAGGCACACCCAGCACACCCTGTGCGCACGCCTATGTCACCGCTAGGCTTGTGACGGTATCAGATTTTCATGCTGCGATTAATTGATTAAGGTTTTGCCACGGTATACGGTATTATCACGGTATTCTATTATTAAATTTAAATTATTAAATTTCCACCTCACTTCAATTTCATTGCTGAATTTAGGGGCTTTGGTTCACTTATGCACATTATTATATAGTCAGTCAGTACAGACTCTGTGAACCAGGCCTAAAATAGGTCATCAAGCAGTGTCTGGCCTAACTGGTGATAACTGGTTCTGGCGCTCGGCTCCGATCCGATGGCCTGGTCATTAAGAGGGCAAATCCTTGTGGTCAAGAAGTGGTTAAACCTGAAGGAGGTGTTGTTTATAAATTACTTTACTATTGCTTTAGGCCTGGTTCATATGTATGCGGGTTGGTGGTTCACATTTGCACAGGCATAGCAGCCCATTGATTTGAATGGGCTGCTATGCCCTCATTTTCCGCAGAAAAAAGGTGCATGCAGCATTTTTTTAAAATTCAGTGGCCTTGAAATCCATCCTGCTTTTGCACCATGCGACTAACCTGCAGTTCCTGCTCTGGCAAGCTTTCTGCATTTTTTGTATACGTGGGCACGGCATTTAAAAATAAACAGTTTGCGTGTGCAGCAACGGCAGGTAAGTCGCATGGTGCAAAAGAAGGATGGATTTCATGGCCACTGCATTTTTTTAAATTCTGCATGCACCTTTTTTCAGCTGAAAACGCAGGCATAGCAGCTCAAGCCCATTCACATCAATGGGCTGCTATGCCTGTGCAAATGTGGGCCCCCAACCCGCATACATGTGAACCAGGCCTAAAGCAATAGTAAAGTCATTAATTGGTTAAACCTGCAGGAGGACCGGTGTTTTTATCTATTAATGACTTTACTATTGCTTTAGGCCTGGTTCACATGTATGCGGGTTGGGGGCCCACATTTGCACAGGCATAGCAGCCCATTGATGTGAATGGGCTTGAGCTGCTATGCCTGCGTTTTCAGCTGAAAAAAGGTGCATGCAGAATTTAAAAAAATGCAGTGGCCATGAAATCCATCCTTCTTTTGCACCATGCGACTTACCTGCCGTTGCTGCACACGCAAACTGTTTATTTTTAAATGCCGTGCCCACGTATACAAAAAATGCAGAAAGCTTGCCAGAGCAGGAACTGCAGGTTAGTCGCATGGTGCAAAAGCAGGATGGATTTCAAGGCCACTGAATTTAAAAAAAATGCTGCATGCACCTTTTTTCTGCGGAAAATGAGGGCATAGCAGCCCGTTCAAATCAATGGGCTGCTATGCCTGTGCAAATGTGGGCCGCCAACCCGCATACATGTGAACCGCCAACCCGCATACATGTGAACCACCAACCCGCATACATGTGAACCAGGCCTAAAGCAATAGTAAAGTCATTAATAGATAAAAACACCGGTCCTCCTGCAGGTTTAACCACTTCTGGATCGCAAGGATTTGCCCCTTTAAAGACCAGGCCATCGGATCAGAGCGCCAGGACCAGTCATCACCAGGTAGGCCAGACACTGCTTGATGGCTATATAATAATGTAATGTGGGCTGCTAGGCGTGTGTGTGTGTATATATATATTTATTAGAGCTGCACGATTCTGGCCAAAATGAGAATCACGATTTTTTAGCTTGGAATAAAGATCACGATTCTCTCACGATTCTCTGTGTAACAAAAAAAAAAAAAATTGGGATAACTTTACTGTTACGTTTTTTTTTTTTTTTTTATTCATTAAAGTCTAATCATTGCGTTTGAAAGACTGCTGCGCAAATACAGTGTGACATAAAATATTACAACAATCGCCATTTTATTCTGTAGGGTCTCTGCTAAAAAAATATATAAAATGTTTGGGGGTTCTAAGTACTTTTCTAGCAAAAAAAAAACTGATTTTAACTTGCAAACAGCAAGTGTCAGAAAAAGATCCAGTCTTTAAGAGGTTAAACTTCCTTTCTCCCTGGCAGAGGGAAGGAAAAGATACAAATGTAATCATTTTTGTTTATAGTTAGGAGACTTAATGCTGAAAGGTGTTAGCTGAGTGAGTGAATGAGTCATCCAGCTCACTGAAATGTATCAATTCACAAGTCAGGCAGACTTGACAGAGAAACTCGGTATTTTAAAAATGCCACAATAACAATACCGTGGCTATGCAATACCGCGATATATCGAATTACCGAAAACCGGCATATGTCTAGTCACCGCCACATCCACCACCACCTCAACCTCCCTCCTACTCCATATGGGCCTCGTCCTTCAGAGATGAAGAAGAACATTGTTTTATTTTTCTGTTTTTTTTTGTTGTTTTAAGTTATTTCCCTATCCACATTTGTTTGCAGAGCACTTGCCATGCTCTTAATTACGTTTTGCTGCCATTTGCAGCACTCTAGCCCTTTCCTTTGGTGTTTTAGAGCCATTTTAGTGCCTTAAAGTTCGGGTCCCCATTGACTTCAATGGGGTTCGGTGTCCGGGAAAAGTTCGGTAAAAGTCCGGGACACGGACCCGGACTTTTTTTTAAAGTTCGGCCGAACCCGTCGAACACGGACATCTAGGTGTTCGCTCAACCCTATTAGAGAAAAGTTGATATTATTCTTAAATGGTTTCTCTCTCATAAAGTTAGATATAAGACAGGCCTTACAGTCACTTTTAATATACACTGGCCTGGTTGATTAGGTTTAATTTATACTATAACCTGCACTTCATCTAATATTCACGCATAGAGTTATTGCATGAGGTTCCTAATTAACTTTAGCGCATAGTAAGGGAGTGTCGGTTGGCGTTTTTCAATGACTCTAATCATACCTTACTGTTTTTTGTTCTACTATTCAGAACTAGTTTTTTTTTTTTTTTTTTTTTCTTCTTTCTACATTTTTGACCGCAGATACTTGCCACAAACCCACACAGTACAGTTCTTGTACTGACACTTACCAACGACTTCCCCCTAGATCAGTGGCGGCAGGTCCTTCACTATAGTTGGTTACGCCTAACCTACCTATCCTCCCCCTCTTTTCTCCCCCTCCCCCCTCCTCCACTTATTATCCTAGTCAGAAAATAGATATATCTTAGAGAACAACACATACGGATTTTTTTTTTTTTTTTTTTTTTTTAGTGTCCCCAAAGAAATCACTCTCCTCAATATCACTACTGAGGGACATACTCTCACCATGCTACAAAACGCACAAATTTATGATTCCAAACGGTTAAAGATTGTCTCATTAAATGCCAAAGGTTTAAACCTACCCGAAAAGAGATCCAAACTAATATTGTATTTACACTCTCTCAAAGCAGATATTGCCTTTATACAGGAAACTCACTTCAAGACGGACCACGTTCCAACATGGAAAACCAAAGAATATCCAGTGATGTTCCACTCTTCCAACAGTCTGGCAAAAACAAAAGGTACCTCAATCCTTATCTCAAAACGCATTTCCCTTGACCTATCAGATTCTCTAACTGACGAAGATGGAAGGTTTGTGGCCCTCAAGGGGAAACTATGGAACACACCTTTAACATTCATTAACATTTATAGTCCAAACTCTGCCCAAGTCACTTTTTTCAGACACATTGCCTCAACACTAGCAGCTTTTCAAGAGGGTTGTACCATTTGTGGTGGAGACTTCAACGTCGCACTCAATCCCTTGGAGGACACCTCAACTGGTCATTCTTCTATGCCCTTTAAGGCATTAAAACAAATAAAAATCCAACTACAAGACCTATCATTACATGACACTTGGCACCTCCTGCATCCAGACACGAGAGATTACACCTTTTTCTCAACACCACACAACCGCTACTCCAGAATAGATTATCTATTCATATCACAAAAAGATATCCCACTTCTAGAATCTGCCACAATTGAGCCGATGTGCTTATCTGATCACAATGCAATCTCTTTATCTTTAAGTATCCCACACGAGGGCACACATGAAAAAATCTGGCGGTTAGATTCGTCATTGATTATGAACACTCAGAATGCGAAACAGCTAGACCAAGAACTTAAAGATTATTTCATGCTAAATAATACCCCAGAAATAGGACTTACCTCTATATGGGAAGCGCATAAATGCGTGATCAGGGGTTCATTGCTCAAGATGGCTGCTACCAGAAAACGACTAACCCAAAAAACCATTGCCGACCTTTACTCACGAGCCAAAAAATTGGAGCTCACTCACAAATCATCCCTTGCCCAAACACATTTAGCAGAGTTGGAGGAAATAAGAAGTGAAATTCGGGATATAATTGGTAAAAAAATTAAGAAACGATATGTGCTTTCCAAAAAACTATTTTACGAGTTCAGTAATAAGAGCGGGAAGTTTCTGGCCAGAGCCCTTGCTACTCAAAAAAGTCAAAATACTATCCATAACATTACTGACCCAACTGGGAAAAAAAAACAGTCATATTCGGACATTGCTCATGAATTCACTACATATTATGAAAAATTATACAATCTCCCCCCTGAGCAGAACCCGTTCCCCAAATCCAGCTCTAGATCCAAAATTGTTGAAGATTACATCAGAAACAATGGTTTCAAACCCTTGTCAAAACAACAATCAGACAAAATAGACGGCCCGCTTACAAAAGAAGAATTCCTCACTGCATTACAACAAATGAAACCCGGGAAAAGTCCAGGACCTGATGGTTTCTCACTAGCATACTACAGAATGTTCTCTACCATTTTGACGGAACCATTCTTACGAACATTTAACAATTTAAATAATAGCGATTCGTATCATGCAAGTCTATTGGAGGCTCACATTTCGGTGATACCGAAACCAGGGAAAGATCCCTCACTAGTACAAAATTATCGCCCAATATCCTTACTTAATGTTGACCTGAAGATTTTTGCTAAAATGTTGGCCAACAGAATAATTGACTTTATACCTTCCTTAATTAACAAGGACCAGGTGGGTTTTGTTCCGGGGCGGGAGGCCAGGGACAACACAATTAAAGCCTTGAACATACACCACCTTATCACATCGACAAAGCAGAAAGACTTCATGCTCTCCCTTGATGCTGAAAAAGCCTTTGACAGGCTAGCCTGGGATTATTTAGGAGCAATCCTCGAGTCCATAGGCTTGGGACCCAGATTGGTTGGCCTTGTGTTGTCCCTGTACTCCCGCCCTTCTGCTAGGGTCCGGATTAATGGTTCACTCTCTAAACCTTTCACAATCGGCAATGGAACTCGCCAGGGTTGCCCCCTCTCTCCCCTATTATTCATCCTCACACTAGAGCCACTTCTAAATTCTATAAGGAAAAACCCTGACATATCGGGCATCAAAACCCCTTCTCAGCACTTCAAATTAGCGGCATACGCTGATGATATTCTGGTATTTCTCTCCAATCCGGCTATATCCCTCCCAAATCTACAAAAAGAACTTCAAATCTTCCAATATATTGCTAACTTCAAGATTAATAAATCGAAATGTGAAACTCTGAATATTTCTCTTACTGACTCACAAGTTACCCAGTGCAAAAAGTCATTTCCCTTCACATGGAAACCAAATTCCATCACCTATTTAGGGATAGAAATCCCACACAAACTGCAAGACCTGTATAAACTGAATCAATTAATCAAATCACAATTAATTCTTCAAGATCTCAAAAAGTGGCATCAAGCACATTTTTCTTGGTTTGGCAGGGCTGCCATAGTTAAAATGAATATTCTACCTCGCATACTTTATCTGTTCCAAACCATTCCCATCCAACTCCCTGCTAGTTTCTTCTTGTCCATCAAAAAAGCAACTAGAGCATTCATTTGGCAACATAAATCCCCACGCATAAAATATACCACTCTAACAAGACCCAAATCAAAAGGAGGTATGGGAATACCTGATTTCCTTCTTTACTACAGAGCATCGCACCTCCTTCGTGTAGTTGACTGGCACACACAAATACAAAACAAAGACTGGGTAGAATTAGAGAACTCCTTTTCTGACTTTCCGATACAGTGTCTACCGTGGATCCCATACCCCGATTTGACAAACTCATTAAAACGACACCCTCTCATCGGCCCTACCATACGCTGCTTCCATTCCTCCAACTCGGACCAATCTCTAACTAGACAACTTGGTCCCTTGACCCCGATTTTACATAACCCTCTATTTCCTCCAGGCCAGACACGTCATTCTCTTTGCAATACTCCTTGTGAAATGGGTTTAAGGATATTTCATGTGTTACAAAATGGGAAATTGTTATCACACCCTGAGCTAAAAGAAAATCTCCACAATAACTCCTTATCATTCTGGGAATACGCCCAATTACATCACTTCATCACCCCCCTTATCAACAAATCAAAATCCCTCCCATCAATCTTCACGAAGTTTGAAAAGTTGTGCACTGCAGCCTCTCCGCAACAACACCTACTTTCCAAAATTCACGCCCTTTTGTGGGACTCGTGTCCTGCACACCTTGACAAGCTGAGTGATGATTGGAATAAAACATTAAACTTAGAAATCCAAGAACACCATTGGGAAAAAATATACAGAAACGTCCTCAGAGGCTCAATTAACGTGTCCATTCAGGAAAATAATTACAAAATTCTCACAAAGTGGTATCGCACCCCCCATCTATTAAATAAGTTTGATAGCAAGGTGCCTGATTCTTGCTGGCGCTGTAAAACACATTTTGCAGATATGATCCACATTTGGTGGGAATGTCCGTCCATCAAACCATTCTGGAGCGTGGTCGGTCAACACATTGAAAAAATTACGAAGCAAACAATAGATCTACTACCCGCTCATTTCCTCCTGCATCACTTTGATACTCCGCCACCTAAATACTTCAGATCATTACCTATGATAATGATTAATGCAGCAAAGATGTGTATCCCAAGACTTTGGGGTACCTCTAAAATTCCCTCTTTGCAAAATTGGTTGCTCCAAATCGAGCGGATTTCCGAAATGGAGGAATTGATTGCCACCGCCCATGATAGTCCTACCCGCTATTCGAATATCTGGAAAGATTGGATCTCTTTTCGTAATTCTCCTGATTTTCAAAAATTGATTGAGGTATCTCTGCATTGATCAATCTTCTACTAAATGGATACTGTACTAACATAAATTGACTGCTTACCCTTATCAGTGTCTCATCATTTGAAATATTCAACTTTAGGTATATCAGATTTTGCACTGTTTTCCACCAACCTTCCCCCCCCCTTTGTGCTGGACACAAGGGAGTAACTTTGTCCCCCTCTACCCCCCCATCTTTACTTTATCTTAGTTTGGAAGCTGTAATCTGCAACTTTATTATTACCTTTGACATGTTTCAAGTGTTTTTACCTGTACCTCCATGAATAATACCTACTGTACCTTCTACAATGCTCACATTGTAACGTTTTAATATTGTTGTACCATGTTCCTTCAATAAACTTTTTGGAAAAAAAAAAAAAAAGATTAGTTTGACTTAAATTTACAAAATTTTTTTTCTCCTCTTTAAAATGGCAGACTTGGTTCAGTGCAGGAATTGTTGTGCATTTATTTCATCTTCCACTCTTTGGAGATTCGGATGCTGTCAGATCTGTAGACAATTCTCCTTACTGCAGCAGGAAATTGCATTTTTGAAATCAGAGATATTTAAATTATCTGTTAAACTAACTCCAGCTGGGACTGCTGCAATGCCACTGCCACAGAGGACCCCCAGAAATGGCAGATGGGTTGCTGTAGGTTCTGGAAGACTTAGAGTGGTGGATAGAAGACATGTCCCACAGTCGGTGGTTCTCCATAATTCATTTGCAGCACTCTCAGAATGTAAGGACAACATGGATATGGACTCAAGCACAGAGGGTGAGAAACCATCGACTCCTATGTCTAATGTATGCAAGACTGCAGCCAAGGACAAAAAAGATAAAGTGAAGTCTCAAAGGAAGCAGCTATTGCTGGGTGATTCAATCATAAGAAGTGTGGAGCTTAAAGAAAATGGTTTTGTGAGATGTCTCCCTGGTGCTACTGCTAGACGAGATAGAAGACGTATTATTAATATTGTTAAGCATGCAAAGCAGGAAGGGGACGTGGATGTTCTTGTCCATCTAGGGACAAATGACCTTGCATGCAATTAAGTGTCAGAGGTGAAAAAATCTTTTATCACACTTGGTAATGACGTACAGGATTTTGCATCCACCATTTCATTTTCTGAAGTTCTGCCTGTGCATAATGTTCAGAATGATAGGCAGAGGAGCATAAAGGAGTTCAACATATGGCTTAGTAAATGGTGTCAAGAGCAAGGATGTGGCTTTGTTTCTCATGATAGCTCTACTTGGAATAGAAAGGAACTATACAAAAAAGATGGTTTGCATCTTTCTCTCAAAGGAACAAATGTACTTAGTGAACAACTCCAAGAATTTTCGAAAGAGTATTTAAACTAGGAAGGGGGGGGGGGGGCAAAAGAGTGAAAATACAAGAGTCCAATTGCCCCCCGAAACAATGCCAGAACAGGTCAGAAGCACAGAGGTTAAGAAATGATAAGCTCAGAGTCCTGTCTACAAATGCTCGCAGTTTAGGTAAAAAAATCAATGAACTTGGGTCAATAAGGGCATCTGAGAATGTAGATTTAGTGGCTGTTATGGAGACATGGTTTAATGAAAGAAATGACTGGGACGTAACCATACCAGGGTACTCTTTATACAGAAGAGACAGAGAAGGCAAGAAAGGAGGAGGAGTGGCCCTGTATGTGAAAGATAGCATTAAATCTAACCTAATACAAGTTGGTGAGGCCAACATAGAGTCAGTTTGGGTTACGTTGCAGTTTGCTAATCATGCAGTAACTCGTGTAGGTGTGATATATAGACCACCTGGTCAAGTTAAAGAACTAGATGATCTACTAGTTGAAGAAATAGCTAAAATGACAATGAAAGGAGAAGTTATCATTATGGGAGATTTCAATCTTCCAGATATAAACTGGAAAACCAAAATAGTAAGTTCTACCAGGAGTACAGATATTCTAAATTCCCTACTGGGTTGTCTCTGCAACAAGTGGCTGAGGAGCCAACCCAGAGGGAGGCCATTTTGGATTTGGTATTCACAAATAGGGATTCGGTATATGATGTCATTGTAGGCGAAACCTTGGGATCTAGTGATCACCAGTCAGTGTGGTTTAATATAAGAACTGTGAAAGAGTCACACCACACAAAAACAAAAGTTTTAGATTTTAGAAAAACAGACTTTTCCAAAATGAAATTAGTCATAAATGAGTCCTTATCAGACTGGAACGGATTACATGGAGTCCAGGAGAAATGGGACTACTTAAAAGGTGCATTATTGAAGGCAACAGAAAATTGCATTAGACTTGTCAGTAAAGGCAAAAAAAGGAAGAGACCACTGTGGTACTCAGCAGAAGTGGCCCAAATCATTAAAAATAAAAAGCTAGCATTTTGTAATTATAAAAAAACCCAGAGCAATGAAGATAAGGAAATCTACAAGATTAGGCAGAAAGAGGCCAAGCAAGTTATAAGAACTTCTAAAGCGCAGGCAGAAGAAAAACTAGCTCAGTCTATGAAAAAGGGGGATAAGACATTCTTCAGATATATAAATGAAAAAAGGAAATTAAAACAAGGAATAACTAAATTAAAAACAAAGGACGGAAGGTATGTAGAAGAGAATAAAGGGCTAGCCGACTGCCTTAATGAATACTTCTGTTCAGTTTTTACAGAAGAAAAAGAAGGAGAAGGACCTTCACTTGAAAGGATGACTAATGAATCGTTTGATGCATGTGTCTTTACAGAGGAAGACGTTCTAAGATTGCTGTCTACAGTGAAGACAAATAAGTCACAGGGTCCTGATGAGATACACCCAAAATTATTAAAAGAGCTTAGTGGTGAGCTGGCAAAACCATTAACAGATTTATTTAACCAATCATTAGTAACAGGAGTCGTCCCGGAAGATTGGAAATTGGCAAATGTCGTGCCCATTCACAAGAAAGGTAGTAGGGAGGAATCGAGCAACTATAGACCAGTGAGTCTGACATCAATAGTAGGCAAATTAATGGAAACCCTATTAAAGGATAGGATTGTGGAACATCTTAAATCCCATGGATTGCAAGGTGAAAAACAACATGGGTTTACTTCAGGGAGATCATGTCAAACAAATCTTATAGATTTTTTTGACTGGGTGACTAAAATAATAGACGGTGGAGGTGCAGTAGACATTGCATATCTAGATTTTAGTAAGGCTTTTGACACTGTCCCGCATAGAAGACTTATCAATAAACTGCAGTCATTGAGCATGGACTCCCATATTGTTGAGTGGATTAGGCAGTGGCTGAGTGACAGACAACAGAGGGTTGTAGTCAATGGAGAACATTCAGAACAAGGTCATGTTACCAGTGGGGTACCTCAGGGATCTGTACTGGGACCAATTTTGTTTAATATCTTCATAAGTGATATTGCAAAAGGCCTCGTTGGTAAGGTTTGTCTTTTTGCTGATGACACAAAGATATGTAACAGGGTTGATGTTCCTGGAGGGAAACGCCAAATGGAAAAGGATTTAGGAAAACTAGAAGAATGGTCAGAACTCTGGCAACTGAAATTTAATGTGGATAAGTGCAAGATAATGCACCTGGGGTGTAAAAACCCAAGGGCAGAATATAGAATATTTGACACAGTCCTGACCTCAGTATCTGAGGAAAGGGATTTAGGAGTAATTATTTCAGAAGACTTAAAGGTGGGAAGTCAATGTAATAGAGCAGCACGAAATGCCAGCAGAATGCTTGGATGTATAGGGAGAGGTATAAGTAGTAGAAAGAGAGAAGTGCTTATGCCGCTGTACAGAACACTGGTGAGACCTCACTTGGAGTATTGTGCGCAGTACTGGAGGCCATATCTCCAGAAGGATATAGATACTCTAGAGAGAGTTCAGAGAAGAGCTACTAAACTAGTACATGGATTGCAGGAAAAAACTTACCAGGAAAGGTTAAAGGACCTTAACATGTATAGCTTGGAAGAAAGAAGAGACAGAGGGGATATGATAGAAACTTTTAAATACATAAAGGGAATCAACTCGGTAAAGGAGGAAAGCATATTTAAAAGAAGAAAAACTACCACAAGAGGACACAGTTTTAAATTAGAGGGGCAAAGGTTTAAAAGTAATATGAGGAAGTATTACTTTACTGAGAGAGTAGTGGATGCATGGAATAACCTTCCTGCAGAAGTGGTAGCTGCAAATACAGTGAAGGAGTTTAAGCATGCATGGGATAGGCATAAGGCTATCCTTCATATAAGATAGGGCAAGGGACTATTCATAGGATTCAGATATATTGGGCAGACTAGATGGGCCAAATGGTTCTTATCTGCCGACACATTCTATGTTTCTATGTTTCTATCTGCAACCTTTGCAGTCAACGCAAAAGCCGCGGTAAGCCCAACACTCACCTAGGGACAACCACCTTAAAAAGGCACCTGAACTCCCATCACCGAGCCCAGTGGGAGCAACACCATCAGAACCCACAAAGCCACACTCCAGACTCTCACCGTCCAGCCTCTTCTCCTTCTCCTCTCTCCTCACATTTGCCCTCCACTCCACCTTCCATGATGCCATCGTCACGTTGTTCTGGAAAAAGGCAGGCTTCTGTGGTCCAAATGTTATAGCGGAAAAAAATGATGACGCCGGATAACCCTCTTGCCCAACGTTTGACTGCTGGCTTGTCGGAACTGATAGCCCGCCAACTACTGCCATATCAACTGGTGGACTCGGAGGCCTTTCGTAAATTTGTGGCCATTGGAACACCACAATGGAAGGTCCCGGGCAGGAAATATTTCTCACAGGAGGGCATTCCAGAGCGGTATGGCCATGTTCAGTGGCAAGTGAATATATCTCTGGCACACAGTGTTGGTGCCAAGATACATCTGACCACAGACACATAGTCTAGCAAACACGGGCAGGGAAGGTATATAACTTTTACTGCCCACTGGGTGAACCTTCTGATGGCCGTCAAGCATGTAACCCTTGGCACCCGTGTAGATTTAGTTGTACCACCATGGATTGCAAGCAAGCCTGCCTCTTCTTCTCCTCCTCCTCCTCCATCCTCCCTCTCCTCCTCGGCTGACTCCTCCTCTTCCTCTGCTACCGTCTCTTCCACTGTGCCACCCAAGATCCCCAGAACCTATTCTACATGCCAGGTGAGACATTGCCATGCTGTGCTGCATCTGTTGTGCCTGGAAGCCAAGAGCCACACTGGTCCTGCACTCCTTTCAGCTTTGCGTTCACAGGCAGATCAGTGGCTGACACCGCTGAAATTGACAGTTGGTAACGTGGTGTGCGGCAACGGTGCCAATCTGCTGAGCGCGCTGAAACAGGGCAAAATAACACACGTGCCATGCATGGCACACATTCTGAACTTGGTGGTACAGCGATTCATTGTAATGTTCTGGTACCTTTGGGTACCCTAATTACTCTTTCATAAGTGTATGCGCCCCACCATTCTCTTTTGGTAAGGTGCGCATACACCTTTAAGACTGATGCTGTCATCACTGAGCGCCGGACTGGATGGCTATTTAGATCGCCGGCTCTCACTCACATGTGTTCGTTCAAACTGCTTTGTGCCTTGATACTAACCTGTCTTGAAGCTCTCATGCTTGCAAGCATACCTCGCTGTCGGAACCACGCTGCGCTGATCCCTGTATCCCGCTACCGGATCATCCGCTCTTGCGAACCTCTCCTCTGCTACATTGCTATTAGTGATAAGTACCCCACAGGGGAAACCTCTATAACTTTCATACTAAAGCTTACACTATCTAGCTCTGCATACTAAGGACCATTACTACATCTGCATTATCTAAGATTGCTAGCTCTTGAGCCTACTACCACCTGTTCTTGAACTGGGTTGATCTCTCTTGTATGTCCACCTGCTACTCTGTCATCTGCTACCATACATGATTGCTAAACCTATCTGCATCCCATCTGCTACTATCTTACTTTCAAGAACATTTCCTTTCAAGTGTCTGTCATCTACCATCTCTACCCAACCTGTCTCTTCAGCCTATCATCACTGTGTTACTATATACATAAGTCACTCTAGGAAACATCTTATTGAGTGTGTGTATTTACTTGCTGAATTGAGATCATCCACACATGATGAGTCATTGAGAGTTGGGATTGGTGTCTCAGCGTTTCTCTACATGACTACTGAAGTGGAATATTTCTGCAGCTGAAAATCCACATCATACATAAAACGCAGGAGCGTTACAGATTGAACGAACCACAAATGGATTCAGCAGAAATAACCACTCAGATGACACAATTAAAACAGCAAGTAACTGCGTTAATACACGCACTTGCTGAATTAAAAGAAGACA
The DNA here is from genome assembly GCF_965119305.1 of Pelophylax lessonae. Taxonomy (NCBI): domain Eukaryota; kingdom Metazoa; phylum Chordata; class Amphibia; order Anura; family Ranidae; genus Pelophylax; species Pelophylax lessonae. The sequence continues at coordinate 444,998,053 of NC_138770.1, forward strand.
ATCAGGCTCTGTCGCAGCAGGTAATTAGACTGACACAACTTACCACTGCTCAGTCCCCTGAACCCAAAATAAATCCTCCTTTGGTATTTACGCAAAAAATTTCGCGAATTTAAAAACGCATGTGAGTTACTTTTCTTGCTAAAACCCCGTACCTACCTTACTGATCACATTAAGGTTTGTACTATTATTTCTTACCTAACAGGCGATCCTCGGGCCTTGGCAGACTCTCTTTTTGAGAAAAGCGATCAGCTTCTCAACTCCTATGCCTTGTTCCTAGCAGAACTCACTAGCCTATATGATGATCCCAATAGGCAGAGTACTGCCGATCTTCAATTAAGATCCTTGAAACAAGGTGGGAGACCTGTAGAAGACTTTGTCGCAGAATTCAAGAGATGGACCCTTGATTCAGAATGGAATGATGCATCTCTGAAAAACCAATTTAGGCTTGGCCTATAAGAGGCCGTTAAAGACGAGCTCGCCCGAGCGGATCTGCCAAAAACCCTGGATGCATTGATACAACCCAGTATCACCATAGATAGAAGACTACGAGAAAGAAAGGCTGAGAAAATGGGAATGCCATTATCCAGTTCTTCTCGGATTTCGGCCGTTGACCCCGTTCCTATGGAGGTAGGAACCATACGCCCACCTCTATCAATTATGGAAAGAGCCAGAAGACGATCTGGTAATTAGGGATGATCGAACGGTTCGGGTCGACCATCGGTTCGACCCGAACATTGGATGTTCGATATTCGGCCGAATACCGAACTTTTTGCGGCAAAAGTTCGGTATTCGGCCACCAGAACCGCCCAAAATGCACTGGGACAGGAACTGGGCTTTAAAAGCCCGTGATTGGCCCAGAAACGTCTGCAAAAGCCAATGAGGGGGCAGGAGTCTCCTAGGAACGTGATTGGAGTGACTACGGGGACCAGAGGCCAATCAGGAGTGAATACGCCCCACACTATATAAGATGGCCCCGCCTAACCCCTAGCACAGTTATCCAGAGCCTGTTGAAGAGAGTTGAAGCAGTTCTGTCTGACTCCTGCTTGCTACACTACATTTCCTACATATCGAGTGGTTCTAAAGCTCCATATAGCAGAATTGTATTTAGCTTACAGCCAGTGTAGTTAGATACAGCGATTGTGCTGGTTCTTAGAGTTAAAAAAAAAAAAAAAAACTTAAGGGACAGTGTCAGTCTTCTGCTGTATGGAGCTTTCTATTTAGTGGAAAGGGATATCTAGTGTAGTTAGGGAACTTTGTACTACATTAGTTAGATTTGAAAATTTAGTTTCTGTAGGGAAAGTGTGAGGGTTCTGTTTAGTGAGCACGTGGCACAGTGCTGCTGTATCACAGCAGGTATACGTGCTTGCTAGGCAGCAAAATACAGTGACAACTTAACGCCTGTTGTTCAAAGCGTTAGGTGCACTGTACAAAAGCCTTTGCAACTGTGCGTGACACGCAACTGCTGTGCTGTATCCAGCGACAACTGTGGGTCGCATAGCAGTGTGCGTTTTTCACCGCACACAGTTGCCAACGCATCAGTGACAACCTAACGCCTGTTGTTCAAAGCGTTAGGTCCACTGTGCAAAAGGCTTTGCTACTGTGCGTGAACCGCAACTGCTGTGCTGTATCCAGCGACAACTGTGGGTCGCATAGCAGTGTGCGTTTTTCACCGCACACAGTTGCCAACGCATCAGTGACAACTTAACGCCTGTTGTTCAAAGCGTTAGGTGCACTGTACAAAAGCCTTTGCAACTGTGCGTGACACGCAACTGCTGTGCTGTATCCAGCGACAACTGTGGGTCGCATAGCAGTGTGCGTTTTTCACCGCACACAGTTGCCAACGCATCAGTGACAACCTAACGCCTGTTGTTCAAAGCGTTAGGTCCACTGTGCAAAAGGCTTTGCTACTGTGCGTGAACCGCAACTGCTGTGCTGTATCCAGCGACAACTGTGGGTCGCATAGCAGTGTGCGTTTTTCACCGCACACAGTTGCCAACGCATCAGTGACAACCTAACGCCTGTTGTTCAAAGCGTTAGGTCCACTGTGCAAAAGGCTTTGCTACTGTGCGTGAACCGCAACTGCTGTGCTGTATCCAGCGACAACTGTGGGTCGCATAGCAGTGTGCGTTTTTCACCGCACACAGTTGCCAACGCATCAGTGACAACTTAACGCCTGTTGTTCAAAGCGTTAGGTGCACTGTACAAAAGCCTTTGCAACTGTGCGTGACACGCAACTGCTGTGCTGTATCCAGCGACAACTGTGGGTCGCATAGCAGTGTGCGTTTTTCACCGCACACAGTTGCCAACGCATCAGTGACAACCTAACGCCTGTTGTTCAAAGCGTTAGGTCCACTGTGCAAAAGGCTTTGCTACTGTGCGTGAACCGCAACTGCTGTGCTGTATCCAGCGACAACTGTGGGTCGCATAGCAGTGTGCGTTTTTCACCGCACACAGTTGCCAACGCATCAGTGACAAATATGCCTGGTAGACCAAGAAAAGGCATACGTGGCCCTGCTGCGGAAAGGGGCACAGCTTCTAGGGTGTCTAGAGGCAGGGGTGGACGTGGTGGTCAGTCCTCAGCCAGGCCACCATTTGGATTGTTCTCCGGCAGTGGCCAAGCTATACGTCCACAGTATGTACAGGAGGTGGTGGACTATATGAACAAACCCTCATCATCGGCATCATCTGCAACTACAGTGACCCAGGCAGAGAAAAGTGGTCAGTCTTCTGCAGTTGTCAGAACAAATACAGATGAGTCCATGTCCACCTCATGTCCTCCCTTAGACCCAATTTCAGACATGGCAGAGGAGTCAGCTGAGCTGTTTGACCACAGTGTCGGCCATCTACTCCAGCCTGATGCTCAGTCCTTTATGGAGTCTGATGTTGGGTCTGAGTTTGAGGAGGAGGCAGAGCAAACAAGAGGGGAGAGCAGACGGCCCGCTCCATCTAAGGCCGCACCTGTTGTCTCCCAGGCCAGGCCTGATGCTCAGTCTTTGATAGAATCAGATGTTGGGTCTGAGGTTGAGGAGGAGGCAGAGCAAACAAGAGGGGAGAGCAGACGGCCCGCTCCATCTAAGGCCGCACCTGTTGTCTCCCAGGCCAGGCCTGATGCTCAGTCTTTGATGGAGTCAGATGTTGGGTCTGAGGTTGAGGAGGAGGCAGAGCAAGCAAGAGGGGAGAGCAGACGGCCTACTCCATCTAAGGCCGCACCTGTTGTCTCCCGGGCCACTATACACACCTCATCTTGCTGGGCCTTTTTTGAGACATCCCATGCAGATAAAACAGTTGCGATCTGCAAGATTTGTAAGAAGGGTATAAAACGTGGCAAAAATGTCAACCACCTGGGTACAAGCTGCCTAAACAGGCATTTGACAACCCACCACTCGGCCCGTTGGCAGGAGCATTTAAAGAACCCACAAAAGGGCCAAAGATTGGTCAGTCGGCCTCCTAGTTCTCCTCGCGCTCCTCCTCATGCTCCATCTGCTCCACCTGCTCCACCTGCACATCAGTCTGTTCCTGGCCCTGCTATAGTCACTCGTCACCTGTTGGCAGCCTCCACTGGCAGGGATGATGATATAGCAGGCAGTGTCGCATCTACCTCCAGCACACCACCAGCTGTATCATCTAGACGCCAAATTTCGATTCCACACATGCTGGAACGAAAAAAAATGTATACTCCCCGCCACCCACATGCCCAGCGTCTAAACAGTAGTTTGGCTAAACTACTGGCTCTGCAACTATTACCATTTAACCTGGTAGAGTCTGCTCCCTTCCGTGACTTCGCAAAATGTGCAGTTCCACAGTGGCAGGTGCCAAGTCGGCATTACTTTTCCCGTAAGGCCCTGCCATCCCTATACCAACATGTGGAAGGCAATGTAGTGTCATCCCTGGCCAAGTCAGTCAGCCGTAAGATACACTTGACGGCTGACACTTGGTCAAGCAAACATGGGCAGGGACGGTACATTTCTGTCACTGCTCACTGGGTGACACTGCTTGCCAGTGGAAGGGATTGTAGCCAGGGCTCGGTGCTGCAGCCAGTGTTGCCCCCACGTCTGCAAACAGCTGGTGGTGTCGCTGATCCGGGTAGATCGATCACTTCTACCCCCTCCTGCTCCTCCTCCTCTACCTCCTCCATGCCCTCCTCTGCAGAATGGTCCTTTGAATATGATGAGATACCACGTAAACGTTCAAAGGGCTATTCTATGTCTCAGGCCAAAAGGTGTCACGCAGTGCTGCAGCTTGTGTGTCTAGGGGACAGGCAGCACACTGCCCCTCAGATTCTTGGGGCTCTGCAGGCACAGGCCCAGAGGTGGTTGACACCACGCCAGCTGCAGCCAGGGATGGTGGTTACTGATAATGGGTCAAACCTCCTGGCCGCCCTTCGTCAGGGAAAGTTAACCCATGTGCCATGCCTGGCGCATGTCCTGAATCTCGTGGTACAGCGGTTTTTGAACTCGTACCCGGGAATGCAGGATGTGCTAAGGATGGCAAGAAGGGTGTGCAGTCACTTCAGGCGGTCGTACAGTGCCACTGCACGTTTGGCCGAAGTGCAGCGCGAGTTTCACCTGCCGGTACACCGCCTCATCTGTGACATGCCCACCCGCTGGAACTCCACCTTGGCTATGCTGCAGCGCCTGTACACGCAGCAGAGGGCCCTCAATGAATACCTATGCGAGTACGGCACCAGCACTGGCTCTGCGCGCCTGGGCTTCTTTTCACCACGGCAGTGGCTTTTGATTAAGGATGCATGCGCTGTCCTCTCGCCATTTGAGGAGGCCACAAGGATGGTCAGCCGGGACAGCGCATGCATCAGTGACACCCTACCGGTACTGTTTTTGTTGGAGCACACTCTGCGTGGCATTATGGACAGGGCACTGGAGGCAGAGCAGCAGGAGGAAGAGGAGGACTTCCTTGCCTCTCAAGGCCCCCTTTATCCTGAGAATCCTGACCCCATTATGCCTAGCTCCCAGAGGCCCGAGCAGGATCCAGGGGTGGAAGAGGAGGAGGAGGACGATTCTGCGGGAACTTTTGCAGGGTTTGAGGAGGAGGAGGAGGAAGACATGCGGCAATCTGCAAGGCCTAGTTTGACTCCCTCGGGACACTTTGGAGTAGTACGTGGCTGGGAGGAGGAGGAGCCCGTTGAAGATAATGTCGTTATGAGTGACCCCGAGGAGTCAGCTTCTCAGGCCTTCACTAATTTGCGACGCATGGGAAACATCATGCTCCAGAGCCTGCGAAAGGACCCCAGAATCAAGGCCATTAAAGAGACTAACCACTATTGGTTGGCCACCCTACTTGACCCCCGGTACAAGTGTAAAGTCTCGGAGCTTTTCCCATCCACCCATAGAGTCCACAGGATCAAATCCCTTGAGGACAGTCTCAAGAGGAATCTGGTGAACATGTTCCCCGACTCCCGTAGGGTGCAGGGGCGGGGACAACCTACCATGGATTCTACTGGTGGTCACGAGAGGAGCGTTGGAGAAGGCGTGCGGTTGACGGATGCCTTTCGGTCTTTTTTTAGTCCTCACCGCCCAGGCCTCTCAGTTGCCACATCGCATCGACACCGTCTGCATCACATGGTGGACGATTACGTGAGGGCACAAAGTGACACAGAGGGCTTTTCATGTGACGAATCCGATCCACTGGCATACTGGGTCTTAAGATTAGACCACTGGCCAGAACTGGCCCAGTATGCCATGGAGTTGTTGGCCTGCCCTGCTTCCAGTGTCCTATCGGAACGGGCATTCAGCGCAGCAGGAGGATTCGTCACAGACCATCGAACTAGACTCTCCACCGACTCAGTCGACCGTTTGACATTCATTAAGATGAATCAGTCGTGGATATCAAGCTTTGATGCACCTGATGCAGACCTTGTAGACTAGGCTATCGTTGTGATGTGGCAGTTGAGCCTCAGTTTAAGCCTGGACCATGGTGCCACCCTCAAACCCTCCTCTCATTCTCTTTACGTTCACAGAACCTCATTTTGGTTATGACAAAAACGACAATGTTTGCGCACCTGTTCCACAGGTGCACACCTTTACAATTTTTGGGCCTCCTTCAACACCAGCTCTTTGGGGTTAAGGTGGGGAGGCTATGCTAAAACAAAAACGACAATGTTTGCGCACCTGTTCCACAGGTGCACACCTTTACAATTTTTGGGCCTCCTTCAACACCAGCTCTTTGGGGTTAAGGTGGGGAGGCTATGCTAAAACAAAAACGACAATGTTTGCGCACCTGTTCCACAGGTGCACACCTTTACAATTTTTGGGCCTCCTTCAACACCAGCTCTTTGGGGTTAAGGTGGGGAGGCTATGCTAAAACAAAAACGACAATGTTTGCGCACCTGTTCCACAGGTGCACACCTTTACAATTTTTGGGCCTCCTTCAACGCCAGCTCTTTGGGGTTAAGGTGGGGAGGCTATGCTAAAACAAAAACGACAATGTTTGCGCACCTGTTCCACAGGTGCACACCTTTACAATTTTTGGGCCTCCTTCAACACCAGCTCTTTGGGGTTAAGGTGGGGAGGCTATGCTAAACAAAAACGACAATGTTTGCGCACCTGTTCCACAGGTGCACACCTTTACAATTTTTGGGCCTCCTTCAACACCAGCTCTTTGGGGTTAAGGTGGGGAGGCTATGCTAAACAAAAACTACCATGTTTGCGAACCTGTTCCACAGGTGCACACCTTTACAATTTTTGGGCCTCCTTCAACACCAGCTCTTTGGGGTTAAGGTGGGGAGGCTATGCTAAAACAAAAACTACCATGTTTGCGAACCTGTTCCACAGGTGCACACCTTTACAATTTTTGGGCCTCCTTCAACACCAGCTCTTTGGGGTTAAGGTGGGGAGGCTATGCTAAAACAAAAACGACAATGTTTGCGCACCTGTTCCACAGGTGCACACCTTTACAATTTTTGGGCCTCCTTCAACACCAGCTCTTTGGGGTTAAGGTGGGGAGGCTATGCTAAACAAAAACTACCATGTTTGCGAACCTGTTCCACAGGTGCACACCTTTACAATTTTTGGGCCTCCTTCAACACCAGCTCTTTGGGGTTAAGGTGGGGAGGCTATGCTAAACAAAAACTACCATGTTTGCGAACCTGTTCCACAGGTGCACACCTTTACAATTTTTGGGCCTCCTTCAACACCAGCTCTTTGGGGTTAAGGTGGGGAGGCTATGCTAAACAAAAACTACCATGTTTGCGAACCTGTTCCACAGGTGCACACCTTTACAATTTTTGGGCCTCCTTCAACACCAGCTCTTTGGGGTTAAGGTGGGGAGGCTATGCTAAACAAAAACTACCATGTTTGCGAACCTGTTCCACAGGTGCACACCTTTACAATTTTTGGGCCTCCTTCAACACCAGCTCTTTGGGGTTAAGGTGGGGAGGCTATGCTAAACAAAAACTACCATGTTTGCGAACCTGTTCCACAGGTGCACACCTTTACAATTTTTGGGCCTCCTTCAAAGCCAGCTCTTTGGGGTTATGGTGGGGAGGCTCCGCCAACACCAAAACTACCATGTTTGCGCACCTGTTCCACAGGTGCACACCTTCATAATTTTTACGCCTTCTTCAACACCAGCTCTTTGGGCTTACAGTGGTATGGCTCCGCCAACACCCAAACAACAATTTTTGCGCACCTGTCACACAGATGCATATCATTGTAATTTTTTTCCTTACAAAGGCAATTATTGCTTTCATTACCAGCACTTTCATAGGGATATGGTGTCAAGGCATCGTCCGCACCACCAAATGCCCAATTTTTAAGCATCCTTTACTTCTATTCAAAGTCAAGAGACAACAGTATTCATCCAAAACATCTCTAATCTTGTTCACTCTGCACTACATTGTGGCCCCTACCCCTAACCCTCAATGTATCCGTGCATATATGTCTGTTTCTTGTGAGATTTCAAGTTAAAGTGCACCAAACACCATTTTACATGAAATAAAGTGCAATTACATACATCTTTGGACTTCTTGAAACATTTGGTAATAAAAGCCCCATTGTGGAAATACACCCGTTAATTATATGCACATTTAAAGAGACAGCACCTTTTTCCAAAAAAACCTCTAATCTTGTTCCCAGTGCACTGCATTATGTCCCCATCATACACATTGGCTGAGCCGTTGATTAGGAGCAAAAGAAAGGTGCGGTTAAGCAAAAAAGTCATTTTTGAAGGTTTGGTATGCTGTAATTCTGGTTCTGGACATGCTACAGAGCTGAAACTTCACAGGTACAACTTTTAGACCCCCCAGACACTAAATCCAAAGAAATCTCTTTTTTTTTTTTTTTTTTTTTATTTTTTCAATAATTGGCTATCTATCAAAAACGACAATTTTTAAGAACTTTTTTTTGTGTGATTAATAGTCCCTGGGGCATGACCCAGAACCCTAGGCACTTTTTAGGGGCATTTATTGGGTTTTAGGGCTTAAAAATTGTGTTTTTTGATTACAGAAGTTCGGGTCCCATTGATTTCAATGGGGTTCTGAAATCCGAACCGAACTTTCGTGAAGTTCGGGTGTTCTGGTCGAACCGAACTTTTCAAAAGTTCGATCATCCCTACTGGTAATCTCTGCTTGTACTGTGCATCCCCGGATCACAAGATATACGTCTGTCCCCTAGTCTACAAAAAGAAGGGTGAGTGTTCACATGTCCTCCTAGGGGGATTGACAACTTCAATCACTAACCCTTATCTTTCTGTTTGCTTAACATTACAGTGGGACCAGAACAGGATTACTACTAAGGCCATGATTGACACAGGATCTTGTGGAAATTATATTGACATACGTTTTGCTGCTTTAAATAAAGTTCCTATTATTTCTAAACTTAAACCTGTCTCAGTGAGTCTTATTAACGGTGTTCCTTTATCCTCTGGTCCGATCACTGATCAGACACAGGCACTCCTAGTCACTACTAACGGGTCTCATATGGAGACCACTACCTTAGATCTAATACCTTCACCCCACTTTCCCATTGTTTTGGGACTTCCCTGGTTGCACACACATCAACCAACCATAGATTGGAAGGAACGGACCCTGACCTTCCTCTCTTGCTATTGCGAGGGTACGTGTAACCTCCCGTCTTTCGGGAAGATCCTGTCTGTGGTGACAGATGAGATTGCACCACTATGTTATCAGGATCTCTCTGAGGTTTTTCTTGAGAAAAATGCTCAAGCACTACCTCCCCATCGAGACTATGATTGTAGCATTGATCTACTCCCAAATAGCAAATTGCCGTTTGGTCATGTTTATCCTCTTTCACAGGATGAACTTTCCCATCTCAAAGACTATTTGGATGAGAATTTGGAAAACGGTTTTATTAGACCTTCCACTTCTTCCACAGCAGCAGGACTCTTTTTTGTCCGCAATAAGGACTCAAGTCTCAGGCCTATCATCGACTATAGGCAATTGAATGCTATTACAATAAAAGATCGCTATCCTCTACCGCTTATCCCTGAGCTCATTGAGCAGGTGCGTGGAGCTACCTATTTTTCAAAATTGGACCTGAAGGGAGCATACAATCTCATTCAAATCCGTGATGGACACAAGTGGAAGACTGCATTCAGAACCAGATACGGATTGTTCGAATATCTTGTAATGCCATTCGGGCTATGCAACGCCTCTGCAGTTTTTCAACGATTTATAAACGATATTTTCAGAGACTTACTAGATGTCTGTGTTGTGGTATATCTGGACGATATACTTATATATTCACGATCCCTGTCTGAACACATAAGACATGTAAGACTAGTATTATCGAGATTGCTTGCACACAACCTTTATGTGAAACTGAAAAAATGCTTGTTTCATAAAGAAGAGGTACTGTTTCTAGGCTACATCATATCCAAAACAGGAATCGAGATGGACATGAGTAAGATATCCTGCATTCAGGATTGGCCTACACCAACCACACGCAAGGCGCTACAGCGATTCCTTGGATTTTCGAATTTCTACAGGAAGTTCATTAGAAACTTCTCTGCCATTGTGAGACCCCTCACACAGCTCACTAGCATTAAAAAACCATTCAAATGGTCAGATGAAGCAAATAAAGCTTTTCACCTGTTAAAGACAAGGTTTACTTCTGCTCCCATACTACGCCATCCAGACCCATCCCTCCAATACATTCTGGAAGTAGATGCGTCAAACATGGCAGTAGGAGCAATACTCTCCCAACGACCAACTCACACTTCACCACTTCATCCAGTCGCCTTTTTTTCTAAATCCCTAAGCAGTCCAGAGATAAATTACCCCGTGGGTGAAAAGGAACTGCTTGCTATAAAATTGGCTCTGGAGAATTGGCGACATCTACTCGAAGGCACCCAATTACCAATACTTATATACACGGACCATAAAAATCTCCAATATCTTCAGACTAACAAGACTCTCTCGCAGGTACGATGGTCACTATTCTTTCTAAGGTTTAACTTCCTAGTGACCTACACACCTGCAGATAAGAACAAAAAGGCGGATGCACTATCACGACTAACTGAAGAAAACTACTTCGAAATCCCTTCCGTTCCTATAATACCTCACAAACGCATTATTGGAGTTGTCTGTTCCTTGAAGGAAGAGGTTTTGCATGGTATAAGTTTGGATTCACCCCCACCACAACTAAATACTGATGCAGAAGGCTTCCTCTACTACAACGACAAACTTTACATACCACCTAACATACGCACCAAGATCTTGGAATTATCGCATGATGTGCCTATGGCAGGACATATGGGTATGACAAAGACTCTTAATCTGATTACCAGGCAATTCTGGTGGCCTGACATGAAAACATCTATACAAAAATTCGTCTCTTCATGCAATGTCTGTGCCAGGTCCAAAATTGACACTACGAGACCATCCGGTCTACTATGCAGTCTACCAATACCCCAAACTCCATAGGAAGTTGTGTCCTTGGACTTTATAGTGGAATTGCCTCCTTCCAAAGGATTTAATACCATCTTAGTGTCAGTGGACCATCTGACAAAAATGGCACATTTCATTGCTATTCGCAGACTACCTTCGTCCAAACAAACGGCAGAACTCCTGATGAAACATGTCTTTAAGTTACATGGTATCCCAAAAACTCTTCTGTCTGACCGTGGATCACAATTTATTTCCAAGTTCTGGCAAGAACTATGTCACATACTACGGATCGAGCGGAAGCTCACTTCTCCTTACCATCCGCAGACCAACGGACAGACTGAAAGAGTCAACCAATGCATCGAGCAATATTTACGTTGTTACACTTCTTACCAACAGGATGATTGGGTGGATCTTCTCCCTCTGGCAGAATTTGCCTACAACAACGCAACCCACAGTACGACCAAGCAGAGTCCGTTCTACTTGAACTATGGGTTTCATCCCTCTATTCTTCCACCACGCATCCTTCCTTCAAATAACCCAGTAGCTTCAGACTATCTTACCCAAATAAAGGACTCTCTGGGTTTGCTTAATACTACCATTGCACACGCTCATAGTCAACAAAAGAAGTACTATGATCTTCGCAGAAGACCTTCTCCTCAGTACGCTATCGGGGACCTCGTTTGGCTCTCAACAAAAAATTTAAGACTGAAAATCCCTAGCAAAAAGCTTGGACCTCTGTTCTTGGGACCTTTCCCAATCAAGAAACTTATTGGAAAAGCTGCAGTACAGCTTACATTGCCAATAGACCTCAAAATACATCCCATTTTCCATGTGTCACTACTGAAGCCCCATGTTCCTGACCAAGGAATAAGGCCTACTATCCCACCTCCTCCTCCTCCTGTACAAGTTGAAGGTGGAGAAGAATATGAGATAAAAGAGATTCTGGATTCTCGTATCCACAGAGGAAGACTTCAGTACTTGGTTCGATGGAAGAACTATGGGCCCCAAGACGACACTTGGCTAAACACCTCTGACATACATGCCTCTAGATTAATTCGCAATTTTCATGCGAAGTACCCAGACAAACCAGCTCCAGAGGCCTTCAGGAGCCGGCCTTAAGGGGGGGGGTACTGTAATGTTCTGGTACCTTTGGGTACCCTAATTACTCTTTCATAAGTGTATGCGCCCCACCATTCTCTTTTGGTAAGGTGCGCATACACCTTTAAGACTGATGCTGTCATCACTGAGCGCCGGACTGGATGGCTATTTAGATCGCCGGCTCTCACTCACATGTGTTCGTTCAAACTGCTTTGTGCCTTGATACTAACCTGTCTTGAAGCTCTCATGCTTGCAAGCATACCTCGCTGTCGGAACCACGCTGCGCTGATCCCTGTATCCCGCTACCGGATCATCCGCTCTTGCCGAACCTCTCCTCTGCTACATTGCTATTAGTGATAAGTACCCCACAGGGGAAACCTCTATAACTTTCATACTAAAGCTTACACTATCTAGCTCTGCATACTAAGGACTATTACTACATCTGCATTATCTAAGATTGCTAGCTCTTGAGCCTACTACCACCTGTTCTTGCACTGGGTTGATCTCTCTTGTATGTCCACCTGCTACTCTGTCATCTGCTACCATACATGATTGCTAAACCTATCTGCATCCCATCTGCTACTATCTTACTTTCAAGAACATTTCCTTTCAAGTGTCTGTCATCTACCATCTCTACCCAACCTGTCTCTTCAGCCTATCATCACTGTGTTACTATATACATAAGTCACTCTAGGAAACATCTTATTGAGTGTGTGTATTTACTTGCTGAATTGAGATCATCCACACATGATGAGTCATTGAGAGTTGGGATTGGTGTCTCAGCGTTTCTCTACATGACTACTGAAGTGGAATATTTCTGCAGCTGAAAATCCACATCATACATAAAACGCAGGAGCGTTACATTCATTGGCAAATACCCTGGGGTCCAGAACGTCTTGCGGCAGGCCAGGAAAACCTCGGCCCATTTCCAAAGATCTTACACAGCCATGGCTCGCCTTGCTGAGATTTAACGGCGACACAACCTGCCCATCAGGTGTCTTATTTGTGACTGCCAGACGCGATGGAACTCAACGTTGCATATGCTTGATAGGCTGCTTGAGCAGAAACGTGCAGTTAACGACTACCTGTTCGAACTCTGTGGCAGGACAGGTTCTGGGAAGCTTGGGTTTTTTTCACCTCGCCAGTGGCTGCTCATGTGGGACGCATGCAGACTTCTGCGGCCATTCGATGAGATCACCAAACTGGTCGGTCATGGCCAGGGCGCCATAAGTGACATCATACCTTACACCTTCTTTCTGGAGCATGCAGTGTGTCGTGTCATTGATCAAGCCGTCGAGGAACAGGAGCAGGAAGATGAGGAATTCGCAATGTTGGATGAATTCCCAGTGGGTGCTACTCCATCTGAGACAAATCAACAGCAGGAGTCTGAAGAGGAGTCAGAGGAGGATGGTGCTAAGGGGGGGGGGGTGGGTGAGGAGGAGCAAGAAGAGCATGCTTTGAACCTTTCTGGGATCCCTGGTGTTATAAACAATAAACTATCAGCGCAAAACCTAATATGTGATGTACATACAGTGCAAGCAAAATTAAATCACTGTGCATGAAAATAAATGTGCTTAAAAATGTGCATAAAAATGTACATAAACAATAAATGTGCATGAAAAAATGTCCAGCAGCATACACCAATCGTGTCCACACTTCACAATCAAAAATCACATAAATACAAAACGTGATGCGCCAGACGTGCACAAAATTATTCCTAAAGTGACTATATGGATGAATTGATAAAAGTCCACATGTACAATCCAATAATAATCATGCTCAAAATCAATTGTAAATGTGTAAAGGTGTCCAGGTTGAAGCCTCGATCCCGTGAGAGATAAATAAAAACACCAGTGTGTTGAATCCCTCCACCTGAAAGATTGGCCTCTCACCTCAATATGGGACCCAAATGGGCCAGCATTAGCCTATATGAGGATAATGGACTCCTGGGATGACTCTCCAGCCTTTAACCTCCGGAGGTCACCGGGACATACAGTAGGAAACAAAGGCAAAAATCTAGTGCTCTCTGCTTATAAATGTGTAAGTTTTATTGAGTAAAAGAAAGCAACTCACATTATACGGGCACTAAGCCGTGCCTGCTGGTATGGCAATCAGTAGCTAGTTCCACCCGAGAGACGATCGGCGTCAGCCACGCAAGCTCCGCCCCTATACGCGTTACGTCAGAGCGTACGGCTCCGTTGACTTCCTCGGTAGGGGTGGGATTTGAGTGTCAAGCCTCACCTAATACCAGCGTTCCTAGAGGTGGATTGGCCAGCGATCATTCGCCCCTCCTACTACTACTAGCGGTACATAGGACACCGGAACCAACGATACAGGCATGCAATCTTCGGTGTCACTGGCTAGTGTATTCTTATGGGGCGATCCAATTCAGTTTATGTACGTCTACGCCTAGAGACCGCGGAGATCGCGTGCCTGCGCCGCCATCACTCTGGTATCACTATAAAAACATATTAATCTACATAGACACATTATTGCACCTAAAATTACAATTAAATCAAGCATTGCCAATGTTAAAAGTTAAAACCAGATAAAATACATATATAAAATACAAATGTAAAAATTGCAAATATAAAAAAATTGCAAATATAAAAGATATAAAAGCATCAAATATAAAGGAATAAAACAGCCTCGGATAGTCATACTAATACTACTGCATGTTGGGGTACTATCTATTGCGGATAAAGCAGTTAAGGTCAAAGTCTTTGTTTAACCCTCTGGGTGCCAGTACTTTGGCCTCGTAAACCCAGAAGGACTCCTTTCTGCTTAGCTAGCGAATGTAATTTCCCCCTCTCCAATGTGGTTGGACGTGTTCAATCCCCCAAAATTTGAGAGAATGGGGTTTCCTATCGTGGACTTCTCTGAAGTGTTTCGAGACATTATGTGAGACTTCACCCTTTTTGATGTTTGTAATGTGTTCCCCTATTCTCACATTAAGGGGTCTGGAGGTACGACCCACGTATTGGAGTCCATACCCGAACTCCATCATGTAGACTACCCCAATGGTGGTACATGTGATCAAATCTTTAATCTGGTATTCATTGCCTGTGCTATTACATATAAACAATTTCCTTTTCTTTGTGTTTTTTCTCATTTGTCGGCAAACTCCACATTTTCCGCACGCATAAAATCCGGATAAAAACTGGAAAACAGTATTTTTCATGGGTTTGGGAGGGTTTACCACTCCTGGTGCCAACCTGTCCTTCAAAATGGGCGCCCTTCTATATATGAAGCCAGGTTTCTCCAGGAGATGGGGTCCTAAAATTCTGTCTTGCTTTAAAATACCCCAGTGTTTTTTGATAATACGCTCAACCTGCCTGTGTTGAACGTTAAAATCAAACACTAATTTAAAATTATTATTACCCTCCCTGGGTGGAGCCATCTTGTTCTCTAAAAGATCTGTCCTATTCAATAAGGATACTTGTTGTAAATCAGAGGTCACTTTCTCCATATTATATCCCTTTGCCTGAAATCGATCTACCAATATTTTGGACTGTGCAATATAGTCATCCTCGTTCGAACAATTCCTCTTGATTCGGATAAGCTGTCCCCTCGGAATGTTAGAAAGCCAATTCCTATGGTGGCAGCTATCCATAGGCAAGTAGGAGTTTCCGATCAGTTGGTTTAAAGAAGTTTCTTGTGTGTATGCGGCCTTCTTTTATAAAAATATCTAAATCCAGGAAATGTAACTTTTCCTTGCTTTCAGTCCATGAGAGTACAATGTTCCTGTTGTTAAAATTCATCCTCGCTTTAAAAATGTTAAAAGATATCATATCTCCCTCCCAGATCATGATCAAATCGTCAATGAATCTTTTATAAAAGATAAGTTCTGGGGGTCTGTTCGATAAAATCTCCTCCTCTTCCCACTGGACCATAAATAAATTGGCTACGCTGGGGGCAAATCTTGCCCCCATCGCCACGCCTTTGGTTTGTAAAAAGAAATCCCCGGCATACCAGAAATAATTATGATTAAGACAAAAATCCAAACTTTCCAAAAGAAATTCTACATGTTCCTCATCCAAATCGGACTCTTCCAGAGCCCATGCAGCTGCCTCCATTGCGGCTTCGTGCCCTATAATGGTATAGAGAGAACCTACATCTGCAGTTGCTAGAATGCAGTTCTCTGAGATGGATAGATTCTGTAGATTCTGTATAACATGTTTGGTGTCTTTAATGTATGCTTGTGTGCGGGTAACCAGTGGCTGCAAATAAAAATCAATATATATATATATTATATATATATAATATACTGGCCCAGTCTGGAGCTGAGGGAGTCAATACCATTGATAATTGGCCTCCCCGGAGGTTTCTCTACACATTTATGGACCTTCGGGAGAAAATATATAATGGGAGTTCTACAGGCAATGGGGTTCAAATAAAGTGCTTCTTTTTTATTTAAAATGGCGTTACTCAACCCATTTTTAATTAATTCGTCCAATTCTTTTTTATAATCGTTTATCGGATTTCGTCTCAGTCGGGAATATGTATTCAAATCCGAGAGTTGCCTTTTCATCTCATTAGTGTAATATTCCGCACTCATGACAACAATCCCGCCACCTTTGTCCGCTGGTCGTATTACCAGTTGCTTGTTTTTTTTCCAAACTGGCTATACCATTTCGGATCCACTGGGGGTCCTGAACTTTCCTAACTTTCAGTTGTTCAACGTCCTGGGATACCAAATTCTTAAATACCTCCATATATTTATTATCTTTATTTGGCGGATTAAAGACTGATTTGTTCTTTAAAGTGGAGTGATGTGTTCTCTTACTGTTGATGGGGCAATTATCTGGTTTAGATCAAAAATATTTTTTCTGATTTAAATTCCTCATGTATTTTTGTAAATTGACATATGTGTCAAATTTGCTCAAGTTCTTCACCGGGGCATATTTTAACCCTTTATCCAAGACTTTTGTCTCTTCCTTACTCAAGGGTATACCACTGATGTTAAATATTCCTGCTCCTATTGGCTCTTGCTTTTTTTGGAAGAGTCGGCCTGCTCGTCGTCCTCTTTTTCTTTTGTTTTTCCCCCAGATTGACTTCCAGTTGATCCCCTGTACCCCCACAGGGTGCTGGGTTTCCCTAAAAAACCTTCTGGGGGATTTCTCACAGCTGGCGGGTACAATGGAGAAAACCTATTTATGGTGGGGATCTCATATGAAGTGGATGGACGGGGGGAGTCATATACTGACTCCTCCCTCCTTTCTCTATACTGATCCTGGGTACCCCTTGGTTCTTGGTGATACCAATTCCCTTGTGCCTGTTGGTAAGGGCCACCATTATTTCCTTGTGCCTGTTGGTAAGGGCCACCATTATTTTTCCATTTTCCTCTACCCCTTGCTCTAGGGCCACCTCTTCCTGCTCTTCTCCCCCTTCCATTACCTCTCTGTGGAGGGTAGTAGGTGGGTGCAGGAGCTATATTAGGTTCACACCTTGCAGGAGCAGGTGGTGCTCTGCTCCACACAGGGGGTGTCATATCAACTCTCTCAGGTGTACTGTCACGATATATCAAGAAAAGAGAACCCCTGAGGAGTGGGACTTTTGACGGCAAGAACCAGGACTTGAGTATGTAACGTATAAATTTATTAAACAATCATGAGATACAAAAAAAGCATTGACATAGAACAAACATGTATCATAAAAACATGGTCATAAATACGTCTCTGATTCAGAGGATGTCTGAGATGTCTGGACAGGACCAGACGCGTTTCGGTCAGTTTGCCTTTCTCAATAGTCCAAGAGAAGCCAGAGCTCAGACAGATATGCAGATGCTCTGTAGGATCAAGGACGAAAGACCATGTAGACAAATTTAAAATCTTAGTGGGTTATAAAACCTCGGTTCTCTTAAAACCATGAGCGGTATCTACCGACTTGACTTAGCCTGTATTAACAGACTTTGGAGTAGTGAGTCGTGCGTTTCTGGGCTTAGAGAGGGAAACTCCCTAGTTGCTGAAAAGTTGCAAAAGAGAGGTGAGTGTGATATCCCCACAAATGACAGTGGGTATGCTCCCCCGATCAGAGTTCCCTTGAGGATCTCAGAAAGTAGGTCCACGTTGGAGGGCGTCTGTGGAGTTGAAGATTTCTTGAGAGGGCATCAAGGGGAGTAAATATAGTACTGGGCTTCTCCAGTACAGAGTCCCTCAGTAGCCCAGTCGGGATGAGTAATAACCGCCATTACTCTGGCTTCTCTTGGACTATTGAGAAAGGCAAACTGACCGAAACGCGTCTGGTCCTGTCCAGACATCTCAGACATCCTCTGAATCAGAGACGTATTTATGACCATGTTTTTATGATACATGTTTGTTCTATGTCAATGCTTTTTTTGTATCTCATGATTGTTTAATAAATTTATACGTTACATACTCAAGTCCTGGTTCTTGCCGTCAAAAGTCCCACTCCTCAGGGGTTCTCTTTTCTTGATACTATTCAACAGGGATGTTGGCAAGGTTCCAGGTTAAAACACAGACTCCGAATAACTCTTTCCTACTGTCACGAGATGGTAGTGCAGAGTTACTCTGCAAATCTTTTTGCCATTTAACCACTTAACGTCTAGCCACGTAGACCTACGTCGGCTGACTTTGCGGGGTTACAGTATACCGGGATGATGCCTCTAGCCGACGGTCGGCTTTCCGTTGGTAATGACCGATGTGGCTCGGGAGCCGCTCGATCGTTACCGGGGGGGGTGGGAGGGGACGCCCCCCCCCTCCCGCCGCCTTCCGTGGCTTTTGCTCGGGGCTCCCGTCCCAGCCCCGAGCACCCAGCCGCCACGTCCGCCGGCTGGATGGAGTCCCGATGAATGCCAGAAATGGCATTGATCGGGTCTCCGATGACGTAACCCGGAGTCAGCGTCCATGACGTCACTTCCGGGTTACTGTGCTGCAAAAGGCGGCAGATCTGAAAAACAGCTGTATGCAAAAATGCCGTTTTCGGCGTTTTGCATACAGGGAAGTGTAGTGGAGAGGTCTAGGGTCTTTTAGACCCTCGATCCCTCCATAAAGTGTACCTGTCACTACATATTGGTGTCACAAGGGATGTTTACATTGCTTGTGACAGCAATAAAAGTGATCAGATTTTTTTTTTTTAAAAAAAACCTGTAATAAAGTTAAAAAAAAAGAAAAAATAAATAGGAAAAAAAATTAATTTAGCCGCCCCCATCACCGTTGGCTCGCACACAAAAAAAACGTATACGCAAGTCGAGCCGCGAATGAAATCGCTGTTCAAACCACACATGTGAGGTATCGCTGCGATCGCCAGTGCGTGGGCAATAATTTAAAAAAAAGAGCTACACTCTAACTCTAAACTGGTAACCGTTAAATAAATTTAAAGCGTCGCAGATTGAGATCTCTATTGACCGTAGTTTGTCGCCATCCCACGGGGGGGGGGGCGCAATTTTAAACCGTAACATGTTGGGTATCTATTTACTCGGCGTGACATCATCTTTCACAATATACAAAAAAAATGGGCTAACTTTACTGTTTAGTATTTTTTAAATGCAGTGAAATGTGATTTTTCAAATTTTTTCCAAAAAAATGGCGTTTTAAAGAGTCTTTGCTAAAAAAATATATATAATGTTTGGGGGTTTTAAGTAGTTTTCTAGCAAAAAATACTGATTTAAACTTGTAAACAAAAAGTGTCAAAAATAGGCTTCGTGGTAAAGTGGTTAAAAACTTCATTACTTCTGTAGTCGTTCATATCCCTAATGAACTTTTTCCTCTTTTTTTCTTGGGTCTCCTTATCCGTTTTTTCTAGTTTCTTTCTGAGCTCACTAGCTAATTGATTGAACTCCGGAGAGTCTTTTAATGGTTCTAGCTTCTTTTTGAGCTCAGCTATATTGGATTCTACTAAAACCAATTTTTGCCGTTTGCGTTTAAGCAAAAAATTCATAAGCTCTTGCCCTTTAAGGTTAAAGAAGATGAACCATTCATTTAGTGAGTCCTCATCCTCAAGCCCATCATTAGGGGGAATATCCGACCTAAGACGTCTTGGGGTGAGTTGGTGGGTTATATACTGCTCAAAGGAGACAATATCCCACCACGCCCTGGTTTTCTTTTCCATAAGAAAACCCAATTTTCTGAAGCTCTGTGATATATCTTCATATTTGCCTCTGTTTTTGTCCCCTGAAATATATCATCAATTTTGATATTCCTATTGTCAAAATAGTCAAAAATCTCCATGGCTGCTGCTAAAGGTGGGTGAAAGACTAAATAAACTATAAACAATAAACTATCAGCGCAAAACCTAATATGTGATGTACATACAGTGCAAGCAAAATTAAATCACTGTGCGTGAAAATAAATGTGCTTAAAAATGTGCATAAAAATGTACATAAACATAAACAATAAATGTGCATGAAAAAATGGCCGGCAGCATACACCAATCGTGTCCACACTTCACAATCAAAAATCACATAAATAGAAAACGTGATTAGCCAGACGTGCACAAAATTATTTCTAAAGTGACTATATGGATGAATTGATAAAAGTCCACATGTACAATCCAATAATAATTGTGCTCAAAATCAATTGTAAATGTGTAAAGGTGTCCAGGTTGAAACATCCCTGGTGTTATCCATGGATGGGGGGAGGAGAACGAGGACGACATTATCATGGATGATGAGCTGGAAGCAGGCCACTACACCACTTCCAGTTTAATGCGAATGGGGGCCTTCATGCTCCAGTGTTTTAAGGGGGACCCCCATATAAAACGCATGAAGGCCAAGGAGCAGTACTGGGTGGCAACGTACTTAGACCCCAGTACAAACACAAAATGTCGGAAATGTTACCACAATCACAGAGGGCGGTCAGAATGCAGGGCTTCCAGGCCTTGCTACGTGAAATGCTGCATTCTGCTTTTTCGTGAGCTGGCAGAGGCATTTCCAGTCACAGAGAGACAGTTTCGGGTAGCAATCCAACAGCACCTGCAAGAAGACGGCGGTTTGAAGATGTATTGGTCACTTCAAATATGAGATCCTTCTTTCAGCCAAACCATTGACAGCTGTACTCCGGATCCAGCATCAGGGAATGCCTAGACCGACAGGTGTCCGACTACATCGGGTTAACTGGGTGGGCAGGCTTGACCTCTGGCCAGAGCTTGCACAATTTGCAATGGAAATGTTGGCTTACCCCCGTCCAGTGTCCTGTCCGAAAGGACATTCAGCGCAGCAGGGGAGATTGTGACCGATAAGCGCACTCGCCTAGCTCATGACAGCGTAGACTACCTCACATTTATTAAAATGATTGAGGCATGGATCTCTGAGGACTTCAACACATGTGACCAGTAGACCATGTTTCATTGAAATTTCTCATGCCAGGCCACAAATATTCGCCAGACCGCCATCCACCCACAGCAATTCCTGGTCCTTGGCTTCCCTACATACAGCGGCATAAAAGGCATTTCATGTCCATTGAATGGCAAATTTTTGAGGCCTTTCAGGGTCGAAAATTGTTTTTTCTGTGAATGCCTAATGTACCTCCAGCCACCAAATACTACGTTCTTACCTGTCAGGTAAACCCATGTGAGCTAATTTTTGGAGCCTATACAGGCCGACACTTACTTCTGTATCCTGTGTGAATGCCTAATGTACCTCTAGCCATCAAATACACAACGTTCTTAGCTGTCAGTTAAACCCATGTGGGCTAATTTTTGGGGCCTATACAGGCCGACACTTACTTCTGTATCCTTTAAATGCCTAATGTACCTTCAGCCACAGAATACTATGTTCTTAGCTGTCAGGTAAACCCATGTGGGCTAATTTTTGGAACCTATACAGGTCGACACTTACTTCTGTATCCTGTGTGAATGCCTAATGTACCTTCAGCCACAGAATACTATGGTCTTAGCTGTCAGGTAAACCCATGTGGGCTAATTATTGGGGCCTTTTATGGCCAACACTTACTTCTGTATACTGTGAATGCCTAATGTACCTCTAGCCATCAAATACTATGTTCTTTGCTGTCAGTTAAACCCATGTGAGCTAATTTTTGCAGCCTATACAGGCCGACACTTGTTTCTGTATCCTGTGAATGCCTAATGTACCTCTAGCCATCAAATACTACGTTCTTTGCTGTCAGTTAAACCCATGTGAGCCAATTTTTGGAGCCTATACAGGCCGACACTTACTTCTGTATCCTGTGTGAATGCCTAATGTACCTTCAGCCACAGAATACTATGGTCTTAGCTGTCAGGTAAACCCATGTGGGCTAATTTTTGGGGCCTTTTATGGCCAACACTTACTTCTGTATACTGTGAATGCCTAATGTACCTCTAGCCATCAAATACTACGTTCTTTGCTGTCAGTTAAACCCATGTGAGCCAATTTTTGGAGCTTATACAGGCCGACACTTACTTCTGTATCCTGTGTGAATGCCTAATGTACCTCTAGCCTTCAAATACTACCTTATTTGCTCTCAGTTAAACCCATGTGAGCTAATTTTTGGGTCCTATACAGGCCGACACTTACTTCTGTATCCTGTAAATGCCTAGTGTACCTCTAGCCATCAAATACACTACGTTCTTTGCTGTCAGTTAAACCCATGTGAGCTAATTTTTGGAGCCTATACAGGCCGACACTTACTTCTGTATACTATGAATGCCTAATGTACCTTCAGCCACAGAATACTATGTTCTTAGCTGTCAGGTAAACCCATGTGGGCTAATTTTTGGGGCCTTTTATGGCGAACACTTACTTCTGTATTCTGTGAATGCCTAATGTACCTCTAGCCATCAAATACTACATTATTTTCTGTCAGTTAAACCCATGTGGGCTAATTTTTGGGGCCTATACAGGCCGGCACTTACTTCTATATACTGTGAATGCCTAATGTACCTTCAGCCACAGAATACTACATTCTTAGCTGTCAGGTAAACCCATGTGTGCTAATTTTTGGGGCCTTTTATGGCCAACACTTACTTCTGTATCCTGTGAATGCCTAATGTACCTCTAGCCTTCAAATACTACATTCTTTGCTGTCAGTTAAACCCATGTGAGCAAATTTTTGCAGCCTATACAGGCCGACACTTACTTCTGTATCCTGTGAATGCCTAATGTACCTCTAGCCATCAAATACACTATGTTCTTTGCTGTCAGTTAAACCCATGTGAGCTAATTTTTGGAGCCTATACAGGCCGACACTTACTTCTGTATCCTGTGTGAATGCCTAATGTACATCTAGCCATCAAATACTACATTATTTGCTGTCAGTTAAACCCATGTGGGCTAATTTTTGGGGCCTATACAGGCTGACACTTACTTCTGTATACTGTGAATGCCTAATGTACCTTAAGCTACAGAATACTACATTCTTAGCTGTCAGGTAAACTCATGTGTGATACTTTTTGGGGCCTTTTATGGCCAACACTTACTTCTGTATCCTGTGAATGCCTAATGTACCTCTAGCCATCAAATACACTACGTTCTTTGCTGTCAGTTAAACCCATGTGAGCTAATTTTTGGGGCCTATACAGGCCGACACTTACTTCTGTATCCTGTGAATGCCTTATGTACCTCTAGCCATCAAATACACTACGTTCTTAGCTGTCAGGTAAACCCATGTGAGCAAATTTTTTGGCCCTATACTGGCTGACACTTACTTCTGTATCCTGTGAATGCCTAATGTACCTCTAGCCATCAAATACTACATTCTTTGCTGTCAGTTAAACCCATGTGGGCTAATTTTTGGGGCCTTTACAGGCCGACACTTACTTCTGTATACTGTGAATGCCTAATGTACCTTCAGCCACAGAATACTACATTCTTAGCTGTCAGGTAAACCCATTTGGGGCCTTTTATGGCCGAAACTTACTTATGTTACCTGTGAATGCCTAATGTACCCTCAGCCACAGAATACTACGTTCTTAGCTGTCAGGTAAACGCATGTGGGCTAATTTTTGGGGCCTGGAATGGCCGACACTTACTTCTTTATCCTGTGAATGCCTAATTTTTCAGACTGGAAATGAAAAACAATGGGTCTGTAAAGGTTCCGCCAAATTGTGGAATGGATGCGGACCCATTTTACAGATGTGTGAATTGAACCTGTATGTATTAGACATGTATTTACCGGCTGCTGTCAGTTCTGGCTGATTTATGAAAAAAAATATATATATTTTTTGCTGTAAAAAAAAAAAAATGTATGGCAGCTTTTCCAATTGTAATACTTCTGTTATGACATTGTCCACGTGCTGGGACTATTTGTGCACAGCTACTACGTCTTTTGTGGCTGCAAATTTGACCTAAAGGTTTTTAAAGTTCGCCTCCCATTAAAGTCAATGGGGCCCGCCGCAAACTCACGGTTCGAAGACTTTTGAGAAAATTTGTGGCTGACGTTCGTGAACCGCCCCGGCCGATGTTCGTCCATCTCTAGTGTGAGGTCTTGGGGTGGCACATTTTCAGGTACTCCCCTTAGTTTTAAATTTTTTTGCCTTGATCAATCTTTTAGATCTGCTTTTTTTGCACGCATCCAGTGTCTTTTTTCTTTGCTTTCCTCATTTTCTTCAATGATATTATTGACTGTCATGACAATGTCAGTGATTGTGTGTTCAACCTGGTTAACTCTGTCATCCATCATGGATAGGTCTTTTGAGAATCTATAGGTATGGATGGGTGGGTGGTTGGCTGGCTTGAACCCTGTGGTGGGTGGCTGGCTGGCACCCTGTGGTGGGTGGGTGGCTGGCTTTTACAGGACCTGTGGGCGGCTGGCTGGTACAGCGCACAGGGCCTGTGGGTTTCTGGCTGGCTGGTACAGGGCCTGTGGGTGCCTGGCTGGCTGGCACCCTGTGGTGGGTGGCTGGCTGTCTGGCACCCTGTGGTGGGTGGGTGGCTGGCACATGGACTGTGGGTGGCTGACTGGTACCGGGCCTGTGGGTGGCTGGCTGGTACAGTGCCTGTGGCTGGCTGGTACAGGGCCTGTGGGTGGCTGGCTGGCTGGTACATGGCCTATGGGTGGCTGGTTGGTTCGCTGGTACAGTGCCTGTGGCTGGCTGGTACAGGGCCTGTGGGTGTGGGTGGCTGGCTGGCACCGGGCTGCTGTGGGTGGGTGTATGCCTGTGATACACTCCCACGAGACTAGTCCCCACTCCAGACGAAGCTGTCCAAGGTGAGGGAGGTGGCCTAAGAAGGCAGAATGACGTCTCAAAAATATCTGTAATATCGACCATATTGTAAAAGGTAACTGATGCTAAAAAACGTCAACCACCCGCCCGGCGCTAAAATATATATATAAATCAGTGTAAGGTATAAAGAAATAAATATATCTACTCAAATCATGAATAAATAGTAAATAAAATCATGTAGATAAAATCATGTAAAACATGTCACTCTGTGCATCCTTTTAATGCACTAGCTGCCACTGTAAACGTAAAACTTGCAAAATCAAATGTATAATAATAGCCCAATCTGTGCGTCTCAGTTCGTTATATCATACATTCAGCAGCGCTTCAGCACACACAATGTATGTGTGCAAGTATATTAGTCAGTTCCTGCAGTGCTTCAGAGCCTGCAATTGCAAACTAGTCCCAACTCCACAGGATGTGCAGTCACAGCCAGCAAAAAGATTTCTCCTCTGATGTTCAGCACCAGTGATTGTACACACAGTATCACTAATCCTTCACCACACCGACTGTGCACCCCTATGAAGTGGTCACTCACCGATCCAGAACAACAGCGGTATCCTCCCTTCGTCTCCTCAGCAGCAGCGTACGTGCATCCTGACCGGTTTCGTCTAGTAGACTTCAACAGAGGACTGTAATATCGACCAGTTCCGGGGCCGATACTGATATATCGGGAAAAGTTGATATTGGTCCTCCGATAATCGGCTTTACCGATAATCGATTGATCCCTAATATATATATATATATATATATATATATATACTTATTCTTTATCCACATTGTGGACTATTTTTTATTTATAATTTCTATGCACATTTGTATTATCACATATTCTTTTATTCAACTTATTGGCATATATATGTGATTGTATATGCATTATTTATTGGTTTTTCATACATAATCACAATTTTTTCTTAAAAATACAAAACCATTATGATTAGTGAACACAAACACAGCAAGGCTCCTGCAAACTTGACATGTTCCATGTAATGCCGGAAATGTGTGCTGTCTCTGTATGGCGTCTCCGGTTCCAATGACACTGGACAGCTTTATCTATTATCGGATGACTCGCTAACTCTACCCCGCTGACGAAGTCCCTTTGGGCGTACCGCTTACAGGAGGTGGAGTATTGCATGTGAGGTCACCCGCTGCTATTGTGACTCGCACGAGAGCAACACTACCAATTTGTTACATTATCAAGTGGATACTTTGCCGTGAGCTCTATTAGTCTGCTTTATCTTTTCATACACAATTGGGGGCACACCTCTTTTAACAGAGACCTTATCTTTTCATACACAATCGGGGGGCACATTTCTTTTAACACAGACCAACGCCTCTTGTTATGCAGACCCTGTGGTGGGAAAAGTGCATTTGACCATCCTGTTATTTCATGGGTCAATTTATTGAGGTGAGTGGCCAGTTTTACTGTCGTTGGTGGGGGCTGTCACCCAAAGTGATTGATGAACATCTTTTCACTGCTCATATGGAATCTTTTCACTATATGGACCTCTTTTAATTATTATGGGACTCTGTTATTGGACCTTATAAACGACATTTATCCTGTATGCAGCCAATAGAAATAAACTGCATCATTACTCCTGGATGTGCATGTTGACATCACATGCTTATTATAATGAGGGGAGAATATCCTCATTAGAATTTTTTTCTAATGAGTTTAGTTTCTGATAATTTTGAATCATTATATGTTTACATTTATCAATAAACTTTCTACATGTATTTGTTTGTCAATTCTAATCAACGGCATACCTCATGAGAGCGGCTAATTAATGGTAGTGATATTTTCTACAAATTGATTAAATTTCATAACCTCCTTGAATGAATAAATAGTAAATGTGAATTGTACATCATAAGCATATACTAATCAGAGATAAATAGAATTAAAGCCTTTGTGAAAAAATGTTATGAGGTTGCTAATCTCACAAAGATGCATCTGTTATGAGTATACTTTCATTTTTATATAATTATATGTGTAACATATAATTTTCCACCTCTCTTTAGAAAACATTATCAGCAGGAGTTGTCCTGATACGACACATGTCCAGTAGGCATGATATGGGTTACTATTTAATACTTTAAGAATTAATATTCATCACATGAAGCACGAAGATAATGGATTTGGCCTCTATGCTTTGTAACACTCACATCAAAATAACTTATACATTTTCTTTTTTCACATGTTCTATGCACTTCCTCTGATGAAATCTATATTAGGATTACTGTTTTCAAAACCTTGTTTCTATATATAATTTGCAATCTTCTCTGACTCTAACGGATAACCCACATATATAGAAACATAAATATGAAAGTAAACAAGTATGTAAAAATGTGAAATTGCAAAAAAAAATACAAAATATGTGAACATTAAAAAGAAAGTATAAACCATTTTCAAAGAAACCAGTTATTGCGATTATCTTATCCTAGATATGTAATAATATACAAAGACATGTTACTATCATTTAAAAAGATAAAGTTATAGTAGACTGAATAAAAAGATACACAGTCGTTTTGATAAATTTACAGCAAAAAGGTATAATATCATAACAATAATAGATAGTTTAGGTTTCTTGTAGCCAGCCTACAATGTTTATATTACTCACTGGTGTAATTTAGGTCCTGCACCCCCTAGAACTTTCATATGACCAAGAGACCAAGAAGCTCACTGTATAACCACTTGTTGTATGTACTTTAATAGAATTATAGTTGTTTTCCATCTTTCGATTTGTGACAAAATCGTACAAGAAAATTAGGTGGCAGTGGTTGTCGGCGGGGAGTTTCCACTTCAGGCCTAAGTTAAATGATCATATTAGGTAAACTAGCAAATAGGTTCACGAAGGATATATAATTTGAGCTGCAAAGGCAGGCTGCAATCTGGAATGTTAAATGCTCATTGCAATGCATTTCGATGCTTGTTTTGCTAGAAGATCCTTGAGGTAACTCAAATGGAAATGTTTGTTTCAATACTCAAAAAATGCAGAAAACATGACATTTTCTGAGCATGCTCCAATTTATTGCTGTATTAGGAAAAGTTCTTATGGTAAACACTAGATTTTGCATGCACTGCAACATGTCTGGCAGGAACAAACCCTGAATGGAAATAAACACTGCTGTAATTTTGAAAAAACTATTTCCTACTCAAAGGACTATTCTTTGCCCTTTTAGTCTTAAATGCAGGTAGGAAAGTATAGGACATAAAAATCTATGGATTATACTTATCTTTTTGGTCAGGGACACAGGGGAGCACAGACTTTTAGGTAAAACCCATTGTTGAAGAACAAAACTGTACAGAGAGAAACACAGAATCCTTTATTTATGACCTCCATTTGAAAATGTTGGTTGTGTGGCTGTCATTGAATCCAATAAAAAGGTAGAATAACCCTATGCGCTGACCATCAACCAGATGTAGTCAAAAGAATTTAAATAGAGTAAGAATAAATGAGACAATAGGGGCCCAAAGATTAGCAGCCAATTCCTAGCAGTGTCTCCACATACATAAAGGAAAGTAAATAATAAATAGAACCAGCGCTCAATCACCCCCAATATGTATAAAAATCACAGGAATAAATTATGAATACACATCTAAAACCAAGCAAAGAAACAGCAAATCAATGCACAAAAATAAACAGTAATGTGTATAGTGACAATATGTGCAAAAAATAAACAGCAATATAAATATGTGAAAATAAATAAATAGATGAAATAAATATCATAGGAAGTGATAAATAAACACAAATTAATGCTGAAATAGTATCACAGAGTGATAAAGTGCATAGCGTGATAAAAAAGGATCACTGAGAAAAGAAGTGGTGAAAATAAACTCCTAAAGTGCACCGTGCTATAAAAGGGTCAGATCCAATAAAGGAGAGAGAGAGAGATCGGTCTGAACCCACTAAAAAGTGATATAGTGCACAATATAGATTATCACAGTGGTAAAAATTACAATTTCATATATAATCAAGATCTAAACAATATCACCCAAATACAAATAAAGGGCTTGGGTAAAAGTAGCATAAAAAAGAAAAAATGAATGAAGATAAAAAACGTGGAAAAATGTTCATCAGTTCATAAAGAACAACAAAGTTCATAGAGAAAGTGCTGGTGAAGAAATATTGCAGGAAGTGCGGGAAACTCCTATGGTGCGGGAAACTAATTACGCTGTGGTGGTGAGCTAAAATCCATAAATGAGTGAAATGGCCGCTCACCTCCAAAACACTCTAAATGAGTGTTTGTACTAAAGGTAACAAGGTCTCCACTGTAAGGATAGGGGTCCAGTAATGGTTCCTTTAAGGTAGACTCTTTAGGTCCTTATTGGAAAGCCAGCATCAAAGCATCAAAGGGTGAAATCATTTAGTATAAGTGTAAACAGCATATAAGTAGTGTGGCAGCGGCAAGGCAGTGAAATCCATGGACTTCCGGTCTCGGCCGAAGACCGGAAGTGATGTCAAACGCTTCTCCCGACGCGTTGCGTCACAGCATAAACGTGACTTTCTCAAGGGATGAAAAGCACGGCTGACGTACTTAGTTTTATAGCCGGCGGTCACTATGGAGACCGCTAAACACATGTAATATGCACAGCCACCACCAGATGGAGCTCCATGGCTGCGCAGATCGTAACAGAATATACGAACATGGTGATAATAGAACCAAATGGAGTAGCTAATGCATATTCACCACAGTAACAAATTAAAAGCTGAGAAAGACAATATGAACACTTCTAAGACAATGATCATAGAGAGCACAATGATCACAAATATGGCAATATTAAACCAATGATTAATTAGTCAAATGTATAGATAATAAAAAATAAGTGAATGGGTCATTTAAAATAGGAGTGTAAAATTACCATTAAAGGACCTTTATAAAATATTTTTTAAATAAATAAAATTAATAATAAATGGTAACCACTCATAAAATATAAAAATGAAGACAAGGGTGATACATTAAAGACTAAATAGTTAAAGATATATATATATATATATATATATATATATATATATATATATATATATATATAATAACGAATCAGTATAGAAAAATTCATCATAGACAGGTAGAATAATATAATTTTCATGGAAGACCCCTAAAAAAATCTATAACTATAAAAAATCTCACGATTAAAGAGATAAAAACAGGATAAAAAAGGAGAGCTGGATAAATATAAAAAAAATCTGAGATAAAACAATTGAGATCAAACTTAATGTTTAAACCAGACGGTGTAAAGATTGGATTTCAAAAATCCATCTTGATTCAGCTTTACTGAGGGTATTCATTTTATTACTGCCCCTCCAGTGAGGTTTACATTTCTCTATGCCACAAAAAAGTAGAGAAGAGGGATCTTTATGATGACAATCCAGTAAATGTTTGGAAACACTGTGTTTCGGTTAACCCTTTTGGATATTCTGGACATGTTGACCCACATATTGGAATTTGCAGGGACATTGTAAGAGGTACACAGCACCTTCTGTTCTGCATGAAATGAATTTGTTAATATTATAATTATTTCGTGTGAATGTGGATTCAAATTCAGTGCATTTTTTCTTGGAAAATGTGGTGCATTTACAGGCATAGCAGCTCTTACAAGGGAAAAAACCTTTTCCCTCAAAAAAACTAACTGGAACCTTAGGCGGTGGTTCCACAATGTTCTTGGCTAGTTGATCTCATAGGGTGGGTGCTCTTCTGTAAGTGAATCTTGGAAGACTTGGCAGTATCTGATTAAGAGTTTTATCCGCTAATAGAATTTTCCAATGTTTTTTGATGATTTTTTCAACTCTTTTGTGTTGGATGTTATAGTCCAGGATGACATTCAGTGTTTGTTGTGATTGTTGTTCTCGTATAGTATCTTTCAGTATATTATCTCTTTCCAAATTACACACTTCATTCATTTTTTCTTCGATAAAAGAATGTTTATAGCCTTTTTCTAAAAACCTTGTCTTTAAAATTTTTGCTTGTTCTTCATAATGGATCTTTTAAGTACAATTCCTACGTAGTCGTATAAGTTGTCCCTTTGGAATATTGGTTAACCAGGGTTTATAATGACAACTGGGTAGTGGGAGATTTCTGTCGACTGGTTTGAAGTAAGTTTTGGTCTTGATCTTATTCTCTTCATGCCAAATTTCCAAGTCGAGAAAATTAATAGTAGTTTTATTAATCTCCCACGAAAGAGAGTTGTTTTTAGTGTTAGTATTCAGTGATTGCCCAAACTCAAGTAGATCTTTTTCATCTCCAGACTAGTGATGTCGCGAACATAAAATTCGCTGTTCGCGAACGGCGAACGCGAACATCGGCGAATGTTCGCGAACCGGCGAACATTGCGAACCGCCATAGACTTTAATAGGCAGGCGAATTTTAAAACCCACAGGGACTCTTTCTGGCCACAATAGTAATGGAAAAGTTGTTTCAAGGGGACAAACACCTGGACTGTGGCATGCCGGAGAGGGATCACACAAAAAAAAGTTCTTAAAAATTGTAATTTTTTGATAGAGAGACAATTATTGGAAAAATTTAAAAAAAAAATAAAAATAAAAAATTTCTTTGGATTTAGCATCTGGGGGGTCTAAAAAGTGTACCTGTGAAGTTTCAGCTCTGTAGCATGTCCGGAACCAGAAAAAATTACGAATTAGGGTTAGGGCTAGGGTTAGGGTTAGGGCTAGGGCTAGGGTTAGGGCTAGGGTTAGGGTTATTTTTATGGCTAGGCTTAGAGGGTTAGGGTTAAGGTTAGAGGGTTAGGGTTATGGTAGAGGGTTAGGGTTAGGTTTAGTGTTAGGGGCTAGGGTTAGGGTTACGGTGAGATACTTAGGGTTAGAGTTAGTAGCCCTACCCCTACCCCTCTAACTCTAACCCTAAGCACTAAAAATAACCCTAACCTTAGCCCTGACCCTAACCCTATCCCTAACCCTAACCCTAACCCTAACCCTAGCCCTAACCCTGATTCTATTTTTTTTTCTGGTTCTGGACATGCTACAGAGCTGAAACTTCACAGGTACACTTTTTAGACCCCACAGACAATAAATCCAAAGAATTTTTTTTTTTTTAAGTTTTTTTTTTTTTTTTAAGTTTTCCAATAATTGGCTCTCTATCAAAAATGACAATTTTTAAGAACTTTTTTTGTGTGATTTAGTGTCTAGGGGGTCTAAAAAGTGTACCTGTGAAGTTTCAGCTCTGTAGCATGTCCAGAACCAGAAAAAAAAAGATAATTTTTCAGTAGAGCAGGGATGGTGGGAACCCCTTTTACACCTATATGATCTTTTTTTCCTGGTTCTGGACATGCTGCAGAGCTGAAACTTCACAGGTACACTTTTTAGACCCACCAAACAATAAATCCAAAGAAATTTATTTTTTGTTAAGTTTTTTTTTTTTTTTTCCAATAATTGGCTCTCTATCAAAAATGACAATTTTTAAGAACTTTTTTTGTGTGATTTAGTGTCTAGGGGGTCTAAAAAGTGTACCTGTGAAGTTTCAGCTCTGTAGCATGTCCAGAACCAGAACAAAAAGATAATTTTTCAGTAGAGCAGGGATGGTGGGAACCCCTTTTACACCTATATGATCTTTTTTTCCTGGTTCTGGACATGCTGCAGAGCTGAAACTTCACAGGTACACTTTTTAGACCCCCCAAACAATAAATCCAAAGACATTTTTTTTTTGTTAAGTTTTTTTTTTTTTTTCCCAATAATTGTCTCTCTATCAAAAATGACAATTTTTAAGAAATTTTTGTGTGATTTGGTGTCTAGGGGGTCTAAAAAGTGTACCTGTGAAGTTTCAGCTCTGTAGCATGTCCAGAACCAGAAAAAAAAAGATAATTTTTCAGTAGAGCAGGGATGGTGGGAACCCCTTTTACACCTATATGATCTTTTTTTTCTGGTTCTGGACATGCTACATATATATATATATATATATATATATATATATATATATATATATATATATATATATATTAAAAAAATACTCAAATACCAGCCCTCAAAGGGGCTTTTGGGGACAATATATATATATATATATATATATATATATATATATATATATATATATCACAGAACAAAATAAATTACACAAATACCAGCCCTCAAAAGGGCTTTTGGGGACAATAGATATATATATATCACAGAACAAAAAAAATTACACAAATACCAGCCCTCAAAAGGGCTTTTGGGGACAATAGATATATATATATATATATATATATATATATATATATATATATATATATATATATATATATCACAGAACAAAAAAAATTACACAAATACCAGCCCTCAAAAGGGCTTTTGGGGACAATATATATATATATATATATATATATATATATATATATATATATATATCCAAAAAAAATCTCAAATACCAGCCCTAGGAAGGGCTTTTTGGGGTGCTGTCCTTACAGCAGGAGTGTACCAAGAACACTGGCTAACAAGACCGGGAACTGTCCCCAGCTATAACAGCAGCAGCAGCACTTTCCCTGCTCTCAGTAACACAGAAATGATCTAAGATGGATGCTGCCCTTGCTTATTTATAGGAGGTGGGAGGGTGTGGGAGGGAGGTATGCTGATTGGCCTGGAATGTGTCTGCTGACTGTGATGTTCAGGGTCAAAGTTTGCCTCAATGATGATGTATAGGAGGCGGACCGAACATCGCATATGTTCGCCCGCAGCGGCGAACGCGAACATGCAAAGTTCGCCGGGAACTGTTCGCCGGCGAACAGTTCTGTACATCTCTACTCCAGACCATATCACAATAATATCATCTATAAATCTCTTGAAGAGGATTAGTTGGTCTGGTTTATTATGATACACTGCAGTCTCTTCCCACTGTGTGCTGATAATAGTTATTCTGATACCAGAAATAATTGTGTTCCAATCTATATTTTAAGCATTTTAATAGGAGTTTTCTTTGTGGGCGTTTTAAATCACTCATCTCCTTAAGGGACCATTTTACTGAAGATAAGGCTTCCTGATGATCTATGATGGTGTATAGACTGGAAACATCCGCTATGGCCAAGAAGATGTTATTTGATCCAACTTCTACATTATCGAGTAATTGTATCAGATGTTTAGTATCTTTCAGGAATGATGTAGTCTTACGGACTACTGGTTGTAAAAACCAGTCGATGTATTCACCGAGCCTTGAACCTACAGAATTGATCCCATTGACAATGGGTCTTCCCGGGGGATTTTCCCTGTCCTTATGAATCTTCGGTAGAAGATAGATTATTGGGATTCTGCAGGTATTGGGGACAAGGTATTTGGCTTCTTTGTCATTCAAGAAATCTTTATCTTTACCATATTTCACCAATTTTTCTAAGTCTTTTTTAAAGACGTGGGTGAGATTTTTAGTTAATTTGATGTATGTGGAGCCATCCTTCAGTTGTCTCTCCATCTCATTCTTATATGCTTCCTTAGACATCACAATAATGGAACCACCCTTATCGGCAGGTCTTATCACTAAGTTTTTCTTCTCTTCTAGTGACTTAATACCTTCCTTAAATTCCTTTTGTTCCCAAACCTTTTTTACCTGTAGTTTCTGCAAATCCTGTACCACCATTCTCTTAAAAACCTCTCTATGATTGTCAATCATAGGAGGTGGATTGAACAAGGATTTATTTCTTAACGTGATATGGGAATATTTAGTAGGGGATGGTCCATTGTGTGGCTTTTCTCCCGATTTAGATAGCATGCATTTTTTAATGTTTAATCTCCTGGTAAATTTAAAGATATCTACATAAGTGTCAAATTTATTTAAATTTTTGATTGGAGCACATTTTTTTTTTTTCAATAATTTTTATTAGAAAGTTTTGTAAAAGAGGCACAACAATACAAGTATAAAAGCAAGGCACTATGGCATACATGGAAAACATGAGAACGGCCCCCGCGTAGGAGACAATAACATAAACTGACGGCATCAAACAGATAAAGGGTCCATGACAATAGAGGCTGTCAATCTGTAAGAACATATTTTAGCAACATGGGAGTATGGGCGGGCTCAAGAGAAACAACCCAAAACATGCACCCCCCCCTCCGTCCATCCCCTTCAGCTCCAACTCCACACCATCCTAGACAAAAAACAATATGGGGGAATGAAAGTATAGGGGAGTGGGGGGACCCACCGCCTCTGACCCATAGGTCACCATGAACCGTCGTCCCCATGGAGAGACCTATAAACTAGTACCTTGAGGGGGAGGAGAAGAAGCAAGAAGGGAAAGGAGAAAGAGAGAAAGAAAGAAGAAAAGGGGAAGAGGAAAGGGGGGTGAGGAAGGGGACACAGAATCAGCGCATTGGATTCCAGCTGGCATAACTAGGTGGCCATCCCTAAGGAAGTACTCGGCCTCCCTCAAGCCTACCCCAGTGGGGCCTCAATGGCCCAAGTGGCTCAACTCAACCCAAGTCGGTCCGGGGGTCTCCCTCCAAATATCACAGCCATGGGTGCCAAACCTTCTCAAACAACTTTACCCTGTCATTCAATACTGTCGACAATCGTTCATTAATCATCAGCCAAGTCAGTTTAGCTCTAAACATTTCAAGAGGTATAGTTGCCGAACCCCAGGACTGCGCTATCACTATCCTTGCTGCCATAAAAATAAATTGTATAAGCAGTTTAGCTCCCCTGGGGGTGTCCGACACCGCATCCCCCAGCAGCGCCTGTCGCGGGGACTTCCATAGGTTCACGTAAGTCAAAGAATAAATAAGATTATATATACGTATCGAATAACGTCTCACTTTCGGGCAAGCCCACCACATGTGAAAAGCCGTACCTAATTGGCCGCAGCCCCTGAAGCACAGCGGAGAAGCCCCCGGGACATAAGCCGCCACTCGCGTAGGAACCATATACCACCGCAAGAGAACCTTATAATTTGCCTCAATAATTGACGTGTTGATAATGGACTTAGAGGCAGCGGTAGCTAGTGCATGCCACTCCGCCAAATCAATTTCCTCCTGCAGGTCCCCCTCCCAAGCCTCCATGTAACCAAGCTTATTGGAGTCAGAGGATGTCAGGATGGTATAAATGTGAGATATGTGGCCCCTTAATTTGTCATACTGTTCACATAGAAATTTCAATGCGAGTTCTACAGACCAGGTCAGACCCCTGCTGCAGAGCCTTAACGTAGTGTGCAAGTTGAGCATAGCGATAGCATTCGGACTCTGGCATCTGCAATTTTTCCATCAAGACCCGTTTAGTAAAGAGACCCCTATGGTCACAAACATCCACTATTCGTAGTAGACCCTTGTTCGTCCACCACGAGAACGCCCGAGGCTCAAGGCCCGGGGCAAAGTCAGGGTTTCCGAACAGAGGGGCCAATGGCCTGTGTGGGGACACAAATTGAAAAGCCCTGGAGAGCCTATCCCATAATCCCAGGGAGAAAGAGAGTGAGGGACACATACAGTAATAGCCGGGCGGGACCTGGAGGGTAGCCACAGCATGTGAGAGAGTGGGCATGCCCCAACGGACCCAGATTCCATCCATAGCCACAAAGGCAGCGCTTTCTGAGAGTGAGATCTAATGAGCTGGGCCCGCTGTGCTGCATAAAAATACTTTAAAAGGTCTGGGACCCCCAGGCCCAACCTCCCCCTGGGAGCATAAAGAGTGCGCTTGTTGACCCTTGGCTTTTTGGTACCCCACACAAAGGAGAGCATCTTTTTCTGAAAAGAAGCAACATCCAATATAGGAAGTTGTATAGGCAGAGTACGGAAGAGGTATAACAGCTTTGGGAGTACAACCATTTTCAAGGAATGGATTCTGCCAAACCAAGACGGTGGTCTAACTTGCCATCGGAGAAGGTCCTCTGAAAGATGCTTAAACAATGGCGGGTAATTCATGGCATATAAATTGTGTGGAGAAGGGGTAAGGTTTATCCCCAAATATGGAAGTGCCTGAGCCTGCCATTGAAAAGCAAAATTTTGTTTCAGTAGCTCCACAGTGTTATGATCTAGGGAGACATTCAGTGCCCAAGATTTCGCATGATTTACCGTCAACCCTGTGACCCGGGAGAAGTGGCCGAGCAATTTATAAAGATTAGGTATGGAAACAAGTGGGGAGGACAACAGCGGCAAGATGTTGTCCGCAAAAAGCAGACATTTATTATCCACCCCCCCACACACGAGGCCCTGAACTTCCCGATGGTGCCGGATGCTAATCGCCAAGGGTTCAAGGGCCAGGACGAAGAGCAACGGTACCCCTATGAATCCCAGGTGGGGCTGATCTGTAACCCCTGACCACGACTGAGGCCGTCGGCGCATTTTACAATACTTTTAAGATGGAAAGAAAACACGGGCCAAACCCATATTTTTCCATCACATACAAGAGGTAGTCCCAAGATAGGGAGTCAAAGGTCTTGTGGACATCCAGGATTGGAGCAAATTTTAAACCTTTACCTAACTTTTTTAGGTTCCGTATAAGTGGCTCCACTGATATTGAAAATTCCATTTCCTATTACTCTCTGTTTCTTTTGCTTCTTGAAACCTCCTCTGCATCCTCTCTTCTTTCTGGGCTTCTTCTACATCTTCCTTCTGGTTGTGGTGTTTTTCTATTGTCGTTTCCACCATCTGCTCTCCTGGGAGGGGGACCTGGAGGTCTGTCCCCTAAAAAACGCTGGTCATAGTTGTCTTGTTTGTGATGTTGGGGAGTTCTATTATAGTACTCCTCATTTCTGAGAACTTCATATCTATTATAAGTTGGTATAGGCTCACATCTGTCATCGTAATAATGAGAATTTTGAGGTGGCGGTGTCCTCTCCTGTTATCCTACCGGGGTGGGCTTCTTGGTCTATCATAATTTTGATGATTATAATAGTGATGGTTATCATGGCGATCATTTTGGTAGTTCTGATAGTATTGATTGCAAGGTGGAGATCTCCTTTCTGATTGATTATGATACTGTCCTTTTCTTGGTTTCTTATTCCATGTTTTCTTCCAGAATGGTTTCTTTTGTTGGTTCCAGTGAGGTCTCCCTTGTTCATATGGAGTCTGATGGTAATAAGGAGCTGGTCTTGACTCATAAGGTCTATTTTGTTCATAGGGTGTGTGGTGATCAGATGGTCCTCGTCTTGACTCAATATAAGGGGTACGTGGATATTGATCATAAGGATACGGTTCAGGTGGTAATTCACACCTTGGTGTAATAGGGATATTTCTCTCAGGGGTGGTGATAACTCATATTGTGGTGATGTTTTTTTGCCATTTGTAAGCTGTTTCATTTTTATAATCATTAACGTCTCTTGTATATTTCCTCTTTTTTCTAGCTGCAGTTTCTCTATCTTTTATCTCCATATCTTTATTCAGAAGAAGCCCAGATAGAAGAGAGGCTGCAGAGAAGGTTTCAAGAAGCAAAAGAAAAAGAGAGTAATAGGAAATGGAATTTTCAATATCAGTGGAGCCACTTTAACGGAACCTGAATTGAAAGTGTTAGATAAAGGTTTAAAATTTGCTCCAATCAAAAATCTAAATAAATTTGACACTTATGTAGATATCTTGAAATTTACCAGGAGATTAAACATTAAAAAAATATGCTATCTAAACCGGGAGAAAAGCCACACAATGGACCACCCCCTACTAATTATTCCCATACCACGTTAAGAAATAAATCCTTGTTCAATCCACCTCCTATGATTGACAATCATGGAGAGGTCTTTAAGAGTATGGTGGTACAGGATTTGCATAAACTACAGGTAAAAAAAGGTTTGGGAACAAAAGGAAATTAAGGAAGGTATTAAGTCACTAGAAGAGAAGAAAAACTTAGTGATAAGACCTGCCAATAAGGGTGGTTCCATCGTTGTGATGTCTAAGGAAGCATATAAGAATGAGATGGAGAGACAACTGAAGGATGGCTCCACATACATCAAATTAACTAAAAATCCCACCCACGTCTTTAAAAAAGACTTAGAAAAATTGGTGAAATATGGTAAAGATAAAGATTTCTTGAATGACAAAGAAGCCAAATACATTGTCCCCAATACCTGCAGAATCCCAATAATCTATATTCTACCGAAGATTCATAAGGACAGGGAAAATCCCCCGGGAAGACCCATTGTCAATGGGATCAATTCTGTAGGTTCAAGGCTCGGTGAATACATCGACTGGTTTTTACAACCAGTAGTCCGTAAGACTACATCATTCCTGAAAGATACTAAACATCTGATACAATTACTCGATAATGTAGAAGTTGGATCAAATAACATCTTCTTGGCCACAGCGGATGTTTCCAGTCTATACACCATCATAGATCATCAGGAAGCCTTATCTTCAGTAAAATGGTCCCTTAAGGAGATGAGTGATTTAAAACACCCACAAAGGAAATTCCTATTAAAATGCTTAAAATATAGTTTGGAACACAACTATTTCTGGTATCAGAATAACTATTATCAGCAAACGAAGGGAATTGGTATGGGAGCCAAGTTGCTCCCAGCGTGGCAAACATTTTTAAGTCACAGTGGGAAGAGACTGCAGTATATCATAATAAACCAGGCCAACTTATCCTCTTCAAGAGATTTATAAATTATATTATTGTGATATGGTCTGGAGATGAAAAAGATCTACTTGAGTTTGGGCAATCACTGAATACTAACACTAAAAACATCTGTGTAATTTGGAAAGAGATAATCTACTGAAAGATACTATACGAGAACAACAATCACAACAAACACTGAATGTCATCCTGGACTATAACATCTAACACAAAAGAGTGAAAAAAATCATCAAAAAACATTGGAAAATTCTATTGGTGGATAAAACTCTTAATCAGATACTCTCAAGTCTTCCAAGATTCACTTACAGAAGAGCACCCACCCACGAGATCAACTGGCCAAGAACGTTGTGGATCCACCGCCTAAGGTTCCAGTTAGTTTTTTTGAGGGAAAAGGTTTTTTCCCTTGTAAGAGCTGCTATGCCTGTAAATGCACCAAATTTTCCAAGAAAAAATGCACTGAATTTGAATCCACAGTCACACAAAATAAATATAATATTAACAAATTCATTTCATGCAGAACAGAAGGTGCTGTGTACCTCTTACAATGTCCCTGCAAATTCCAATATGTGGGTCGTACTAAAAGACCACTGTGGAAACGCCTTAGAGAACATGTCCAGAATATCCAAAAGGGTTATCCGAAACAGTGTTTCCAAACATTTTCTGGATTGTCATCATAAAGATCCCTCTTCTCTACTTTTTTGTGACATAGAGAAATATAAACCCCACTGTAGGGGCAGTAATTAAAATAATACCCTCAGTAAAGCTGAATCAAGATGGATTTTTGAAATCCAATCTTTTACACCGTCTGAGTTTGATCTCAAATGTTTTATCTCTGATTTTTAAATGTTTTTCCAGCTCTCCTTTTTTATCCTGATTTTATCTCTTTAATCATGAGATTTTTTATATTTATAGATTTTTTTGGGGGTGTATTCCATCAAAATTATATTATTCTACCTGTCTATGATGAATTTCCTATACGGATTTGTTATATATATATATATATATATATATATATATATATATATATATATATATATATATATATATATATCTTAAACTATTTAATCTTTAATTTATGCCCTTGTCTTCATTTTTATATTTTATGAGTGGTTATCATTTATTATTAATTTTATTTATTTAAAAAATATTTTATAATGGTCCTTTAATGGTAATTTTACACTCCTATTTTAAATGACCCATTCACTTATTTTTTATTATCTATGCATTTGATTAATTCATAATTGGTTTAATATTGCCATATTTGTGATCATTGTGCTCTATGATCAATGTCTTTAAGTGTTCATATTGTCTTTCTCAGTTTTTAATTTGCTACTGTGGTGAATATGCATTAGCTACTCCTTTTGGTTCTATTATCACCATGTTTGTATATGCTGTTAAGATCTGCACAGCCATGGAGCTCCATCTGGTGGTGGCTGTGCATATTACATGTGTTTAGCGGTCTCCATAGTGACCGCCGGCTATAAAACTAAGTACGTCAGCCGTGCTTTTCATCCCTTGAGAAAGTCACGTTTATGCTGTGACGCAACGCGTCGGGAGAAGCGTTTGACATCACTTCCGGTCTTCGGCCAAGACCGGAAGTCCTTGGATTTCACTGCCTTGCCGCTGCCATGCTACTTATATGCTGTTTACACTTATACTAAATGATTTCACCATTTGATGCTTTGATGCTGGCTTTCCAATAAGGACCTAAAGAGTCTGCCTTAAAGGAACCATTACTGGACCCCTATCCCTACAGTGGAGACCTTGTTACCTTTGGTACAAACACTCATTTAGAGTGTTTTGGAGGTGAGTGGCCATTTCACTTTTAGCTCACCACCACAGCGTAATTCGTTTCCGGCACCATAGGAGTTTCCCGCACTTCCGGCAATATTTCTTCACCAGCACTTTCTCTATGAACTTTGTTGTTCTTTATGAACTGATGAACGTTTTTCCACGTTTTTTATCTTCATTCATTTTTTATTTTTTATTCTATTTTCAACCAAAGCATTTATTTGTATTTGGGTGTTATTGTTTAGATCTTGATTATATATCAAATTGTCATTTTTACCACTGGGATTAGTGTTGAGCGAACACGGACTGTATTATTCGTGTTCGTACCGAATAATTGGATTTTTTGTACCCGAACACGGACACGGACACTTTACTGTATGTTCGGGTAAAAATCCGTGTTCGGTCGTTTTATTTCCGGGTTTTGCATGCTTTGGCGCTCTTTTCATGGCGGGCTTTCAACAGCCAATCAACAATCGTTTAACTGGTGTGCCTTAAGCCATCCCAGCCATGCCTGCAAATGTCTCAGTAGCTGTGATTGGCCGTCTGAAGCATGTGACCAAGTCTTTATAAGTTCGAGGCAGCCGCAGCGGCGTCATTATGCTGCTTAGATTCAGGGACAGAGCACACATCAACGTGCTGGCTGCTGATTAGGGAAAGATAGGCAGGAAAAAACCATTTGTGTCCGGATAGAATTGAGGGACAGGTCGGAGTGTTTAGGCAGGGCGAGTTGTAGGCATTTTAGGGATAGAGTCTGCTGAATTATATAGGGTCAGTGTCTTCTACAAACTACAATCGATATTGCTGTGTGGGGGGTGGGGTCTGCACTCAATCCTGATCTACGATCTCTTCTCAATCCTGTTAGGGACAGAGTCTGCTGAATTTTAGGGAAACTGTGTTCTACAAACTACAATCGATATTGCTGTGTGGTGTGGGATTGGAGATAGGCAGGTGTCAGTGATCCACATCCATTTTTCTGTGTGTGAGCTGCAGTGAACACAATCTTTTTGGGCTGCAGTGAACACAATCTTTTTGGGCTGCAGTGAACACAATCTTTTTGGGCTGCAGTGAACACAATCTTTTTGGGCTGCAGTGAACACAATCTTTTTGGGCTGCAGTGAACACAATCTTTTTGGGGTGCAGTGAACAAAATCTTTTTGGGGTGCAGTGAACACAATCCTTTTTGGTGTGCAGTGAACACAATCTTTGTGGGGTGCAGTGAACAAAATCCTTTGTGGGGTGCAGTGAACACAATCTTTTTGGGGTGCAGTGAACAAAATCCTTTTTGGGGTGCAGTGAACAACATCCTTTTTGGGGTGCAGTGAACACAATCTTTTTGGGGTGCAGTGAACAAAATCCTTTGTGGGGTGCAGTGAACACAATCTTTTTGGGGTGCAGTGAACACAATCTTTTTGGGGTGGAGTGAACAACATCCTTTTTGGGGTGCAGTGAACAAAATCCTTTTTGGGGTGCAGTGAACAAAATCATTTTTGGGGTGCAGTGAACACAATCTTTTTGGGGTGCAGTGAACACAATCTTTGTGGGGTGCAGTGAACACAATCTTTTTGGGGTGGAGTGAACAACATCCTTTTTGGGGTGCAGTGAACAACATCCTTTTTGGGGTGCAGTGAACACAATCTTTTTGGGGTGCAGTGAACACAATCTTTGTGGGGTACAGTGAACAGAATATTTGTGGGGTGCAGTGAACACAATCTTTGGGGGGTACAGTGAACACAATCTTTGTGAGGTGCAGTGAACACAATCTTTGTGGGGTGCAGTGAACACAATCATTGTGGGGTGCAGTGAACTCAATCTTTGTGGGGTACAGTGAACACAATCTCATACTGAAGGTTTGAGGGTGCTGCCTGTTCCATACTCCCCCTACTCCTCATCTAGCCTTTTAGGGGTACAAACAATAGTAATTGGGGCCTAGTGTGGTTGTGTACGTGTGATATACATACACTTTTTTGGGATCATATTTTCTATTCCGCTATTTAATCAAAAACCTTTGGGGATCAGTTAAATTGGGGGATAGTCTGTGTTGGTACGTGTGAGAGAGATCCACCTTTCCAAGTTGTTGGGGTTCATCTCATACTTCTGAAGGTTTGAGGGTGCTGCCTGTTCCATACTCCCCCTACTCCTAGCCTTTTAGGGGTACAAACAATAGTAATTGGGGCCTAGTGTGGTTGTGTACGTGTGATATACATACACTTTTTTGGGATCATATTTTCTATTCCGCTATTTAATCAAAAACCTCTGGGGATCAGTTAAATTGGGGGATAGTCTGTGTTGGTACGTGTGAGAGAGATCCACCTTTCCAAGTTGTTGGGGTTCATCTCATACTTCTGAAGGTTTGAGGGTGCTGCCTGTTCCATACTCCCCCTACTCCTAGCCTTTTAGGGGTACAAACAATAGTAATTGGGGCCTAGTGTGGTTGTGTACGTGTGATATACATACACTTTTTTGGGATCATATTTTCTATTCCGCTATTTAATCAAAAACCTCTGGGGATCAGTTAAATTGGGGGATAGTCTGTGTTGGTACGTGTGAGAGAGATCCACCTTTCCAAGTTGTTGGGGTTCATCTCATACTTCTGAAGGTTTGAGGGTGCTGCCTGTTCCATACTCCCCCTACTCCTAGCCTTTTAGGGGTACAAACAATAGTAATTGGGGCCTAGTGTGGTTGTGTACGTGTGATATACATACACTTTTTTGGGATCATATTTTCTATTCCGCTATTTAATCAAAAACCTTTGGGGATCAGTTAAATTGGGGGATAGTCTGTGTTGGTACGTGTGAGAGAGATCCACCTTTCCAAGTTGTTGAGGTTCATCTCATACTTCTGAAGGTTTGAGGGTGCTGCCTGTTCCATACTCCCCCTACTCCTAGCCTTTTAGGGGTACAAACAATAGTAATTGGGGCCTAGTGTGGTTGTGTACGTGTGATATACATACACTTTTTTGGGATCATATTTTCTATTCCGCTATTTAATCAAAAACCTTTGGGGATCAGTTAAATTGGGGGATAGTCTGTGTTGGTACGTGTGAGAGAGATCCACCTTTCCAAGTTGTTGGGGTTCATCTCATACTTCTGAAGGTTTGAGGGTGCTGCCTGTTCCATACCCCCCCTACTCCTCATCTAGCCTTTTAGGGGTACAAACAATAGTAATTGGGGCCTAGTGTGGTTGTGTACGTGCGAGATACATACACTTTTTTTGATCATATTTCCTATT
Source organism: Pelophylax lessonae (assembly GCF_965119305.1). Lineage (NCBI taxonomy): Eukaryota > Metazoa > Chordata > Amphibia > Anura > Ranidae > Pelophylax > Pelophylax lessonae. The sequence continues at coordinate 445,042,616 of NC_138770.1, forward strand.
CCGCTATTCAATAAAAACCTTTGAGGATCAATTGAATTGCGGGATAGTCTGTGTCGGTACGTGTGAGAGAGATCCACCTTTCCAAGTTGTTGGGGTTCATCTCATACTTCTGAAGGTTTGAGGGTGCTGCCTGTTCCATACCCCCCCTACTCCTCATCTAGCCTTTTAGGGGTACAAACAATAGTAATTGGGGCCTAGTGTGGTTGTGTACGTGCGAGATACATACACTTTTTTTGATCATATTTCCTATTCCGCTATTCAATAAAAACCTTTGAGGATCAATTGAATTGCGGGATAGTCTGTGTCGGTACGTGTGAGAGAGATCCACCTTTCCAAGTTGTTGGGGTTCATCTCATACTTCTGAAGGTTTGAGGGTGCTGCCTGTTCCATACCCCCCCTACTCCTCATCTAGCCTTTTAGGGGTACAAACAATAGTAATTGGGGCCTAGTGTGGTTGTGTACGTGCGAGATACATACACTTTTTTTGATCATATTTCCTATTCCGCTATTCAATAAAAACCTTTGAGGATCAATTGAATTGCGGGATAGTCTGTGTCGGTACGTGTGAGAGAGATCCACCTTTCCAAGTTGTTGGGGTTCATCTCATACTTCTGAAGGTTAGAGGGTGCTGCCTGTTCCATACCCCCCCTACTCCTCATCTAGCCTTTTAGGGGTACAAACAATAGTAATTGGGGCCTAGTGTGGTTGTGTACGTGCGAGATACATACACTTTTTTTGATCATATTTCCTATTCCGCTATTCAATAAAAACCTTTGAGGATCAATTGAATTGCGGGATAGTCTGTGTCGGTACGTGTGAGAGAGATCCACCTTTCCAAGTTGTTGGGGTTCATCTCATACTTCTGAAGGTTTGAGGGTGCTGCCTGTTCCATACCCCCCCTACTCCTCATCTAGCCTTTTAGGGGTACAAACAATAGTAATTGGGGCCTAGTGTGGTTGTGTACGTGCGAGATACATACACTTTTTTTGATCATATTTCCTATTCCGCTATTCAATAAAAACCTTTGAGGATCAATTGAATTGCGGGATAGTCTGTGTCGGTACGTGTGAGAGAGATCCACCTTTCCAAGTTGTTGGGGTTCATCTCATACTTCTGAAGGTTTGAGGGTGCTGCCTGTTCCATACCCCCCCTACTCCTCATCTAGCCTTTTAGGGGTACAAACAATAGTAATTGGGGCCTAGTGTGGTTGTGTACGTGCGAGATACATACACTTTTTTTGATCATATTTCCTATTCCGCTATTCAATAAAAACCTTTGAGGATCAATTGAATTGCGGGATAGTCTGTGTCGGTACGTGTGAGAGAGATCCACCTTTCCAAGTTGTTGGGGTTCATCTCATACTTCTGAAGGTTTGAGGGTGCTGCCTGTTCCATACCCCCCCTACTCCTCATCTAGCCTTTTAGGGGTACAAACAATAGTAATTGGGGCCTAGTGTGGTTGTGTACGTGCGAGATACATACACTTTTTTTGATCATATTTCCTATTCCGCTATTCAATAAAAACCTTTGAGGATCAATTGAATTGCGGGATAGTCTGTGTCGGTACGTGTGAGAGAGATCCACCTTTCCAAGTTGTTGGGGTTCATCTCATACTTCTGAAGGTTTGAGGGTGCTGCCTGTTCCATACCCCCCCTACTCCTCATCTAGCCTTTTAGGGGTACAAACAATAGTAATTGGGGCCTAGTGTGGTTGTGTACGTGCGAGATACATACACTTTTTTTGATCATATTTCCTATTCCGCTATTCAATAAAAACCTTTGAGGATCAATTGAATTGCGGGATAGTCTGTGTCGGTACGTGTGAGAGAGATCCACCTTTCCAAGTTGTTGGGGTTCATCTCATACTTCTGAAGGTTTGAGGGTGCTGCCTGTTCCATACTCCCCCTACTCCTCATCTAGCCTTTTAGGGGTACAAACAATAGTAATTGGGGCCTAGTGTGGTTGTGTACGTGTGATATACATACACTTTTTTTGGATCATATTTTCTATTCCGCTATTTAATTTAACTGGGCCTCCATGCGAGACCTGTGTGCCTTGTTGCGCTGTTTTGAGTACTCCACCAACATGGCCAGTGGCAATGACGCCGTTCTCAGCTTAACTATCCCACTTCTATGCCTCCTTGAAAAAACAATTCGGGCGATGATGGAAGAGGATGTGGCACAGGATGAGGAGGAGGAGGAGGATGAAGAGGTAACATTTCCAAGGCTTTCAGGGCAGTCATTCGCAAGGGGCTCCGAGGGTGGGTTCCTGCACACGCAAACGCCAGGGACGCAATTGTCCAGCAGGGGCACAGTTCTGGAGGATGAGGAGGATGAGGAGGAGGAGGAGCTGGAGGAGGAGATGGAACCATGTTCACAGCAGGGTGGCACCCAGGCCAGCTCATGGCCATCACTGGTGCGTGGCTGGGGGGATACAGAGGACACGGACCATACACCTCCCACAGAGGACAGCCTTTCGTTGCCTCTGGGCAGCCTGGCACACATGAGCGATTACATGCTGCAGTGTCTCCACAACGACCGCCGAGTTGCCCACATTCTAACTTGTGCTGATTACTGGGTGGCCACGCTGCTGGATCCCCGTTACAAGGACAACGTACCGTCCTTAATTCACTCACTGGAGCGCGATCGCAAGATGCGCGAGTACAAGCGCACGCTGGTAGACGCCATGCTGCTGGCATTCCCATCTGACAGCGGGGCCACAGTGGAAGCACAAGGCAGAGGAGGAGGAGGTCGCCAACGCAACCAGGGCACCGCCAGCACCTCAGAAGGCAGGGTTAGCATGGCCGAAATGTGGAAAAGCTTTGTCAGCACGCCACAACAAACAGCAGCACCAGCAGCTCAGATGGAACGTCTTAGCAGGAGGCAGCATTTTACCAACATGGTGGAGCAGTATGTGTGCACACGCCTACATGTAGTGAATGACGGGTCTGCCCCCTTCAACTTCTGGGTCTCCAAATTGGGCACATGGCCTGAGCTTGCCCTTTACGCCTTGGAGGTGCTGGCGTGCCCTGCAGCCAGTGTATTATCTGAACGGGTATTTAGCACGGCTGGGGGCGTTATAACAGACAAGCGCAGCCGCCTGTCCAGAGACAATGTGGACAAGCTCACGTTCATTAAAATGAACCAGGCATGGATCCCACGGGACTTTTCCGTACCTTATGCAGAATAGCAATGGATACCGACCTTACCCACCCATTGTTCCATTTTTGCTCTTTCTCACTCTTTTGGGGTGTACCCTCATTTAAAATTTGTGAAAAGAAGCAGTGTTGGCTACCTCGTCCTCCTCCTCAGGGCCAGATTAATGTAGGGGCTATTGGAGCTGCAGCTCCAGGCCCCTACCTTTTATATAGGCCCCGGGTTGGCCATATTCACTGTTACCGCTCTTCTGTCACTTGTAAACACAGAAGTCTGGCTTCTATGCTCGCTTCCCCAGGCAGCACCCTCAGAACCTCCCCACACAGCGTGAAGGCCGGACAAGGAGGGACAGTTGGCGATGCATGGATGTGTTTATGGGCTTCAGAGACAGCATCCCATGTTGAATTAGGCATGCATGGCTGCACCCTTCCTCCTCTGGGTGCATGGCAAGGCACGGCCCTAAGGCCCTTCAAAATCCTCAGCACCAAGCCCATGATGCTGTTAATCCGGCCCTGGTCCTCCTCCACCGCCGCTTCCACCTACACCGCCCATAGGTGTGCGCAGCCTATTGCATTAAGGTGTGCACCCCAAAGTTGAAATACACATGCATGTGTTTGCCAGCAGGGAGAGTAATGTATCGGGGCCATGTACCTGTAGGCAAGGAGAAATAGAGCAGAGCAGGTCCCAGGGAGATCTTTCCCATCTCCTCACTGGCAATGCTATGTGCCCTAGGTGATTAGGGTGTGCCCAGGCACACCCAGCACACCCTGTGCGCACGCCTATGTCACCGCCACATCCACCACCACCTTAACCTCCCTCCTACTCCATATGGGCCTCGTCCTTCAGAGATGAAGAAGAACATTGTTTTATTTTTCTGTTTTTTTTTGTTGTTTTAAGTTATTTCCCTATCCACATTTGTTTGCAGAGCACTTGCCATGCTCTTAATTACGTTTTGCTGCCATTTGCAGCACTCTAGCCCTTTCCTTTGGTGTTTTAGAGCCATTTTAGTGCCTTAAAGTTCGGGTCCCCATTGACTTCAATGGGGTTCGGTGTCCGGGAAAAGTTCGGTAAAAGTCCGGGACACGGACCCGGACTTTTTTTTAAAGTTCGGCCGAACCCGTCGAACACGGACATCTAGGTGTTCGCTCAACCCTAACTGGGATCTATATTGTGCACTATATCATTTTAGTGGGTTCAGACCGATCTCTCTCTCTCCTTTATTGGATCTGACCCTTTTATAGCACGGTGCACTTTAGGAGTTTATTTTCACCACTTCTTTTCTCAGTGATCCTTTTTTATCACGCTATATTATTGTGGTATTATACACAATTTGCACTATGCTCTTTAACACTCTGTGATACTATTTCAGCATTAATTTGTGTTTATTTATCACTTCCTATAATATTTATCTCATCTATTTATTTATTTTCACCTATTTATATTGCTGTTTATTTTTTGCACATATTGTCACTATACACATTACTGTTTATTATTGTGCATTGATTTGCTGTTGCTTTGCTTGGTTTTAGATGTGTATTCATAATTTATTCCTGTGATTTTTATACATATTGGGGGTGAATGAGCGCTGGTTCTATTTATTATTTACATTGAATCCAATAACATCTTGACCTACACAAGTGTTCTGTAAGTAAAGTTAGCGTTAATCTGTAAAACTAAGCCAGGTAAGCTAGAACTCCCGATCTGCCAGCATGTTACAGGTCACTAACTAACTAAGTTGTTGGATCAGCATAACACTCAGACAAGTAACAATCAAAAGGATAGGCCAGAACTGACAGGCTATGAATTCTATCAGTACGTTTCCTTTCCTAAAGGTGAAGTATTGTATTATATTGTTGTGCACATACAGTAATTTGAGTTATTATAGCAGTGGCTACTTTACAGTAAACCTATTACTTTGCACATTTAGAACAGATTTTCTCCCTTACCTAAATATACTTGCATCCCAGATGCTCCCCTGTCACCCTGTGTTGCCTGATTAATTGCTAAATAGAAAGTCCCATATGGGCCCTGTGTGTGTCTGTAGCTCAGCCTACACATTATTAATAAGTACCCCCCATATGACAGTGTTCAGGCAACTTAGAACTGAGTATGGAATTGTGAGAGGAAGGTGAGAAAGTCACATTCTCTCATGTGCCAGAGAGTACTGGAGGTGATGTTATTGGGAGGAAAAGGTATCCAGAATTTGTCAGTTGCCCTGACTAAACTTACATGAATACTACAAAGTAATTTTTGATGTGACATTCACTTTAACAAGCTTGTTTTTCTACATTTTTGTGATTGTAAATAATATAACAATTTGTATGTTAACTATTAGAGACATACACCCAATAAACACTCTGCCTTTCGTCATAATAACTGTTGAGGTAACACATCCTGTGGTTTGCATGAGTTAGCCGACTCATAAACTTTAATTGTGAGAAGCAGCAGGGAAGTGCATCAATTGAGTAGCACTGCAAAACATATGACTCTATTTAAAAAAAAAGTTGAACATAAGATTCACACAGCTTTCACCCAGGATTTACACAATTTTCTTTATTGAATTTACAGTAATTGAAAAATGTGTGAACCCTAGTTGAAAGAAGTAGAGACTAAATACTGTATTTAATGATCACAACTCCTATGGTGTTGCGTGCTATGATTTCACATAACTGATGGTGAAGGGATTTCAACTGTATGGACATTGAACAATCATTGAATTTTTCACTCAGCTCTGCATTTTTGGACTTTTTATTTTTATGTATCTGCCGTCAAACAGCTAGCTGCTTATATAGTGATGTTTTATGACTAGCGCGGATATCTTCCATTTTATATTACATGATTACAAATGAATTATTACACAGCAACAGAATTTATAAAACATTAGTGCACATTAAAGACAATATTTACACTTAGCTGTTTTATTTTAAATGCATATCTAAAAAATAAATAATGAAACACTACACATTCCCACTTATAAAATGTATTTTTTACTAACAGGCATGAGATTTTTAACTTCCTTCTACAGCTTATGATGGCAATGGAAACTTGTCCCTTTTGAATTCTTACACAATGTAACTTTTGCATTAGTGGCTGTTCGTTATAGTGGCATATGATTTTTTTTTATTATCACTGTGTTGGAAAAAGAAACACAAGAAAAAATCTTTACATAAGCTTTTCCAAGGAAGCTTTCTAAGTAAGACTGACAAGAACTGAATTGCCAATATGTTAATGGCTTTATTCAGTTGTTTACAACTACATTAGAGATTTATTTGTGAGCCCTGTAGAAAGGAATAAATTATCCTGTTACAGAATGTGTACTTCAGTGCCAGGAAAAGACCTGCACTATATACAAACACAAAGAATCATAGCAACGACTATTAACAGAAGAAACAAATAGATTTTTTTCCATTGCATTTTTTTGGTATATATCTATCCCATATAACCCAGTAGCATATATCCAATTTCTTCATGTAATCATTTTATTGGGAGCATATTTCTTTTTAGAAGATCTACTATCATTGACAGCAGCTAAGGCCAGCAATCTGATACTCATGGTTGTTTTGGATTCTAAAGATTATTCAGTCAGTTGGTTCTCTGTGCTACAGCAAGAGGTAACAATGAAATGTCTTCTTTAGAGGGGACATTCTATTTTAGACATTTATTTTAACTATAGAGTCACTTTAAAAGATTGCAGCAAGAGGTTGAACAGGAAATCAAGACAACTAGATTTTTCAAAAGGAGATGTTAGTGATGGCTGCCTCCATGTTTCTTGATAACTCATTTTTAATGCTAGATTTATATCAGCTGAAGTTTTAAGGTGTCCACATGGAAAAGTTTTTTGTGTATAAAGCCTCAAATTTCCAAATTATGTGTATGTGTAATTTCCAAACTAGATCTAGTCTTATACTTGACAACTCTTTTAAGACTTGCAATCAGTATATAATAATCATACTTTATACTGTAACCCCATTTATGGGGCATCATCTATATTTTAGTACAAAGACTAGAAATATCAAAGTCAAACATAGAATAACCAAGTCCATCTATAAATAAAAATACATTCTAATGTTATTTATAAATCAAAAAGATTCATAAAGTTCTCAAATATCATTGTTTTTTCCCATATACTTCATATATTGATCAATACTTGATTAAAGAATTAAGTTAATTATTCCTTATCCTATTTGTAAAACTCTTTAGTGGCATGTACGTATCCTATCCACCATCTGGGTATATTATTTAGTACATCTGATTTATAATAGTTAGTTTCCATATGCTGTTAATATGACTGTGCTACTTTTTTCACATTTTTATCTAGAGGGGATCACATACTCCACCCTTAGATCTTATATCCCAGCTTAGGAGCAGCAAGATGAAAGTGGAATCTGAAAACTGACATATCAATAATAGTGTTGAGCGAACACGGACTGTATTATTCGTGTTCGTACCGAATAATTGGATTTTTTTTACCCGAACACGGACACGGACACTTTACTGTATGTTCGGGTAAAAATCCGTGTTCGGTCGTTTTATTTCCGGGTTTTGCATGCTTTGGCGCTCTTTTCATGGCGGGCTTTCAACAGCCAATCAACAATCGTTTAACTGGTGTGCCTTAAGCCATCCCAGCCATGCCTGCAAATGTCTTAGTAGCTGTGATTGGCCGTCTGAAGCATGTGACCAAGTCTTTATAAGTTCGAGGCAGCCGCCGCAGCAGCGTCATTCTGCTGCTTAGCTAAGGGACAGAGCACACATCAATGTGCTGGCTGCTGATTAGGGAAAGATAGGCAGGAAAAAACCATTTGTGTCCGGATAGAATTGAGGGACAGGTCGGAGTGTTTAGGCAGGGCGAGTTGTAGGCATTTTAGGGATAGAGTCTGCTGAATTATAGGGTCAGTGTCTTCTACAAACTACAATCGATATTGCTGTGTGGGGGGTGGGGTGAATCTGCACTCAATCCTGATCTACGATCTCTTCTCAATCCTGTTAGGGACAGAGTCTGCTGAATTTTAGGGAAACTGTGTTCTACAAACTACAATCGATATTGCTGTGTGGTGTGGGATTGGAGATAGGCAGGTGTCAGTGATCCACATCCATTTTTCTGTGTGTGAGCTGCAGTGAACACAATCTTTTTGGGCTGCAGTGAACACAATCTTTTTGGGCTGCAGTGAACACAATCTTTTTGGGCTGCAGTGAACACAATCTTTTTGGGGTGCAGTGAACAAAATCTTTTTGGGGTGCAGTGAACACAATCCTTTTTGGTGTGCAGTGAACACAATCTTTGTGGGGTGCAGTGAACAAAATCCTTTGTGGGGTGCAGTGAACACAATCTTTTTGGGGTGCAGTGAACAAAATCCTTTTTGGGGTGCAGTGAACAACATCCTTTTTGGGGTGCAGTGAACACAATCTTTTTGGGGTGCAGTGAACAAAATCCTTTGTGGGGTGCAGTGAACACAATCTTTTTGGGGTGCAGTGAACACAATCTTTTTGGGGTGGAGTGAACAACATCCTTTTTGGGGTGCAGTGAACAAAATCCTTTTTGGGGTGCAGTGAACAAAATCATTTTTGGGGTGCAGTGAACACAATCTTTTTGGGGTGCAGTGAACACAATCTTTGTGGGGTGCAGTGAACACAATCTTTTTGGGGTGGAGTGAACAACATCCTTTTTGGGGTGCAGTGAACAACATCCTTTTTGGGGTGCAGTGAACACAATCTTTTTGGGGTGCAGTGAACACAATCTTTGTGGGGTACAGTGAACAGAATCTTTGTGGGGTGCAGTGAACACAATCTTTGGGGGGTACAGTGAACACAATCTTTTTGGGGTGCAGTGAACACAATCTTTGTGGGGTGCAGTGAACACAATCTTTTTGGGGTGGAGTGAACAAAATCATTTTTGGGGTGCAGTGAACAACATCCTTTTTGGGGTGCAGTGATCAAAATCCTTTTTGGGGTGCAGTGAACACAATCTTTTTGGGGTGCAGTGAACAAAATCCTTTGTGGGGTGCAGTGAACAGAATCTTTGTGGGGTGCAGTGAACACAATCTTTGGGGGGGTACAGTGAACACAATCTTTTTGGGGTGCAGTGAACACAATCTTTGTGGGGTACAGTGAACAGAATCTTTGTGGGGTGCAGTGAACACAATCTTTGTGGGGTGCAGTGAACTCAATCTTTGTGGGGTACAGTGAACACAATCTCATACTTCTGAAGATTTGAGGGTGCTGCCTGTTCCATACTCCCCCTACTCCTCATCTAGCCTTTTAGGGGTACAAACAATAGTAATTGGGGCCTAGTGTGGTTGTGTACGTGTGATATACATACACTTTTTTTGGATCATATTTTCTATTCCGCTATTTAATCAAAAACCTTTGGGGATCAGTTAAATTGGGGGATAGTCTGTGTTGGTACGTGTGAGAGAGATCCACCTTTCCAAGTTGTTGGGGTTCATCTCATACTTCTGAAGGTTTGAGGGTGCTGCCTGTTCCATACTCCCCCTACTCCTAGCCTTTTAGGGGTACAAACAATAGTAATTGGGGCCTAGTGTGGTTGTGTACGTGTGATATACATACACTTTTTTTGGATCATATTTTCTATTCCGCTATTTAATCAAAAACCTTTGGGGATCAGTTAAATTGGGGGATAGTCTGTGTTGGTACGTGTGAGAGAGATCCACCTTTCCAAGTTGTTGGGGTTCATCTCATACTTCTGAAGGTTTGAGGGTGCTGCCTGTTCCATACCCCCCCTACTCCTCATCTAGCCTTTTAGGGGTACAAACAATAGTAATTGGGGCCTAGTGTGGTTGTGTACGTGTGATATACATACACTTTTTTTGGATCATATTTTCTATTCCGCTATTTAATCAAAAACCTTTGGGGATCAGTTAAATTGGGGGATAGTCTGTGTTGGTACGTGTGAGAGAGATCCACCTTTCCAAGTTGTTGGGGTTCATCTCATACTTCTGAAGGTTTGAGGGTGCTGCCTGTTCCATACTCCCCCTACTCCTCATCTAGCCTTTTAGGGGTACAAACAATAGTAATTGGGGCCCAGTGTGGTTGTGTACGTGTGATATACATACACTTTTTTTGGATCATATTTTCTATTCCGCTATTTAATCAAAAACCTTTGGGGATCAGTTAAATTGGGGGATAGTCTGTGTTGGTACGTGTGAGAGAGATCCACCTTTCCAAGTTGTTGGGGTTCATCTCATACTTCTGAAGGTTTGAGGGTGCTGCCTGTTCCATACTCCCCCTACTCCTCATCTAGCCTTTTAGGGATACAAACAATAGTAATTGGGGCCCAGTGTGGTTGTGTACGTGTGATATACATACACTTTTTTTGGATCATATTTTCTATTCCGCTATTTAATCAAAAACCTTTGGGGATCAGTTAAATTGGGGGATAGTCTGTGTTGGTACGTGTGAGAGAGATCCACCTTTCCAAGTTGTTGGGGTTCATCTCATACTTCTGAAGGTTTGAGGGTGCTGCCTGTTCCATACCCCCCCTACTCCTCATCTAGCCTTTTAGGGGTACAAACAATAGTAATTGGGGCCTAGTGTGGTTGTGTACGTGTGATATACATACACTTTTTTTGGATCATATTTTCTATTCCGCTATTTAATCAAAAACCTTTGGGGATCAGTTAAATTGGGGGATAGTCTGTGTTGGTACGTGTGAGAGAGATCCACCTTTCCAAGTTGTTGGGGTTCATCTCATACTTCTGAAGGTTTGAGGGTGCTGCCTGTTCCATACCCCCCCTACTCCTCATCTAGCCTTTTAGGGGTACAAACAATAGTAATTGGGGCCTAGTGTGGTTGTGTACGTGTGATATACATACACTTTTTTTGGATCATATTTTCTATTCCGCTATTTAATCAAAAACCTTTGGGGATCAGTTAAATTGGGGGATAGTCTGTGTTGGTACGTGTGAGAGAGATCCACCTTTCCAAGTTTTTGGGGTTCATCTCATACTTCTGAAGATTTGAGGGTGCTGCCTGTTCCATACCCCCCCTACTCCTCATCTAGCCTTTTAGGGGTACAAACAATAGTAATTGGGGCCTAGTGTGGTTGTGTACGTGTGATATACATACACTTTTTTTGGATCATATTTTCTATTCCGCTATTTAATCAAAAACCTTTGGGGATCAGTTAAATTGGGGGATAGTCTGTGTTGGTACGTGTGAGAGAGATCCACCTTTCCAAGTTGTTGGGGTTCATCTCATACTTCTGAAGGTTTGAGGGTGCTGCCTGTTCCATACTCCCCCTACTCCTCATCTAGCCTTTTAGGGGTACAAACAATAGTAATTGGGGCCTAGTGTGGTTGTGTACGTGTGATATACATACACTTTCTTTGGATCATATTTTCTATTCCGCTATTTAATCAAAAACCTTTGGGGATCAGTTAAATTGGGGGATAGTCTGTGTTGGTACGTGTGAGAGAGATCCACCTTTCCAAGTTGTTGGGGTTCATCTCATACTTCTGAAGGTTTGAGGGTGCTGCCTGTTCCATACTCCCCCTACTCCTCATCTAGCCTTTTAGGGATACAAACAATAGTAATTGGGGCCCAGTGTGGTTGTGTACGTGTGATATACATACACTTTTTTTGGATCATATTTTCTATTCCGCTATTTAATCAAAAACCTTTGGGGATCAGTTAAATTGGGGGATAGTCTGTGTTGGTACGTGTGAGAGAGATCCACCTTTCCAAGTTGTTGGGGTTCATCTCATACTTCTGAAGGTTTGAGGGTGCTGCCTGTTCCATACCCCCCCTACTCCTCATCTAGCCTTTTAGGGGTACAAACAATAGTAATTGGGGCCTAGTGTGGTTGTGTACGTGTGATATACATACACTTTTTTTGGATCATATTTTCTATTCCGCTATTTAATCAAAAACCTTTGGGGATCAGTTAAATTGGGGGATAGTCTGTGTTGGTACGTGTGAGAGAGATCCACCTTTCCAAGTTGTTGGGGTTCATCTCATACTTCTGAAGGTTTGAGGGTGCTGCCTGTTCCATACCCCCCCTACTCCTCATCTAGCCTTTTAGGGGTACAAACAATAGTAATTGGGGCCTAGTGTGGTTGTGTACGTGTGATATACATACACTTTTTTTGGATCATATTTTCTATTCCGCTATTTAATCAAAAACCTTTGGGGATCAGTTAAATTGGGGGATAGTCTGTGTTGGTACATGTGAGAGAGATCCACCTTTCCAAGTTTTTGGGGTTCATCTCATACTTCTGAAGATTTGAGGGTGCTGCCTGTTCCATACCCCCCCTACTCCTCATCTAGCCTTTTAGGGGTACAAACAATAGTAATTGGGGCCTAGTGTGGTTGTGTACGTGTGATATACATACACTTTTTTTGGATCATATTTTCTATTCCGCTATTTAATCAAAAACCTTTGGGGATCAGTTAAATTGGGGGATAGTCTGTGTTGGTACGTGTGAGAGAGATCCACCTTTCCAAGTTGTTGGGGTTCATCTCATACTTCTGAAGGTTTGAGGGTGCTGCCTGTTCCATACTCCCCCTACTCCTCATCTAGCCTTTTAGGGGTACAAACAATAGTAATTGGGGCCTAGTGTGGTTGTGTACGTGTGATATACATACACTTTCTTTGGATCATATTTTCTATTCCGCTATTTAATCAAAAACCTTTGGGGATCAGTTAAATTGGGGGATAGTCTGTGTTGGTACGTGTGAGAGAGATCCACCTTTCCAAGTTGTTGGGGTTCATCTCATACTTCTGAAGGTTTGAGGGTGCTGCCTGTTCCATACTCCCCCTACTCCTAGCCTTTTAGGGGTACAAACAATAGTAATTGGGGCCCAGTGTGGTTGTGTACGTGTGATATACATACACTTTTTTTGGATCATATTTTCTATTCCGCTATTTAATCAAAAACCTTTGGGGATCAGTTAAATTGGGGGATAGTCTGTGTTGGTACGTGTGAGAGAGATCCACCTTTCCAAGTTGTTGGGGTTCATCTCATACTTCTGAAGGTTTGAGGGTGCTGCCTGTTCCATACCCCCCCTACTCCTCATCTAGCCTTTTAGGGGTACAAACAATAGTAATTGGGGCCTAGTGTGGTTGTGTACGTGTGATATACATACACTTTTTTTGGATCATATTTTCTATTCCGCTATTTAATCAAAAACCTTTGGGGATCAGTTAAATTGGGGGATAGTCTGTGTTGGTACGTGTGAGAGAGATCCACCTTTCCAAGTTGTTGGGGTTCATCTCATACTTCTGAAGGTTTGAGGGTGCTGCCTGTTCCATACTCCCCCTACTCCTCATCTAGCCTTTTAGGGGTACAAACAATAGTAATTGGGGCCTAGTGTGGTTGTGTACGTGTGATATACATACACTTTTTTTGGATCATATTTTCTATTCCGCTATTTAATCAAAAACCTTTGGGGATCAGTTAAATTGGGGGATAGTCTGTGTTGGTACGTGTGAGAGAGATCCACCTTTCCAAGTTTTTGGGGTTCATCTCATACTTCTGAAGGTTTGAGGGTGCTGCCTGTTCCATACCCCCCCTACTCCTCATCTAGCCTTTTAGGGGTACAAACAATAGTAATTGGGGCCTAGTGTGGTTGTGTACGTGTGATATACATACACTTTTTTTGGATCATATTTTCTATTCCGCTATTTAATCAAAAACCTTTGGGGATCAGTTAAATTGGGGGATAGTCTGTGTTGGTACGTGTGAGAGAGATCCACCTTTCCAAGTTGTTGGGGTTCATCTCATACTTCTGAAGGTTTGAGGGTGCTGCCTGTTCCATACCCCCCCTACTCCTCATCTAGCCTTTTAGGGGTACAAACAATAGTAATTGGGGCCTAGTGTGGTTGTGTACGTGTGATATACATACACTTTTTTTGGATCATATTTTCTATTCCGCTATTTAATCAAAAACCTTTGGGGATCAGTTAAATTGGGGGATAGTCTGTGTTGGTACGTGTGAGAGAGATCCACCTTTCCAAGTTGTTGGGGTTCATCTCATACTTCTGAAGGTTTGAGGGTGCTGCCTGTTCCATACTCCCCCTACTCCTCATCTAGCCTTTTAGGGGTACAAACAATAGTAATTGGGGCCTAGTGTGGTTGTGTACGTGTGATATACATACACTTTTTTTGGATCATATTTTCTATTCCGCTATTTAATCAAAAACCTTTGGGGATCAGTTAAATTGGGGGATAGTCTGTGTTGGTACGTGTGAGAGAGATCCACCTTTCCAAGTTGTTGGGGTTCATCTCATACTTCTGAAGGTTTGAGGGTGCTGCCTGTTCCATACTCCCCCTACTCCTAGCCTTTTAGGGGTACAAACAATAGTAATTGGGGCCTAGTGTGGTTGTGTACGTGTGATATACATACACTTTTTTTGGATCATATTTTCTATTCCGCTATTTAATCAAAAACCTTTGGGGATCAGTTAAATTGGGGGATAGTCTGTGTTGGTACGTGTGAGAGAGATCCACCTTTCCAAGTTGTTGGGGTTCATCTCATACTTCTGAAGGTTTGAGGGTGCTGCCTGTTCCATACCCCCCCTACTCCTCATCTAGCCTTTTAGGGGTACAAACAATAGTAATTGGGGCCTAGTGTGGTTGTGTACGTGTGATATACATACACTTTTTTTGGATCATATTTTCTATTCCGCTATTTAATCAAAAACCTTTGGGGATCAGTTAAATTGGGGGATAGTCTGTGTTGGTACGTGTGAGAGAGATCCACCTTTCCAAGTTGTTGGGGTTCATCTCATACTTCTGAAGGTTTGAGGGTGCTGCCTGTTCCATACTCCCCCTACTCCTCATCTAGCCTTTTAGGGGTACAAACAATAGTAATTGGGGCCCAGTGTGGTTGTGTACGTGTGATATACATACACTTTTTTTGGATCATATTTTCTATTCCGCTATTTAATCAAAAACCTTTGGGGATCAGTTAAATTGGGGGATAGTCTGTGTTGGTACGTGTGAGAGAGATCTACCTTTCCAAGTTGTTGGGGTTCATCTCATACTTCTGAAGGTTTGAGGGTGCTGCCTGTTCCATACTCCCCCTACTCCTCATCTAGCCTTTTAGGGGTACAAACAATAGTAATTGGGGCCTAGTGTGGTTGTGTACGTGTGATATACATACACTTTTTTTGGATCATATTTTCTATTCCGCTATTTAATCAAAAACCTTTGGGGATCAGTTAAATTGGGGGATAGTCTGTGTTGGTACGTGTGAGAGAGATCCACCTTTCCAAGTTGTTGGGGTTCATCTCATACTTCTGAAGGTTTGAGGGTGCTGCCTGTTCCATACCCCCCCTACTCCTCATCTAGCCTTTTAGGGGTACAAACAATAGTAATTGGGGCCTAGTGTGGTTGTGTACGTGTGATATACATACACTTTTTTTGGATCATATTTTCTATTCCGCTATTTAATCAAAAACCTTTGGGGATCAGTTAAATTGGGGGATAGTCTGTGTTGGTACGTGTGAGAGAGATCCACCTTTCCAAGTTGTTGGGGTTCATCTCATACTTCTGAAGGTTTGAGGGTGCTGCCTGTTCCATACCCCCCCTACTCCTCATCTAGCCTTTTAGGGGTACAAACAATAGTAATTGGGGCCTAGTGTGGTTGTGTACGTGTGATATACATACACTTTTTTTGGATCATATTTTCTATTCCGCTATTTAATCAAAAACCTTTGGGGATCAGTTAAATTGGGGGATAGTCTGTGTTGGTACGTGTGAGAGAGATCCACCTTTCCAAGTTGTTGGGGTTCATCTCATACTTCTGAAGGTTTGAGGGTGCTGCCTGTTCCATACTCCCCCTACTCCTCATCTAGCCTTTTAGGGGTACAAACAATAGTAATTGGGGCCTAGTGTGGTTGTGTACGTGTGATATACATACACTTTTTTTGGATCATATTTTCTATTCCGCTATTTAATCAAAAACCTTTGGGGATCAGTTAAATTGGGGGATAGTCTGTGTTGGTACGTGTGAGAGAGATCCACCTTTCCAAGTTGTTGGGGTTCATCTCATACTTCTGAAGGTTTGAGGGTGCTGCCTGTTCCATACTCCCCCTACTCCTCATCTAGCCTTTTAGGGGTACAAACAATAGTAATTGGGGCCTAGTGTGGTTGTGTACGTGTGATATACATACACTTTTTTTGGATCATATTTTCTATTCCGCTATTTAATCAAAAACCTTTGGGGATCAGTTAAATTGGGGGATAGTCTGTGTTGGTACGTGTGAGAGAGATCCACCTTTCCAAGTTGTTGGGGTTCATCTCATACTTCTGAAGGTTTGAGGGTGCTGCCTGTTCCATACCCCCCCTACTCCTCATCTAGCCTTTTAGGGGTACAAACAATAGTAATTGGGGCCTAGTGTGGTTGTGTACGTGTGATATACATACACTTTTTTTGGATCATATTTTCTATTCCGCTATT
The DNA here is from genome assembly GCF_965119305.1 of Pelophylax lessonae. Classification (NCBI taxonomy): domain Eukaryota; kingdom Metazoa; phylum Chordata; class Amphibia; order Anura; family Ranidae; genus Pelophylax; species Pelophylax lessonae. The sequence goes on from NC_138770.1 coordinate 445,059,188, forward strand.
TAATCAAAAACCTTTGGGGATCAGTTAAATTGGGGGATAGTCTGTGTTGGTACGTGTGAGAGAGATCCACCTTTCCAAGTTTTTGGGGTTCATCTCATACTTCTGAAGATTTGAGGGTGCTGCCTGTTCCATACTCCTCCTCCTACTGCTCAACCATCCTTTTAGGGGTACAAACAATAGTAGTTGGGGCCTAGTGTGGTGGTGTACGTGCGAGATACATACACTTTCTTTTTGATCATATTTTATATTCCGCTATTCAATTAAAACCTTTGGGGATCAATTCAATTGCGAGATAGTCTGTGTCGGTACGTGTGAGATCCACCTTTCCAAGTTGTTGGGGTTCATCTCATACTTCTGAAGATTTGAGGGTGCTGCCTGTTCCATACTCCTGCTCCTACTGCTCAACCATCCTTTTAGGGGTACAAACAATAGTAATTGGGGCCTAGTGTGGTTGTGTACGTGCGAGATACATACACTTTTTTTGATCATATTTCCTATTCCGCTATTCAATAAAAACCTTTGAGGATCAATTGAATTGCGGGATAGTCTGTGTCGGTACGTGTGAGATCCACCTTTCCAAGTTTTTGGGGTTCATCTCATACTTCTGAAGATTTGAGGGTGCTGCCTGTTCCATACTCCTCCTCCTACTCCTCATCCATCCTTTTAGGGGTACAAACAATAGTAATTGGGGCCTAGTGTGGTTGTGTACGTGCGAGATACATACACTTTTTTTGATCATATTTCCTATTCCGCTATTCAATAAAAACCTTTGAGGATCAATTGAATTGCGGGATAGTCTGTGTCGGTACGTGTGAGATCCACCTTTCCAAGTTTTTGGGGTTCATCTCATACTTCTGAAGATTTGAGGGTGCTGTCTGTTCCATACTCCTCCTACTCCTCATCCATCCTTTTAGGGGTAGAAACAATAGTAATTGGGGCCTAGTGTGGTTTTGTACGTGCGAGATACATACACTTTTTTGGATCATATTTCCTATTCCGCTATTCAATAAAAACCTTTCTAGGGCAAGATCTTAAATTACAGAAATATGAGGAGACCGTCAAATAAGGGCCGTGGCCTGGGTCGTGGTGCTGCTGGTAGAGCTCCTGTTGCAAGGAGAGGACGTGGTCGATCTGTGCCAGCTACACGCACAAGTGAAACACCTTCCTCAAGTGTGAGTAGGCGACAGAACCTGCATCAGTATTTGGTAGGGCATCAAACGCCCCTAGAAGTGATGAGGCCAGAACAAGTTGAGGCGATAGTAGATTGGTTTGCTGCTGACAGTGCCTCCAGTTCCTTCACATTGTCTCCCACCCAGTCTACTGCAGAAAGGTCAGAGTTGGCACCTGCAGCCAATGTCCAACCGTCTTTCACCTCACCCCCTTGCAAATCAGGCCAGCAGTCTGAGCCCCAAGCCATACAGCAGTCTCTTATTCTTTTTGAGGACTCTGTCAGCAGGGATTCCCAGGGCCATCCACCTAGCCCTGCCCCAGAAGTGGAAGAGATTGAGTGCAGCGATGCCCAACCACTTATTTCTCAAGATGAGTACATGCAAGGATCATCGCAGCACGTCTCCGATGATGACGAAACGCAGGTGCCAACTGCTGCGGCGTTCAGCATTGTGGAGACCGACAAGGAGGGCAGGGGTGAAGACTGGGTGGAAGATGATGTGGAGGACGATGAGGTCCTCGACCCCACATGGAATGAACGTCATGCAGGTGACCTGAGTGGTTTGGAGGAAGAGGCGGTGGTCGCACAGAGCCACCAGCACAGCAGAAGAGGGAGCAGGGTGCAGAAGCGGAGCGGCCGTGCCCTAGACACTACGCCCGCTACTGCCCAACGCAGCAAGGGAACGAGCGCACCAAAGTCAGCTCAAAGGAGTTCTCTAGCGTGGAAGTTCTTTAGAAAATGTGCTGATGACAGGACACGAGTGGTTTGCACCCTGTGCAATCAGAGCTTGAAGCGAGGCATAAACCTTCTCAACCTGAGCACAACCTGCATGATCAGGCATCTAAGTGCAAAGCACGAGCTGCAGTGGAGTACACACCTTCAAAACCAAGAAACGTCTCTGGCTCATCCTGCTTCCTCTTCTGCTGCAGTCTCGGCCGCTCCAGCCACATCTGTAGTGATACCGGCACCTGCCACCCCGCAAACAGACGATCTGTCAGCAACACCACCACCTGGGTCACCAACAACCATCTCCACAATGTCCCGTGGAAGCGTTCAGCTTTCCATCTCCCAAACACTTGAGAGGAAGAGGAAGTACCCCCCTACCCACCCGCAATCCCTGGCCCTGAATGCCAGCATTTCAAAATTATTGGCCTTTGAAATGCTGTCATTCCGTCTGGTGGAGACGCACAGTTTTAAAAACCTTATGTCGGTGGCTGTCCCACAGTACGTCGTGCCCAGCCGCCACTACTTTTCCAGGCAAGCCATCCCTTCCCTGCACAACCAAGTGGGGGAAAATATCAGGTGTGCACTGCGCAACGCCATCTGTGCCAAGGTCCACCTAACTACGGATACGTGGACCAGTAAGCACGGTCAGGGGCGTTATATCTCCCTAACGGCACACTGGGTAAATGCAGTGGCGGATGGGCCTGAGGCGGATAGCAATTTGGCGCATGTCCTTCCACCACCGAGGATTGCAGGGCGCTTCAGTTTGCCTCCTGTTCCTAACTCCTCCTACTCCGCTTCCTCATCCTCTACCGCCTCCTCATCCGGACAGCGTAACACCTTCACCACCAACTTCAGCACGGCCAGGGGTAAACGACAGCAGGCAGTTTTACAACTTGCCTGTTTGGGGGACAAACCACACACCGCGCAGGAGTTGTGGAGGAGCATGGAACAGCAGACAAATGAGTGGTTGCTGCCAGCGAGCCTCAAGCCCGGCCTGGTGGTGTGCGATAACGGGCGAAATCTCATAGCAGCTCTGGGCCTAGCCGGTTTGACGCACATCCCTTGCCTGGCGCATGTGCTGAATTTGGTGGTGCAGAGGTTCCTTAAAAACTACCCCGATATGTCAGAGCTGCTGCAGAAAGTGCGGGCCGTTTGTGCGCACTTTCGGCGTTCTCACCCTGCTGCTGCTCGCCTGGCAGCGCTGCAGCGTAACTTCGGCCTTCCCGCTCACCGCCTCATATGTGACGTGCCCACAAGGTGGAACTCCACCTTGCACATGCTGGAAAGACTGTGCGAGCAGCAGCAGGCCATAGTGGAGTTTCAGCTGCAGCACGCACGCGTGAGTCGCTCTGCGGAACAGCACCACTTCACCACCAATAACTGGGCCTCCATGCGAGACCTGTGTGCCTTGTTGCGCTGTTTTGAGTACTCCACCAACATGGCCAGTGGCAATGACGCCGTTCTCAGCTTAACTATCCCACTTCTATGCCTCCTTGAAAAAACAATTCGGGCGATGATGGAAGAGGATGTGGCACAGGATGAGGAGGAGGAGGAGGATGAAGAGGTAACATTTCCAAGGCTTTCAGGGCAGTCATTCGCAAGGGGCTCCGAGGGTGGGTTCCTGCACACGCAAACGCCAGGGACGCAATTGTCCAGCAGGGGCACAGTTCTGGAGGATGAGGAGGATGAGGAGGAGGAGGAGCTGGAGGAGGAGATGGAACCATGTTCATAGCAGGGTGGCACCCAGGCCAGCTCATGGCCATCACTGGTGCGTGGCTGGGGGGATACAGAGGACACGGACGATACACCTCCCACAGAGGACAGCCTTTCGTTGCCTCTGGGCAGCCTGGCACACATGAGCGATTACATGCTGCAGTGTCTCCACAACGACCGCCGAGTTGCCCACATTCTAACTTGTGCTGATTACTGGGTGGCCACGCTGCTGGATCCCCGTTACAAGGACAACGTACCGTCCTTAATTCACTCACTGGAGCGCGATCGCAAGATGCGCGAGTACAAGCGCACGCTGGTAGACGCCATGCTGCTGGCATTCCCATCTGACAGCGGGGCCACAGTGGAAGCACAAGGCAGAGGAGGAGGAGGAGGAGGTCGCCAACGCAACCAGGGCACCGCCAGCACCTCAGAAGGCAGGGTTAGCATGGCCGAAATGTGGAAAAGCTTTGTCAGCACGCCACAACAAACAGCAGCACCAGCAGCTCAGATGGAACGTCTTAGCAGGAGGCAGCATTTTACCAACATGGTGGAGCAGTATGTGTGCACACGCCTACATGTAGTGAATGACGGGTCTGCCCCCTTCAACTTCTGGGTCTCCAAATTGGGCACATGGCCTGAGCTTGCCCTTTACGCCTTGGAGGTGCTGGCGTGCCCTGCAGCCAGTGTATTATCTGAACGGGTATTTAGCACGGCTGGGGGCGTTATAACAGACAAGCGCAGCCGCCTGTCCAGAGACAATGTGGACAAGCTCACGTTCATTAAAATGAACCAGGCATGGATCCCACGGGACTTTTCCGTACCTTATGCAGAATAGCAATGGATACCGACCTTACCCACCCATTGTTCCATTTTTGCTCTTTCTCACTCTTTTGGGGTGTACCCTCATTTAAAATTTTTGAAAAGAAGCAGTGTTGGCTACCTCGTCCTCCTCCTCAGGGCCAGATTAATGTAGGGGCTATTGGAGCTGCAGCTCCAGGCCCCTACCTTTTATATAGGCCCCGGGTTGGCCATATTCACTGTTACCGCTCTTCTGTCACTTGTAAACACAGAAGTCTGGCTTCTATGCTCGCTTCCCCAGGCAGCACCCTCAGAACCTCCCCACACAGCGTGAAGGCCGGACAAGGAGGGACAGTTGGCGATGCATGGATGTGTTTATGGGCTTCAGAGACAGCATCCCATGTTGAATTAGGCATGCATGGCTGCACCCTTCCTCCTCTGGGTGCATGGCAAGGCACGGCCCTTAAGGCCCTTCAAAATCCTCAGCACCAAGCCCATGATGCTGTTAATCCGGCCCTGGTCCTCCTCCACCGCCGCTTCCACCTACACCGCCCATAGGTGTGCGCAGCCTATTGCATTAAGGTGTGCACCCCAAAGTTGAAATACACATGCATGTGTTTGCCAGCAGGGAGAGTAATGTATCGGGGCCATGTACCTGTAGGCAAGGAGAAATAGAGCAGAGCAGGTCCCAGGGAGATCTTTCCCATCTCCTCACTGGCAATGCTATGTGCCCTAGGTGATTAGGGTGTGCCCAGGCACACCCAGCACACCCTGTGCGCACGCCTATGTCACCGCCACATCCACCACCACCTCAACCTCCCTCCTACTCCATATGGGCCTCGTCCTTCAGAGATGAAGAAGAACATTGTTTTATTTTTCTGTTTTTTTTTGTTGTTTTAAGTTATTTCCCTATCCACATTTGTTTGCAGAGCACTTGCCATGCTCTTAATTACGTTTTGCTGCCATTTGCAGCACTCTAGCCCTTTCCTTTGGTGTTTTAGAGCCATTTTAATTCCTTAAAGTTCGGGTCCCCATTGACTTCAATGGGGTTCGGTGTCCGGGAAAAGTTCGGTAAAAGTCCGGGACACGGACCCGGACTTTTTTTTAAAGTTCGGCCGAACCCGTCGAACACGGACATCTAGGTGTCCGCTCAACCCTAATCAATAAATGTGAATCTTGTGAAACAGATTGTGCTTAAAGCTTGAGTAAATTGTGGATTCCAGTTCATTCATCTTTATAGATAAGCTTTATATGTATGTTATGGCAGTATTTGTTGACTTAATAAAAGAAAATATAGGAACCCAATAGGTTCTATACATATATATATATATATATATATATATATATATATATAAATTATAAAAAATACATAAGAATTGTGAAGGCCATATATAATCCCACACGCGAATAGCGTCCTCAGTGAGTATAGGAAAGGTTCCTCTCCATCAGCTTTTAGATGCACTATACACTCACTAGACTTAATTGACCCTTATTACAGGGAGTCAAATTGTGCATATGGGAAAATCCAGGATGAGACAGAGGCTGTGGGTTCAGATCCCAGGCCAGCGGATGATAAATATTAATCATGGATATTAAATAAAACCTATTAAATTAATTATGGATACGGGTACTCAAAGTTCCAGCGAAGAAGCCCATTTGTTCGCTATTCGACGAACAGGCAGTGTTCAAGTCTAACTTAGGTTCGACTTGAACACAACCTTCCATCATGCCATCCTCACGTTGTTCTGGAAAAAGGCAGGCTTCCGTGGCCTAAATGTTGGAGCGTAAAAAAATGATGACGCCGGATAACCCTCTTGCCCAACGATTGACTGCTGGCTTGTCGGAAATGATAGCCCGCCAACTACTGCCATATCAACTGGTGGACTCGGAGGCCTTTCAGAAATTTGTGGCCATTGGAACACCACAATGGAAGGTCCCAGGCAGGAAATATTTCTCGCAGAAGGGCATTCCAGAGCTGTATGGCCACGTTCAGCGGCAAGTGAATGTATCTCTAGCACGCAGTGTCGGTGCCAAGATACATCTGACCACAGACACATGGTCTAGCAAATGCAGGCAGGGAAGGTATATAACTTTTACTGCCCACTGGGTGAACCTTCTGATGGCCGTCAAGCATGTAACCCATGGCACCCATGTAGTTTCTTTTTTACCGCCACGGATTGCATGCAGGCCTGCCTCTTCTTCTCCTCCTCCTACTCCATCCTCCCACTCCTCCTCGGCTGACTCCTCCTTTTTCCGCTGCTACCCTCTCTTCCACTGCGCCACCCAAGATCACCAGAACCTATTCAACATGCCAGGTGAGACGTTGCCATGCTGTGCTGTGTCTGTCGTTCCTGGAAGCCAAGAGCCACATTGGTCCTGCACTCCATTCAGCTTTGCGTTCACAGGCAGATCAGTGGCTGACACCGCTCAATTTGACAGTTGGTAAAGTGGTGTGCAACAACGGTGCCAATCTTCTGAGCGCGCTGAAACAAAATTACACACGTGCCATGCATGGCACATGTCCTGAACTTGGTCGTGCGGTGATTTGTTGCCAAATACCCTGGGGTCCAGGACGTCTTATTTGTGACTGCCCAACGTGATGGAACTCAACCTCGTATATGCTTGATAGGCTGCTCCAGCAGAACCGTGCAGTTAACGACTATCTGTACCAACTCTGCGGCAGGACAGGTTCTGGGGAGCTTGGGTTTTTTTCACCATGCCAGTGGCTGCTCATGCGCGACGAATGCAGACTTCTGAGGCCTTTTGATGAGATCACCAAACTGGCCAGTCGTGGCCAGGGTGCCATCAGTGACATCATACCTTACGCCTTCTTTCTGGAGCGTGCATTGCATTGTGCCATGTGGGCTAATTTTTGGGGCCTGTAATGGGCGACACTTACTTCTGTATCCTGTGAATGCCTAATGTACCTTCAGCCACAGAATACAATGTTCTTAGCTGTCAGGTAAACACATGTGGGCTAATTATTGGGGCCTGGAATGGGCGACACTTACTTATGTATCCTGTGAATGCCTAATGTACATTCAGCCACAGAATACAACGCTCTTAGCTGTCAGGTAAACGCATGTGGGCTAATTATTGGGGCCTGTAATGGGCGACACTTACTTCTGTATCCTGTGAATGCCTAATGTACCTTCAACCACAGAATACAACGTTCTTAGGTGTCAGGTAAACGCATGTGGGCTAATTTTTGGGGCCTGTACTGGCCGACACTTACTTCTGTATCCTGTGAATGCCTAATGTATCTTCAGCAACAGAATACAACGTTCTTAACTGTCAGGTAAACGCATGTGGGCAAATTTTTGGGGCCTGTACTGGCTGACACTTACTTCTGTATCCTGTGAATGCCTAATGTATTTTCAGGCACAGAATACAACGTTCTTAGCTGTCAGGTAAACCCATGTGGGCTAATGTTTGGGGCCTGTACTGGCCCACACTTACTTCTGTATCCTGTGAATGCCTAATGTACCTTCAGCCACAGAATACAACGTTCTTAGCTGTCAGGTAAACGCATGTGGGCTAATTTTTGGGGCCTGTAATGGGCGACACTTACTACTGTATTCTGTGAATGCCTAATGTACCTTCAGCCACAGAATACAACGTTCTTAGCTGTCAGGTAAACGCATGTGAGCTAATTTTTGGGGCCTGTAATGGGCGACACTTACTTCTGTATCCTGTGAATGCCTAATGTACCTTCAACCACAGAATACAACGTTCTTAGCTTTTAGGTAAACGCATGTGGGCTAATTTTTGGGGCCTGTACTGGCCGACACTTACTTCTTTATCCTGTGAATGGCTAATTTTTTAGACTGGAATTGAAAATCAATGGGTCTGTAAACGTTCCGCCAAATTGTGGAAGGGATCCATTTTACAGATGTGTGAATGGACCCTATATGTATTTGACATGTATTTACCGGCTGCTGTCAGTTCTGGCTGATTTAGGTAAAAAAAAAAATGTTTTTGCTTTAAAAAAAAAATAATAATTTTTTAGGGCAACTTTTCCAATAGCAATACTTCTTTTATGACAGTGTCCATGTGGTGGGACTATTTTTGCACAGCTAGTAAGTATTTTGAGGCTGCAAATATGACCTAAAGGTTTTTAAAGTTTGCCTCCCATTAAAGTCAATGGGGCCTGCCGGGAACTTGCGGCTTACGAACATTTGAGAAAGTTTGCGGCTAACGTTTGTGAACCGCCCCGGCCAATGTTCATCCATCACTATTGGTAAGAAGCCATCTATATTTTTCACATCACGTGGTGATATACGAAGAGGACTTGATTAGTCACTGTGAGAAATCACTGTCTTGCTGGCTGTTATTTGCACAAGTTTTTGTGGATCTGGTAAGGAGCCACTTTGCTGCATATGTTTAAATCTATTCACTGGCTCCTTGATGTTGAAGCGTTTTGATTTTCATCCGGGATTCCCACATAGCATTTTTTGTGTGAAGGAGTCATCTTGATCCACACTTGTTTGAGAGACTGTATATTTTCTTTGCAATACAGTTGTGTTGTGTTCACCTAATATCCTATTTGTAGGTATATGGTCATTTTATGCACATATTACAAATAACAATTTGTTTAAAAGTTCAAGATCATTTGATAACACGTTGGTTTATATGTATGGAGTTTTTCAGTTGTATGTGTATGGGTTATTTATAGACCTGCATATATAACCACTTTATACATTTGATGGCAGAGTGCACTTATTTTCCTTTTTTCATTGTATGTATCTATACCTTTGTTAGGGTTTGTTATGTGTATCTGTGGTCACTTTATGTTTAGAGTGACATTATTTTTCTCCCCCCTTCTTCCTTAGAAGAGGGTATTTTGTTTCAAGTTTTAAATATGTTTCCCTTTGTAGAGTTCTCGATTGGGCCTTGGTGGGTGAAGCTGGTCTTTTAGTTGACCGTATGGACGCCCAGGCACCCAATGGAGGGCAACGTGCCAGTCTATTTTGACCGCAATTTGCAACAGCCTTGGAAGCAACTTTAGGACCTGCCCCCTTTACGCTCTTTTTTTCTGTCTACTGCCGTATATGCATATTCAACTTTAATTTTGCATTTATTTAGTTTTCACCTATTGTTATCTCTATTTGTCATTTATCTTAAAAATTATCGAGTGAGTATATTCTTAGACCCTTTATGTGGCCATAAGAGAGTATATTCTTAGACCCTTTATGTGGTCTTGAGATAAGACTGACCTAATTTCAGGCAATGTTGTTTTTGGTTTTCTTTTTTTTTTTTTCACAAAAAGGTGCTTTATTAAGAAATCAACACAAGTTACAGGTAACATTGTAATGGTACAATTTAAACAGAAGTATGCAAGACAGGTTTTCTAGTGTTTTGTGTTGGTGGCTGGTGGCAGATGTGATGTTGCTGCCATTATATATGTATCTGCAGGTGAGCTGTCTGTTATGTGGCCACTAGATGGCCCTATTTCCGTACTTAGACTCCTAGCATTTAATTTGGCAGCCAGCATGGTGTGTGGATGATGGGAAGCCTGGAATTGGACTGTGATGCGCTGGAGATTGGCGGTGTCCACCTTATGCCCGTGCCGAGACATCACCACATCTGGTGCAACGGGATGGGTATAATAACCATTACAATACAGTGCACTTTCACCCCTTTCCTGCACAGACCAATTTTCAGCTTTCAGTGCTCACACTTTGAATGACAATTACTCAGTCATGCAACACTGTACATATAAACAATGTGTGTCAATGTGTGAGCTTTCATTTGGTGGCATTTAATCACTACTGGGTTTTTTTTTTTTTTTTTGTGCTATCAATAATAAAATGACTGTGAGATTGTGGAAAAACACATTTTTCTTTATTTCTGTCATAAAACTTTTTGGCCAAAATTCTTACTGCTACTTATCTTCGGTAAAAATAAGTGTATATTATTTGGTCTTTGTGAAAGTTATATAGTTCACAAGCTATGGTGCCAATCATTGAAAATTTATTGCACCTGATGTACCGAAGGCCTATCTAATCTATCTAATTTCTTGAGATACTAAAAAGCAAAGTACAAATACCCCCAAATTACCTCTTTTTGGAAAGTAGACATTCCAAGGTGTTAAGTAAGAGGCATGGTGAGTTTTTTGAAATTGTAATTTTTTCCCACAATTTTTTTCAGAATGAAGATGATTTTTTTTTTTTTTTACAAATTGTAGTATTAACAGGGTGTTTCTCTCACACAGCAGAGAAACACCCCAAAACACATTCTGCTACTCCTCCTGAGTATGGCGATACTGTACTTTTGAAGGCCCTGGAGCACCAGGACATTGGAAACCCCCATAAAATGACCCCATTTTGGAAAGCAAACTCCCCAAAATATAATCTTTGAGGCATATTAATGAGTCTTTTGAACATGTCATTTTTTTCCACAAGTTTTTGGAAAATGTGGAAAGAAAATGAAAACACATTTTCTTTTACACAAAGATGTCCATTTATACAATATTTCTAACACATAGCAAAAATTGCACACCAAAATACATTCTGCTACTCCTCCTAAGTATGGCGATACCACATGTGTGAGACTTTTACACAGCCTGGCCACATACAGAGGCCCAACATTCAGGTAGCACAGTCAGATGTTCCGGGAACATAAAATACACATCTAATTTCCTGACAACCTATCATTTTTGAAGGTCCTTCATTTTTCTAACACATAGCATGTACACACCAAGAATTACACTACAAAATACATCCTATTGAGAAAAGTGTAAAAAAAAAAGTATTACCTGTGGTTTTAGTAGTGCAGTTGTCCACAGAGGAGAGCATTGGTCCAGGCAGCAGGCAGGGACATGATTAGCGACTAGGGATGATTGAACGGTTCGGGCCGACCATCGGTTCGACCCGAACATTGACTGTTTGAAATTCGGCCAAATTCCGAACTTTTTGTGGAAAAAGTTCGGAATTCGGCAACCAGAACCGACCAAAATGCAATGGGACAGGAACTGGGCTTTAAAAGCCAGTGATTGGACTAGAAACATTAGTAAAAGCCAATTGAGGGGGCAGGAGGATGCTAGGAATGTGATTGGAGTGACTAGGGGGTCCAGAGGCCAATCAGTAGTGAATACGCCCCCCAGTATATAACATAGCCCCGCCAAATCTCTAGCACTGTAATACAGGGGCTGTGGAAGAGAGTGGAAGCAGTTCTGTTACTCCTGCTTCAAAAGTGTCTTCAAAAATTTAGCAATTATTATTGTGAGGAAAGGGATATCTAGTGTAATTAGCAGTGTTAATTTCGTCGACTAAAACCGACTAAAATGTTTTAGTCGACTAAATTAACACAATTTTAGTCGACTAAAATGCGACTAAAACTAAAACAATTCAGATGACTAAAATACGACTAAAACTAAAATGGCATTTTAGTCTTAAGTCTAAAATACGACTAAAACTAAAATGGCATTTTAGGCAAAAGACTATAACTAAAACTAAATCGAAATTTGCTGCCAAAATTGACACTGGTGCATGCTCAAAGCCTAATACCATAAATAATAACATATTAGACTTTTCACTCCAGGACCAGCAGTAGTATATAATGAGTTTGGAAATTGTAGAGAAATGCTTAAATAATGCATTACAAATAGGGTTGAGCGAACACGGACTGTATTATTCATGTTCGTACCGAATAATTGGATTTTTGTTACCCGAACACGGACCCGAAAACTTTACTGTATGTTCGGGTTTAAAATCCGTGTTCGGTCATTTTTATTCCTGTTTTGTATGTAATGGCGTGCTTTTAATGGCGGGCTTTCAACAGCCAATCAACAAGCGTTTAACTGGTGTGCCTTAAGCCATCCCAGCAATGCCTACTAATGTATTAGTAGCTGTGATTGGCCATCTGAAGCATGTGACCATGTTTTTATAAGTTTGAGAGCCCCAGCGCGTTGCGTCATTCTGCTATAGTTTAGGGACAGAGCACACATCATACGTGCTGGCTGCTGATTAGGGAAAGACAGTGATTCTGTGAAAAATTTTGTCCGAAAAGAATGCAGGGTCAGGTCGGAGTGCAGGCAGGGAGAGTTATTAGAGCATTTTAGGGCGAGGCTGGAGAATAGGCAGGGTCAGTGTTCTACATCGATTTTGCTGTGTGGGGGGTTGTGCAGTGCCAGTGAACGATCTTATCGAGTATATTAGGGACAGGCTGGAGAATAGGCAGGGTCAGTGTTCTACATCGATTTTGCTGTGTGGGGGGTGGTGCAGTGAAGACAATCTTTTTGCCCTCAGTTAAGCCCGCTGAGGAGGAGGAGGAGGGAGAAAAAAATCTATTTTTATCAGTCAGTTGTGTGCAGCATTTTTGCTTCAGTGCTGACTGTGATAAGACACTGCTGTGTTCACATGTGCTATTGAGTGATTTTAAATTTTATACACTTTTTTCTATTCCACTATTCAATATACACCCTTTTGGGTTAAAAAAATAAATTGTGGCATAATCTGTACTAATCTATTTAAAAATTACAAACTTAAAAGGGAATTTTCTTTTTTTTTTCCCTTCATAGCCTGCAGCAGAGCTGACTGACATAAGACACTGCTGTGTTCACATGTGCTATTGAGTGATTTTCAATTTTATACACTTTTTTCTATTCCACTACTCAATATACACCCTTTTGGGTTAAAAAAAAATTAAATTGTGGCATAGTCTGTACTAATCTATTTCAAAATTACAATACTTAAAGGGGAATTTTCTTTTTTTTTCCCTTCATAGCCTGCAGCAGAGCTGACTGACATAAGACACTGCTGTGTTCACATGTGCTATTGAAAAATCACAGAGAAAACACACATTACCAGTCCCTGCGCAGATCCTGGAGATTGATTCTCAAGCTGGGGAATCTTGTAATATGGCCTGTGGTGAAACACATGAATGAAGCGTGGCAGCTTTCCTAACCCTCCATGGGATATGAGGCAAAGCAGCTGTACAAAAAATAAAGGAACAGAGCGCACACCACCCTAGTGTAACACCATTTATTTGAAGTTAATAGAAGCCATAAAAACAGGTACTCACAAACAGATAGGAAGTCATGCATGGAAATAAATATCCCCCGATGATGTTTACAGGGCTCTCTCCTCCTAGCCTCGGCGGCTCAGCTGTTCGTCCTGCATTAGTCAGTGAGTATCGTACGGCTAAGCCAACCGCCTCGGATTACTCAAGGAGACTCGATGTGGTGAGCCTGCGCACGGTCCAGCCGCCACCGCACACCCTCCAAGAGCCGGATGCTATAGCCGCTCAGAGAAACTGACAATGCGGTTAAGCAGAGGGAGACTCCCCGATCGGGACCCAGAGCATGACTTGCATGGGGTTCCTAAGGACAACGTTTCGGAGGCGTAGCCTCCTTCTTCAGATCTCAACACCCCAGAGATCCTTTGCCCTCATTTATATAACAATATAGCGGCTCCTCCCCTCACTATTTCTTAAAGGGACATGACAATAGAGAGCCTGTAATCAGGGGCAATAATATCCAAACATTCATATATATCCATGAATTGTACATATCTAATAAAAATTTATAAAAGTGAATAAGTTCATAATACAATATAAACTTTAAAAAACTTAAAAAAAAAATAAAAAATTTTTATATATATATATATATATATATATATATATATATATATATATATATATATAATATACATATATAGACCTACATGACACTGTGGAGACTAGACTAACAAAACAAGATAAACACCATATATGTGCGCATATGTATCTCAAAATATTCCCGTATACTGATACTGGGTGCATATAAAGGAACACACATCCCAACATATATGTACACTGACATAGAAGACCATAAGAGATGAGGAAGATGTAAATATATGCTGACAACATGTAAAATATATAGACTGGTACATACATAAAAACAAAGTTTTAAATCAAAGTGCCAACCTCCAATTCCTCATTCAAGCCATCGGGGAACATAGAGTTAAGCGTAAATATCCAATACGTTTCGCGCATACATAGACGCGAAAATCTTTCACCTTCTGATAATGTCATAGGGATGGCTTCAATACCAAATAACTCTAACCCCTCAGTGCTGCCCCCATGTACTTGGCAAAAATGGCGGGGAACACTATGTTTGTCTTTCTTTTGTTCGATGAACCGGCGATGTTCACCAAATCTGGTTCTCATAGCCCTCACCGTTCTGCCAACGTAGAATAATCCACATGGGCACCGCAGACCATATACAACAAATTGTGTGCCGCAGCAGACAAACTGTTGAATATTAAATGTCCGCCCATCTTTTCCAACAAAGTGCTTTTTCCCATGGTGCATGAAATTACAGGCCATGCACCTTTTGAGTTTACATCTATAGGAGCCCACCATATTTAGGAATAACTGGATGTTATTTACTGACCGTTGTTTCTTGTTTTTAATTTGACTAGGTGCCACAATATTCCGGACACTTCTAGCCCGTTTAAAAACGATCTTAGGTTTAGTAGGAAGTACTCTACATAGGGCGGAGTCTTGCATAAGGATGGGCCAATGTTTTTTAATGGCCCTTTTGACAGCCCAATGTTGATTGGTAAACTTGGTAATAAAGAGGGTATTAGAGGGTTCCTCACTTTTACCTTCAATCCTTCTACTCTCGCCACCCATAGTATACCTATCAATGGCCTCATCAATGTGCTCCTCACGGTACCCTTTTTCTAGAAATTTTCTCTTTAATATATCAGCCTGCACCAGGTACTCTGAGACTTCTGTACAATTCCTACGCAACCTACAAAATTGGCTGTGGGGTATATTCTCCTTCCACTTAGGTAAATGGCAACTTGTACGATGTAAGTATGAGTTGCCTGCAGTCTCCTTAAAATGCGTCCTAGAGGTGATGTTTCCATCAGCATCCCAGGATAGCTCTAAATCCAGAAATACCAAAGTTAGCGCATCGACTACATGTGTGAAGCTGATACCATAGGGATTGGAATTGCAGTAGGCCACAAATTCAGAAACTGAATTGATGGCTTGAATGAGGAATTGGAGGTTGGCACTTTGATTTAAAACTTTGTTTTTATGTATGTACCAGTCTATATATTTTACATGTTGTCAGCATATATTTACATCTTCCTCATCTCTTATGGTCTTCTATGTCAGTGTACATATATGTTGGCATGTGTGTTCCTTTATACGCACCCAGTATCAGTATACGGGAATATTTTGAGATACATATGCGGTGTTTATCTTGTTTTGTTAGTCTAGTCTCCACAGTGTCATGTAGGTTTATATATGTATATATATATATATATATATATATATATATATATAATTTTTTTTAAGTTTTTTAAAGTTTTTATTGTATTATGAACTTATTCACTTTTATAAATTTTTATTAGATATGTACAATTCATGGATATATATGAATGTTTGGATATTATTGCCCCTGATTACAGGCTCTCTATTGTCATGTCCCTTTAAGAAATAGTGAGGGGAGGAGCCGCTATATTGTTATATAAATGAGGGCAATGGATCTCTGGGGTGTTGAGATCTGAAGAAGGAGGCTACGCCTCCGAAACGTTGTCCTTAGGAACCCCATGCAAGTCATGCTCTGGGTCCCGATCGTGGAGTCTCCCTCTGCTTAACCGCATTGTCAGTTTCTCTGAGCGGCTATAGCATCCGGCTCTTGGAGGGTGTGCGGCGGCGGCTGGACCATGCGCAGGCTCACCACATCGAGTCTCCTTGAGTAATCCGAGGCGGTTGGCTTAGCCGTACAATACTCACTGACTAGTGCAGGACGAACAGCTGAGCCGCCGAGGCTAGGAGGAGAGAGCCCTGTAAACATCATCGGGGGATATTTATTTCCATGCATGACTTCCTATCTGTTTGTGAGTACCTGTTTTTATGGCTTCTATTAACTTCAAATAAATGGTGTTACACTAGGGCGGTGTGCGCTCTGTTCCTTTATTTTTTGTATTGAAAAATCACCAATTTTATATCATATTTTCTATTCCGCTATTCAATCTACACCCTTGGGATAAAAAGAATTAAATTGCGGGATAGTCTGTATCGGTACGTGTGAGATACACCTTTCCAATTTTGGGGGCGCATCTTACACCGCCGAGGATTGCAGAGTGTTTCAGTTTGCCTCCTGCCTGTTCCGAACTCCTCCTACTCATCATCCTGCCTTTGGGGTACAAAAGATAGTAATCAGGGCCTAGTCTGGGTCTGTACGTGTGAGATAGATACACCTTTTGATATCATATTTTCTATTCCGCTATTCAATCTACACCCTTTGGGGTAAAAATAATTAAATTGCGGCATAGTCTGTATCGGTACGTGTGAGATACACCTTCCAATCTTTTGGGGCGCATCTTCCACCGCCGAGGATTGCGGGGTGCTTCAGTTTGCCTCCTGTTCCGAACTCCTCCTACTCCTCATCCTGCCTTTAGGGTACAAAAAATTGTAATCGGGGCCTAGTCTGTGTTTGTACGTGTGAGATACACCATTTTATAAATTTTTTTCTATTCCGCTATTCAATCTACACCCTTTGGGGTAAAAAGAATTAAATTGCGGCATAGTCTGTATCGGTACGTGTGAGATACACCTTCCAATCTTTTGGGGCGCATCTTCCACCGCCTAGGATTGCAGGGCAGAGGCGGCTCTAGACTTTTAGAGGCCTTAGGCGAAAATCATGTAGGAGGCCCCCCACACACGATAAAAGAAATAAATAAGCAGGTGATATTAAAATGAACTGCATATTGTGGCAGCCGTGGTGAGGGGGGTGGGATGAGTGGCAGCGGTGGTGATGTGGGAGTGGGATAAGTGGCAGCGGTGGTAATGTGGGGGTGGGATGAGTAGCAGCGGTGGTGATGTGGGGGTGGGATGAGTGGCAGCGGTGGTGATGGGGGGTGGGATGAGTGGCAGCGGTGGTAATTTGGGGGTGGGATGAGTAGCAGCGGTGGTGATGTGGGGGTGGGATGAGTGGCAGCGGTGGTGATGGGGGGTGGGATGAGTGGCAGCGGTGGTGATGTGGGGGTGGGATGAGTGGCAGCGGTGGTGATGGGGGGTGGGATGAGTGGCAGCGGTGGTGATGTGGGGGTGGGATGAGTGGCAGTGGTGGTGATGGGGGGTGGATTGAGTGGCAGCTGTGGTGATGGGGGGTGGATTGAGTGGCAGCTGTGGTGATGGGGGGTGGGATGAGTGGCAGCGGTGGTGGTGGGGGGTGGATTGAGTGGCAGCAGTGGTGATGGGGGGTGGATTGAGTGGCATCAGGGGGTGATGGGGGGTGGATTGAGTGGCAGCGGGGGTGGATTGAGTGACAGCGGGGGTGATGGGGGTGGGATGAGTGGCAGCGGTGGTGATGGGGGGTGGATTGAGTGGCAGCTGTGGTGATGGGGGGTGGATTGAGTGGCAGCGGTGGTGATGAGTGGTGGATTGAGTGGCAGGTGTGGTGATGGGGGGTGGATTGAGTGGCAGCTGTGGTGATGGGGGGTGGATTGAGTGGCAGCTGTGGTGATGGGGGGTGGGATGAGTGGCAGCGGTGGTGATGGGGGGTGGATTGAGTGGCAGCGGTGGTGATGGGGATTGGATTGAGTGGCAGCGGGGGTGATGGGGGTGGGATGAGTGGCAGCGGTGGTGATGGGGGGTGGATTGAGTGGCAGCGGTGGTGATGGGGGGTGGATTGAGTGGCAGCGGTGGTGATGGGGGGTGGATTGAGTGGCAGCTGTGGTGATGGGGGGTGGATTGAGTGGCAGCTGTGGTGATGGGGGGTGGATTGAGTGGCAGCTGTGGTGATGGGGGTGGAATGAGTGTCAGCGGTGGTGATGGGGGTGGGATGAGTGGCAGCGGGGGTGATGGGGGGTGGATTGTGTGGCAGCGGTGGTGATGGGGGGTGGATTGAGTGGCAGCTGTGGTGATGGGGGGTGGATTGAGTGGCAGCTGTGGTGATGGGGGTGGATTGAGTGGCAGCGGGGGTGATGGGGGGTGGATTGAGTGGCAGCGGGGGTGATGGGGAAGGGATGAGTGGCAGCGGTGGTGATGGGGGTGGGATGAGTGGCAGCAGGGGTGATGGGGGTAGGATGAGTGGCAGCAGTGGTGATGGGGGGTGGATTGAGTGGCAGCTGTGGTGATGGGAGGGGTGGATTGAGTGGCAGCTGTGGTGATGGGGGTGGGATGAGTGGCAGCGGGGGTGATGGGGGATGGATTGAGTGGCAGCAGTGGTGATGGGGGGTGGATTGAGTGGCAGCTGTGGTGATGAGAGGGGTGGATTGAGTGGCAGCTGTGGTGATGGGGGTGGGATGAGTGGCAGCGGGGGTGATGGGGGGTGGATTGAGTGGCAGCGGTGGTGATGGGGGGTGGATTGAGTGGCAGCTGTGGTGATGGGGGGTGGATTGAGTGGCAGCTGTGGTGATGGGGGGGGTGGATTGAGTGGCAGCGGTGGTGATGGGGGCTGGGATCAGTGGCAGCTGTAGTGGTGAAGGGGGGGATCAGCGGCAGTGGTAATGGGGGGGGTGCCATCCTCCCCCACCACCACTAACTCTTACTAATCCCCCCCCCCATCAAGGATGAAATCTGTGAAGGTTGTGGGGGGATGGGATCAGAAAGAGGCAGTGGGGATGGTGGGGGAGAACGGCACCAATTACCAATCAATTGCACTGGCAATTACTTACTTTGTCAGTCGATTTCCCCCTCAGCTTCAGACAGTCGTTCAGCCTCAGCGCTTCTGCCTCTTCAGACTTCCTGGTTGCCTTTTCGTCATGGGGTCTCCTTGCAGAGCCAGCCAGAGCTCCTCCCGCCTCACTCTATTGGCAATGGCCGTCAGCTGACTTTCTCCTTTCGTTTCCGACTCCAGATTCCCTATGGGCGGAGGATAGGCGGGGCGGTCTGCACTAGTTCGCAGTGACACTCTGCTAGCCTCTGCTCTGCAACGAGCGGACAACAGCGTCTCTCCCCCTCCATCACACAAACAGTAATTTTGTGCCCCCTCCAATCGGCGGAACGGATGGGCAGGACGCGGGCAGGCTCCCTCTTAGCGGGAACAAACAGAGGCAGCGCCGCGCCGGCCCTGACTACATGGATTAGGTGGCCGTGAGCCCTTCGGCGGCCGCCTAAACTGCCTAATTAGAGAGCCGCCTCTCTTGCAGGGTGCTTCAGTTTGCCTCCTGTTCCGAACTCCTCCTACTCCTCATCCTCATCTTGCCTTTAGGGTACAAAAAATTGTAATCGGGGCCTAGTCTGTGTTTGTACGTGTGAGATACACCGTTTTATAAAAAATTTTCTATTCCGCTATTCAATCTACACCCTTTGGTGTAAAAAGAATTAAATTGCGGCATAGTCTGTATCGGTACGTGTGAGATACACCTTCCAATCTTTTGGGGCGCATCTTCCACTGCCGAGGATTGCAGGGTGCTTGAGTTTGCCTCCTGTTCCGAGCTCCTCCTACTCCTCATCCTCATCCTGCCTTTAGGGTACAAAAAATTGTAATCGGGGCCTAGTCTGTGTTTGTACGTGTGAGATACACCGTTTTATAATTTTTTTTCTATTCCGCTATTCAATCTACACCCCTTGGGGTAAAAATAATTAAATTGCGGCATAGTCTGTATCGGTACGTAAGAGATACACCTTCCAATCTTTTGGGGCGCATCTTCCACCGCCGAGGATTGCAGGGTGCTTCAGTTTGCCTCTTGCCTGTTCCGAACTCCTCCTACTCCTCATCCTCATCCTGCCTTTAGGGTACAAAAAATTGTAATCGGGGCCTAGTCTGTGTTTGTACGTGTGAGATACACCGTTTTATAAAAATTTTTCTATTCCGCTATTCAATCTACACCCTTTGGGGTAAAAATAATTAAATTGCGGCATAGTCTGTATCGGTACGTGTGAGATACACCTTCCAATCTTTTGGGGCGCATCTTCCACCGCCGAGGATTGCAGGGTGCTTCAGTTTGCCTCCTGCCTGTTCCGAACTCCTCCTACTCCTCATCCTCATCCTGCCTTTAGGGTACAAAAAATTGTAATCGGGGCCTAGTCTGTGTTTGTACGTGTGAGATACACCGTTTTATAAAATTTTTCCTATTCCGCTATTCAATATACACCCTTTTGGAGTGTAAAAAATTAAATTACGGCATAGTCTGTATCGGTACGTGTGAGATACACCTTTTAAATTTGTTTGGCGCATCTCCTTCCACCGCCAAGGATTGCAGGGTGCTTCAGTTTGCCTCCTGTTCCGATCTCCTCCTACTCCTCTTCCTCATCCTCCCTTTAGGGTACAAAAAATTGTAATCGGGGCCTAGTCTGTGTTTGTACATGTGAGATACACCGTTTTATATCCTTTTTTCTGTTCCGCTATTCAATATACACCCTTTTGGGGTGAAAAAAATAAAATTTGCGTCAAACTTTGCATATTTGACTGTGAGATACACCCGTTGTATTTGTATACTGTTTTTCTATTCCGCTATTTAATAAACACCCTTTTGGGGTAAAAAAAATTAAATTGCGGCATAGTTTGCATATTTGACTGTGAGATACACCTGTGCGATACTGTTGTTGTTTTGTTCCACTATTCAATAAACACCTTTCTAGGGCAAGATCATAAATTACAGAAATATGAGGAGACCGTCAAATAGGGGCCGTGGCCTGGGTTGTGGTGCTGCTGGTAGAGCTCCTGTTGCAAGGAGAGGACGTGGTCGATCTGTGCCAGCTACACGCACAAGTGAAACACCTTCCTCAAGTGTGAGTAGGCGACAGAACCTGCTGCAGTATTTGGTAGGGCATCATGCTCCTCTAGAAGTGATGAGGCCAGAAGAAGTACAGGCGATAGTAGATTGGGTTGCTGACAGTGCCTCCAGTTCCTTCACATTGTCTCTCACCCAGTCTACTGCAGAAAGGTCAGAGTTGGCACCTGCAGCCGATGTCCAACCGTCTTTCACCTCACCCCCTTGCAAATCAGGCAAGCAGTCTGAGCCCCAAGTCATGCAGCAGTCTCTTCTTTTTGATGACTCTGTCAGCAGGGTTTCCCAGGGCCATCCACCTAACCCTGCCCCAGAAGTGGAAGAGATTGAGTGCAGTGATGCCCAACCACTTATTTCTCAAGATGAGTACATGGAAGGACCATCGCAGCACGTCTCCGATGATGACGAAACGCAGGTGCCAACTGCTGCGGCACTCAGAATTGTGGACACCGACAAGGAGGGCAGGGGTGAAGACTGGGTGGAAGATGATGTGGAGGACGATGAGGTCCTCGACCCCACATGGAATGAAGGTCATGCAGGTGACCTGAGTAGTTTGGAGGAAGAGGCGGTGGTCGCACAGAGCCACCAGCACAGCAGAAGAGGGAGCAGGGTGCAGAAGTGGAATGGCCATGCCCTAGACACTACGCCTGCTACTGCCAAATGCAGCAAGGGACCGAGCGCACCAAAGCCAGCTCAAAGGAGTTCTCTAGCGTGGAAGTTCTTCAGAAAATGTGCTGATGACAGGACACGAGTGGTTTGCACCCTGTGCAATCAGAGCCTGAAGCGAGGCATAAACCTTCTCAACCTGAGCACAACCTGCATGATCAGGCATCTAAGTGCAAAGCATGAGCTGCAGTGGAGTAGACACCTTCAAAACCAAGAAAGGTCTCTGGCTCCACCTGCTTCCTCTTCTGCTGCAGTCTCGGCCTCTCCATCCACCTCTGTAGTGATACTGGCACCTGCCACCCCGCAAACAGACGATCTGTCAGCAACACCACCACCTGGGTCACCAACCATCTCCACAATGTCCCTTGGAAGCGTTCAGCTTTCCATCTCCCAAACACTTGAGAGGAAGAGGAAGTACCCCCCTACCCACCCGCGATCCCTGGCCCTGAATGCCAGCATTTCAAAATTCTTGGCCTTTGAGATGCTGTCATTCCGTCTGGTGGAGACGCACAGTTTTAAAAGCCTTATGTCGGTGGCTGTCCCACAGTACGTCATGCCCAGCCGCCACTACTTTTCCAGGCAAGCCATCCCTTCCCTGCACAACCAAGTGGGGGAAAAAAATCAGGTGTGCACTGCGCAACGCCATCTGTGCCAAGGTCCACCTAACTACCGATACGTGGACCAGTAAGCACGGTCAGGGGCGTTATATCTCCCTAACGGCACACTGGGTAAATGCAGTGGCGGATGGGCCTGAGGCGGATAGCAATTTGGCGCATGTCCTTCCACCACCGAGGATTGCAGGGCGCTTCAGTTTGCCTCCTGTTCCTAACTCCTCCTACTCCACTTCCTCATCTTCTACCGCCTCCTTATCCGGTCAGCGTAACACCTTCACCACCAACTTCAGCACAGCCAGGGGTAAACGACAGCAGGCAGTTTTAAAACTTGCCTGTTTGGGGGAAAACCACACACCACGCAGGAGTTGTGGAGGAGCATGGAACAGCAGACAAATGAGTGGTTGCTGCCAGCGAGCCTCAAGCCCGGCCTGGTGGTGTGCGATAATGGGCGAAATCTCATAGCAGCTCTGGGCCTAGCTGGTTTGACGCACATCCCTTGCCTGGCGCATGTGCTGAATTTGGTGGTGCAGAGGTTCCTTAAAAATTACCCCAATATGTCAGAGCTGCTGCAGAAAGTGCGGGCCGTCTGTGCGCACTTTCGGCGTTCTCACCCTGCTGCTGCTCGCCTGTCAGCGCTGCAGCGTAACTTCGGCCTTCCGGCTCACCGCCTAATATGTGACGTGCCCACAAGGTGGAACTCCACCTTGCACATGCTGGAAAGACTGTGCGAGCAGCAGCAGGCCATAGTGGAGTTTCAGCTGCAGCACACACGCATGAGTCGCTCTGCGGAACAGCATCACTTCACCACCAATAACTGGGCCTCCATGCGAGACCTGTGTGCCTTGTTGCGTTGTTTTGAGTACTCCACCAACATGGCCAGTGCCGATGACGCCGTTGTCAGCTTAACTATCCCACTTCTATGCCTCCTTCAAAAAACAATTCGGGCAATGATGGAAGAAGATGTGGCACAGGATGAGGAGGAGGATGAAGAGGTAACATTTCCAAGGCTTTCAGGGCAGTCATTCGCAAGTGGCTCCGAGGGTCGGTTCCTGCACCCACAAACGCCAGGGACACAATTGTCCAGCAGGGGCACAGTTCTGGAGGATGAGGAGGATGAGGAGGAGGAGATGGAGGAGGAAATGGAACCATGTTCACAGCAGGGTGGCACCCAGGCCAGCTCATGGCCATCACTGGTTCGGGGCTGGGGGGATACAGAGGACACAGACGATACACCTCCCACAGAGGACAGCCTTTCGTTGCCTCTGGGCAGCCTGGCACACATGGGCGATTACATGCTGCAGTGTCTCCACAGCGACCGCCAAGTTGCCCACATTCTAACTTGTGCTGATTACTGGGTTGCCACACTGCTGGATCCCCGCTACAAGGACAACGTACCGTCCTTAATTCACTCACTGGAGCGCGATCGCAAGATGCGCGAGTACAAGCTTGGTAGACGCGATGCTGCTGGCATTCCCACCTGACAGCGGGGCCACAGTGGAAGCACAAGGCCAAGGCAGAGGAGGAGGAGGAAGAGGTCGCCAACGCAACCAGGGCACTGCCAGCACCTCAGAAGGCAGGGTTAGCATGGCCGAAATGTGGAAAAGCTTTGTCAGCAGGCCACAACAAACAGCAGCACCAGCAGCTCATATGGAACGTCTTAGCAGGAGGCAGCATTTCACCAACATGGTGGAGCAGTATGTTTGCACATGCCTACATGTAGTGAATGACGGGTCTGCCCCCTTCAACTTCTGGGTCTCCAAATTGGGCACATGGCCTGAGCTTGCCCTTTACGCCTTGGAGGTGCTGGCGTGCCCTGCAGCCAGTGTATTATCTGAACGTGTATTTAGCACGGCTGGGGGCATTATCACAGACAAGCGCAGCCGTCTGTCCAGAGACAATGTGGACAAGCTCACGTTCATTAGAGCGATTTTAGTGCCTGAAAGTTCGGGTCCCCATTGACTTCAATGGGGTTCGGTGTCCGGGTAAAGTTCGGAAAAAGTCCGGGACACCGACCCAGACTTTTTTTTCAAGTTCGCTCAACTCTAATACAAATTGCAATTGAACTACACCCATTCGATTATAGATGACTAAAATGAGTTTTAGTCGACTAAAATGTAGGACGTTTTTAGTCTACTAAAATGTAGGACGTTTTAGTCGACTATAATGAACTGGAGTTTTAGTCGACTAAATACAGCTAAAACACTTGCAGAAGACTAAAATGGGACTAAAACTAAAATGCCATTTTAGTCCTAAGACTAAGACTAAAACTAAATTGAAATTTGCTGCCAAAATTAACACTGGTAGTTAGGGTACTATATACCACTATAGTTAGATTCACATAATCTAGTTTCTGTAGGGAAAGTGTTAAGTGTCAGGGGGACCATAGTGTAGTGTAGGGTGAACTGTCTCTGACTGCTATGGCAGGGTGACCAAACTCTTCCATGTCAGGGTGACCGCCATAGAAAAAAGATTGTTTGTCTTAGAATTGCAGTAGAGCAGGGATAGGGCTCCGCTACTTTCACACCTGGCCGTTTTTGTTGCAGGCATTTATTGGGCTTTTTTTGTGGACGTCTTTGGAGGCAGGCATGACATCTGAACTTCTGTGAAGGGGTATATATACACACACACACACACACATATGTATATATACACATACAAACATATAGGTGTGAAAGTAGTGGAACCCTATGCCTGCGCTAATGAAATTATTTGCAGGGATGTGGCTCCACTCCTATCACACCTATATGTGTGTATGTGTATATATACATATATGTGTGTGTGTGTGTGTGTGTGTGTGTATATATACCCCTATACAGAAGTTCAGATGTTATGCCTGCCTCCAAAGACGCCAAAAAAATGCCTAATAAACGCCTGCAACAACACACCTGGGCGTTTTTTGTTGCAGGCGTTTATTGTGCATTTTTTGGGCGTCTTTGGATGTGTGTATATGTGTATATATACAGACAGGAAGCTCCATGTGGGAGGAATTATAGAGGAGACATTGCTGGAAGTATCAGCGGAGGAGCTATATTGCCAAGGGATTGTCTATGTTCATTCACCTGTGGATTGCCATACATCAGTTTCCCTGATTGATACATGCAATTGGTTGCTGATATCTGGTAAGCAGGAATTTCTGGTGGTGGCTCTATTCATTTGAGTGATTTATATCGCATGATCTACTAATATCTGGTAATTATTTTGATATCACGGAGGTGGTTCTTCATTCCCAATCTTTCACTGAGATATGTTATGCTTACTTTTTTCTTTTTTCTGGTAAGCGGCCTATGTTGGTGGTGGTGTACACCTATTATTTTCTTCATTCACACGGGTGATCAGAATTTTTATGCAGTATCACGCTATGTATATTTTTTGTCTCATCACCATATTCACCGATTCACAATTCTGAGTGGAGATCATCTGATAGGAGTCATCTACAGAGTTCCACTGGTCTGGTTTCTGTTTACACCAACGCTCATTTTACTGCTACTTCTGGTAAGCAGTACCTATTCACATTGAATTTTTCTGTGTCGTGTTGGATTGGACTTTAACAGTTTATTCATCATTCAATACTTTGGACTATTTTTTTCTGGGACTTACCACTTTATTTAATAGACCTATCATATATGGTCTATGTCATTTAGCGCAGCTTTTTCCCACTATTTGTTACACATATGTTTGTCACATTTCAGTTGCAGCTACTAGGATTTTGATATTTAGCGCCGTATTTTCTTTTCCCATACATATATATGTGTGTGTGTATATATACCCCTATACAGAAGTTCAGATGTCGAGCCTGCCTCCAAAGACGCCCAAAAAATGCACAATAAACGCGTGCAACAAAAACGCCCAGGTGTGTTGTTGCAGGCATATATTGTGCATTTTTTGGGGTATATATACACACACAAATATATGTATATATACACATACACACATATAGGTGTGAAAGTAGCGGAACCCTATGCCTGCGCTAATGAAATTATTTGCAGGGATGTGGTTCCGCTCCTGTATGTGTGTATGTGTATATATACATATATGTGTGTGTATATATACCCCTATACAGAAGTTCAGATGTCATGCCTGCCTCCAAAGACGTCCAAAAAATGCACAATAAACGCCTGCAACAAAAACGCCCAGGTGTGTTGTTGCAGGCGTTTATTGGGCATTTTTTGGGCGTCTTTGGAGGCAGGCATAACATCTGAACTTCTGTATAGGGGTATATATACACACACACATATATGTATATATACACACATACACAAAATATGTGTGATAGGAGCGGAGCCACATCCCTGCAAATAATTTCATTAGCGCAGACATAGGGTTCTGCTACTTTCACACCTATATGTGTGTATGTGTGTATATATACCCCCCTATACAGAAGTTCAGATGTTATGCCTGCCTCCAAAGATGCCCAAAAAAAAGCACAATAAACGCCTGCAACAAAAACGCCCAGGCGTGTTGTTGCAGGCATTTTTTTTGGGCATTTTTTGGGCGTCTTTGGAGGCAGGCATAACATCTGAACTTCTGTATAGGGGTATATACATACACACATGTATGTATATATACACATACACACATATAGGTGTGATAGGAGCGGAGCCACATCCCTGCAAATAATTTCATTAGCGCAGGCATAGGGTTCCACTACTTTCACACCTATATGTGTGTATGTGTATATATACATATATGTGTGTGTATATATACCCCTACACAGAAGTTCAGATATCATGCCTGCCTCCAAAGACGTCCACAAAAAAGCCCAATAAACACCTGAAACAAAAACGCCCATGTGTGAAAGGAGCGGAGCCCCATCCCTGCTCTACTGCAATTCTAAGACAAGACATCTTTTTTTTCTTGTTCTGGACATGCTACAGAACTTTAACTTCACAGGTACACTTTTTAGACCCCCCAGACACTAAATCCAAAGAAATCTATTTTTTTTTTCAATAATTTTTTCAATAATTGGCTCTCTATCAAAAACGACAATTTTTAAGAACTTTTTTTGTGTGATTAATAGTCCCTGGGGCATGACCCAGAACCCTAAGCACTTTTTAGGGGCATTTATTGGGTTTTAGGGCTTCAAAATTGTGTTTTTTGATTACCGAAGTTCGGGTCCCATTGATTTCAATGGGGTTCTGGAATCCGGACCCGAACTTTCGGGAAGTTCGGGCGTTCTGGTCGAACCAAACTTTTCAAAAGTTCGATCTTTCCTATTAGAAACTACAATAGTAATTTTCAAGGCAACAGGCAGGGATATTGTCTATAGTCAGTACTGGGACATTGTCAGCACAGCCAAAGCATTTGTCCAAAGGAATTGTCCAGGCAGAGACATGGTCAGCACAGCCATAATATTGGTCCTGGTACACTGTGGATAGGGAAATAACTTAAAACACCTGCAGACACTCATTGTGC
Organism: Pelophylax lessonae; assembly: GCF_965119305.1. Lineage (NCBI taxonomy): Eukaryota > Metazoa > Chordata > Amphibia > Anura > Ranidae > Pelophylax > Pelophylax lessonae. The sequence goes on from NC_138770.1 coordinate 445,086,964, forward strand.
CGCTCTCCAGCCCTTCATAAACATCCTGCCTCTTGCTACAGCTAATTACATGCAGGAGGCAGAGGCATGATGGTTGTAAGTCAGCAGCAGGCTGAGGGCCTCAGTCAGGTAAGACCTGGGGGCAAGGGTAGAGGCTTCTCCCACCTAAATCTCTTTGAAGCCTCCAGACTCCAGATCCTAATCCAGAAATTACGAAACCTGGAGAGAACCAAAAAATTTGTTTTCTCCATCCGGAAAAACAATCCTGGAGCCCCTCACATATGTGAGACCCCTGTGTACTACAGTAGCTGGGCAACAGATCAGTCCAAGCGGTAGGCAGAAGCATAGTCAATAAAACAGGCCAAGGTAAGTTCACGTACAAGCAGTCAAAGTGGCAGGCAGAAGTGTAGTTGATAAAACAGGCCAGGGTCAGTTCATGAGGAAGCAGTCCAAACAGTAGGCAGAAGCATAGTCGATAAAACAGGGCAGGGTCAGTTCACGTGAAAGCAGTCCAAACAGTTGGCAGAGGCATAGTGGAAAAACAGGCCAGGGTCAGTTTACGTCAAAGGCAATGGCATGGTTATTTGAGGAAACATGGAAAATGGTCAGCACAGATAAAACTGGGGAAATTATTAAAATATGGGCTAATATTTTAGGGATGTATGATAAAGTCAGAAGCATTCCGCAATTCACAGGCTGGGGACAATGGTAGCTGGTATCTCTACAAAATCATCTTTTGCTGCATACACAACATCTTTTTGGCGTCTTCGGCCTGCTTCAGGTGGTGGAATGTTGTCCGGGAAGTGGCGCTCATGAAGTTGGCTAACAGCATCAGAGCAAAGATTTTCTTCGGGGGGGGGGGGGTCTTTGTTGATAGATGAGGGACGTGACAATTTCTTTGATTAATTTTAGGAAGGGGGTGTGGCTTTCTGTGGATTTGGTGTAAATAATATATGCATTATAAAAGGCCAAATGAATTAAATAAATTGCAGCTTTCTTGTACCAGAAATGGGACCTACTTGTTGCTAAGTAGGGCTGAAGCATTTGGTCATTAAAATCCACCCCGCGTGTAAAGATTATATTCCTGGACACATGTTGGCTTTTGAATGGGACCTCGTCTTCTTTGAACCTCAACTGTGGTGTCGTTATGGATGGCGGACATCATTTATACATTCCTACTATCCTTCCACCGCAAGGCCAGCACTTTGTTGCGTCTCAAAGCTGCTTTTCCCCCCCTTCGCATTTTTTTATTGACCAAGGATTGTGGGAAGCCCTTTCTTTTTTTTCTGGTGGTTCCTGGTGGTTCCGCAGGCCAGGGTTTTTGCAAGGTATAGGTGTTTGAAAAGGGGCAGACTGGTATAGTAGTTATCCAAGTATATATGATAACATTTTTTTGGGTTGTGCCCATGTAAGCCAGGCACTTAGGACGCTGGAGCTGGGAATCTCTTCCTTCATATATGCGGAACGCATACAGACATCCTGAGGCTCTTTCACATAATTTGTAGATTTTGACCCCATATTTGGCACTTTTGTTAGGAATATATTGTTTTATTCCTAGCCGGTCTGTAAAGTTTACCAGGGACTCATCCACACCTATTTTCTGGTCAGGGACATAAAGTTCTGCAATCTTTGGGGAAAAAAAAAATGTATAAGGGGGCTAATTTTACATAATTTGTCGTAATTTTGGATGGTTTTGGGAAGGGCACTGGGTGTTGTCGCTGAAGTGAAGGAAGCGCATTATCATCTCATATCGAGACCTGGACATTATGGAAGAATAAATGGGCATTTGGTGTATGGGGTTGGTGGACCAATAGGCATGGCCTTTATTTTTTTTTGTAAGCCCCATGTTTATAGTGAGGCCCATAAACAATTTGAACTCCTCCAAATTCAAATCTCTCCACTCACAAGGACGGGCATAGGATGATTGGGGGTTGTTTGCAATATACTGCTGGGCATAGAGATTGGTCTGGTCCACGATAAATTGCAGCAAAGTGTTGGGCAAAAATTAATACAGAAAATCAATTTCTGAGAAATTCTCCGGATTGGCCTGCACACCTGGCTGTGCGGTGAAAGGGGGAATGCTTGCTGATCCTGATTTGGAAGGCAGCCATGTTGGGTTGGCAAGAGCATCTGGGAGGTATGTAGTGGCCCTGGCTCTTGGAGATGTGACACTCCAGTGCTGGTAGTTGGGAGATTTGAAATTTCTGCGCTGGTACTTGGAAATGATACCACAGCGCTGGTGCTGGGCCTGGGCATTCAATCCTGGGGTGTATCGCTGGTGGCAGTGCTGGTACTGGGCATTTGATCTTGGGGTGTATCGCTGGAGAAAGTGCTGGTACTGGGCCTGGACATTCGATCCTGGGGTGTATTGCTTGTGGCTGCCCGGTTTCCAGAGCACCATGCCCTTTTAGGAGGGACCGATTCTTCCTCCGATTCTGTTGCCCATCCACTACTATTTATTATTCCAAATTCGAAATTGAATTTGGAATCGGAATCTGATGAGAACTCCCCGCTTCTTCCCGCTTCCAGGGGGAGGAGTTCTTGTAGTTTAGCAACTTCCTGGTTGGGGTGTGGGACTGCAGAGTGTATACACAGAGAGAAGGATATAATGGAGAATTTACTGGATGTTTGAGTCATCTATTCCCAGAGATCTACCATTATAGTTTGATTGATTCTACCCAGGACTACCATATACAGTTAGAGCCATGTATCAATATTAAGCGTTTTAGACCCATTTGCTATAAGGCACCTGGGTCCACATCTTCTGGTGAGCATACATCTATATCCCACTTTCATTGGTGTGGGTTCTTCACTTGATTTTCATCACCTGCATAATATTGGATGATCCACATCTCACTGTTTGGGACTATCTATAGAGAGTTTTCACTTTATTCAATCATCCTCTATTTAAAGACTTTATTGCTCTATATATTATTTATTTATTGTTCTATTTATTTTTTTACTTTTAGATACATTGTTCTTATTGTATCTATCATGATTAACGCTGCACTTTATATTATATTATCATTGTGACAACCTCGTGTCAGTTGTTGTGCTGGCAGCTTTTTATACATTTGTGAGTGTATTAAATGGTGAAACATGTCGGTATTCCTTCACTGCAGCAAGCAACTGTAACAAATTCACTTGATGGATACTCCATGCACCACAGTGTGAGTTTAAGACTTTCAGTGCCCAAAAAAATGTATTAATGCAATTGTACTTTTGCTATGTAAGAGGATAATTTTTTACACAACAGTAAAGCATCTGTGCAGTAAATTTAGGTTTGGGAGTGAAGCACAGATATTTGTCTCCTACAGTCAGTATTGTGTTTTTATTTTCCTTGTCCACTTGAGTGAATCTCTTCACTCTCTACCCACATACTGTTTAAATTGAAAACAAATTGGACATATAAAGTAATTTTTTTTCTTGTATTGTATTCTCTTGCAGGCTTCAAAATAGTACTTTTTTCTCGTAAGAAACGTTTTTTCTACTACAGCAAAGGTCATTTTAAAGTAAAGTGCACTATGCTTTGAATTTGGGAATGCAGCAATTATTTTTGCTTCCTGCAAATAGTATTTTCCTAATCAGCTTTAGTAAGTTCACTTTAATCATGCACTGTTTGAAAAGAAGACAAGTTAAGCACTTAAAGTAATTTTTCTGTTATTGGATAGTTTTTTAAGCCACTGAATGGTACTTTGTTATTGACAATATTTCTCTTACAAGGATCATTTTTTTCTTGTAAAATGATAATATACAGTGTGCATGATATATGGTTTGTATAGATACGCACCCTAAGCCCTCATTCACACTACTGTAGTGCTTGAACACATGCAAAATCATGTGTTGTGCTTGTGGTGCTATTTATTGTTAATGTCATTGTAAATGCACTAAGTCACATGTAAAGCAGTAAACTGAAATGAATAGGCTGTCCTATGTAAGAAGTTTAACAAACACATGCAGAAAATGTGCACCTGATGCCATGCTACTGCAGTGTGAATGGTGGATAATGTGAAACTCTTGGCAAACAGCTAAAATTATAATTAAATATATGTATTTACTTATTTACCTTTCAAAAGATTTGCAATGCTGACAAGACAATCCTGTAACTTACTTATCTCTTGGCAAGTAACACACTGATTTTCTGGTCTAGCAATTAGACTATCCAGTTGTCCTGGACCAATAAACGTGAAAGTTGATTTTAACCACTTGCCGACTGCTGCACGATTATTTACTGCGGCAGTCAGCCCCCTACAGGCAAACCGATGTAGGGCTACGTCGCTCATTCCCACAGCTCTGGGGCACACTCCCGCGTGTCCCTGCCACCGCTGATGGCCTGATTGGGTTCAGAACCGATCAGTCATCAGGTCCAGGCCAATGATTTTTGGTCTGGACCTGTTGATCGGTCCGGCCCAATCAGATACTGTTCTGTGCCTGTGTAATGTAAACACAGGCACAGAAAAGACCTGCTCTCCCCTCCCATGATCCTTTTTGGATTCATCGAGAGGAGAGAGCACATCTAAACTGTGAGTACTGCACCAAGCACACCCATACACACTTATATAGGCACATTTCGACACCCCGATCGCCCCCCCCCCCCATTTAACCCCTACACCCCCTGTCACAACACACACTGTATACTGTATATAGCATTTTCCTATATACCCATATAAGTGTGACTTGTGACCAGGTTTAGCGCTTGCGGCCCTTCCTTTTACACTTAGGATACCCGCCACCCCCCCCCCATAAAGATTTAACCCCCTGATCTTCCCTAATACCCCCCTGATCACCCTGAGTTAACCCCTTCCCTCCTGTCACATTGCACACTAATAAACAGGTAATATAGTGTTTTACTGTATTTTGTATTAGTGTGATTGTGACTTGAGTTAGCGCTAGCAAGTTTGTTTCTGTCCCAAGAAGGTTTAGGGTCAACGCCACCCCCCCAATAAAGATTTAGCCCACTGATCCCCCCCTGATCACCCCTACACCCCCTGTCACTGTATACAGTATATAGCATTTTACTATATACCCGTATAAGTGTGTCTTGTGACCAGGTTTAGCGCTTGCAGCCCTTCCTTTTATACTTAGGATACCCGCCACCCCCCCAATAAAGATTTAACCCCCTGATCCCCCCTGATCACCCCCAGTTAACCCCTTCCCCCCTGTCACATTGCACACTAATAAACAGGTAATATAGTGTTTTACTGTATTTTGTATTAGTGTGATTGTGACTTGAGTTAGCGCTAGCGAGTTAGTTTCTGTCCCAAGGAGGTTTAGGGTCCCCGCCACCCCCCCAATAAAGATTTAATCCCCTGATCACCCCTACACCCCCTGTCACAACACACACTGTATACAGTATTATTACATATGTATAGCATATGTGTATTATTACACTGTATAGCATTTTCTATATACCTGTATGAGTGTGACTTGTGACCAGGTTTAGCGCTTGCGGCCCTTCATTTTATACTTAGGATACCCGCCACCCCCCCAATAAAGATTTAACCCCCTGATCCCCCCTGATCACTCCAGGTAACCCCTTCCCCCCTGTCACATTGCACACTAATAAACAGGTAATATAGTGTTTTATATATACAATAAGTCGCGCTCAATAAGTGAAATATGAACAAAATATATAGTCCAAAAATTGAAATAAAATTGAAATAAAATATAGTTCATAAGTTTTTGTACGAAAAGTGGTTGACACCGTAACACAAGAAAATCCACATCTGATGGGGAAATTGCTTACCAGAGATGAGTAAATAAATGGCATGTAACTCAATCCTTCTGTTTCTTTCAAGAAATGCAGAGTCTGGTTGTGATGTGAGTAAAGTGGAATGGCGTCAAATAACCCTCAATTGAAAAGAAAAAACGCCATAGCATAATGCCGCAGAAATTGATAAATAAATATTGTAAAAAACGTGACCCAGCATCTCCAAAGTGAATGGAAAATGAAAAAATATGTGAAAACACCTCAAGGTGATATATAAAGGAATAGGAATAGGTACTTCTTACCAGAAAGAGTGGAAAGGTGCACAATATGAACCTCTAATAATATGCAGAGGGAGGAGGGTGCACAGTGGAAATCCTCTTCCAAAGGGTAAATGAGGCAGGGAGAAGGGTGAACCAATAATCCCTACACCCGGTAAAATTGAATCCTTACCAGACCATGGTAAGGAAAACACATCAATAAGACAAATAAATGTTGATTGAAGATACAGGGAGACCACACACTCAGACCAGTCTTTTCAGATGTATGGCATTAAAGGATGATATCTCCGCATCATGAAAAAAGAGAGGGGAACGCCATAGCATAAAACCCAACACAGATTTATTAATAAAAGAAAAGGGGCTACACTCACATGAATAACCAGAAAAATATTGCCCAAAACGATGAGACAGAAGCCGATGGCCGGACGGCTTACCGCCCGCACTTCCTGGTAGCAAGAGGGTGACGTCAGCATGCCGTGACCCGGCGCGTTTCCTCAGAGATGACGTTATCAAGAGTGTTTTACTGTATTTTGTATTAGTGTGATTGTGACTTCAGTTAGCGCTAGCAAATTATTTTATTATTATAAAGATTTAACCCCCTGATCCCTCCCTGATCACCCTCAGTTAACCCCTTCATTGCCCTGTCACAGTGTCACTTTTATAGTGTACAGTTTTTTTTCTGATCACTATTATTAGTGACACAGGTGACATTAGCTAGTGTTAGCATCAGTCTAAGATAGCGCAGATCCTCGGCGCATAGTTAGCCCCTGGATTACCACACACACACACACACACGCACGCACACACACACACGCACACACATACACTTCCATTACTAGTATAGTGTTTGAACAGATCAATATCTAAACTGATCAGAACTATACTAGCGTCCCCATAGTTTAGGGTTCCCAAAATGCAGTGTTTGCACGAACAGCACTGATTCCAGCCAGCACCTGTATTTAACTCCTCCGCCCAGCCCACCCCACCCAGGCAAGTGTAGTAATCAATAGATTACTGTCACTTATAAAAAAACACAACACACAAAACCACTGTGTTAGCAGAGTCAGGCCTAATCCCTGCTAGCATTAGCAGTTTTTTTTTGGTAGCGCTTGAAATAGTCCTTGACAACCAGGTGCTTTTTTTACCAGTGAGTCACACTACTGTACCGGTAAATTTAGTTACTAAAATGACCAAACGTTGGTACAGTAGTGCAGAGGTTTACAGTATACTGACCATGTCAGATGAGAGCGATGGGGAAGCTTCACTGGCAGAATCAGGGTCAGTATACAAACCTGAAGAGGGCAGCGGCTCCCTGACAGATAGCTTCGTCGACGGATGGTCCCTGTTAGACCCAGGCGTACCCGAACCCCATTCTGGAGTTGCTGAGATGCAGGAATCGTAGGGTGCTCGTATGGAGCAGAGTGTCGGTACTAGTGCCGCTCATCCTTCTGGTGGCCTGGCAAGTGCCAGCGGCCTAGTACACCCTGGACCTAGTACAACCAGCACTGCAGTAACACTTGGTGACGTGGCGAGTCCCATAAGTGCAGTTGAAGCTGGTGCGGTGGCTAGCACAATTAGTGGCCCGCAGCCACCACGTATTTGAAAACAGGTCCATAGAGCCCATAGTGCCCTCCCTGGCATATCCCAATTGGCAACCCACTGATACAACAGCGCCAGTACTTCCCCCATTCACTGCCCAACCTGGAATCCACGTGGAAACAGCTGGTTTTACGCCCCTGAATTTTTATGAGCTGTTTTTCACGGAAGATCTTTTCAGATCTATTGTGTCGTGGCATACCTATCTCGCATTTTCTGGATACCTTATTGGCCTTTACAGGATACCTTGCTGGATATGCAGGATGCCTTGACTGGCATTTAGAATGGTTATCTTAAACAAAATGTCTTTTGAGTTAATCTCATTTTACTTTGATTTCTTTACATGTGTCACTGAGCTTGCAAAGGCTAAGAATATATCAGATGACCGAAATCTCAGAATATCAACTCTGTCTGGACAGCTGACCACAAAGCCAATAATATCTTCTAAAAAGCCCCTTTGGAACTTTTATTGAACGTCACCAAGAAATTTCCCATATGACAGAGAATCACGATCTAGATTGACATAATGCTTACTATAATTAGTTGTTAACTTTGATTGGATAAAAGATGTTAATAACAACCCATTTCTTGTACGTCAGATTGTAATGACAAACCCATTTTTGAGTATATATAAACTCCAGAAACGCTGTAATAAATCAGGTCACTATGATTCAGCCATCTTGAGTCTTGTCTGATCTCATTATATATATAGCTATATATTCTGTAATTTCTTTTGCATTTGCGCGCTATTCTTTTTTAATATACATGTCTTTTGGTTCATAGCTGCAGCAGCTTTGGAAATACATGGGTATGCTCCCCCAAATTTTTTGCCTGTTTATTATGTATTCGGTCTGACCAGACTATCGAGGTTGAGCAGCCCTCCCCACCCCCCACATACACCTGTACTCAATCAGTGTCCACCATCAAATGGATATAGGAGGAGTCCCCTGTAGTGCATTTGCACATTTTTCCCAGCAAGGAGTGTTGTCTCCAAGGGTTAGAAGGGCTGGATTCATCTCTTTTTCATGGATAGTGTAGGACCCACTGATAATGGGGTACTTTGACGCAGTAGTGGGCTTGAGCACGATATGGCCATATGGTGGGACCAAACCCCCATTTTTATTTATGGACTCTTGAGATTTGGTAGTAATTTCTTTTGCATTTGCGCGCTATTCTTTTTTAATATACATGTCTTTTGGTTCATAGCTGCAGCAGCTTTGGAAATACATGGGTATGCTCCCCCAAATTTTTTGCCTGTTTATTATGTATTCGGTCTGACCAGACTATCGAGGTTGAGCAGCCCTCCCCACCCCCCACATACACCTGTACTCAATCAGTGTCCACCATCAAATGGATATAGGAGGAGTCCCCTGTAGTGCATTTGCACATTTTTCCCAGCAAGGAGTGTTGTCTCCAAGGGTTAGAAGGGCTGGATTCATCTCTTTTTCATGGATAGTGTAGGACCCACTGATAATGGGGTACTTTGACGCAGTAGTGGGCTTGAGCACGATATGGCCATATGGTGGGACCAAACCCCCATTTTTATTTATGGACTCTTGAGATTTGGTAGTAATTTCTTTTGCATTTGCGCGCTATTCTTTTTTAATATACATGTCTTTTGGTTCATAGCTGCAGCAGCTTTGGAAATACATGGGTATGCTCCCCCAAATTTTTTGCCTGTTTATTATGTATTCGGTCTGACCAGACTATCGAGGTTGAGCAGCCCTCCCCACCCCCCACATACACCTGTACTCAATCAGTGTCCACCATCAAATGGATATAGGAGGAGTCCCCTGTAGTGCATTTGCACATTTTTCCCAGCAAGGAGTGTTGTCTCCAAGGGTTAGAAGGGCTGGATTCATCTCTTTTTCATGGATAGTGTAGGACCCACTGATAATGGGGTACTTTGACGCAGTAGTGGGCTTGAGCACGATATGGCCATATGGTGGGACCAAACCCCCATTTTTATTTATGGACTCTTGAGATTTGGTAGTAATTTCTTTTGCATTTGCGCGCTATTCTTTTTTAATATACATGTCTTTTGGTTCATAGCTGCAGCAGCTTTGGAAATACATGGGTATGCTCCCCCAAATTTTTTGCCTGTTTATTATGTATTCGGTCTGACCAGACTATCGAGGTTGAGCAGCCCTCCCCACCCCCCACATACACCTGTACTCAATCAGTGTCCACCATCAAATGGATATAGGAGGAGTCCCCTGTAGTGCATTTGCACATTTTTCCCAGCAAGGAGTGTTGTCTCCAAGGGTTAGAAGGGCTGGATTCATCTCTTTTTCATGGATAGTGTAGGACCCACTGATAATGGGGTACTTTGACGCAGTAGTGGGCTTGAGCACGATATGGCCATATGGTGGGACCAAACCCCCATTTTTATTTATGGACTCTTGAGATTTGGTAGTAATTTCTTTTGCATTTGCGCGCTATTCTTTTTTAATATACATGTCTTTTGGTTCATAGCTGCAGCAGCTTTGGAAATACATGGGTATGCTCCCCCAAATTTTTTGCCTGTTTATTATGTATTCGGTCTGACCAGACTATCGAGGTTGAGCAGCCCTCCCCACCCCCCACATACACCTGTACTCAATCAGTGTCCACCATCAAATGGATATAGGAGGAGTCCCCTGTAGTGCATTTGCACATTTTTCCCAGCAAGGAGTGTTGTCTCCAAGGGTTAGAAGGGCTGGATTCATCTCTTTTTCATGGATAGTGTAGGACCCACTGATAATGGGGTACTTTGACGCAGTAGTGGGCTTGAGCACGATATGGCCATATGGTGGGACCAAACCCCCATTTTTATTTATGGACTCTTGAGATTTGGTAGTAATTTCTTTTGCATTTGCGCGCTATTCTTTTTTAATATACATGTCTTTTGGTTCATAGCTGCAGCAGCTTTGGAAATACATGGGTATGCTCCCCCAAATTTTTTGCCTGTTTATTATGTATTCGGTCTGACCAGACTATCGAGGTTGAGCAGCCCTCCCCACCCCCCACATACACCTGTACTCAATCAGTGTCCACCATCAAATGGATATAGGAGGAGTCCCCTGTAGTGCATTTGCACATTTTTCCCAGCAAGGAGTATTGTCTCCAAGGGTTAGAAGGGCTGGATTCATCTCTTTTTCATGGATAGTGTAGGACCCACTGATAATGGGGTACTTTGACGCAGTAGTGGGCTTGAGCACGATATGGCCATATGGTGGGACCAAACCCCCATTTTTATTTATGGACTCTTGAGATTTGGTAGTAATTTCTTTTGCATTTGCGCGCTATTCTTTTTTAATATACATGTCTTTTGGTTCATAGCTGCAGCAGCTTTGGAAATACATGGGTATGCTCCCCCAAATTTTTTGCCTGTTTATTATGTATTCGGTCTGACCAGACTATCGAGGTTGAGCAGCCCTCCCCACCCCCCACATACACCTGTACTCAATCAGTGTCCACCATCAAATGGATATAGGAGGAGTCCCCTGTAGTGCATTTGCACATTTTTCCCAGCAAGGAGTGTTGTCTCCAAGGGTTAGAAGGGCTGGATTCATCTCTTTTTCATGGATAGTGTAGGACCCACTGATAATGGGGTACTTTGACGCAGTAGTGGGCTTGAGCACGATATGGCCATATGGTGGGACCAAACCCCCATTTTTATTTATGGACTCTTGAGATTTGGTAGTAATTTCTTTTGCATTTGCGCGCTATTCTTTTTTAATATACATGTCTTTTGGTTCATAGCTGCAGCAGCTTTGGAAATACATGGGTATGCTCCCCCAAATTTTTTGCCTGTTTATTATGTATTCGGTCTGACCAGACTATCGAGGTTGAGCAGCCCTCCCCACCCCCCACATACACCTGTACTCAATCAGTGTCCACCATCAAATGGATATAGGAGGAGTCCCCTGTAGTGCATTTGCACATTTTTCCCAGCAAGGAGTGTTGTCTCCAAGGGTTAGAAGGGCTGGATTCATCTCTTTTTCATGGATAGTGTAGGACCCACTGATAATGGGGTACTTTGACGCAGTAGTGGGCTTGAGCACGATATGGCCATATGGTGGGACCAAACCCCCATTTTTATTTATGGACTCTTGAGATTTGGTAGTAATTTCTTTTGCATTTGCGCGCTATTCTTTTTTAATATATAGCTATATATTGTCTGATTTGGTATCACTTACTAACAGGTAACAGGTATTTTGTACCTGAGGAAAAATTCCACAACAATTTGGCGAGCCAGCCAGGAGAGGTGACGTCATCTGCGGACGGAGTGAGACATCTGGACTGCATTGGATACACTGAAAATATCTGGCCAGGTAAGCCCATTGTCTGCTTACAATGTTTTTCAGTCCATCCAATGACGTCCAGGTAACTCTGTTTTATTTTTGACGTAATACCCTCTTAAAGAACCTAAACCCTTAGTCGGTGTATATATTGCTACTAACATTTTTTGTGAAAGGTGAGGTTGGGTCAACCCTCACCGCTGTGGGTGTCTTGGACACGCAGGAACGTGACCCCCAGTTGTGTTCTGGTAAAGCGGTCTCATTTTGGAGTGTCCATTTGAGACGTAGCAAGCATTGAATGTATATGACAGTTTTAGCCTGATATGTCATATACATGTAAAGGTTTCTATCTCTATGTTATAGTATCTACTGTATGTAAACATATGCATATGGTAATATGGAAGTTAGAGGTAAGTCCAGGTCACAGAGAACTTGGCAGTTAGAGTTATCGGCTGTGTGAGGGCCGAAGTCCAGGTCACAGAGAACTTGGAAGTTAGAGGTAAGTCCAGGTCACAGAGAACTTGGCAGTTAGAGTTATCGGCTGTGTGAGGGCCGAAGTCCAGGTCACAGAGAACTTGGAAGTTATAGGTAAGTCCAGGTCACAGAGAACTTGGAAGTTAGAGTTATCGGTTGTGTGAGGGCCGAAGTCCAGGTCACAGAGAACTTGGAAGTTATAGGTAAGTCCAGGTCACAGAGAACTTGGAAGTTAGAGGTAGTTATTCTATTTTTTGGATAACAGTGAAATGGGAAACTGGGTTTCCGTAGATACCGACCAGGGGTCGATGAGAAAGGTCATTAGGACCATGGCCTTAGAGTGTATGGGTAACAGGGTTACCAGATAAATGGGGCAGACCAGGGAGTTTGCATTCGAAGATTAAATCCTCTGGGAGCATAGTTTTTGGGCTACACAGCCAATTAAAGTGTTCTGTAGTTGGACAGCTAATAATCCTAGTTCTAGGATAAGATAAGATAGGATATGGTAGATTTTTGTAAAGTGTATGAAACAGATTTGGCAAGAACAAACTTAAAAATCAGTTGCAGAAATATGGAAGCAGGAGAGTATGAAGTTGAATGAGTATTGATATATTATAAATGAGTTGGGGTGTGTTGAATTGAGAAAACACAGCAAATCTTGTATTCATAAGAAGAATGTAAGGATGCTCATTGCCCTTTAATTCATAAGCCTGTCGTGGTTTCTTTTAAGACAGGAAAAAAAAAAAAACAGGCTCTGTGTCTTTGATATAAAAAGAGGAAGTAGTTTATAAGCTGGGAGTTTGTAGCACAGAGAAAAAGATTGTTTCTTTATATGATAAATGAACGGCATATGATATTTTTGGGGTTATTTTGTATTAAATTAAACTAAGATGAAAAATAATAGGTTGCCCTATAAACCAGGAATCTTTGTTTAGACATTAAGGGTTACCGCAATTAACATGACCATTGAACCCTATTTGGCACTGAGCCAAAAGTTTTAAAATAGAATAACTTTTTATATAATTATGGTATATTAAGTGGTATTTCAGGGGCACCCTCCGTAACCAAAGGGGAACCTCTGATAAGATTTTTGAAATTCGGGACAAAGTTTTAGAGGATATTTGTTTGAAAGATAAAAGTACATTACTTCCTGTCATTATGGGTGTATAAAAAGTGACCTACTACAAATAGTGTAAAGACAGGACATTAGAGCAAAGAATTGCAGCCAGCCCCTCTCCCCCAGATAGACAGTAAATAAGGTATACAGCTAACCTGTGTCCGCATGTTCCATCAGAAGCGTCCGAGAGGTTTACAGTAGGAATAACAGTAGCAGGGGTGAGAGTGGTTTCCTGCCCGGCTTCAAAGGAAAAGGGAAGTCATTTAAAAAAAAAAAAAAAAATGTTTGTGTTGAGTTAAAATTTCAGTGTTCAGTTTCAGATGAAGTGCCCATTAATCCAGTATGTAGCATATGTCTCTTGCCAGCTTGACCCAGTGATAAAAGGCTCCTCTCTAAAGCCCTGATGAGACCCTTTATGTAGATGGATCATGTTTATAAACAGAGGAGGATAAGCCTGTAACTGGGTATGCAGTAGTAACAGCAATAAATAAACAAAAGTAATGCAGAGGCATTAAATCTAAAGTTTGAAGCACAAGCAGCTGATGGTTTTGGCAAAGGCGTGTGAATTTTAAAGAGTTAACATTCACATTGACATGATTTTGGTCATATTTTTTGAAAGCTTGTAACTTTTTGACCTCAGCCCAAGTTCTCTCGGTAAGCCATTAAAGCATGCAGATATAATAGAGACTGTTCTTAGTCTTCCAGTGTTCCACCAAGGTGGCCATTTATTAAAAAAAACCAAGGCACATGCAAGAGAGGACACAGAAGAAGCTGCAGGAAACGCAAGGGCCGACAGAGCAGCGAAGAAGGCTGCACTGGAACAGGTCCCTATCCGGGTACTGACACTCGTAGGAAAGCAACCAACTCCTGTAAGTATGGCAATCTTGATATCATTGCAGAAAAAGCCCCCTCACAGGAGCGTGAGAAGTGGCGGAAGAACAGTGCAACACAGGATGTAACTGGTTGCTGGAGGATGGAGGAGCATTTCTGTCTGATCTCGGGCCCTATACCTGAGGGTGGCAGCCGCAGCTCACGGATCGTGTCATATCTCAAAGACTCTAATGACCACCTTGGTAATACAACACTGGTTAGCACCAGGTTTTCCTGGAGTAGCTGCAAAATATACTGCTTCTTGTCTTACCTGTGCTAGGTACAATGTTGGTAGAGCTGTAAGCACCCCATAAAAGCACCGCCTAAGTCAGACTGTCCTTTCCAAGGAGTTCAAATAGATTACATTGATTTCCCACAGTCTGGTCCCGATGCACATGTTTTAGTTTGTATAGACATTTTTCAGGATGGCCTAAGGCCTGGCCAGTCTCTAGGGGTACAGTACAAACCACAGGAAAAAGGCCTTTGCCCCAGGTAATGTGCAGGTATAGAATCCCAGAAACTATGGAAAGTAACAGGGGTACTAACTTTAAGGAAAGGTTCTACAAGAGGTCCAATCCACACTAAATATAGAGAAAGCCTTTCACACTCCATATCACTCACAGAGTAGCGGAAAGGTACAAAAGGTTGTATGAAAAAAAAAAAAAACACAAGTTGAGTAAAATAATAGCAGAAACAGGTAGATTGTTTTACGTTTTTTCCTTTGTCAGGAACACTCCCAAGAGAGGTGTGGGTGTAATGTTCTGGTACCTTTGGTACCCTAATTCCACTTTCCTTAGTGTATGCGCCCCACCATTCTCTTTTGGTAAGGTGCGCATACACCTTTAAGACCGATGCTGTCATCATTGAGCGCCGCAGGAGCGGCTATTTCAACCGCCGGCGGTCTCACTAACATTGTTCGTTCAACGCCGCATAACCTGCCTTGAAGCTCACATGCTTGCAAGCATACCTCGCTGTCGGAACCTCGCTGCTGATCCCTGTATCCCGCTACCGGATCACCCGCTCATACCGAACCTCTCTACTACTGCTTGCTACTAGTGATAAGTACCCCGCAGGGGAATCCTCCATAAACCTTCATACTAAAGCTTACACTATCTAGCTCTGCATACTAAGGACTGTTACTATCATCTGCACTATCTAGATTGCTAGCTCTTGAGCCTACTAACATCTATCCTTGCACTGGGTTAGTCTCTCCTGTATGTCATCTGCTATCCTATCATCTACTACCATACATGATTGCTAACCTATCTGCATCCTTCCTGTTACCATCTCATTCTCAAGAACATTCCTCTCAAGTGTCTGTCAACTATTGTCTCTACTTAAACCTGTCTCTTCAGCCTATCACCACTATACTACTATATACATAGATCACTCCAGGAACATCTTATTGAGTGTGTATATTTGTATGCTGAATCAGAGACTATCCACAGTGATGAGTCTTGGGAGTTGGGATTGGTATCTCAGCGTTTCTCTACATGACTACTGAGTGGAGTATTTCTGCAGCTGCAAATCCACATTGTTCAGAAAACGCAGGAGCGTTACAGATTGAACGAACCTTAAAATGGATTCAGCAGAATTAACCACTCAGGTGACACAATTAAAACAACAAGTAACTGCGTTAATACAGGCACTTACTGAATTAAAAGAAGACAATCAGGCTCTGAAGCAGCAGGTAACCAGGCTGTCACAACTTGCCGCTGCTCAGCACCCTGAACCCAAAATAAATCCTCCTTTAGTATTTACAGGCGATCGCAAAAAATTTTGTGAATTCAAAAACGCATGTGAGTTACTTTTCTTGCTAAAACCTCGTACCTACCTTACTGATCATATCAAGGTTTGCACTATTATTTCTTACCTAACAGGCGATCCACGGGCCTGGGCAGACTCTCTCTTTGAGAAAAACTATCAACTTCTCAACTCCTACGCTTTATTTCTAGCGGAACTTGCTAGTCTATATGATGACCCCAATAGGCAGAGTACTGCCGATCTTCAATTGAGGTCCTTAAAACAAGGTAGGAGACCTGTGGAAGACTTTGTGGCGGAGTTCAAGAGATGGACCCTTGATTCAGGGTGGAATGATGCATCTCTGAGAACTCAATTTAGACTTGGCCTATCAGAGGCCGTTAAAGACGAGCTCGCCCGAGCGGATTTGCTGAAAACCCTGGATGCTTTGATACAACTCAGTATCACCATAGATTGAAGGCTACGAGAAAGAAAGGCTGAAAAAATGGGAATGCCATTATCCAGTTCTTCTCGGATTTCGGCCGTTGACCCTACTCCTATGGAGGTAGGAACCATACGCCCACCTCTATCAACTACTGAAAGAGCCAGGAGACGATCTAGTAATCTCTGCTTGTACTGTGCATCCCCGGATCACATGATAAACGTCTGTCCCCTTGTCTACAAAAAAAAGGGTGAGTGTTCATATGTCCTCCTAGGGTGATTGACAACTTCAATTACTAACCCTTACCTTTTTGTTCGCTTGACATTGCAGTGGGACCAGACCAGAATTACTACTAAGGCCATGATCGACACAGGATCTTGTGGAAATTATATCGACATACGTTTTGCTGTTTTAAATAAAGTCCCTATTATTTCTAAACCTAAACCTGTCTCAGTGAGTCTTATTAACGGTATTCCTTTATCTTCTGGCCCGATCACTGATCAGACACAAGCACTCCTAGTCACCACTAACGAGTCTCATATGGAGACCACCACCTTCGACCTAATACCTTCACCCCACTTTCCCATTGTTTTGGGACTTCCCTGGTTACACACACATCAACCAACCATAGATTGGAAGAAACGGACCCTGGCCTTCCTCTCTTGCTATTGCGAGGGTACGTGT
This sequence comes from Pelophylax lessonae, assembly GCF_965119305.1. Lineage (NCBI taxonomy): Eukaryota > Metazoa > Chordata > Amphibia > Anura > Ranidae > Pelophylax > Pelophylax lessonae. The sequence continues at coordinate 445,104,137 of NC_138770.1, forward strand.
AACCTCCCGTCTTATGGAAAGATCCTGTCTGTGGTGTCAGATGAGATTGCACCACTATGCTATCAGGATCTGTCCGAGGTTTTTCTTGAGAAAAATGCTCAAGTACTGCCTCCCCATAGGGATTATGATTGTACTATTGATCTACTCCCAAATAGCAAATTGCCGTTTGGTCATGTTTATCCTCTTTCGCAGGATGAACTTTCCCATCTCAAGGAATACTTGGATGAGAATTTGACAAAAGGTTTTATTAGACCTTCCACTTCTTCCACAGCAGCAGGACTCTTTTTTGTCCGCAATAAGGACTCAAGTCTCAGGCCTATTATCGACTATAGGCAATTGAACGCCATTACAATAAAAGATCGCTATCCTCTACCGCTTATCCCTGAGCTCATTGAGCAAGTGCGTGGAGCTACCTATTTTTCAAAATTGGACCTGAAAGGGGCATACAATCTAATCCGAATCCGTGATGGAGATGAGTGGAAGACAGCATTCAGAACCAGATACGGATTGTTCGAATATCTTGTAATGCCATTCGGGCTATGTAACGCTCCCGCAGCCTTCCAACGATTTATAAACGATATCTTTAGAGACTTACTTGATGTCTGTGTTGTGGTATATCTGGATGATATACTTATTTATTCACGATCCTTGTCTGAACATATAAAACATGTAAGACTTGTGTTATCCAGATTGCTTGCACACAACCTATACGTGAAACTAAAAAAATGCTTATTTCATAAAGAAGAAGTACTATTCCTAGGATACATCATATCCAAAACAGGAATCAAGATGGATATGAGTAAGATATCCTGTATTCAGGATTGGCCTAAACCAACCACCCGCAAAGCACTACAGCGATTCCTTGGATTTTCAAACTTCTATAGGAAGTTCATCAAGAACTTCTCTGCCATTGTGAGACCCCTCACACAACTCACGAGTATTAAGAGACCATTCAAATGGTCAGATGAAGCAAATGAAGCTTTTCACTTGTTAAAGGCAAGTTTTACCTCTGCTCCCATACTACGCCATCCAGACCCATCCCTCCAATACATTCTGGAAGTAGATGCGTCAAACATGGCAGTAGGAGCAATACTCTCCCAACGACCAACTAATACTTCACCACTCCATCCAGTCGCCTTCTTCTCTAAATCTTTAAGCAGTCCAGAGGTAAATTACCCAGTGGGTGAAAAGGAACTGCTTGCTATAAAACTGGCTCTGGAGAATTGGCGACATCTACTTGAAGGCACCCGATTACCAATACTCATATATACAGATCATAAAAATCTTCAATATCTTCAGTCTAACAAAACCCTCTCCCACCGGCAGGTACGATGGTCACTATTCTTCCTAAGGTTTAACTTTCTAGTGACCTATACACCTGCAGACAAGAATAAAAAAGCGGATGCGCTATCACGACTAACTGAAGATAATTACTTCGAAATCCCTTCCGTTCCTATAATACCCTACAAGCGTATTATTGGGGTTGTCCGTTCCTTGAAGGAAGAGGTTCTGCACAGTATAAGTTTGGATTCACCCCCACCACAACTAAGTACTGATGCAGAAGGCTTCCTCTACTACAACGACAAACTTTACATACCCCCTACCATGCGCACCAAGATCTTGGAATTGTCGCATGATGTGCCTATGGCAGGACATATGGGTATGACAAAGACTCTTAATTTGCTTACCAGGCAGTTCTGGTGGCCTGACATGAAGACATCTATACAGAAATTCGTCTCTTCATGCAACGTCTGTGCCAGGTCCAAAATAGACACTACAAAACCATCCGGTCTACTATGCAGTCTACCAATACCCCAGACTCCATGGGAAGTTGTGTCCTTGGACTTTATAGTAGAACTACCTCCTTCCAAAGGATTTAATACCATCTTGGTGTCAGTGGACCATCTGACAAAAATGGCACATTTCGTTGCTATTCGCAGACTACCTTCGTCCAAACAAACAGCGGAACTACTGATGAAACATGTCTTTAAGTTACATGGTATTCCGAAAACTCTTTTGTCTGACCGTGGATCGCAATTCATCTCCAAGTTCTGGCAAGAACTATGTCACATACTACGAATTGAGCGGAAGCTCACTTCTCCCTACCATCCTCAGACCAACGGACAGACTGAAAGAGTCAACCAGTGCATCGAGCAATATTTACGTTGTTACACATCATACCAACAGGATGATTGGGTGGATCTCCTCCCTCTGGCAGAATTTGCCTACAACAACGCAATCCACAGTACGACCAAACAGAGTCCGTTCTACTTGAACTATGGGTTTCATCCCACTATTCTTCCACCACGCATCCTTCCTTCAAATAACCCAGTAGCCTCAGACTATCTTACCCAAATAAAGGACTCTCTGGGTTTACTTAATACTACCATCTCACACGCTCATAGTCAACAAAAGAAGTACTATGATCTTCGTAGAAGACCTTCTCCTCAGTATGCTATTGGGGACCTCGTTTGGCTCTCAACAAAAAACTTAAGATTAAAGATCCCTAGCAAAAAGCTTGGGCCTCTGTTCTTGGGACCTTTCCCAATCAGGAAACTTATTGGAAAAGCTGCAGTACAGCTCACATTACCAACAGACCTCAAAATACATCCCATCTTCCATGTGTCGCTACTGAAGCCCCATGTTCCTGACCAAGGAATAAGGCCTACTATCCCACCTCCACCTCCTGTACAAGTTGAAGGTGGAGAAGAATATGAAATAAAAGAGATTCTGGATTCTCGTATCCACAGAAGAAGACTCCAATATCTAGTCCGATGGAAGAACTATGGGCCCCAAGACGACACCTGGCTAAATACCTCTGACATACATGCCCCTAGACTAATTCGCAATTTTCATGCGAAATACCCGGAAAAACCAGCTCCAGAGGCCTTCAGGAGCCGGCCTTAAGGGGGGGGGTACTGTAATGTTCTGGTACCTTTGGTACCCTAATTCCACTTTCCTTAGTGTATGCGCCCCACCATTCTCTTTTGGTAAGGTGCGCATACACCTTTAAGACCGATGCTGTCATCATTGAGCGCCGCAGGAGCGGCTATTTCAACCGCCGGCGGTCTCACTAACATTGTTCGTTCAACGCCGCATAACCTGCCTTGAAGCTCACATGCTTGCAAGCATACCTCGCTGTCGGAACCTCGCTGCTGATCCCTGTATCCCGCTACCGGGTCACCCGCTCATACCGAACCTCTCTACTACTGCTTGCTACTAGTGATAAGTACCCCGCAGGGGAATCCTCCATCAACCTTCATACTAAAGCTTACACTATCTAGCTCTGCATACTAAGGACTGTTACTATCATCTCTATTATCTAGATTGCTAGCTCTTGAGCCTACTAACATCTATCCTTGCACTGGGTTAGTCTCTCCTGTATGTCATCTGCTATCCTATCATCTACTACCATACATGATTGCTAACCTATCTGCATCCTTCCTGTTACCATCTCATTCTCAAGAACATTCCTCTCAAGTGTCTGTCAACTATTGTCTCTACTTAAACCTGTCTCTTCAGCCTATCACCACTATACTACTATATACATAGATCACTCCAGGAACATCTTATTGAGTGTGTATATTTGTATGCTGAATCAGAGACTATCCACAGTGATGAGTCTTGGGAGTTGGGATTGGTATCTCAGCGTTTCTCTACATGACTACTGAGTGAAGTATTTCTGCAGCTGCAAATCCACATTGTTCAGAAAACAGAGGAGCGTTACAGTGGGTACCTGAAGCAGGTCTCTATTTACCACAGCAATTGCAAGCCACACACTCAGATCTCACTAGATGTGTTGCAGCGCTTTAAAAGCAATTGACAAAAATGCATAATAGTGTGTTTTCATTCCTACCAGATCCAAATGAGGATACTAAGTCATAAAGTAAGGCTACTAAGAGTGAAATTGGTTACACCAACATCCCTCAAGGTAGAAGGGATACATGGATTCACGCCAGTCATTGAAAAAAGGTGGTACAATGATTTTCTTTTAAATTTTTGATATGTATGGGAATGTTGGGAATAAAAGAGACAGACAACCTAAGGCCCAATGTACTGTTAAGTTTAAATACCAGGTAGCCAGGAAGTCAGGGTACTCAGGGTGCTAGATATGTCCACAATTACACCCAGAGTCCCAGACTATACCTGTGCTAGTAAACCCACTTGCATTAGAGGATCTAAATCAGACAGAGTTTTCAAAATCCTATAGAAACATTACCAGTGCACAGAAGGACATGTTAATTCCCCCAAAAGTCGCAGGTTTCAAGAATCCTACAGTGTGTATAGTGTTCTATGGAAATAAAACTGATGTAGGGAGGGTGGACTGTTCACAAGCACTGATACACATATCCTGCCTACAGCTGACTGTGAACAGCCCATGAAATGAAACTTGCATGCATTACAGAAATGAAACTGTTAAACATAAAATATGAGCCATATTAAATGACAATATGGACATTTCTCACCTAGGAGAAGCCCTCAGGTTTCTGTTGTTCAGACAGAGACTGGGGTATTATGCAGAAAAGTTATTAATACCCATTTTCACCCCAGAGTGGTCACATTCAGGGTTGGGAATCTATTGTGTCTGTGGCAATAAGGCCCATAGTTGACTTTCTCAGTGTGTCACAGGAACAGGTACTATAGCCTCTTTATTTCCAATGGTGTTCCCCCATCCTAATGAACACAGTCTTTTGGAGGTTTTGCCTTATCTCCTAAAATAATGAAAGTGGTGTATTTATATTGATGTTTATGATAATTATGATCTCTAGTTATCTGTTGAATTAAAATAATTATGTGTTTGGTTGACAAGGTTACCAAGGCCAAGGAGACAACCTATTTCAACTCTATACGGAAATAAGAAGGGATTGATGATGCTGAGTATGCTGTAATGAGACATCTGTCACCTCAAACCCCCATGTATGAAGTAATCTCCGCCTCAGAACCTTACCAAGACTCGGACACCCCCCATTGAGGTTTGCCCTCTGGGCCAGTGTTCCAAGCGTAAGGGGCTGCTCCCTTGGAGGAATCTGATAAGCGGAATAGGTAGTTAGTTAACCTGATAAATAAATTCTCAAGAGGGGGAAGATGTCGTGACATACCTATCTCGCATTTTCTGGATACCTTATTGGCCTTTACAGGATACCTTGCTGGATATGCAGGATGCCTTGACTGGCATTTAGAATGGTTATCTTAAACAAAATGTCTTTTGAGTTAATCTCATTTTACTTTGATTTCTTTACATGTGTCACTGAGCTTGCAAAGGCTAAGAATATATCAGATGACCGAAACAGTGGAAATTCCCTATCTCTCAGAATATCAACTCTGTCTGGACAGCTGACCACAAAGCCAATAATATCTTCTAAAAAGCCCCTTTGGAACTTTTATTGAACGTCACCAAGAAATTTCCCATATGACAGAGAATCACGATCTAGATTGACATAATGCTTACTATAATTAGTTGTTAACTTTGATTGGATAAAAGATGTTAATAACAACCCATTTCTTGTACGTCAGATTGTAATGACAAACCCATTTTTGAGTATATATAAACTCCAGAAACGCTGTAATAAATCAGGTCACTATGATTCAGCCATCTTGAGTCTTGTCTGATCTCATTATATATATAGCTATATATTGTCTGATTTGGTATCACTGACTAACAGGTAACAGGTATTTTGTACCTGAGGAAAAATTCCACAACAATTGTGGATCAATTAAATTTATATGCACGCCAATTCATTGCCGCCAACCCAAATTCGCCCCTTGCCAGACAATTCGCCTGGAAACCTACAACGGCTCCCAAATTTGAAATCTTTCTGGGCCTTTCCCTCAACATGGGCATAACCAAAAAGAGTGAATTGCGGCTATATTGGTCCACTAGCCCAATTCACCATATGCACGTGTACTCTGCCTCCATGGCCAGGGCAAGATACAAGCAAATTCTGTGATTTATGCATTTCAACAACAATGACATCTGTCGTCCTCGGGGAGACCCTGAATATGATCGGCTCCACAAAATTCTTCCCCTCATAGACCACTTCAATCAGCGATTTGCAGCCTTGTTTACCCCCGAACAAGTTGTCTGCGTTGACGAGTCCCTGATTAAGTTTACTGGCCACCTTGCTATGAAACAGTACCTCCCCAGCAAGCGTGCCAGATACAGGGTCAAGCTGTATAAGCTCTGTGACAGGGCCACAGGCTATACAGTTAGTTTCCGGGTCTATAAGGGAAAATATAGCACTGTGAGGCCCCCAACTGCCCAGATGCCTCTCAGCAAATAGCTAGGGGTGTCTACTTTCCAAAATGGGGTCATTTGGGGAGTTTTGTGCTATCATGAAATTTCAGGGCCTCCGAAACTGTGATGGGTAGTGAGGAGTAAAATCAAAAATTTACGCCATTAGAAAACCTGAAGATGGTGATTGATTTTCGGGGTCCCGTACACAGCTAGGCTCCAAAAAAGTCTCACACATGGGGTATCCCCATACTCAGGAGAAGCAGCAAAAATGTATTTTGGGGTGTCATTCACATATACCCATGTCATGTGTGAAAAATGTATCTTTTAGTGTTAAAAAAAAATTGTAAATTTCCCAAAACTTGTGGCAAAATATAAAATATTCCATGGACTCACCATACCTCTCAGCAAACAGCTTGGGGTATCTACTTTCCAGAATTGGGTCATTTTGGGGGTTTTGTGGTATCTTGGCATTTCAGGGCCTCCTAAACCGTTATAGGTAGTGAGAAAATGCAATGAAAAATGTACACCCTTTGAAATTCTGATGGTGGGGATTGGTTTTCGGGGTCCCGTACACAGCTAGGCTCCCAAAAAGTCTCCCATATGTGGTATCCCTGTACTCAGGAGAAGCAGCAAAATATACTTTGGGGTGTAATTACACATATATCCACGGCATGTGTGAGCAATATATCATTTCAATGACAACTTTGTGTAAAAAAAAATTGTTTTTTTTTTGTCATTTTTCAAACACCTGTGACAAAAAAATGAAATTTTCAATGAGCTCAACATGCCTCTCAGGACATTCCTTAGGATGTCTACTTTCCAAAAAGTGGTAATTTGTACTGCCCTGCCATTTTAGCACTTCATGAAATGAGATAGGCAGTCAGAAATTAAAGCTGCGTAATTTCCAGTATTTACACCATAGTTTGTAGACGCTATAACTTTTGCGCAAACCAATAAAAATATGCTCATTGAGATTTTTTGCCAAAGACATGAAGTTAAATACATTTTGGCCAAAATATGCGACATAAATTGAGTAATTTTTCTCTAAATTTTCGCTCTTTTTTATTAATATCGCAAAAAATGAAAAGTGCAGAGGTGATCAAATACCACCAAAAGAAATCTCTGTTTGTGGGAAAAAAAGGACATACATTTTGTTTGGGTACAGCATTGCATGACCGCGCAATTGTCAGTTAAACTCACGCAGTGCCAAGTTGAAAAAAGGGCTCTGGTCTTTTAGCAGCCAAATTTTCCGGGGCTTAAGTGGTTAATGGATATACAGTGGAGCACATTTACCTTCAAGAAAAAAGATATGTAGTGGAACTAGAGTGTATGTGGACTTGTTCTGGTTCTATACTGCAACCTCTCTGATCACAGTAAAGGGATCATCCAGCAGACGGAAAACCTTTGGATGGGTACTGAGGAGTGCCAAGTAAAAATGTTTGTATCACTTTGAAATGTTGATAGATTAAGAGCCTCAAAAACTGTTAACATATTTTAGGGGAAAAAGACCACCCTCTTTTCAGAGCTAATTTTCAAATCAATAATAAATGAAATATACCATAAATACGTACAGTATCTTTTATAAACAACCACTAAACAATAGAATACTGTATATGTACATTGTATCCATATCATATTATATATATATATATATATATATATATATATATATATATATATATATATATATATATATATATATATATATATATATATATATATATAGGTAGCACCCTACAAGGTAGGTGCTAGGTAAAGTGTAGCAGGCCTTGTCTGCTTATCAGCAGGGCCATGATTTTCAGCTAGGTTGTCATGGTTTCCAGGTGTGGCTGTTGAGACTGGGGAGTCTCCCCACTGTGCTCAATGAGGGTTCTCATTGGGCAGTAGAGGAAACCTGGCCAATGGCACATCCAGGCTTGTATCCATCCCAGAAAGGCAGATTCTGCCGCACAGCATTCTGGGAGTGGGTATAAGTTTGAGGGGAGCACATGATGCAGTGTCTTTGGCGGGAAGCAGAGTCCCAGAAAGGAAAAGAGTACGGCTGTCTCTCCTCCTGTCAAGAGGAGTCGGGTGTCCCAGGCAGCTTGTCTGAGGGGACAGAGGGCTGGGCTGAGCTGCAGAGAGGCTCTGGTGTACTAAGGACCAGCGGAGCTGAGAGGGGTCGACTTTCAGGAAAGCATTCCCAGTCGTGAGTACTGCAAACTACCCCTGGGGGTCTGCCAAGTGAGAGGGGACTACTCCGGAGAAGGTCAGAGGGATCCGGAAGCTAGCTAGCCAGTGCAGGAAGAGTAAAAAGGGGTGCCAGTGTTGACCCTGAAGAGTAGAGGGGGTGCCAGTGGTTGGGCCCCAAAGTGTTCAGTGTACAGGGGAAGTTTACAGTGTGCAGTGTACAGTGTTAAGAGTTGCAGCAGCAGCATTACAAGAGGCGACCTCAGTCAGGAAGGACTGGAGGGAGTCGGCAAGGACTTTTGAGCTAACCAGAGTGTCAGAAGTCAGTTTTCAGTACAGTACCGCAAGTCAGTGATTTCAAGCACCAGCAAGCGTTGGTCGGCAGTCACCCGGTGTCAAGTCAGTGCTGAAAGGCATTTTTCTTAAGTGTCCCAATTTCTACCTAGTTGAGCCAGAGGAGTGTCCCACTCATTCCCTTCTCCCATCCCTATATAAAATAAACAAAACAAACCAATGATGCCGGAGTGTTCTTTGACTCAGATCTCACACTTGGGAAATCAGCTTAAATGTGCTGTTGGTGTTACCGGTGACCATGGCAGACCCACATCAGGCCCAATGTCTGGAAATATTGCTATATATATATATATATATATATATATATATATATATATATATATATATATATATATATATATAATATATAATATTCATAAAATACTCATATCAATAAAATAGTGATACATCATATTGGTCTGCTAATCAAGGTGAATTGATATTCATATACATTATATAATCCGCATAGTTTATATTTATGCCCAGTTTATGGTTGTTATTAGCATTATCTGACACTGGGGTCATTTACTAAAACTGGAAAGTGCAAAATCTGGTGCAGTTCTGCATAGAAATCAATTAGCTTCCAGGTTTTCTTTTTTTTTTTAACGCCTAATTGAACAAACTGAAGTTAGAAGCTGATTGACTGCCATACAGAGCTGCACCAGATTTTTCACTCTTCAGTTTTAGCAAATCAACCCCACTATATAATAACCTATTGAAAAGAAATACGCCCAATATTAGGTGGATTAAGTGGACCTCAAGTGGTCAGAGTTTGACCTACAAAAATGTAATATATAATCAAAGCAAAAAAAATAAAATTTTCAAGTGATTGGAATTCATGAAATCAGATTCATGACTGGAGGTGTGGAACTGACTTGAGCAATGGATGTTAATAGAATCATAATCAAATGCACACGGCTCACTATTCTAGGGCTTAATAAACTGTAGGTAATACAATTAGAAATGAAAAATATAATAAAATTAAAGAGTGAGGAGTGGGAACAAGTCACTATGGGGTGTACAGTTATGGATACGATTATCATGAATAGGCTAAAAGTAGTAATATTATGGATTGGTTAAGAAAACAGTGATATATATATATTTTTTATACACCCTCTTTTCAATTTAAACTTAAAGTTAAAGTGTTTAAACACATCAAATAAATAAATCATTATCTATAAATATTTAAAATTGTGTTTTATAAATGTGTGCAAACTATTTGCTGTGCAAAGTTGTTTATTAATGAATAACCAAAATTATTATACAAGTGTATAACAAAAAACTGAAAGAAAATGTGTGGATTACTTTCTCCACTCTCTAAAGAGTTAAATAATCCATAACAATACTTCTAACACTAAAGGCCCGTACACACGTACCGATCGTCGGCATACAAACGTCGGCGGACGAAAGATCTGCCGATTGTACGCTTGTTAGTATGGTGCCTCCGACAGCCGTCAGCGCACATTCTGCGGACAAGAATCTGTCTTGCAAGCATTGAAATTTTTGTATGTCGACACCAGAACGGCAGATTGTTCGCCAGTCAGTACAGAAATCAGCCGACACACAGCTACAAATCCCAACACGCACGATCAAACCAAATGAGGTCCCGGAAGAATTTTCTCTAGTAAACTCAACATTTTATCCAGAAAGAACTTTCGGCTCGCGGCAGTCCAAGAAATAGGTGAAATGCGGAGCACATGCTCATCTTGATAAATGTGAGAAGAAGGAAGATGCTGCTCATAATGCCATACTTTTCTAATAAAAAGGCATGTGTTCTGTTATGATGAAGATAATGTTTGTATATTCTATCTGTTCTATCAAATTTTATAATTAAATAATTTGAACTCTTCACCATTTTTTTTTTTTTTTTAACAGCAAAGATCTAACTATTGATATGACCCTTTATTCTTTTATGAATTAATGTATAAAACATATTTTTCAGGTTATGCACAATATTAAACATGTTAACAAATTCAGATAGGCCATTTTTTAGTTACAATTTTCTTTATTTTTTGGATCTCTGAAAAAACAAATGAAAACATCAATACTCTCCGTATAAAAAAAAAAAAACACAAAAAAAGGTCCATTTGGACTAAATTAAATTAGAAACTGCCAAACAGGGGTAAAATAAATAATAGGGGGTTACAAAAATTAAAGTTGCTGGTAACTGTAATCAGGTTGCCATGAGGGCAGGTTTGGATCCTGCTGGCCATATTGCCACTGGCCATGTGGCATTTGCCGAGGTGGTGGCTGTTGTGGAGGTGGAGGTGGAGGGCATGGATGCTCCTGGCATGCGTGGTTGTGCTCATTAAGGATGCCGTTTTCAGCGTTTTGCAGCACATCCAGAATAATTTTTCTGGCATACTGACACTGCCTGAGGTCCACCTTATCTAAATTTTTGCCCGTCATGTTGCCGAAGGACTCATTGGCCTCCGGTTTGCGACGTAGGGCTATGGTGGCCTCCTGTATAAATTCATCGGTGATGTCGTCGATGTGTTTCCTCTTTTGCCTCCGTTTGGCAGGAGGAGGTGGTGGTGGAAAGAGTTCCACAGGCTCCTCAGGCTCCGCAGGCTCCCCAGGCTCCTGGCTGCAACCTGCCTCCTCCTCAGTGACACTTCCCTGTTGATGAAATGAACAATTGTTTAAAATGTTATAGTGTATATAAAAATGCATGTTTGTTATATTATTGTGAACAAATAGCAGACTTTACATACAGTGGCGCATCTAGGGTCTCCAGTGCCCTTGTTGAGGAGCTGTATTTGGCAACAACCCCCCCCCCAAGATCAATGTAAAAATGTAACCCCCCCCCCCAAAAAAAAATACAAAAGGGCATTAAATGTTTTTCATTTGTCCCTTGTTTGCCCAGTGTAGAGCTCTCTAGTGGGCAATCATTGTCTCAGGTGTGAAAAACAAGAAAGAGAGGGGTGAGAGATAGAGAGAGGGAGAGAAAGAGGGGGTGTGAGAGAGAGAGGAGGGGGGTTGCAGAGAGAGAGGGGCCTGAACTTGCAGAGGGCTTGATGTAGGGCATTAAGGGTGAAGCGTTGCAGGAAAACATGAATAAGGGAGCCACCTGCCTTGCTGACCCACAGTGAGAGACCAGAGACATGGAAGCAAGGATGGATGCTTCATTTGCAGGAGCTGTTAGTTTGTTAGTTTTGTTTTAAAAAAGGTTGAGCCGGAGGAATGCTGAGGCTACAGCAGTGTTTGTTAGGACCAGAGGTGTGCTGGGGATGCAGCAGTGTTTGTAAGACCAGAGGTGTGCTGGGGATGCAGTGAGAGGCAGTCTCAGTCTCCTGGTCTTTTGGCTCAGCTGCTCTCAATATTTACACCTGCATGAAGCAGCTCTCAATGTTTTACACCTGCATGAAGCAGCTCTCAATGTTTTACACCTGCATGAATCCGCCTGCAAACTGGGGGTTCTGGGGTGTGCAGGCTGAGTGGATTGTTCAAAAAATCATTAAAACAATGCCAATGTTTTTGCGACCCATCCCCCTTGGATGCGCCCCTGGCGGTTGCCTGTCATGCCAACCCCTTGCTATGCCAGTTTACATAAAGGGTAAATTATGCTTTAGCTTATAATTTTGTTACATGATTAAATTTTAGCAGACAATATATAGTGAAATGCCATACCTGAGTAAAACTCTCCTCCAGGATATCTTCATCCTGGCTTGGATCAACTGACACTGAGCCCTCTGCCGAAGTCGAAGGCAGTGTTGAGATGGATGGCCTAGATTCCAAGGTGTCTGCCAGGAATCGCAGGTTATCAAAGTACCACAGCCGTGGTACATGTACATTCTGTGCACCTGCTCCAGACTTGGTGGTATCCTCAATTTTCTTAACCTCCCGCCTGTAGGCACTGCGAATGCTGTTAATTTTTCGCCGTACATACTCCACATTTGCCCCAGGACAGACTGGCTTGTAGAAGGCCACTAGGTGTTCAATGGCCTGTTGTTTTAGTTTCTTATTTTTATATTCTGCCAACTTGACTTTCCACAAACAGGGCAGTTGCCTGAACTCATCAATGAAACTGATGAGAAAGTTGTGTGTGGTGTAATTGTCCACCATTTTGCAGGACAGTATATGCCTGCAAGACACAACACAACACAAAACAAATTAAAATAGCATGTATTTTGGGACATAATAAAGATATTCATAGTAAAAGCTGTATAGGGCCCAAAACACACACTTTCTATTAAAATAGTCGTACCTTTGTTTGTGGGGAAAAGTCGTGATTCGCCGCTCGATCGTGCTCCAACCCTCGATATGTCCGCTAGCGAATCATCGGCCGAAAGATCTGGCGTCCTTTAAATACAGCGCATGCATCAACTCCTCCTCCAGTGGCGGGCTTGTGCAGGGGTGTGTACGTGCTGAAGATCAGGCCTACATGCGACACACACACCTGAAGCAGTGGAACAATCTTTTAATCAAGAAGAATGTCCGAAAGATCTCAGAGTTCATCAAGTGGGGGCCGAAGTGATTGGGCCACCAGAAAATCAAGGGCTACACCCATGACAAAGCCAGAAATGGTGGAGATGGTCTCCATTTTAGAAAAAATGGACTATGATGGCAAGTTGGCAAATTACGACCGGCCCAATGCCAGGAAAGATGGCATCATGGATAAGGTGGTGGCCTGTTTGCTAAAAAAATTCGGTGTGGAGCGATCGAAAGATCAAATTAGGAAACGGTGGTCCGACCTGAAACACCGTGAGCAGGATCAGCTGGGCCAAATCCATCGGATTTCGAAAAAAAGTAAGTTTTATTTTTTATTTATTTTTTTAAACATGCAATATGTTTTTTATAATTTTGTGTATGTTGTATTAACATGTCTAGATTATAATGTCTATGTAAAAAGTTAGATTACTCATTTTAGTTGTCATGTCGTGATTAGATCGATCTATTGTTGATGTTTTAGTATATGACATTAAAAGTCAGGAAGCCATAGTTAAAAATATATGTATTGTGTTGCAACGAACGTTCTTTCCTGCACGAATCTTCTCTGCAAACATTCCTATTAATCACAGATTATTAATCAAACCTTTAAATAGGAGAAAAACGAAAACTCCGTGCCAAACTATGGGAAAGGAGGAGGAGAGGTTTGGCAGCTCCATCGGCAGTTGTGGAAGAAGATGAGGACATGGGCCCAGATGGTGGCACAGATTCCACTAAAGGTAATTGGTTCCTATGCACAGTAAAACATTAATGTACCATATTTTTCGTAGATAACCATGTACATGTCTTCATATTTGTTACTAAAAGAGCTATCAAGCAGGGCACCATGTCCTAACAAATGTACCTCTTGTGACTTTTATGATATGGCAACTTTTTTGTATTATGTAGATGAAGACATTATTCCGGAAATAATCCTGGTGGAGCCAACAAGTGACCAGACACCAGAGCAACAAGAAGGTTGGTAGGCACAGATTTTTGTGTAGTGGGATCATAGAAATATGTGTATTTGCAATGATTGTTTAACCTTATATTCTTGTATTCCCTTACAAATTTACATTGCAGATGTTGCGTCATGCCAGGATGTGGCATCCCCAGCCATGTCAGAACCCCGATCTCCTGGCAACTTGGCAAGCAGCGTGGAAGCCACTTCCGAAACTGTGGAGGATCCAGGACCAAGTGTCAGAGAGCCAGTTGTGTGCCCACGTAGGTTTTTTCATAATGATTTTTATCAGTGTTATTTGTAGCCTCCAATTGTCAACACTAGTTCCCTATGGGAGCCTCTTTATTTGAATGGAAGTGGCACCGTAAGTCGGATCAGGATGCTCTGACTTGCGGGGCCACTTGCGCTGTGAAGATTTTTGAGGGGGAACTACACAGACAAATTGAATAACCCACCGTGGGTGTCCCCCCCAAGTTCACAACCAGGCCTTTGGTGTGTGGTATTGAGTTTGAGGGTATGCCCACAACAAAAAGACAGCGTGGGTTACCCCCAAAACCCCTACCAGACCCTTATCCAAGTATGCAGCTTGTCAGGCCAGGAAAGAGAACGAGCAAGCGGACCAAACACCCCCTGGACCACAGCAGGACACATGCCCTCAACATGGGGGGGTTTTATTGCTTTGGGCCAGGGGGCCTCTGCACCGCACACCCAAAAGCACCTTGCTCCCATGTAGAGGAGGACAAGGGCCTCATCCCCACAACCCTGTCTGGTGGTTTTGGGGGGTCATGCGGCCAGGGGGTTCCTAGGACTTTGGAAGCAACCTTTAACAAAGGGTGGCCCCCAGATCCCAGACCCCAATCACTATGTGAATGGGTATGGGTTACATAGTACCCCTACACATTAACCACATAAATGGAAGTGTATGTGAATAACGACAGGAGACATTTATGAAATGTTATTAAAGATCTTCATCCGGTCTTCTCCACTCTGCTCTTTGGATCTTCTCCTCTCCAGTCTTCTGCTGTCCAATCTTCTGCTCTTATGTTGCCTGCTCTTTTGCCCTAGGCTCTTCTTCTTCCTCCTGTCCTCCTCCGATGCTGTTGCCGTGCATTCTGCCCGTCTCTGGTCTCTGCATCTTAATATATAATCATTACGACCATGCCCTCACAATGACGTCATCATGCGTTCACACCCCTAATGAATATATAGTAAGCTCAGGAGACCGTCAGAATCATCAGCAACAGCATTGGAGGAGGAAGAAGAAGAGCCTAGGGCAAAAGAGCATAAGAACAGGGTAGGTATTAACTCGAGAGGATTTTAAGATTACCTGCACACCAAATGTTTCTCTATTATGACCTCATGTAGGTGATTCACATTGACTCCGTTGTATTTTATTTTCCAGATCATGTATTACATAGTTGCACTTTGGCCAAATTGACCCGTGAGGCTCTTCAATGCTGCTCAGACCTAGAGCAAATAAAGGAGACTGCAACGGCATTGCAAACCAAAATGCGTGATTTTGTGGACATGCTTGGCAAATTCTAAAAAAAAAATTTTAAAAGTTTTTAATGTTTGTATTGGGATGTTCCTGATGTTCAAAATTTTATATAATCTTTTATGCCAGTTTTATGACACTCAGATGTTAAAGAGTGTACCCAAGTTTGGGAAAAGCACTTTACAACATCCTAACCCTAACCCTAACCCTAACCCTGTGAATGTTTGATACTGAACATTTTTACGTTCAACAATGTGTGTTCAATTCTTTATTAGACTTTCGTTGGGGGGTCGAGGTCTAAAGCTGTGTAAAGAAGCACTAAATGTATGATGGCTGTCCTATTCCCATATTTACATGTTAATGAAAGCATTTTGGACATTGCCATATGCGAGTTGCTGGAGGTGTCAATGAAATGTTAAAGATACCCCCAGTTTTAACGCATATCACAGTGCGATCTGACATTTCACACAGGATCGGATCACACAAGTTTGAACGACTGTGCGATCCTATCCTGATGCGGCTGAATAAATGCATCATGTGCGACTTTTGTGCGAGTGCAGTGCGAATTGAGCCATACAAAATGTATAGATGATTTTCGCATGAACATCTGATCGCATGTAATAAAGGAGCAGTGCGCTACGATATTACATGCCATCAGATGTGCAGTGTGAATTGAGACATATACACTTTGTATGGCTACATTCGCAATGAACACGCATACAAGTCGCACATGACCCTTTATTTCGGATGTATCTGGATTGGATCGCACAGTGCTTAACACTTGTGGAATACAATCCTGTGCAAAAAGTAAGTGGCGGGTCACCCTTATGCAATGCTGGAAGGCTGCAAAGTCACAGACTTCCCACATCGCATAAGTGTGACTCAACACTCAAGGTACTAGCAGTCCTAGGATTCAATATGGCATTGATATTGCCAGTAGCAATCAGTGTAGGGAGATCAGTGTAATCTATAGTGTATTGCTTGTTCGTTGCTCTAGTTCACTTTCCATTACCTATATATATAACACTTTGAGATGAACAATGATCAAGTTTCACATAACACTGAAATATCCTAACATTGGTGGGCAGTGAGAAGGATGTCATAAATGAACACAACATAACAGGTGTAGGTACGTTGTTAATACCCTAATGTATTATATGAAATATATAGTATGGGCACCTTCTGGACAATGACCACCAATGTAAGATGACATTAGATGAACCTTGGGTGTGACCTAGTTCTCAATATGAGAGGGTTTGTGGAAATTTTTTGGGGTGCAGAAGGCCCTTTTATTTACACCACTGGCTAAAAAATAACACATGGCCATCATCACTTTGGATCAGCTGGTGAGAGACTACAGCAAAGAAACCCAATGATGAATGTATTAACCCTTCCAAAGTCAGACATATATAACACATGATTTACACCAAAAATTATGTTGGCCATATGTGCCCAAATGATTAGAATCCACAATACAGAATCATAGCAATTTTTGTTTAATGTGTTCTAAAATAATAGATCGCTGACATTTATCTTGTGTATCAAATCTTTAACAACATTAATGTGTGTGTGACATTGATTGCTGCCATGACACAGCTCCTCTCCCCAAGAAATAGTTCAGATATTCCTGGCGGATCTGACGGGCCCTGTGTGATGCCAATCCTGACCTTCCAACTTGCATTGACGTCATGGACTCCACTTCGTCTGGAGGTTGGGCCTCTCCACTTGTACCTGGCATAGCAGGGTCTGTATCCAGTTGCTGCAAAACATAATTACATTTGGAAGGATTGGGAAACAGAGATTTCGGGCACAAGAGTTTTGTTAAAAAGATTTCTTTTATTCAGTACAAAACTAAATATTTTAAAATCATAGAAAAATACAGGCAAATGATTGTGTATTAAGGACACAGTGAGACCACATGACAATGGTCTATGTTATACAATGTCTCAGTGCATAGAACTTATAAAGGTCGGTTTATATACAGTTCAAAGTACAGGATCATTAGTAGTCATATAATCCTTGGAAACGTATTGCTTGTTATCAGAGGAACCGCCGACGGACACCCAAATAGTATGGTGCCGGTCAGCAGGGTCGACTGAAAATATAAGTTAACATTCACCATGTAATATATGACCTTTGCTCTATGCACTGAGACATTGTATAACATAGACCATTGTCATGTGGTCTCACTGTGTCCTTAATACACAATCATTTGCCTGTATTTTTCTATGATTTTAAAATATTTAGTTTTGTATTGAATAAAAGAAATCTTTTTAACAAAACTCTTGTGCCCGAAATCTCTGTTTCCCAATCCTTCCAAATGTAATTGATCAATTGAGGATAGGGGCACACCCTAAATTGGATACGTCATGGCCAAGATGGCTGCTATCTGTGGACACATGACTTATAAAATAATGCAAAACATAATTGTGTACATTCCTGCGTAGGAAGTTGTGCAAAATGCAGCAACACAAGACTGTATTATCCACTTTGTACAGTGCCAGGTGTATGGACGTCAGGAATATCCGGAACCGGTTGGCCATTATCCCGAAGGCATTCTCCACAACTCTGCGAGCTCTGGACAACCGGTAGTTGTAAATCCTTTGGTCGGGGGTGAGGTTCCTCTGAGGGTAGGGCTTCATGAGATGCTCCCCAAGCACAAAAGCATCATCTGCGATAAACACAAAGCTCATACCCTCAACAGTTTGCTCCCTGGATGGCAGGTTCAGAGTGCCGTTCTTTAGACGACGAGCGAACTCCGTCTGCTCAATAACTCCCCCATCCGAATTGCGGACATTTTTGCCAATATCCAAATAAATAAACTCATAGTTTGCATTAACTATGGCTAGCATGACTATACTAAAAAAAACTTTATAATTATAATAAAATATGCCAGAATTCGGAGGGGGGACAATGCGGACGTGCTTCCCATCAATAGCACCCCCACAATTGGGAAAATTCCACTTCTCCAGAAATTGAGCAGAAATCTCCAGCCATTGCTCTGCGTTTGAAGGAAACTGTGGGGAAAAAAATAAAAATAAAAATTAGTGCTTGAGCACATCACATTATTAATTACACACACAGTTGTCTGTTAAATGCTTATGCAACTTGTTAAAAATATAAACAACAGGAAGGCAAACTTTTGGATTAGGGGATGTAACATATACATACATTTATTTTCAACCTCCTATTGTTCTTATATTGTAAAGGGCCATACACACTAGAAGATTCTCTGAAGACTTTTTCCTGCAGATTTACCTTTTCTATGTAGTGTAAGGGCCTACCAGATTGCATAGGATTTGAAAGTGTTTGTTGGACCTCATATTATTTGGTTTAGGTAAATCGGAAGGATAAATTGTTCTGACAATCTTATAGTGTGTATGGCCCATTATACTCACCAGCTAGAGCAGAGATTTACAAACTATGGCCCTCCAGCTGTTGCAGAACTACACATCCCATGAGGCCTTGTAATTCTAGGACATTCACAGACATGACTAGGCATGATGGAAATTGTAGTTCCTGAACAACTGGAGGGCCATAGTTTGAAGACCTCAGAGCTTGAGCTTTGGTATATGCTGACTTTGAGATTTAGCATGTGGGTGGGGGATGGGTAAGTAAAACTGGGCATTTATACATCAATAAGGGCTTGTGGTCAGTGAAGGTTTTAACATCATTACATAAACATACACAATCATAGGTGGGAATGGATGGACTGATGTATTTTAGATAAATCATAAACTAGGTAATAAAACATTGGCCAAGGAATAATTGTTTGAGAAAAAGTAATAAAATGACCCAAATTAAAAATACTGTTAACAGGCAATGCGTTTAGGAGAAAATGCTGGGGTGGTTAGTGGGTAATTTTACAAATGGTTAAGATAATCTACATCTTTACTACTATGTGCATGCGGACAGCGGGTAGTTACAAAATAATGGCCTGTGTCAATTGCTGTACATCCAAAAACCTAATAATTCTGGTGAAACAACTAATACATGTAATGTAAAAAATCAAACATACCTTGATATAGTCCTTCTGCAAGACCTTGATGATGGCAGAGCAGGTCTCAGGGATGATGACTCCAAGTGCTTGGGGGGAGATGCCTGTGGTGAACTTCAGATCCTGCAGGCTTCTCCCTGTTGCAAGATACCTCAACGTCGCAATTAACCTTTGCTCAAGAGTAATTGCAAGCCACATACAAGTATCCTGCTTCAGAATATAGGGGGACACCAAGGCAAGAAGACGGTAAAAGATGGGATCCGTCATCCTCAAATAATTCCTGAAGTCATCAGGATTATTTTCCTGGAGCTCCCTCAGCAAGGACATATGAGAAAATTGATCACGGTTAAGCAACCAATTTTTCGTCCAGGAGGTCCGCTTCTTCTTCCTATTGCTCGTACGTCGTCTCAGAGCCAAAACTCCAACACTAACGACAGCAACGGACGAATTCACGGTCGCCATAATAAATTCTCGAACGATGTCTCGGAAAATAGCGAAATGTCGTCAACCAAACAAATGCTACGGAAATCAGCGCGAGATGCCCAGAAGGGTCACGGCCAAACACTCACTTCCTCTTTTGTAGCGGCGAACGTGCGTGGAACGTAGTGACGTCATTTTCTGTCGGCAGACAAATGTCCTGGGCAAGTTTTGAGTAGGGATGATCGAACGGTTCGGGTCGACCATCGGTTCGACCCGAACATTGGATGTTCGATATTCGGCCGAATACCGAACTTTTTGCGGCAAAAGTTCGGTATTCGGCCACCAGAACCGCCCAAAATGCACTGGGACAGGAACTGGGCTTTAAAAGCCCGTGATTGGCCCAGAAACGTCTGCAAAAGCCAATGAGGGGGCAGGAGTCTCCTAGGAACGTGATTGGAGTGACTACGGGGACCAGAGGCCAATCAGGAGTGAATACGCCCCACACTATATAAGATGGCCCCGCCTAACCCCTAGCACAGTTATCCAGAGCCTGTTGAAGAGAGTTGAAGCAGTTCTGTCTGACTCCTGCTTGCTACACTACATTTCCTACATATCGAGTGGTTCTAAAGCTCCATATAGCAGAATTGTATTTAGCTTACAGCCAGTGTAGTTAGATACAGCGATTGTGCTGGTTCTTAGAGTTAAAAAAAAAAAAAAAAAAAAAACTTAAGGGACAGTGTCAGTCTTCTGCTGTATGGAGCTTTCTATTTAGTGGAAAGGGATATCTAGTGTAGTTAGGGAACTTTGTACTACATTAGTTAGATTTGAAAATTTAGTTTCTGTAGGGAAAGTGTGAGGGTTCTGTTTAGTGAGCACGTGGCACAGTGCTGCTGTATCACAGCAGGTATACGTGCTTGCTAGGCAGCAAAATACAGTGACAACTTAACGCCTGTTGTTCAAAGCGTTAGGTGCACTGTACAAAAGCCTTTGCAACTGTGCGTGACACGCAACTGCTGTGCTGTATCCAGCGACAACTGTGGGTCGCATAGCAGTGTGCGTTTTTCACCGCACACAGTTGCCAACGCATCAGTGACAACCTAACGCCTGTTGTTCAAAGCGTTAGGTCCACTGTGCAAAAGGCTTTGCTACTGTGCGTGAACCGCAACTGCTGTGCTGTATCCAGCGACAACTGTGGGTCGCATAGCAGTGTGCGTTTTTCACCGCACACAGTTGCCAACGCATCAGTGACAACTTAACGCATGTTGTTCAAAGCGTTAGGTGCACTGTACAAAAGCCTTTGCAACTGTGCGTGACACGCAACTGCTGTGCTGTATCCAGCGACAACTGTGGGTCGCATAGCAGTGTGCGTTTTTCACCGCACACAGTTGCCAACGCATCAGTGACAACCTAACGCCTGTTGTTCAAAGCGTTAGGTCCACTGTGCAAAAGGCTTTGCTACTGTGCGTGAACCGCAACTGCTGTGCTGTATCCAGCGACAACTGTGGGTCGCATAGCAGTGTGCGTTTTTCACCGCACACAGTTGCCAACGCATCAGTGACAACTTAACGCCTGTTGTTCAAAGCGTTAGGTGCACTGTACAAAAGCCTTTGCAACTGTGCGTGACACGCAACTGCTGTGCTGTATCCAGCGACAACTGTGGGTCGCATAGCAGTGTGCGTTTTTCAATGCACACAGTTGCCAACGCATCAGTGACAACCTAACGCCTGTTGTTCAAAGCGTTAGGTCCACTGTGCAAAAGGCTTTGCTACTGTGCGTGAACCGCAACTGCTGTGCTGTATCCAGCGACAACTGTGGGTCGCATAGCAGTGTGCGTTTTTCACCGCACACAGTTGCCAACACATCATTGAGAAATATGCCTGGTAGACCAAGAAAAGGCATACGTGGCCCTGCTGCGGAAAGGGGCACAGCTTCTAGGGTGTCTAGAGGCAGGGGTGGACGTGGTGGTCAGTCCTCAGCCAGGCCACCATTTGGATTGTTCTCCGGCAGTGGCCAAGCTATACGTCCACAGTATGTACAGGAGGTGGTGGACTATATGAACAAACCCTCATCATCGGCATCATCTGCAACTACAGTGACCCAGGCAGAGAAAAGTGGTCAGTCTTCTGCAGTTGTCAGAACAAATACAGATGAGTCCATGTCCACCTCATGTCCTCCCTTAGACCCAATTTCAGACATGGCAGAGGAGTCAGCTGAGCTGTTTGACCACAGTGTCGGCCATCTACTCCAGCCTGATGCTCAGTCCTTTATGGAGTCTGATGTTGGGTCTGAGTTTGAGGAGGAGGCAGAGCAAACAAGAGGGGAGAGCAGACGGCCCGCTCCATCTAAGGCCGCACCTGTTGTCTCCCAGGCCAGGCCTGATGCTCAGTCTTTGATAGAATCAGATGTTGGGTCTGAGGTTGAGGAGGAGGCAGAGCAAACAAGAGGGGAGAGCAGACGGCCCGCTCCATCTAAGGCCGCACCTGTTGTCTCCCAGGCCAGGCCTGATGCTCAGTCTTTGATGGAGTCAGATGTTGGGTCTGAGGTTGAGGAGGAGGCAGAGCAAGCAAGAGGGGAGAGCAGACGGCCTACTCCATCTAAGGCCGCACCTGTTGTCTCCCGGGCCACTATACACACCTCATCTTGCTGGGCCTTTTTTGAGACATCCCATGCAGATAAAACAGTTGCGATCTGCAAGATTTGTAAGAAGGGTATAAAACGTGGCAAAAATGTCAACCACCTGGGTACAAGCTGCCTAAACAGGCATTTGACAACCCACCACTCGGCCCGTTGGCAGGAGCATTTAAAGAACCCACAAAAGGGCCAAAGATTGGTCGGTCGGCCTCCTAGTTCTCCTCGCGCTCCTCCTCATGCTCCATCTGCTCCACCTGCTCCACCTGCACATCAGTCTGTTCCTGGCCCTGCTATAGTCACTCGTCACCTGTTGGCAGCCTCCACTGGCAGGGATGATGATATAGCAGGCAGTGTCGCATCTACCTCCAGCACACCACCAGCTGTATCATCTAGACGCCAAATTTCGATTCCACACATGCTGGAACGAAAAAAAATGTATACTCCCCGCCACCCACATGCCCAGCGTCTAAACAGTAGTTTGGCTAAACTACTGGCTCTGCAACTATTACCATTTAACCTGGTAGAGTCTGCTCCCTTCCGTGACTTCGCAAAATGTGCAGTTCCACAGTGGCAGGTGCCAAGTCGGCATTACTTTTCCCGTAAGGCCCTGCCATCCCTATACCAACATGTGGAAGGCAATGTAGTGTCATCCCTGGCCAAGTCAGTCAGCCGTAAGATACACTTGACGGCTGACACTTGGTCAAGCAAACATGGGCAGGGACGGTACATTTCTGTCACTGCTCACTGGGTGACACTGCTTGCCAGTGGAAGGGATTGTAGCCAGGGCTCGGTGCTGCAGCCAGTGTTGCCCCCACGTCTGCAAACAGCTGGTGGTGTCGCTGATCCGGGTAGATCGATCACTTCTACCCCCTCCTGCTCCTCCTCCTCTACCTCCTCCATGCCCTCCTCTGCAGAATGGTCCTTTGAATATGATGAGATACCACGTAAACGTTCAAAGGGCTATTCTATGTCTCAGGCCAAAAGGTGTCACGCAGTGCTGCAGCTTGTGTGTCTAGGGGACAGGCAGCACACTGCCCCTCAGATTCTTGGGGCTCTGCAGGCACAGGCCCAGAGGTGGTTGACACCACGCCAGCTGCAGCCAGGGATGGTGGTTACTGATAATGGGTCAAACCTCCTGGCCGCCCTTCGTCAGGGAAAGTTAACCCATGTGCCATGCCTGGCGCATGTCCTGAATCTCGTGGTACAGCGGTTTTTGAACTCGTACCCGGGAATGCAGGATGTGCTAAGGATGGCAAGAAGGGTGTGCAGTCACTTCAGGCGGTCGTACAGTGCCACTGCACGTTTGGCCGAAGTGCAGCGCGAGTTTCACCTGCCGGTACACCGCCTCATCTGTGACATGCCCACCCGCTGGAACTCCACCTTGGCTATGCTGCAGCGCCTGTACACGCAGCAGAGGGCCCTCAATGAATACCTATGCGAGTACGGCACCAGCACTGGCTCTGCGCGCCTGGGCTTCTTTTCACCACGGCAGTGGCTTTTGATTAAGGATGCATGCGCTGTCCTCTCGCCATTTGAGGAGGCCACAAGGATGGTCAGCCGGGACAGCGCATGCATCAGTGACACCCTACCGGTACTGTTTTTGTTGGAGCACACTCTGCGTGGCATTATGGACAGGGCACTGGAGGCAGAGCAGCAGGAGGAAGAGGAGGACTTCCTTGCCTCTCAAGGCCCCCTTTATCCTGAGAATCCTGACCCCATTATGCCTAGCTCCCAGAGGCCCGAGCAGGATCCAGGGGTGGAAGAGGAGGAGGAGGACGATTCTGCGGGAACTTTTGCAGGGTTTGAGGAGGAGGAGGAGGAAGACATGCGGCAATCTGCAAGGCCTAGTTTGACTCCCTCGGGACACTTTGGAGTAGTACGTGGCTGGGAGGAGGAGGAGCCCGTTGAAGATAATGTCGTTATGAGTGACCCCGAGGAGTCAGCTTCTCAGGCCTTCGCTAATTTGCGACGCATGGGAAACATCATGCTCCAGAGCCTGCGAAAGGACCCCAGAATCAAGGCCATTAAAGAGACTAACCACTATTGGTTGGCCACCCTACTTGACCCCCGGTACAAGTGTAAAGTCTCGGAGCTTTTCCCATCCACCCATAGAGTCCACAGGATCAAATCCCTTGAGGACAGTCTCAAGAGGAATCTGGTGAACATGTTCCCCGACTTTTAGGGTGCAGGGGCGGGGACAACCTACCATGGATTCTACTGGTGGTCACGAGAGGAGCGTTGGAGAAGGCGTGCGGTTGACGGATGCCTTTCGGTCTTTTTTTAGTCCTCACCGCCCAGGCCTCTCAGCTGCCACATCGCATCGACACCGTCTGCATCACATGGTGGACGATTACGTGAGGGCACAAAGTGACACAGAGGGCTTTTCATGTGACGAATCCGATCCACTGGCATACTGGGTCTTAAGATTAGACCACTGGCCAGAACTGGCCCAGTATGCCATGGAGTTGTTGGCCTGCCCTGCTTCCAGTGTCCTATCGGAACGGGCATTCAGCGCAGCAGGAGGATTCGTCACAGACCATCGAACTAGACTCTCCACCGACTCAGTCGACCGTTTGACATTCATTAAGATGAATCAGTCGTGGATATCAAGCTTTGATGCACCTGATGCAGACCTTGTAGACTAGGCTATCGTTGTGATGTGGCAGTTGAGCCTCAGTTTAAGCCTGGACCATGGTGCCACCCTCAAACCCTCCTCTCATTCTCTTTACGTTCACAGAACCTCATTTTGGTTATGACAAAAACGACAATGTTTGCGCACCTGTTCCACAGGTGCACACCTTTACAATTTTTGGGCCTCCTTCAACACCAGCTCTTTGGGGTTAAGGTGGGGAGGCTATACTAAAACAAAAACGACAATGTTTGCGCACCTGTTCCACAGGTGCACACCTTTACAATTTTTGGGCCTCCTTCAACACCAGCTCTTTGGGGTTAAGGTGGGGAGGCTATGCTAAAACAAAAACGACAATGTTTGCGCACCTGTTCCACAGGTGCACACCTTTACAATTTTTGGGCCTCCTTCAACACCAGCTCTTTGGGGTTAAGGTGGGGAGGCTATGCTAAAACAAAAACTACAATGTTTGCGCACCTGTTCCACAGGTGCACACCTTTACAATTTTTGGGCCTCCTTCAACGCCAGCTCTTTGGGGTTAAGGTGGGGAGGCTATGCTAAAACAAAAACGACAATGTTTGCGCACCTGTTCCACAGGTGCACACCTTTACAATTTTTGGGCCTCCTTCAACACCAGCTCTTTGGGGTTAAGGTGGGGAGGCTATGCTAAAACAAAAACTACAATGTTTGCGCACCTGTTCCACAGGTGCACACCTTTACAATTTTTGGGCCTCCTTCAACACCAGCTCTTTGGGGTTAAGGTGGGGAGGCTATGCTAAAACAAAAACTACAATGTTTGCGCACCTGTTCCACAGGTGCACACCTTTACAATTTTTGGGCCTCCTTCAACACCAGCTCTTTGGGGTTAAGGTGGGGAGGCTATGCTAAACAAAAACTACCATGTTTGCGAACCTGTTCCACAGGTGCACACCTTTACAATTTTTGGGCCTCCTTCAAAGCCAGCTCTTTGGGGTTATGGTGGGGAGGCTCCGCCAACACCAAAACTACCATGTTTGCGCACCTGTTCCACAGGTGCACACCTTCATAATTTTTACGCCTTCTTCAACACCAGCTCTTTGGGCTTACAGTGGTATGGCTCCGCCAACACCCAAACAACAATTTTTGCGCACCTGTCACACAGATGCATATCATTGTAATTTTTTTCCTTACAAAGGCAATTATTGCTTTCATTACCAGCACTTTCATAGGGATATGGTGTCAAGGCATCGTCCGCACCACCAAATGCCCAATTTTTAAGCATCCTTTACTTCTATTCAAAGTCAAGAGACAACAGTATTCATCCAAAACATCTCTAATCTTGTTCACTCTGCACTACATTGTGGCCCCTACCCCTAACCCTCAATGTATCCGTGCATATATGTCTGTTTCTTGTGAGATTTCAAGTTAAAGTGCACCAAACACCATTTTACATGAAATAAAGTGCAATTACATACATCTTTGGACTTCTTGAAACATTTGGTAATAAAAGCCCCATTGTGGAAATACACCCGTTAATTATATGCACATTTAAAGAGACAGCACCTTTTTCCAAAAAAACCTCTAATCTTGTTCCCAGTGCACTGCATTATGTCCCCATCATACACATTGGCTGAGCCGTTGATTAGGAGCAAAAGAATGGTGCGGTTAAGCAAAAAAGTCATTTTTGAAGGTTTGGTATGCTGTAATTCTGGTTCTGGACATGCTACAGAGCTGAAACTTCACAGGTACACCTTTTAGACCCCCCAGACACTAAATCCAAAGAAATCTCTTTTTTTTTTTTTTTTTTTTTTTTAATTTTTTCAATAATTGGCTATCTATCAAAAACGACAATTTTTAAGAACTTTTTTTTGTGTGATTAATAGTCCCTGGGGCATGACCCAGAACCCTAGGCACTTTTTAGGGGCATTTATTGGGTTTTAGGGCTTAAAAATGGTGTTTCCTGGTGCCTCCATGGCAGCATACCAATGATAGAGCTCCGCCTCGACTCCTCCCTCAGGACTAGTGCATAGCATAAAAGACAAGAAGGTCCCTTCCCCCAGCATTCTCCTTTTTTTCCTCATACCTCTGGAACTGGTGAAGAGTTAGCAGTATGTCCCTACCTCTGCCTTACTTAGTTTGGCAGCTTCCGCTGGGTTCAGCCTCTCCCAGACGCAGTCCCTGCTCTTGGGTCGCTCATAGCACTAATAAGGCAGGGAACCCCTTCTGTGGATCTTTTGGGGTCAAAGCAGAGTTTCCTCATAGGAACGCAGTCTGCAGTTTCTGGAAAATTATGGATGAGTCGTTTCTGCAAAACAGCCGGGTCAGGTTTTCCCTTTATTTTATCTGTTTCATTTATATATTTCACTGGTACTGTATGTGTTATCAATGTCTTATTTTCCATTTCTCCCCTTTTTTTCAGGTTACTGTCACTAAATGATGTTATTAGTTAGGCATATTTTGTTATTTTTTTTCTTCCTTATATTCTGGTAGTAATGCGTTTTTTTTTTAGGGGTTTGTCCTTTTTCCCAAAAAGTTACCTCTTAAGCTGGATACACACTGTGCAACTTTTGTTGTCAGATTTCCTTTAGATTTGTCTTTTCTGTGTGGTGCAGGGGCCTGCCTGATTGCATGGAGGTTGGGGGTGTTTAGGTTTGGCCTCATGTTATATGGTTTTGGTAGGTCTGGAGGAAAAAATCTAAAGAAAATTGTATAGTGTTAGTCGCCGGCCATGTTTGTTGGGGGAAAGCAGTGCTCGCTTTCCCTAAAGTAATCAAAGTAAACTATGAGCAGCAGTTTTGTCCATTAGGCTCTCCCTTTCCCTAATTAAAGATATAAGGAGGCATCTTGCTGGGATCTGCCTCTATGAGAAGACCTTCAAGTGCTCCTTTCCCTGCCCTTAGGTAAAGTAAATTTTTATTTAAAATCTGTACAGGTATATCTGTGGGTATAGTTGTGCAGCTGTGTATATATATGTGTGTGTGTGTGTGTGTGTATATATGTATGTATGTATGTATGTGTGTATGCGTCTATGTATATGCGTGTATGTATGGGTATCTGTCTTGTATAGGTCTGACAGTTTTATTCCCTCTCTCTTTTCTTTTTCTTCATCCCTATTGTCTTTAAAAAAAAAAAAATGGGGATTTTTTGTCTCTGTCTCTCTCTGTCTCTCTGTCTGTCTGTCTGTCTCTCTCTCTCTCTCTCTCTCTCTCTCTCTCTCTCTCTCCTGACCCTGCTGCTCGTAAGCCATCATGAGTCACTCATCTTATGCAAAAGATCCTCACACTTCTGATAGGTATGGGACCAACTTTACGTGAGTATTAAAAAAAAAAAAAAGAGAGAGCATCTGCCTTTGAGTGATGGGAATTTTCCCTCTCTCACCAGCCCTGCCCATTCCAAGAGATCGGAGAAATCTTCAAGATATCGAGATGACGAGAGTCCATATAGATTCCGATCCTCACAACATAGATTTGGAAGATCAAGATCAAGGAGGCGGGACTATTCCCCATCTTCCCCTCCTCATACTTCCAGGAAGAAATGCTGGGCTTGTGGCGCAAATCCCCTCCCGGATAAATTAGTCTGCAAGGACTGCTTGAGAGATTATGCGGCCAATCGGGAGCAGGAAAGCAAACAAGTAGTAGACTTGATCAAACAGACGGTTAAGGATTCAATTTCAGAGCACGCATTGGCTCCGACCCAATCTGTTTCCGAATCTTCTGCTCATGTTCCAGATACCGAAAGGCCCTGTCCCTCTGCAACTATTACTCCTTTACATCCGGTAGAGCATCCAGCCAGGGAGTCAGACTCGGTGGGATCTTCAGATGAACGGGATCCATCTGGGTTCCAGTATACCTTGGTTCAGCCCTTCATTCAGGCGGTCAAAGAAGCTATTGCCTGGGAGGAGGTAGAAGATCACACTCCTCAAAAATCCAAATCCTATTTTCCATTCCTTAAAAGGAAACAGATCTATTTCCCTTTAATGGGAGAAATTAAGGCGGGACGTCCCAAAGGAGGACATAATCAAAGCCCTGGAAGAGCTCAAGATTTTGGCAGATTTTGTGGGAGAAGCAGCAATTGATACCATCCGCTGCTCAGCCAGAGCTATGCTCCATTCTGTGATGGCAAAAAGAGCTTTATGGCTTAAACCATGGATAACCGATCCTGCATCCAAACAGAACTGGTGCAAGATTCCATTTGATGGGAAGAATTTGTTTGGGGAACAACTAAATACAGCCATCTCGAGAGTGTCGGGCGGAAAATCGGGCATGCTTCCACAAAACGGAAGGGCTCGCAAGTCAAGGCCATTTTACAGCAAGATTCCATCCATCTAATGTGCGGGATTACAGACAGCCAAAACAGGCCAGAGAGGGCAGGAGAGGCACTCAAGCTTCCTTCCTAAATTCCAGAAAAAATAAAGTCCTTACCGCTCCCCAAGAGGCGCCAACACCTTTTTGACGCCAACTTAGCCTTGTCCCTCCCAGTGGGGGCCAGGCTAAAACAATTTTTCCAATCTGGGCAAGCCACTGCCAGGATCCTTGGGTTCTATCGACTATTCGTTGGGGCCATTTTTGGAGTTTTTTGGGTCATCCTCCTCAAGATTCGTTCCAACAGACAACGTGGCCGACCTCCCATCAAAAGGCACAAGCACTGTCTCATTTCCTGTCATCTCTCCAGCTTCAGAAAGCGGCAGTTCCTGTTCCCTCGGAAGAGCGCTTCAAGGGATTCTATTCTACCCTTTTTCTGGTCCCAAAGAAAACAGGAGGTTGGAGACCTGTTATAGACCTAAAGAAGCTAAATCGACACATTATTCTCGAAAAGTTCAAAATGGAGTTCCTGCAAACGATTATCCATGCCATCCAGCCAGGGGACTGGATGATCTCTATAGATCTGCAGGATGCGTATTTGCATGTCCCTATTCTCCCATCTTTCCAAAATACCTGAGAGTCGCAGTGGGACAATTGCACCTCCAATTCCAAGCCCTTCCCTTCGGCTTGTCCACCTCTCCACGAGTTTTCACAAAGATACTGGTCTCATCCCTGGCTCCACTTCGAGAGAGGTCTAAGAGTCTACCACTATTTAGACGATATCTTGCTTCTGGCCTCCAACCCAAACCAGCTCATAGTCCACAAGGAAATGTTAATGCAGGAATTAACAGAAATGGGATGGTTGATAAACCTACAGAAGAGCCAGTTAATACCTACTCAAGAGATGATTTATCTGGGCGCCTTATTCAACACGAAACAAAGTTCAGTTTCTTTGCCTCCTCAGAAGAGGGAAGCCATTATTCAGAAAATGATCCAAGTTCGGCGATGTTCTTTCCTGACAGCATCTCAATGCATGAGTCTAATAGGCACTATGTCGGCCTGCATCCCTTTAGTCCCCTGGTCTCATTGGCATCTGAGGCATTTCCAAGTAGCCTTTCTGGCACAGTGGAAGAGACTACATCTTTCCCAAAAGATCAGTCTGTCAGCATCAACAATCAGAAGCCTACACTGGTGGACAGATGCAACAATTCTTTCCAAATCGCATCACCTCGGCTCTTCCTCATGGATCACAATTACGTCCGATGCCAGCGGACAGGGCTGGGGAGCCTATTGCGGGGAGACAAGGGTACAGGGAAGGTGGCCTTTCCCTACCAACGGGATTGTGTCGAATATCCTAGAAATCAGAGCGGCTTTTCAAGCATTGTTAGCCTTGACTTCCATCATCAAGGGTCAGAGAGTGTTACTGCGTCTGGACAACAGGGCAGCAGTGTCTTATCTCCAGAGACAAGGGGGCACACACAGCAGATCCCTTCTCAGGGAAGTGGAGCCAATACTCTTATGGGCAGAGAAGAATCTCCTCGGCCTGAAAGCTGTGTATCTTCCAGGCACTTTGAATATGGAAGCAGATATGCTGTCCAGGAACTTCACGGACAGCAACAAGTGGTCTCTACACCCCCACATCTTCCAGCAGATAGTCAATCTCTGGGACTATCCTCAGGTAGATTTGTTTGCCTCTCCGAGCAACAACAAGTTGACCCGTTTCTTCTCCTGCTTTCCTCACCCATCGGCCGAAGCAGTGGACGCTCTGGTATGCCCATGGGTCTTCAAGACGGCTTATGCCTTTCCACCTCGCCCACTGATTGCGAGTTTTCTCTCAAGACTTCTGAAGGAAGAAGTCCAAGTTTTGGCAATTCTACCCTATTGGCCGAAGAGACCATGGTTCCCTCTAGCCATGTATCTCAGCCTGGAACCGCTGATGAGGATCCCCTCCTTTCCTCACCTGTTATCTCAAGGCAGGATGTTTCACCCGAATCCCCACAAGCTGGACCTTTGGGTTTGGAAGCTGAAAGGCAGAGGTTTGAAAACCTAGGATGCTCCGCAGAGGTCATCTCTACCCTTCTAGGAGCAAGAAAGCCTTCCACAAACACAGTATACAATAAAATCTGGAACAAGTTTCAAACCTTTGCTTCTGGAAAAGGATTCAACCCCATCTCTCCTTCTACGATTGACGTCCTCAGTTTTTTACAGACGGGTCTAGATTTGGGTCTTAGTCTGAGCTCCCTAAAGGTTCAGGTAGCAGCAATATCGGCCGCATCCAATAGAAGGTGGGCAGAAGACCCCTTAGTAATGACCTTTTTGAGAGGAGTATTAAGAATCCGCCCTCCGGCCAGGCGCTCCTTTCCAAAATGGGATCTTTCATTCGTTTTAGAGGTCCTCTCAGATCAGCCGTTTGCCCCAGTAGAGCAAATTTCACTTTGGAATCTTACATTAAAAACGGTCTTCCTCTTAGCCATAACATCTGGAAAGAGAATTTCGGAACTCCACTCACTAGGAATTGGTGAGGAACACATTTCCTTTTTCCCGGATAGGGTAGAACTCCGTCCGATTCATGGCTTTGTCCCCAAAGTGGCGTCATCAGCTTTCCTAAGAGAACCCTGGGCATTGCCAGTTTTTACTGACATGGATTCCGATACTTGCCACGAATTAGACATCGCCAGAGTGCTGAAAGCCTACTTGGCTGCCACCGAATCTTTTAGGATATCGGAAAGACTATTCATCATCCCTCATGGGAAAAATAGAGGGAAAGATGCCACTAGCAGAACTCTAGCCTCCTGGATAGTGAAGCTAATCAAAAAAAAACGTACATATCCAAGAATTTGGTGCCTCCAACACAGGTGAAAGCTCATTCCACGAGGGCTGTAGCAGCATCTTGGGCAGCTAGGGCCAACGTCTCCTTGGAGACGGTATGCAGGGCAGCATCCTGGTCTTCTTGCCATACTTTCATCAGGCATTACAGAATTGATCCAGGATCCCTTTCAACTGTAAACTTTGGAAGGAAGGCACTAAGCTTAGCCATGTCCTCTGTCTGAATAAAATTTATTTTTTGTGTGTGCATTATCCCACCCGTGTCAGCTATTTATTTATCATTGGTATGCTGCCATGGAGGCACCAGGAAAGCGGGAAATTGTATCATACTTACCGTAATTTCCCTTTCCTGGTGCCAATCCATGGCAGCATACGCTCCCACCCTCGGTATTCTAAATTACAGGAGAATGCTGGGGGAAGGGACCTTCTTGTCTTTTATGCTATGCACTAGTCCTGAGGGAGGAGTCGAGGCGGAGCTCTATCATTGGTATGCTGCCATGGATTGGCACCAGGAAAGGGAAATTACGGTAAGTATGATACAATTTCCCGCTTTTTTGATTACAGAAGTTCGGGTCCCATTGATTTCAATGGGGTTCTGAAATCCGAACCGAACTTTCGTGAAGTTCGGGTGTTCTGGTCGAACCAAACTTTTCAAAAGTTCGATCATCCCTAGTTTTGAGCACTTTTCAACAGACAAACAACAAACACGCCAGCCGCGAACATTTGTAGGACGTTCTGTCGGCTGACGATCGGTACGTGTGTACGGGCCTTAAGGCTCCATTCACATGTTAGCGTATGGATTGCGGGCAGAACCACCGCAATTCCGCCCGCGATCCGGAGATTATTGCAAATCGCGGGACGCCTGTGCGTTGCCCGTTGATTTGCAATAGCCCCCCAAACGCTGAGCGATGTTGCCGCGATTTCCGCCTGCCGAATCGCGGTAACATCGCGCAAAAAAAAACGCGGGACGCAATACGCTCCAAAGAAGCTCTTGTACTTTTTTGGGCGTCCAGGCACAGAGAAGTGCAGGAATTATTCTCAGATTGAAACTAATCATTAGATCAGTGCTCCAAACACAAAGACCAGTGTCCAATCTCCCGCAATTTTCCACAAAAGAAATAAGTTTGCCAATCCAAAAGGACCATTTCAAATAATAGGTAGGTCATAAAAAGCATTATAAACCAGTTGCAGATAGCAGTTCCTCAATCCAGGCATGTCCCCTCCCAGGATTAACAGGATAGATTTAATGCACTACTGCTCACCCAGCGCTAAGAAAAATAAAAGCTTAATATAATGATGGGGGGCAACACACCATACTCTCAATTGTGAGTGTGCATGTGTGTCCCATTGTGTGATGTCATCATGCTGTAGCGCTGCCTGCGCTACAATGTATATATTGTCATGGGGACCAATGGAGAGGCAACATTTTAAAGCAGATTTAATGTTTAGCCTTCCCTTATACTTTAAATTATTCTAGCTCATGCTTTGGACTGAGCAGTAGACATGGTAACAAATAAATTTCAGTCACAAACATTTACTGCATTGAATTAATCAAGGGCTGACAAGAAAGGAAACAACTCATGCAGTAGTTTTTCCATTTTCTAGCTAACAACATATGATAGTCTATAATTTGTAACAGAGAAATGTGCCAAAAACACAGTCATAAATGCTTTCCAGAAAAAAAAATGTTGCTCTTCAACAGGAAACCTCTTTTGTAATGTTATTTAAATAACCTCAAAGTGCATGGAAAATACTACTTCATATTTTAGCTCATCCCTGTATAACAGCTAGTGATGTGCTTTCACTTAAATTCGGATAAAAAAAATGCACTCTTATATATATATTAAGTAATTTTACATGTCAACTCTATAAATCTAGAAGCATTCTGAAGGCAGACATGACAGGTTTTACAATACTATTAAGAAGAAAAATTACTTAGGCAGCACAAAGTCTTATTTGCAGACAAATAACAGAGAAAAACACACAGAAAGAAACACAACAATTTAATATACCAAAGGCATAAATCATTTTATTATATAGATATTTTATATATATGTGTTCACTATTAACATGTATGCAGGGCTTTTTTTTCTCAGAGAGTAGGTGCAGGAACTCCCCCCTTCTGAGTCGTCTCTTGTCTCCGCCCCCGACCCACCCCCAAGCACATCCCTTGGTCCCACCCTCTACCCACCTGCCAGCACTGCTCCTTTTAGAGAACACAGAACCAAGTATCATTCTGTGGTGCTAAGCAATTTGTATTGAACTTGTTAATTATAACAAGAAATGCAGCAAAATAGATGCCCTGAAGCCAGCAACAATAGACCCCCAAGAAACAAGAGATCACCCACACAACAATGCACCCCCCCCCCCAACAACAACAACAAAATACCACCCCAGCAACAATAGATCCACCTCAGCGACAAACAATAGACCACCAGCACCAAAATTAGAGTCTCCAGCAGCCAGCAACAATAGACCACTCTCTCAACAGTAGATCCCTCCTAGAAACAACTGGCTCCCCAGAAATATAAGATCCCTCCCAGCAACAATAGATCCTCATCCAGCAACAATAGACCCCCATGCAAAAATAGATCCCCACTAGCGACGATGAGTCTCCCAGCGGCCATCATCAATAGACCGTCCAGCACACCCTTGCACTTAAATACATTCTGTGTTGGAGGTGCCGGAACTGTGTTCCCCCACGTTCCCCCTGAAAAAAAGCCCTGCATGTATGTACATTTATGCAAACTGATTCCTTTTTTACAGGAAGAGAATTGGCATGCAAATCAAGCTGAAGGCAGGTAGGGATAAGTGGAATCATACTTGTGTTGGTTCACAGGACATTCGCTAAACTGCCCTGCTATGAAGTTCTGAATGTTAATTCAAACCCCATTTAAGTCAATGGGAGCTGAATCCTTAGAATTAAGTCTAGCCATCATCATATCATGGCTAATATGCAAGAGCTTCTAAAAAAAAAAAGGGCATGGGGAGTTGGGTAACATAACCAAAGAAGACCAGGCTTTTTCTGGAACTTTTTGTTTATAAGTTTAAATTAGTATTTTTTTGCTAGAAAATTACTTAGAACCCCCAAACATTATATATATATTTTTTAAGCAAAAGACCCTAGAGAACAAAATGGCGATCTTTGCAATATTTTATGTCACACAGTATTTGCGTATCTATAAATCATAAACCACAGCGCAAATACAGTGCCACTTATAGTGCAATTATGACCTATAATGTGCAAAACAAACCAATGGCTAGTGAAAGTCCATCAATTTAAAAAGTGCTTATGTGCCAGAACTTATGAAAAAAGGGTTAAAATGTTTTATTTTTTTGCTATTCATCTGCATTAAAACATTTGAAACTAACAAAAACAGTACCATTTAGAGTGAAAATATGTCATATAAACTTCTTTGTGCAAAATTTTTTTTTCAATATGCAAAGCAAGCAAGTAGCCAGTGAAAGTCCATTACACATTTTTCTTGAAAAAAATAGACTTCAATGATGTAAAAAATAAAACGCAATATTTACCCTAACTTTTTTGTATAATGTGAAAGATAATGTTACGCCGAGAAAAAGCAACATGTCATGCTTTAATATTGCGTAGGGTTCTGGAATGGCGACAAACTACAGTAATAAAAACTCTCTATATGTGACACTTAACACATTTTTACAGGTTACCTGTTTAGAGTTACAGAGCAGGTCTGGCACTAGTATTATTGCTCTTACTCAACAATCGTGGCGATACCTCACATGTGTGATTTGAATACCATTTACATATGCTTACGCGACTTATGTATGGGTTCTCTTCTGCACATGAGCATGGAGGGATGGGACACTTTATTTTTTTTTTCTTATTTGTTTTACTATTTATTTTTTATTTTTACACTGCCCATTTATTTTATTTTTTTATCACTTTTATTCCTATTACAAGGAAAATAAACATCCCTTGTAGTATAAATAAGGATGTCAGGTTCTCTTTATTGAGAGCTCTGGGGTCACAAAGACCCCATATCTCTCATTTACCTTTAAAAGCTAAAGAAAAATTTTTTTTTTTAACTTTGGCTTAAAATAAAATACTGTGGCCTGGAAGTGACGTCAGATGTCGTTCTGGTCCTCCAAGGGCATAGAGACAAGTGGCAGCCATTTTGGCCTCACTTTTCTCCATGCCTAACTAACGGCTGCATCTGATTGGTCCTGGGCTTTACCGATCTGTTAGGTAAGCATGGGAATGACCAGGAAGCAGCGGGAGGAGGGGGGACCCCTCCTGCCGATACTAAAAGTTATACCGTGGCTCAATACTTACCACTTTTATCTTACAGAGAATCTGCCATAGTAAAAAACAGTATCAGGGTTATGGCAGCTAGCTGCTGCCATAACACGGGTATTTAATGTCAAAGTAACGACGTACGTAAGTCATGTCCATATTTAGTCAATGACAATGACATCACCTGGGATACCTCACCCTTTTATTTACATTCTGCAGATACATTCAGAGGTGTCATTGGTGGTGAGTTTCCATTGTCCATTGGAAGTGGAGATGTCAACGGGTAGCCATGTTTTTGTTTTGGCAGGTCGGCAGCCATTGTTCATTGCAAATAATGAAGATTCACATTGCTGAATGACTTGATTGACAATGTAGTTACATCATGGCATCATGGACATTTTTTTTTTTAATTAAAGCACTTGCCAAATGTGTCAGTGTGTTTGTTTATTTTTAATTTTGTGAATGAATAACCGGGGTACTTACCTAATCATGTAGGGAAAATGGGTATCTGGGGGCCCACTTATTTTGAAAAGGGCTTCCAGATTCTGATACATCCCACCCTCCCTGTAGATCCCACAACCACTAGGCCAAGGTTGTGGAGAAGAGGTCCTTGTCCTCATCAACATGAGCCAAGGCACTTTGCTGGGAAAGTCCCCCCTGGAAAGGTACCTTAATCACACCAGTCCGTATGCCCTCATAATGGATAGAAAGGGAGCAATGCATGCTAAATGATTTGATAAAGGTCTGTGGATTTTGGGGAAGACCCTACTTTGTTTCAGGTTCTATCTTATATGTTTGATATTTTGCTTTTCAGGCTGTATCTTATATGTTGGTATTTTGATTTTCAAAAATGAACTACATAGCATGAAGCACATTCTGATGTCACTGTACAAAAACACTAAAATTAAAATAGCCATAGAGCATTCTTTGCAAGCTGTGGTCATGGCTAACATGAAAACATTATTTTATAGGCTTTCCGATTCTTGTTGCGCATCCCCCGCAGAAGCTTCTAGTTTGGTAATCCCTCTAGAGTTATCCTCTAGACAGCAGCACTTTGGCCTATGACCAGGTACGTGACACAGGGCCTTGGAATGCCTCATTCTCAAGTCCCAAGGTACGATTAAACACAGTAAGTATATAGGGAAGGGACATGAGCGGTAACCATAAAACACAGACACGGTGGCATATTGGTTCTAAAAAGCAAATGGCCAAACGTGTTTACAAAACAAGGGACATAGACTAACTCGTTGTAATTGCAAGGATCACAACATGAAATAAAATAAAAAATAATAATAAAAAGAGCAAGACTAAATGTTAAATGACAAAAAAGTCAAAATAGAAGATTATATAAAAATAATAATAATAATAATACATATCTTACACCATTCTGGAAAGTAACAGTTAAGCTTTAATTTAAAAAAAAAAACATGATGATAATAGATTAAAAGGATTAAGTGCAACAAATTAAAATACATGTTTCTAGCTTAAATTTCCTCAATGAATCCTATGAGAGACAAAGTGTTCAAGGAAAATATCCAAAACGTCTCTTGCTCACAGCTTCTTAAATATTTCAGCTTTCGAACAGGTATTGGGGAAATGATTAGTCACACACACACACACAAACACACACTTGTAATCTTTTTGTAGATTGCCCATGTACTTCCTTAAAATGCCTTGGTACACTGTACTTTGAGCTACCGTGTTCAATGGCACACAGATGTTCCAAAAATCTCTCTCTTAATGTCCTAATGGTCCTCCCCAGGTATAGCATGCCACATGGACATACCAGAAAATAAATAACAAATTATGTGGAACAATTATAGATCAAGGAGATGGGATGGGTCTTGCCATTACCTATAGCTTATCCACCTTCCCTGGATGGGGATATGCCAGGGAAGGTGGATAAGCTATATGGGAGCACTTACAGGAATATACATCTGAGCAGTGTTATTTCTTCTACCTCATTATATGCCGCAAGGCTCTGGACAATCTGCCACATATTATTCCTCCCTCTGCCAATGGAATATATTTATTTGATGATTAAGAAACCAGACGGTCTGGTGTATCTATAAACTGCCAGTATTTACTGACAGGAATTACATTCCCATACAGTCCTTCCAAGCTACCCCAGGCTCCTGACTCCATCTTCCCTGCGGTTGCTTCTTTATAATACTTTATTTACAAGCAAAATACAGAGCATTGAACTATTTGCTCCAGAGGAAGCGTAATGCGAAACAAGTAGAGTGATCTGGCTCAATGAAATTCTGTATCTATCTATAATGATCACATCAACAGATCTCTTTGGGGGGACAGCCCTTGCACCTGTCACCTTCAACGTATCGTCTTGATGTGCAATACAATTCAGATAACTATGCCAGTATTCAAGTAGCTCCTATTTCCTTGTTTTATGTATTGTTCTATTAATTACTAATCACACTGATGTCTAGCATACTAATGCCTTTTCAGGCAATGTGTTCATGTTTTTTCTATCTTTTTAAAAATAATTCCAACAATAAAATGTTTATGTTTTTATTTTACTCTGTGCCTCCAAAGTCCATGTTTTTCCATATCATAGTCTAGTTCCCAATCAGAATGTGGCACGTATTAACCATTTCATGCGCTCAGCAAGCCGCTATCTGATAGCGCATACAATCTATCTCTATATCTTTTCCTGTCTATTACTTCCTGGGTCACCTCCCTGTGTGCTTCCCTATATATACACATGCTCAGTGCACTGCTCCTTGCTCGAGCAACTTCACTGTTCTCTGAGCTCCCATCTGTACACCCCTAGGCTATTATATCTGATTTCCTGTGTACCAACCCACTTCGTTTCTCCGTCTATGTTCGTATGCTGCCTGCCCTGACCTCGGCTTGTCTCTTGGATATCCTTAAAGTCTGCTACTTACTCGACACACGCCAGCGGTCTCCACATCTTTAGCTGGGCCTTGACCTGGTTCCAGCCTACTGCACGTCCATCCCCACCATCAGGGGCCCTGGTGGAGAAGCAGGCTGGAGCTTAGACTCCACGCCCTGGGGAATCCTGAGCTGGGGATCTATAAGGGCTCACTACCACAGACCCACTGACAGTCATCATCCAATGTACAGTTCCTATGAAGTTGATGGAATTGACTTTTAGGTATGTTTTGTTTCTATCTAGGGTGATAGAAACTATTAGAGTGGATGTAGGAGTTTTCCATAGTTTATGGATAGAATTCTAGACCAAGAGAAACCCAATACTAGATCAAAGTGAATGTGTATAAATAACATCAGGTAAGTGAATTACAAATTGATGACATTATCATCTTTTGGGATGTCTTCCCCTCTAACGTTTGTAATCAATGTACCTGCTAAAAAAAAAGAACACATGACGAGCAAAAGAAAATGGCTATATATGTAATTAGCTTCCCATAAACCCGTAGTTAGGTTGGCATAGCTGGGGGCAAGATTTTCCCTTATGGCTGTGCTAATAATCTGGAGGTAGAACTGGCCATCAAACATTAAATAATTGTGCTCTAAGTACAATCTTGTGGCTTCCAGAATAAGCCTGTCCTGTTTATAATTCAAGTCTGGCTGTGAAAATAGAAAGTCTTTAACTGCTTGGGAGCCTATATTGTGGGGGATTAAAGTGTATAAGGAACTCACACATAGAGACAACCAGCAATAAGAAGGTTCCCTAGAGTAATTTTGTAAGATATCCATAAGGTAGGCAGAGTCCCGAATGTAAGATGACAACTCTTTAACAAAGGACTGTAGAAAAAGATTTACATACTGAGATAATGCTTTTCAACATAAAATCCCCCCCCCCCCCCATAGTAGCCTCCATGGTTTGGGTGAATATTTGACTAAGGTTCTCTTGTTGCCATCTGAATGACACCTTAATGGATAGAACTTCATATGATGCAGAGCTCTACTGATGCATTGGTTGTTATATACTCTTGATGTATGGTAATTTTTAATCTTTTGTCAATAAAGTGTATATTTTACATTTTTTTTACAACATTAAAGTCCCATCCAGTTCCCCCCCCTTTTTTTTTTTTTTTATAATTACAGTCCAATAGGGAAGAGGTACCATTTATGACACTGATTGAGATTTAGCAACAAGCATATGTAATCTTTGCATATATTTTTACATGCTAAATCATGTTCATTTATCAAAAGGGAACTTAGCCTTCGAGGTTAGAAAAAGTACTAAGTCAGAGTTTGTCAGACCCCAGACTGTACAGCAGTGCAGAATGCCCAGCATGCAGATTTCTCATTCAGACCCCAACTCAAAACTTGGCATTAGTGGGATAAAGAACCAAATCATTGGTGTCAGCGGGTAAAAATTCATACCTGTGTAAGAATGCAGTTTGTCGACTTTATCTGACAATTCATTAATCTGGACAAATTGTTTTTTTAATTTCAGGCCACAATGTGTTAAGCCGGGAGGTTAAATTTCATGCATTAATGTTCCTAATACTAGTGTGCCTAAGGAAAGTGTCTTTATTCCACCGCTTTGTTCATTTAAACTCCATTCATAGCTCTAATACTTAAATCAAATTGCTAACGAGAAGATATTAGTGGGCTTATAACTAGTGTAAATAAAGCTGCATATAGAGAAGAGATGCAAACACTGAGTGTTGTATGGACAAAGACTTGCTTCTTAACACTAAGAACAAAAAAAATAACTTGTATTTGATTTTTGAAGAACAGGAGAGCTAATTATGTTGTACTGTATATTAATGGGGAGGAGGTGGGAAGGGTTGCAAGTTTTAGGTTTTTATGAGTTTATGTATAAGAGGACCTGAAGTGGAGTAAGAATACTCCATATTTGGTCAAGAAGGCTCAACAATACCTTTTTTGCTTAGTAGTGTTTTGTGCAAGAGACTCTCCAAAACTGACTTAAAAATTCCATTGCTGTACAATAGAGAGCATTTTGATGTGTTGCTGTACAGTTTGGAACATTATTGCAGTTGTACAATGGCTAAGAGGAAAGATTTGCGGATGGTTGTTGAAGTGGCTCAGTGGAGCATTGTCTCTCCACTTCCACGTTTGAGCAATATATACTGGAGCCATCTTTGCAAATGAGCCACAGATATTATGAGAGATGCTACACATCCTGGACATTCCTTGTTTTTCACACTTCTTCTAGGTTTAGAACAGTCTGGGCACAGACTACTAGACTTCAGTTTTTCCTCCCAAGTTGTAGACATTTTGTCGAAGCAAAGTTAAAAGCAAAATATATTTTTAACGTAGAAGTATCTGCATAAGTATAATAATTGTTAGATATCAGGATGAACTTTGGTGTTTTTTTTTTTAATTATGACAGCATCCTGCTATACATAGTTACATAGTTTGTGAGGTTGACAAAAGACATCAGTCTATCCAGTTCAACCTATGATGTTTGTGTGTGTGTTTGCTGTTAACCGTACATTGTATACCCCTGCATGTTTTAGTCTTTAAGGTGCCCATCTAATACTTGTTCGAAACTATCGATGCTCCCCACTGATACGACTGCTTGTGGAAGAGAATTCCACATCCTTACTGCTCTGACAGTGAAGAACCCCTTACGTATTTTAAGGTTAAACCGTTTTTCCTCTAGTTTTAGCGAGTGGCCACGTGTCTTATTGTATTTCCTTTCTCTAAAAAGTTTGTTCCTTATGCTAGGGTCATCACCAGTACAGTATTTGTACATTGATATCATATCCCCCCCTCAAGCGTCTCTTCTCCAGAGAGAATAAGTTCAGTGCTTGTAGTCTTTCCTCATAGCTGATGTCTTCCATTCCCCTAATTATTTTTGTTGCCCTTCTCTGGACTCTCTCCAGTTCCAGCACATCCTTACTGAGGACCGGTGCCCAGAACTGGACAGCATACTCCAGCTGTGGCCGGACCAGAGTCTTGTAGAGTGGGAGAATAATCTCTTTATT
This sequence comes from Pelophylax lessonae, assembly GCF_965119305.1. Taxonomy (NCBI): domain Eukaryota; kingdom Metazoa; phylum Chordata; class Amphibia; order Anura; family Ranidae; genus Pelophylax; species Pelophylax lessonae. The sequence goes on from NC_138770.1 coordinate 445,146,717, forward strand.
TCTTGAGTGAATCCTCTCCTTTTTTATACATGCCAGTATTCATGTAAAGGAAATTGGTGTCAAACTAAATTTACTATGCCAAGTACTTCTTTTTCTTTTTTCTATATTGCCCAAATTCATGTCCGCTTCATTGGTTGTCATATATCATGAATAACAATTGGCCTGATAAACGCTGGCTTTTTGGCCACCTTAAATCATATATATATATATAGATATATATATTGAGCCAATTATATCTTTTTCCTTCTTCTCCCTCTTGACTTTAAGGAGACAGCGATTTTATTCTCTTACATTGCTGACCACGCTGTTAATTCCCATTGTCCGGCATTATTCGGTCCAGTCTCTGCCACACCAGGAGGACATTTTCAGCTGGATACTTATCCAGGAGTTTAAACACTCCCCAGATGGACATGCAGACTATGTCATTGATCATTGATCTATTGTTTATGCCCCGAATTTTATTATTGTGGTGAGTGTCTGATTTGACATCTTATATACAAATGATTTATGTTTGAATCTTTTTACAATGTATAGACCAAATAATATGTATAATATTTATAATATGTTATTTGTATTTAGAACCTATTTGAAGGTCACCAGTCTCTTTGGTCCCTGAGGAAGCCCACAAAATGGCGGCGAAACATGTCGGACCTGTGTGACCCTGCCATTTTAAGATAGGATTCCCAAACCTGCTTTTATTGCACAATTTTGAATATCCTATCTTGATGCTTAGCATCTTCTTCTTTTTTTGATCAACTTGTCTTGTCTTTTATGTATCAATAAACTATTGTTATTTTATCCTAATTTTCTACGATTATTTATCTTCATACACCAAGTGAACCCCACCTTCAAAGTCCCAATTTTGGTGCATCCTATACATACACACGGGTCCCGTGGGGCTAATTGAGAATCCGTGGTTTTTGGAAAACACCTCTCTTTTTTTTGGTGTCAAACTAAATGTTGCTGTATTTTACTACAGCTGTAAATAAAGTATTTCATATTTTCTATCTTAAAGCAGAGTTCCGGCCTCAAATATCTTTTTTAACTGAAAATACCCCAATAATACTAATCCATCGCCCTTTACAGAACCACTAGTTTATACTTACAAGATGTACAGTATTGGATTTTAGTCAAAATCTTACTTTTAAAAACGCTGTCTGGGCGCAGCCATCTTAGACGTGGGCATCTGAAGCCGCAGTGTAATCTGCTGTGTCCTTCTTCCTGATTCCAGGGAGTGTTCTGGGAGTTCTTCCTGATTCCAGCCTCCTGGGAGTGATGATAAACAGCTCCCGGGATGCAATGCAAAGGTGGAAGTGATGTCGGTGGCCGTGGCCACAGAAGGGGGAGAAGAAAGGAAGTACAATCAAAAATGCCCTGAAAATAAGGTAAGGGACCCCCGAAAAAAATAGAAAATGCCCAATTGTTGATCAGCATAGCGAGCACTCCAGGAATCACTAAAGTTGCAAAATAGGCCAGAACTCCGCTTTAAGTTAGCCACAATCATTGGTGTCAGTGGGAAAAATGGGTTCCAATTATTGGTGTCAATGGAATAAAATGATCTCCAAATTACTGGTGTCAGTAGATAAAAATGTAGCCCAAGTAATTTGTGTCGGTAGGAAAATGAGCCCCAATTACTTGTATCAGTGGGTAAAAATTATATGCAAATCATTAGTGCCAGGGGTTAAAAAATTAGCCCAAACTTAATGTTATTAGTGGGTAAAAATGAGCTCCAAATCATGGATGTCAGTGGGGGGAAAATAAACCTAAGTCCAGCATTGGTGTTCTTGCCTAACTTATGATCCCAGCTGCTCCTGCCTCTCTCCCTAGCTGGGTCCAAAATTTGTTGGGACTGTTGGGTAAGAGATTATACCTTGTGTACTGGGTACTGGAACACAAAATAATGTTTCAGCACTGTTTGGAGTCAGTCCAGCAATATCAGGTGACTCCTGAGTGTCCAATGAGACATTATAGCACTATAGACAGAATGTGGCTGACAGAGGTTGCAGGAAATCAGCAGAACTGAGAAACAAGCAAAAAGGAAGTGTATTTTATGAAGGAAAAAACCATGGCAGTTGTTAATGATACTGGATGTTTTAGCGAGCTGAAAGTCATCCATTCAGTACATAGCTATACCTTAACCCAGGAGCCTTATGTTCATTTGATAAGAATTAATAAAGAGAAAATGAAACTGAAGACTTAATATACCAGCCTGCCACTCCCATTTCCAATAAAAATGTTACACTGTTTATTGTGTACACGTAATATAACTGACTGTTATAGTAGTAATCATTACAACATTTTAAAGGCAAACAAAAAAGGTAAATGGGCAAAAGGTCAGGGACTTCAAATTCCACCTCACTAAATCCAAACGTTTGAAAAATGGCTTTGCTTTAAAGGTCATATCATGGGTAATAGCAACTTGAATGTATATTGCTCCTTTACTTGCTGCGTCAAAAGTAAAAGGTAACTTGCAGATAACATTAATAGTTTACATCAAAAGTGACATATAACTGGCCTTTGGAGCTAAAGACTTTCATCATTTTTTTTATATGGAGTCACAGAACACAGACTTGCTTTAGTGACATCATGATCCATATTGTGTCTTTGAATTTTTTTATTTCTTCTAAAAGGTTTGCATTTGGTGGAGACAGTGTACATAAAGCTCTACACTTGTTGAGAAAAAGAATAGAAAAAAACTCTCTGCCAGCTATATTTATTGCAGAAATCGGGGGCTTTTTTAACAGATACATTATTATTAAAAGGGGGCAGCACAGTGGATAACAGGGTTTCACTTCTGCCTGGCAGCACTAGGGTTATCTGTAGTGTTGAGCGAACACGGACTGTATTATTCGTGTTCGTACCGAATAATTGGATTTTTGTTACCCGAACACGAACACGGACACTTTACTGTATATTCGGGTAAAAATCCGTGTTCGGTCGTTTTATTTCCGGGTTTTGCATGCTTTGGCGCTCTTTTCATGGCGGGCTTTCAACAGCCAATCAACAATCGTTTAACTGGTGTGCCTTAAGCCATCCCAGCCATGCCTGCAAATGTCTCAGTAGCTGTGATTGGCCGTCTGAAGCATGTGACCAAGTCTTTATAAGTTCGAGGCAGCCGCAGCGGCGTCATTATGCTGCTTAGATCAGGGACAGAGCACACATCAACGTGCTGGCTGCTGATTAGGGAAAGATAGGCAGGAAAAAACCATTTGTGTCCGGATAGAATTGAGGGACAGGTTGGAGTGTTTAGGCAGGGCGAGTTGTAGGCATTTTAGGGATAGAGTCTGCTGAATTATAGGGTCAGTGTGTTCTACAAACTACAATCGATATTGCTGTGTGGGGTGGGGTCTGCACTTAGTTCTCCTGATCTACGATCTCTTCTCAATCCTGTTAGGGACAGAGTCTGCTGAATTTTAGGGAAAGTGTGTTCTACAAACTACAATCGATATTGCTGTGTGGTGTGGGATAGGAGATAGGCAGGTGTCAGTGATCCACATCCATTTTTCTGTGTGTGGGCTGCAGTGAACACAATCTTTTTGGGGTGCAGTGAACACAATCCTTTTGGAGTGCAGTGAACAAAATCTTTGTGGGGTGCAGTGAACAAAACCTTTGTGGGGGTACAGTGAACACAATCTTTGTGGGGTGCAGTGAAGACAATCCTTGTGGGGTGCAGTGAAGACAATCCTTGTGGGGTGCAGTGAACAAAATCTTTGGGGGGTACAGTGAACACAATCTTTGTGGGGTGCAGAGAAGACAATCCTTGTGGGGTGCAGTGAACAAAATCTTTGGGGGGGGTACAGTGAACACAATCTTTGTGGGGTGCAGTGAACAAAACCTTTGTGGGGTGCAGTGAACACAATCTTTGTGGGGTGCAGTGAAGACAATCCTTGTGGGGTGCAGTGAAGACAATCCTTGTGGGGTGCAGTGAACAAAATCTTTGGGGGGTACAGTGAACACAATCTTTGTGGGGTGCAGTGAACAAAACCTTTGTGGGGTACAGTGAACACAATCTTTGTGGGGTGCAGTGAACAAAACCTTTGTGGGGTACAGTGAACACAATCTTTGTGGGGTGCAGTGAAGACAATCCTTTTGGAGTGCAGTGAACACAATCTTTGTGGGGTACAGTGAACACAATCTTTGTGGGGTGCAGTGAACAAAACCTTTGTGGGGTACAGTGAACACAATCTTTGTGGGGTGCAGTGAACACAATCTTTTTGGGGTGCAGTGAACAAAACCTTTGTGGGGTGCAGTGAACACAACCTTTGTGGGGTACAGTGAACACAATCTTTGTGGGGTGCAGTGAACAAAACCTTTGTGGAGTACAGTGAACACAATCTTTGTGGGGTACAGTGAACACAATCTTTGTGGGGTGCAGTGAACAAAACCTTTGTGGGGTACAGTGAACACAATCTTTGTGGGGTGCAGTGAACAAAACCTTTGTGGGGTACAGTGAACACAATCTTTGTGGGGTGCAGTGAAGACAATCCTTTTGGAGTGCAGTGAACAAAATCTTTGTGGGGGTACAGTGAACACAATCTTTGTGGGGTGCAGTGAACAAAATCTTTGTGGGGTACAGTGAACACAATCTTTGTGGGGTGCAGTGAAGACAATCCTTGTGGGGTGCAGTGAAGACAATCCTTGTGGGGTGCAGTGAACAAAATCTTTGGGGGGTACAGTGAACACAATCTTTGTGGGGTGCAGTGAACACAATCTATGTGGGGTGCAGTGAACACAATCCTTTTGGAGTGCAGTGAACACAATCTTTGTGGGGTACAGTGAACACAATCTTTGTGGGTGCAGTGAAGACAATCCTTGTGGGGTGCAGTGAAGACAATCCTTGTGGGGTGCAGTGAACAAAATCTTTGGGGGGTACAGTGAACACAATCTTTGTGGGGTGCAGTGAACAAAACCTTTGTGGGGTACAGTGAACACAATCTTTGTGGGGTGCAGTGAACAAAACCTTTGTGGGGTACAGTGAACACAATCTTTGTGGGGTGCAGTGAAGACAATCCTTTTGGAGTGCAGTGAATACAATCTTTGTGGGGTACAGTGAACAAAACCTTTGTGGGGTACAGTGAACACAATCTTTGTGGGGTGCAGAGAAGACAATCCTTTTGGGGTGCAGTGAACACAATCTTTGTGGGGTACAGTGAACACAATCTTTGTGGGGTGCAGTGAACAAAACCTTTGTGGGGTACAGTGAACACAATCTTTGTGGGGTGCAGTGAACAAAACCTTTGTGGGGTACAGTGAACACAATCTTTGTGGGGTACAGTGAACACAATCTTTGTGGGGTACAGTGAACACAATCTCATACTTCTGAAGCTTTGAGGGTGCTGCCTGTTCTATACTCCTCCTCCTCCTCCATCCTTTTAGGTGTACAAACAATAGTAATTGGGGCCTAGTGTGCTTCTGTACGTGTGAAAAACATACACTTTTTTTGATCATATTTCCTATTCCGTTATTCAATAAAAACCTTTGGGGCTCAATTAAATTGCGGAATAGTCTGTGTCGGTACGTGTGAGATCCACCTTTCCAAGTTTTTGGGGTTCATCTCATACTTCTGAAGCTTTGAGGGTGCTGCCTGTTCTATACTCCTCCTCCTCCTCTTCCTCATCCATCCTTTAGGTGTACAAACAATAGTAATTGGGGCCTAGTGTGCTTCTGTACGTGTGAAAAACATACACTTTTTTTTGATCATATTTCCTATTCCGCTATTCAATAAAAACCTTTGGGGCTCAATTAAATTGCGGAATAGTCTGTGTCGGTACATGTGAGATCCACCTTTCCAAGTTTTTGGGGTTCATCTCATACTTCTGAAGCTTTGAGGGTGCTGCCTGTTCTATACTCCTCCTCCTCCTCCTCCTCATCCATCCTTTTAGGTGTACAAACAATAGTAATTGGGGCCTAGTGTGCTTCTGTACGTGTGAAAAACATACACTTTTTTTGATCATATTTCCTATTCCGTTATTCAATAAAAACCTTTGGGGCTCAATTAAATTGCGGAATAGTCTGTGTCGGTACGTGTGAGATCCACCTTTTCAAGTTTTTGGGGTTCATCTCATACTTCTGAAGCTTTGAGGGTGCTGCCTGTTCTATACTCCTCCTCCTCCTCTTCCTCATCCATCCTTTTAGGTGTACAAACAATAGTAATTGGGGCCTAGTGTGCTTCTGTACGTGTGAAAAACATACACTTTTTTTTGATCATATTTCCTATTCCGCTATTCAATAAAAACCTTTGGGGCTCAATTAAATTGTGGAATAGTCTGTGTCGGTACGTGTGAGATCCACCTTTCCAAGTTTTTGGGGTTCATCTCATACTTCTGAAGCTTTGAGGGTGCTGCCTGTTCTATACTCCTCCTCCTCCTCCTCCTCCTCCTCCTCCTCATCCATCCTTTTAGGTGTACAAACAATAGTAATTGGGGCCTAGTGTGCTTCTGTACGTGTGAAAAACATACACTTTTTTTTGATCATATTTCCTATTCCGCTATTCAATAAAAACCTTTGGGGCTCAATTAAATTGCGGAATAGTCTGTGTCGGTACGTGTGAGATCCACCTTTCCAAGTTTTTGGGGTTCATCTCATACTTCTGAAGCTTTGAGGGTGCTGCCTGTTCTATACTCCTCCTCCTCCTCTTCCTCATCCATCCTTTTAGGTGTACAAACAATAGTAATTGGGGCCTAGTGTGCTTCTGTACGTGTGAAAAACATACACTTTTTTTTGATCATATTTCCTATTCCGCTATTCAATAAAAACCTTTGGGGCTCAATTAAATTGCGGAATAGTCTGTGTCGGTACGTGTGAGATCCACCTTTCCAAGTTTTTGGGGTTCATCTCATACTTCTGAAGCTTTGAGGGTGCTGCCTGTTCTATACTCCTCCTCCTCCTCCTCCTCATCCATCCTTTTAGGTGTACAAACAATAGTAATTGGGGCCTAGTGTGCTTCTGTACGTGTGAAAAACATACACTTTTTTTGATCATATTTCCTATTCCGTTATTCAATAAAAACCTTTGGGGCTCAATTAAATTGCGGAATAGTCTGTGTCGGTACGTGTGAGATCCACCTTTCCAAGTTTTTGGGGTTCATCTCATACTTCTGAAGCTTTGAGGGTGCTGCCTGTTCTATACTCCTCCTCCTCCTCTTCCTCATCCATCCTTTTAGGTGTACAAACAATAGTAATTGGGGCCTAGTGTGCTTCTGTACGTGTGAAAAACATACACTTTTTTTTGATCATATTTCCTATTCCGCTATTCAATAAAAACCTTTGGGGCTCAATTAAATTGCGGAATAGTCTGTGTCGGTACGTGTGAGATCCACCTTTCCAAGTTTTTGGGGTTCATCTCATACTTCTGAAGCTTTGAGGGTGCTGCCTGTTCTATACTCCTCCTCCTCCTCCTCCTCCTCATCCATCCTTTTAGGTGTACAAACAATAGTAATTGGGGCCTAGTGTGCTTCTGTACGTGTGAAAAACATACACTTTTTTTTGATCATATTTCCTATTCCGCTATTCAATAAAAACCTTTGGGGCTCAATTAAATTGCGGAATAGTCTGTGTCGGTACGTGTGAGATCCACCTTTCCAAGTTTTTGGGGTTCATCTCATACTTCTGAAGCTTTGAGGGTGCTGCCTGTTCTATACTCCTCCTCCTCCTCTTCCTCATCCATCCTTTTAGGTGTACAAACAATAGTAATTGGGGCCTAGTGTGCTTCTGTACGTGTGAAAAACATACACTTTTTTTTTATCATATTTCCTATTCCGCTATTCAATAAAAACCTTTGGGGCTCAATTAAATTGTGGAATAGTCTGTGTCGGTACGTGTGAGATCCACCTTTCCAAGTTTTTGGGGTTCATCTCATACTTCTGAAGCTTTGAGGGTGCTGCCTGTTCTATACTCCTCCTCCTCCTCCTCCTCATCCATCCTTTTAGGTGTACAAACAATAGAAATTGGGGCCTAGTGTGCTTCTGTACGTGTGAAAAACATACACTTTTTTTGATCATATTTCCTATTCCGTTATTCAATAAAAACCTTTGGGGCTCAATTAAATTGCGGAATAGTCTGTGTCGGTACGTGTGAGATCCACCTTTCCAAGTTTTTGGGGTTCATCTCATACTTCTGAAGCTTTGAGGGTGCTGCCTGTTCTATACTCCTCCTCCTCCTCTTCCTCATCCATCCTTTTAGGTGTACAAACAATAGTAATTGGGGCCTAGTGTGCTTCTGTACGTGTGAAAAACATACACTTTTTTTTGATCATATTTCCTATTCCGCTATTCAATAAAAACCTTTGGGGCTCAATTAAATTGCGGAATAGTCTGTGTCGGTACGTGTGAGATCCACCTTTCCAAGTTTTTGGGGTTCATCTCATACTTCTGAAGCTTTGAGGGTGCTGCCTGTTCTATACTCCTCCTCCTCCTCCTCCTCATCCATCCTTTTAGGTGTACAAACAATAGTAATTGGGGCCTAGTGTGCTTCTGTACGTGTGAAAAACATACACTTTTTTTTGATCATATTTCCTATTCCGCTATTCAATAAAAACCTTTGGGGCTCAATTAAATTGCGGAATAGTCTGTGTCGGTACGTGTGAGATCCACCTTTCCAAGTTTTTGGGGTTCATCTCATACTTCTGAAGCTTTGAGGGTGCTGCCTGTTCTATACTCCTCCTCCTCCTCTTCCTCATCCATCCTTTTAGGTGTACAAACAATAGTAATTGGGGCCTAGTGTGCTTCTGTACGTGTGAAAAACATACACTTTTTTTTTATCATATTTCCTATTCCGCTATTCAATAAAAACCTTTGGGGTTCAATTAAATTGCGGAATAGTCTGTGTCGGTACGTGTGAGATCCACCTTTCCAAGTTTTTGGGGTTCATCTCATACTTCTGAAGCTTTGAGGGTGCTGCCTATTCTATACTCCTCCTCCTCCTCATCCATCCTTTTAGGTGTACAAACAATAGTAATTGGGGCCTAGTGTGCTTCTGTACGTGTGAAAAACATACACTTTTTTTTTATCATATTTCCTATTCCGCTATTCAATAAAAACCTTTGGGGCTCAATTAAATTGCGGAATAGTCTGTGTCTGTACGTGTGAGATCCACCTTTCCAAGTTTTTGGGGTTCATCTCATACTTCTGAAGCTTTGAGGGTGCTGCCTGTTCTATACTCCTCCTCCTCCTCCTCCTCATCCATCCTTTTAGGTGTACAAACAATAGTAATTGGGGCCTAGTGTGCTTCTGTACGTGTGAAAAACATACACTTTTTTTTGATCATATTTCCTATTCCGCTATTCAATAAAAACCTTTGGGGCTCAATTAAATTGCGGAATAGTCTGTGTCGGTACGTGTGAGATCCACCTTTCCAAGTTTTTGGGGTTCATCTCATACTTCTGAAGCTTTGAGGGTGCTGCCTGTTCTATACTCTTCCTCCTCCTCTTCCTCATCCATCCTTTTAGGTGTACAAACAATAGTAATTGGGGCCTAGTGTGCTTCTGTACGTGTGAAAAACATACACTTTTTTTTTATCATATTTCCTATTCCGCTATTCAATAAAAACCTTTGGGGTTCAATTAAATTGCGGAATAGTCTGTGTCGGTACGTGTGAGATCCACCTTTCCAAGTTTTTGGGGTTCATCTCATACTTCTGAAGCTTTGAGGGTGCTGCCTATTCTATACTCCTCCTCCTCCTCCTCCTCATCCATCCTTTTAGGTGTACAAACAATAGTAATTGGGGCCTAGTGTGCTTCTGTACGTGTGAAAAACATACACTTTTTTTGATCATATTTCCTATTCCGCTATTCAATAAAAACCTTTGGGGCTCAATTAAATTGCGGAATAGTCTGTGTCTGTACGTGTGAGATCCACCTTTCCAAGTTTTTGGGGTTCATCTCATACTTCTGAAGCTTTGAGGGTGCTGCCTGTTCTATACTCCTCCTCCTCCTCCTCCTCCTCATCCATCCTTTTAGGTGTACAAACAATAGTAATTGGGGCCTAGTGTGCTTCTGTACGTGTGAAAAACATACACTTTTTTTGGATCATATTTCCTATTCCGCTATTCAATAAAAACCTTTGGGGTTCAATTAAATTGCGGAATAGTCTGTGTCGGTATGTGTGAGATCCACCTTTCCAAGTTTTTGGGGTTCATCTCATACTTCTGAAGCTTTGAGGGTGCTGCCTATTCTATACTCCTCCTCCTCCTCCTCCTCATCCATCCTTTTAGGTGTACAAACAATAGTAATTGGGGCCTAGTGTGCTTCTGTACGTGTGAATAACATACACTTTTTTTGATCATATTTCCTATTCCGCTATTCAATAAAAACCTTTGGGGCTCAATTAAATTGCGGAATAGTCTGTGTCTGTACGTGTGAGATCCACCTTTCCAAGTTTTTGGGGTTCATCTCATACTTCTGAAGCTTTGAGGGTGCTGCCTGTTCTATACTCCTCCTCCTCCTCATCCATCCTTTTAGGTGTACAAACAATAGTAATTGGGGCCTAGTGTGCTTCTGTACGTGTGAAAAACATACACTTTTTTTTGATCATATTTCCTATTCCGCTATTCAATAAAAACCTTTGGGGCTCAATTAAATTGCGGAATAGTCTGTGTCGGTACGTGTGAGATCCACCTTTCCAAGTTTTTGGGGTTCATCTCATACTTCTGAAGCTTTGAGGGTGCTGCCTGTTCTATACTCCTCCTCCTCCTCTTCCTCATCCATCCTTTTAGGTGTACAAACAATAGTAATTGGGGCCTAGTGTGCTTCTGTACGTGTGAAAAACATACACTTTTTTTTGATCATATTTCCTATTCCGCTATTCAATAAAAACCTTTGGGGCTCAATTAAATTGCGGAATAGTCTGTGTCGGTACGTGTGAGATCCACCTTTCCAAGTTTTTGGGGTTCGTCTAATACTTCTGAAGCTTTGAGGGTGCTGCCTGTTCTATACTCCTCCTCCTCCTCCTCATCCATCCTTTTAGGTGTACAAACAATAGTAATTGGGGCCTAGTGTGCTTCTGTACGTGTGAAAAACATACACTTTTTTTTTATCATATTTCCTATTCCGCTATTCAATAAAAACCTTTGTGGCTCAATTAAATTGCGGAATAGTCTGTGTCGGTACGTGTGAGATCCACCTTTCCAAGTTTTTGGGGTTCATCTCATACTTCTGAAGATTTGAGGGTGCTGCCTGTTCCATACTCCTCTTCCTCATCCTCCCTTTAGGGTAGGAAAAATTTAATCGGGCCTAGTCTGTGTTTGTACGTGTGAGATACACAGTTTTTTATCCTATTCCGCTATTCAATACACACCCTTTTGGTGTAAAAAACATTAAATTGCGGCATAGTTTGCATATTTGACTGTGAGATACACCCGTGCGATACTGTTGTTCTTTTGTTCCGCTATTCAATAAAGACCTTTCTAGGGCAAGATCTTAAATTTCAGAAATATGAGGAGAGCGTCAAATAGGGGCCGTGGCCTGGGTCGTGGTGGTGCTGCTGCTAGAGCTCCTGTTGCAAGGAGAGGACGTGGTCGATCTGTGCCAGCTACACGCACAAGTGAAACACCTTCCTCAAGTGTGAGTAGGCGACAGAACCTGCATCAGTATTTGGTAGGGCATCATACGCCCCTAGAAGTGATGAGGCCAGAACAAGTGGAAGCGATAGTAGATTGGTTTGCTGCTGACAGTGCCTCCAGTTCCTTCACATTGTCTCCCACCCAGTCTACTGCAGAAAGGTCACAGTTGGCACCTGCAGCTGATGTCCAACCGTCTTTCACCTCACCCCCTTGCAAATCAGGCAAGCAGTCTGAGCCCCAAGCCATACAGTAGTCTCTTCTTCTTTTTGATGACTCTGTCAGCAGGGTTTCCCAGGGCCATCCACCTAGCCCTGCCCCAGAAGTGGAAGAGATTGAGTGCAGCGATGCCCAACCACTTATTTCTCAAGATGAGTACATGCAAGGATCATCGCAGCACGTCTCCGATGATGACGAAACGCAGGTGCCAACTGCTGCGGCGTTCAGCATTGTGGAGACCGACAAGGAGGGCAGGGGTGAAGACTGGGTGGAAGATGATGTGGAGGACGATGAGGTCCTCGACCCCACATGGAATGAACGTCATGCAGGTGACCTGAGTAGTTTGGAGGAAGAGGCGGTGGTCGCAAAGAGCCACCAGCACAGCAGAAGAGGGAGCAGGGTGCAGAAGCGGAGCGGCCGTGCCCTAGACACTACGCCCGCTACTGCCCAACGCAGCAAGGGAACGAGCGCACCAAAGTCAGCTCAAAGGAGTTCTCTAGCGTGGAAGTTCTTTAGAAAATGTGCTGATGACAGGACACGAGTGGTTTGCACCCTGTGCAATCAGAGCTTGAAGCGAGGCATAAACCTTCTCAACCTGAGCACAACCTGCATGATCAGGCATCTAAGTGCAAAGCACGAGCTGCAGTGGAGTACACACCTTCAAAACCAAGAAACGTCTCTGGCTCATCCTGCTTCCTCTTCTGCTGCAGTCTCGGCCGCTCCAGCCACATCTGTAGTGATACCGGCACCTGCCACCCCGCAAACAGACGATCTGTCAGCAACACCACCACCTGGGTCACCAACAACCATCTCCACAATGTCCCGTGGAAGCGTTCAGCTTTCCATCTCCCAAACACTTGAGAGGAAGAGGAAGTACCCCCCTACCCACCCGCGATCCCTGGCCCTGAATGCCAGCATTTCAAAATTATTGGCCTTTGAAATGCTGTCATTCCGTCTGGTGGAGACGCACAGTTTTAAAAACCTTATGTCGGTGGCTGTCCCACAGTACGTCGTGCCCAGCCGCCACTACTTTTCCAGGCAAGCCATCCCTTCCCTGCACAACCAAGTGGGGGAAAAAATCAGGTGTGCACTGCGCAACACCATCTGTGCCAAGGTCCACCTAACTACCGATACGTGGACCAGTAAGCACGGTCAGGGGCGTTATATCTCCCTAACGGCACACTGGGTAAATGCAGTGGCGGATGGGCCTGAGGCGGATAGCAATTTGGCGCATGTCCTTCCACCACCGAGGATTGCAGGGCGCTTCAGTTTGCCTCCTGTTCCTAACTCCTCCTACTCCGCTTCCTCATCCTCTACCGCCTCCTCATCCGGACAGCGTAACACCTTCACCACCAACTTCAGCACGGCCAGGGGTAAACGACAGCAGGCAGTTTTACAACTTGCCTGTTTGGGGGACAAACCACACACCACGCAGGAGTTGTGGAGGAGCATGGAACAGCAAACAAATGAGTGGTTGCTGCCAGCGAGCCTCAAGCCCGGCCTGGTGGTGTGCGATAACGGGAGAAATCTCATAGCAGCTCTGGGCCTAGCCGGTTTGACGCACATCCCTTGCCTGGCGCATGTGCTGAATTTGGTGGTGCAGAGGTTCCTTAAAAACTACCCCGATATGTCAGAGCTGCTGCAGAAAGTGCGGGCCGTTTGTGCGCACTTTCGGCGTTCTCACCCTGCTGCTGCTCGCCTGGCAGCGCTGCAGCGTAACTTCGGCCTTCCCGCTCACCGCCTCATATGTGACGTGCCCACAAGGTGGAACTCCACCTTGCACATGCTGGAAAGACTGTGCGAGCAGCAGCAGGCCATAGTGGAGTTTCAGCTGCAGCACGCACGCGTGAGTCGCTCTGCGGAACAGCACCACTTCACCACCAATAACTGGGCCTCCATGCGAGACCTGTGTGCCTTGTTGCGCTGTTTTGAGTACTCCACCAACATGGCCAGTGGCAATGACGCCGTTCTCAGCTTAACTATCCCACTTCTATGCCTCCTTGAAAAAACAATTCGGGCGATGATGGAAGAGGATGTGGCACAGGATGAGGAGGAGGAGGAGGATGAAGAGGTAACATTTCCAAGGCTTTCAGGGCAGTCAATCGCAAGGGGCTCCGAGGGTGGGTTCCTGCACACACAAACGCCAGGGACACAATTGTCCAGCAGGGGCACAGTTCTGGAGGATGAGGAGGATGAGGAGGAGGAGGAGCTGGAGGAGGAGATGGAACCATGTTCACAGCAGGGTGGCACCCAGGCCAGCTCATGGCCATCACTGGTGCGTGGCTGGGGGGATACAGAGGACACGGACGATACACCTCCCACAGAGGACAGCCTTTCGTCGCCTCTGGGCAGCCTGGCACACATGAGCGATTACATGCTGCAGTGTCTCCACAACGACCGCCGAGTTGCCCACATTCTAACTTGTGCTGATTACTGGGTGGCCACGCTGCTGGATCCCCGTTACAAGGACAACGTACCGTCCTTAATTCACTCACTGGAGCGCGATCGCAAGATGCGCGAGTACAAGCGCACGCTGGTAGACGCGATGCTGCTGGCATTCCCATCTGACAGCGGGGCCACAGTGGAAGCACAAGGCAGAGGAGGAGGAGGAGGAGGTCGCCAACTCAACCAGGGCACCGCCAGCACCTCAGAAGGCAGGGTTAGCATGGCCGAAATGTGGAAAAGCTTTGTCAGCACGCCACAACAAACAGCAGCACCAGCAGCTCAGATGGAACGTCTTAGCAGGAGGCAGCATTTTACCAACATGGTGGAGCAGTATGTGTGCACACGCCTACATGTAGTGAATGAGGGGTCTGCCCCCTTCAACTTCTGGGTCTCCAAATTGGGCACATGGCCTGAGCTTGCCCTTTACGCCTTGGAGGTGCTGGCGTGCCCTGCAGCCAGTGTATTATCTGAACGGGTATTTAGCACGGCTGGGGGTGTTATAACAGACAAGCGCAGCCGCCTGTCCAGAGACAATGTGGACAAGCTCACGTTCATTAAAATGAACCAGGCATGGATCCCACGGGACTTTTCCGTACCTTGTGCAGAATAGCAATGGATACCGACCTTACCCAGCCATTGTTCCATTTTTGCTCTTTCTCACTCTTTTGGGGTGTACCCTCATTTAAAATTTGTGAAAAGAAGCAGTGTTGGCTACCTCGTCCTCCTCCTCAGGGCCAGATTAACGTAGGGGCTATTGGAGCTGCAGCTCCATGCAGGCCCCTACCTTTTATATAGGCCCCGGGTTGGCCATATTCACTGTGACCGCTCTTCTGTCACTTGTAAACACAGAAGTCTGGCTTCTATGCTCGCTTCCCCAGGCAGCACCCTCAGAACCTCCCCACACAGCGCGAAGGCCGGACAAGGAGGGACAGTTGCCGATGCATGGATGTGTTTATGGGCTTCAGAGACAGCATCCCATGTTGAATTAGGCATGCATGGCTGCACCCTTCCTCCTCTGGGTGCATGCCAAGGCACGGCCCTTAAGGCCCTTCAAAATCCTCAGCACCAAGACCATGATGCTCTTAATCCGGCCCTGGTCCTCCTCCACCGCCGCTTCCACCTATACCGCCCATAGGTGTGCGCAGCCTATTGCATTAGGGTGTGCACCCCAAAGTTGAAATACACATGCATGTGTTTGCCTACATGTACATGGCCCGGAACCATTACTCTCCCTGCTGGCAAAGAGAAATAGAGCAGAGCAGGTGCGAGGGAGATCTTTCCCATCTCCTCACTGGCAAACAGAGCGATAATGCTATGTGCCCTAGGTGATTAGGGTGTGCCCAGGTACACCAGGCACACCCTGTGCGCACGCCTATGACACCGCCACATCCACCACCACCTCAACCTCCCTCCTACTCCATATGGGCCTCGTCCTTCAGAGATGAAGAACATTGTTTTATTTTTCTGTTTTTTTTTGTTGTTTTAAGTTATTTCCCTATCCACATTTGTTTGCAGAGCACTTGCCATGCTCTTAACTACGTTTTGCTGCCATTTGCAGCACTCTAGCCCTTTCCATTGGTGTTTTAGAGCCATTTTAGTGCCTTAAAGTTCGGGTCCCCATTGACTTCAATGGGGTTCGGTGTCCGGGAAAAGTTCGGTAAAAGTCCGGGACACGGACCCGGACTTTTTTTAAAGTTCGGCCGAACCCGTCGAACACGGACATCTAGGTGTCCGCTCAACCCTAGTTATCTGTTCAAATCCCAACCGCAGTACCACCTGTGTGCTTATACTGTACGTGCAAACTCCTTGCATGTCCCTCCCTGTGCCTTTGTGAGTAGTGTTGAGCGAACACGGACTGTATTATTCGTGTTCGTACCGAATAATTGGATTTTTGTTACCCGAACACGAACACGGACACTTTACTGTATATTCGGGTAAAAATCCATGTTCGGTCGTTTTATTTCCGGGTTTTGCATGCTTTGGCGCTCTTTTCATGGCGGGCTTTCAACAGCCAATCAACAATCGTTTAACTGGTGTGCCTTAAGCCATCCCAGCCATGCCTGCAAATGTCTCAGTAGCTGTGATTGGCCGTCTGAAGCATGTGACCAAGTCTTTATAAGTTCGAGGCAGCCGCAGCGGCGTCATTATGCTGCTTAGATCAGGGACAGAGCACACATCAACGTGCTGGCTGCTGATTAGGGAAAGATAGGCAGGAAAAAACCATTTGTGTCCGGATAGAATTGAGGGACAGGTCGGAGTGTTTAGGCAGGGCGAGTTGTAGGCATTTTAGGGATAGAGTCTGCTGAATTATAGGGTCAGTGTCTTCTGCAAACTACAATCGATATTGCTGTGTGGGGGGTGGGGTCTGCACTCAATCCTGATCTACGATCTCTTCTCAATCCTGTTAGGGAGAGGCTGCTGCTGAATTTTAGGGTCAGAGTGTTCTACAAACTAAAATCGATATTGCTGTGTGGGGTGGGGTCTGCACTTAGTTCTCCTGATCTACGATCTCTTCTCAATCCTGTTAGGGACAGAGTCTGCTGAATTTTAGGGAAAGTGTGTTCTACAAACTACAATCGATATTGCTGTGTGGTGTGGGATAGGAGATAGGCAGGTGTCAGTGATCCACATCCATTTTTCTGTGTGTGGGCTGCAGTGAACACAATCTTTTTGGGGTGCAGTGAACACAATCCTTTTGGAGTGCAGTGAACAAAATCTTTGTGGGGTGCAGTGAACAAAACCTTTGTGGGGGTACAGTGAACACAATCTTTGTGGGGTGCAGTGAAGACAATCCTTGTGGGGTGCAGTGAAGACAATCCTTGTGGGGTGCAGTGAACAAAATCTTTGGGGGGTACAGTGAACACAATCTTTGTGGGGTGCAGAGAAGACAATCCTTGTGGGGTGCAGTGAACAAAATCTTTGGGGGGTACAGTGAACACAATCTTTGTGGGGTGCAGTGAACAAAACCTTTGTGGGGTGCAGTGAACACAATCTTTGTGGGGTGCAGTGAAGACAATCCTTGTGGGGTGCAGTGAAGACAATCCTTGTGGGGTGCAGTGAACAAAATCTTTGGGGGGTACAGTGAACACAATCTTTGTGGGGTGCAGTGAACAAAACCTTTGTGGGGTACAGTGAACACAATCTTTGTGGGGTGCAGTGAACAAAACCTTTGTGGGGTACAGTGAACACAATCTTTGTGGGGTGCAGTGAACACAATCTTTGTGGGGTGCAGTGAACAAAACCTTTGTGGGGTACAGTGAACACAATCTTTGTGGGGTACAGTGAACACAATCTTTGTGGGGTGCAGTGAACAAAACCTTTGTGGGGTACAGTGAACACAATCTTTGTGGGGTGCAGTGAACAAAACCTTTGTGGGGTGCAGTGAACACAACCTTTGTGGGGTACAGTGAACACAATCTTTGTGGGGTGCAGTGAACAAAACCTTTGTGGGGTACAGTGAACACAATCTTTGTGGGGTGCAGTGAACAAAACCTTTGTGGGGTACAGTGAACACAATCTTTGTGGGGTGCAGTGAAGACAATCCTTTTGGAGTGCAGTGAACAAAATCTTTGTGGGATACAGTGAACACAATCTTTGTGGGGTGCAGTGAACAAAATCTTTGTGGGGTACAGTGAACACAATCTTTGTGGGGTGCAGTGAAGACAATCCTTGTGGGGTGCAGTGAAGACAATCCTTGTGGGGTGCAGTGAACAAAACCTTTGTGGGGTACAGTGAACACAATCTTTGTGGGGTACAGTGAACACAATCTTTGTGGGGTGCAGTGAACAAAACCTTTGTGGGGTACAGTGAACACAATCTTTGTGGGGTGCAGTGAACAAAACCTTTATGGGGTACAGTGAAGACAATCTTTGTGGGGTGCAGTGAAGACAATCCTTTTGGAGTGCAGTGAACAAAATCTTTGTGGGGTACAGTGAACACAATCTTTGTGGGGTGCAGTAAACAAAATCTTTGTGGGGTACAGTGAACACAATCTTTGTGGGGTGCAGTGAAGACAATCCTTGTGGGGTGCAGTGAAGACAATCCTTGTGGGTGCAGTGAACAAAATCTTTGGGGGGTACAGTGAACACAATCTTTGTGGGGTGCAGTGAACAAAACCTTTGTGGGGTACAGTGAACACAATCTTTGTGTGGTGCAGTGAACAAAACCTTTGTGGGGTACAGTGAACAAAACCTTTGTGGGGTGCAGTGAACAAAACCTTTGTGGGGTACAGTGAACACAATCTTTGTGGGGTGCAGTGAACAAAACCTTTGTGGGGTACAGTGAACACAATCTTTGTGGGGTACAGTGAACACAATCTTTGTGGGGTGCAGTGAACAAAACCTTTGTGGGGTACAGTGAACACAATCTTTGTGGGGTGCAGTGAACAAAACCTTTGTGGGGTACAGTGAACACAATCTTTGTGGGGTGCAGTGAAGACAATCCTTTTGGAGTGCAGTGAACAAAATCTTTGTGGGGTACAGTGAACACAATCTTTGTGGGTTGCAGTGAACAAAATCTTTGTGGGGTACAGTGAACACAATCTTTGTGGGGTGCAGTGAAGACAATCCTTTTGGAGTGCAGTGAACACAATCTTTGTGGGGTGCAGTGAACAAAACCTTTGTGGGGTACAGTGAACACAATCTTTGTGGGGTACAGTGAACACAATCTTTGTGGGGTACAGTGAACACAATCTCATACTTCTGAAGCTTTGAGGGTGCTGCCTGTTCTATACTCCTCCTCCTCCTCCTCATCCATCCTTTTAGGTGTACAAACAATAGTAATTGGGGCCTAGTGTGCTTCTGTACGTGTGAAAAACATACACTTTTTTTTAATCATATTTCCTATTCCGCTATTCAATAAAAACCTTTGGGGCTCAATTAAATTGCGGAATAGTCTGTGTCGGTACGTGTGAGATCCACCTTTCCAAGTTTTTGGGGTTCATCTCATACTTCTGAAGCTTTGAGGGTGCTGCCTGCTCTATACTCCTCCTCCTCCTCCTCCTCATCCATCCTTTTAGGTGTACAAACAATAGTAATTGGGGCCTAGTGTGCTTCTGTACGTGTGAAAAACATACACTTTTTTTTGATCATATTTCCTATTCCGCTATTCAATAAAAACCTTTGGGGCTCAATTAAATTGCGGAATAGTCTGTGTCGGTACGTGTGAGATCCACCTTTCCAAGTTTTTGGGGTTCATCTCATACTTCTGAAGCTTTGAGGGTGCTGCCTGTTCTATACTCCTCCTCCTCCTCCTCCTCATCCATCCTTTTAGGTGTACAAACAATAGTAATTGGGGCCTAGTGTGCTTCTGTACGTGTGAAAAACATACACTTTTTTTTGATCATATTTCCTAT
The DNA here is from genome assembly GCF_965119305.1 of Pelophylax lessonae. Taxonomy (NCBI): domain Eukaryota; kingdom Metazoa; phylum Chordata; class Amphibia; order Anura; family Ranidae; genus Pelophylax; species Pelophylax lessonae. Next base: position 445,166,286 of record NC_138770.1, read on the forward strand.
TCCGCTATTCAATAAAAACCTTTGGGGCTCAATTAAATTGCGGAATAGTCTGTGTCGGTACGTGTGAGATCCACCTTTCCAAGTTTTTGGGGTTCATCTCATACTTCTGAAGCTTTGAGGGTGCTGCCTGTTCTATACTCCTCCTCCTCCTCCTCCTCCTCATCCATCCTTTTAGGTGTACAAACAATAGTAATTGGGGCCTAGTGTGCTTCTGTACGTGTGAAAAACATACACTTTTTTTTGATCATATTTCCTATTCCGCTATTCAATAAAAACCTTTGGGGCTCAATTAAATTGCGGAATAGTCTGTGTCGGTACGTGTGAGATCCACCTTTCCAAGTTTTTGGGGTTCATCTCATACTTCTGAAGCTTTGAGGGTGCTGCTTGTTCTATACTCCTCCTCCTCCTCCTCCTCATCCATCCTTTTAGGTGTACAAACAATAGTAATTGGGGCCTAGTGTGCTTCTGTACGTGTGAAAAACATACACTTTTTTTTTATCATATTTCCTATTCCGCTATTCAATAAAAACCTTTGGGGCTCAATTAAATTGCGGAATAGTCTGTGTCGGTACGTGTGAGATCCACCTTTCCAAGTTTTTGGGGTTCATCTCATACTTCTGAAGCTTTGAGGGTGCTGCCTGTTCTATACTCCTCCTCCTCCTCTTCCTCATCCATCCTTTTAGGTGTACAAACAATAGTAATTGGGGCCTAGTGTGCTTCTGTACGTGTGAAAAACATACACTTTTTTTTGATCATATTTCCTATTCCGCTATTAAATAAAAACCTTTGGGGCTCAATTAAATTGCGGAATAGTCTGTGTCGGTACGTGTGAGATCCACCTTTCCAAGTTTTTGGGGTTCATCTCATACTTCTGAAGCTTTGAGGGTGCTGCCTGTTCTATACTCCTCCTCCTCCTCCTCCTCATCCATCCTTTTAGGTGTACAAACAATAGTAATTGGGGCCTAGTGTGCTTCTGTACGTGTGAAAAACATACACTTTTTTTTGATCATATTTCCTATTCCGCTATTCAATAAAAACCTTTGGGGCTCAATTAAATTGCGGAATAGTCTGTGTCGGTACGTGTGAGATCCACCTTTCCAAGTTTTTGGGGTTCATCTCATACTTCTGAAGCTTTGAGGGTGCTGCCTGTTCTATACTCCTCCTCCTCCTCCTCCTCATCCATCCTTTTAGGTGTACAAACAATAGTAATTGGGGCCTAGTGTGCTTCTGTACGTGTGAAAAACATACACTTTTTTTTTATCATATTTCCTATTCCGCTATTCTATAAAAACCTTTGGGGCTCAATTAAATTGCGGAATAGTCTGTGTCGGTACGTGTGAGATCCACCTTTCCAAGTTTTTGGGGTTCATCTCATACTTCTGAAGCTTTGAGGGTGCTGCCTGTTCTATACTCCTCCTCCTCCTCCTCCTCATCCATCCTTTTAGGTGTACAAACAATAGTAATTGGGGCCTAGTGTGCTTCTGTACGTGTGAAAAACATACACTTTTTTTTGATCATATTTCCTATTCCGCTATTCAATAAAAACCTTTGGGGCTCAATTAAATTGCGGAATAGTCTGTGTCGGTACGTGTGAGATCCACCTTTCCAAGTTTTTGGGGTTCATCTCATACTTCTGAAGCTTTGAGGGTGCTGCCTGTTCTATACTCCTCCTCCTCCTCATCCATCCTTTTAGGTGTACAAACAATAGTAATTGGGGCCTAGTGTGCTTCTGTACGTGTGAAAAACATACACTTTTTTTTGATCATATTTCCTATTCCGCTATTCAATAAAAACCTTTGGGGCTCAATTAAATTGCGGAATAGTCTGTGTTGGTACGTGTGAGATCCACCTTTCCAAGTTTTTGGGGTTCATCTCATACTTCTGAAGCTTTGAGGGTGCTGCCTGTTCTATACTCCTCCTCCTCCTCCTCCTCATCCATCCTTTTAGGTGTACAAACAATAGTAATTGGGGCCTAGTGTGCTTCTGTACGTGTGAAAAACATACACTTTTTTTTGATCATATTTCCTATTCCGCTATTCAATAAAAACCTTTGGGGCTCAATTAAATTGCGGAATAGTCTGTGTCGGTACGTGTGAGATCCACCTTTCCAAGTTTTTGAGGTTCATCTCATACTTCTGAAGCTTTGAGGGTGCTGCCTGTTCTATACTCCTCCTCCTCCTCCTCCTCCTCATCCATCCTTTTAGGTGTACAAACAATAGTAATTGGGGCCTAGTGTGCTTCTGTACGTGTGAAAAACATACACTTTTTTTTGATCATATTTCCTATTCCGCTATTCAATAAAAACCTTTGGGGCTCAATTAAATTGCGGAATAGTCTGTGTCGGTACGTGTGAGATCCACCTTTCCAAGTTTTTGGGGTTCATCTCATACTTCTGAAGCTTTGAGGGTGCTGCTTGTTCTATACTCCTCCTCCTCCTCCTCCTCATCCATCCTTTTAGGTGTACAAACAATAGTAATTGGGGCCTAGTGTGCTTCTGTACGTGTGAAAAACATACACTTTTTTTTTATCATATTTCCTATTCCGCTATTCAATAAAAACCTTTGGGGCTCAATTAAATTGCGGAATAGTCTGTGTCGGTACGTGTGAGATCCACCTTTCCAAGTTTTTGGGGTTCATCTCATACTTCTGAAGCTTTGAGGGTGCTGCCTGTTCTATACTCCTCCTCCTCCTCTTCCTCATCCATCCTTTTAGGTGTACAAACAATAGTAATTGGGGCCTAGTGTGCTTCTGTACGTGTGAAAAACATACACTTTTTTTTGATCATATTTCCTATTCCGCTATTAAATAAAAACCTTTGGGGCTCAATTAAATTGCGGAATAGTCTGTGTCGGTACGTGTGAGATCCACCTTTCCAAGTTTTTGGGGTTCATCTCATACTTCTGAAGCTTTGAGGGTGCTGCCTGTTCTATACTCCTCCTCCTCCTCCTCCTCATCCATCCTTTTAGGTGTACAAACAATAGTAATTGGGGCCTAGTGTGCTTCTGTACGTGTGAAAAACATACACTTTTTTTTGATCATATTTCCTATTCCGCTATTCAATAAAAACCTTTGGGGCTCAATTAAATTGCGGAATAGTCTGTGTCGGTACGTGTGAGATCCACCTTTCCAAGTTTTTGGGGTTCATCTCATACTTCTGAAGATTTGAGGGTGCTGCCTGTTCCATACTCCTCTTCCTCATCCTCCCTTTAGGGTAGGAAAAAATTTAATCGGGCCTAGTCTGTGTTTGTACGTGTGAGATACACAGTTTTTTTTATCCTATTCCGCTATTCAATACACACCCTTTTGGTGTAAAAAACATTAAATTGCGGCATAGTTTGCATATTTGACTGTGAGATACACCCGTGCGATACTGTTGTTCTTTTGTTCCGCTATTCAATAAAGACCTTTCTAGGGCAAGATCTTAAATTTCAGAAATATGAGGAGAGCGTCAAATAGGGGCCGTGGCCTGGGTCGTGGTGGTGCTGCTGCTAGAGCTCCTGTTGCAAGGAGAGGACGTGGTCGATCTGTGCCAGCTACACGCACAAGTGAAACACCTTCCTCAAGTGTGAGTAGGCGACAGAACCTGCATCAGTATTTGGTAGGGCATCATACGCCCCTAGAAGTGATGAGGCCAGAACAAGTGGAGGCGATAGTAGATTGGTTTGCTGCTGACAGTGCCTCCAGTTCCTTCACATTGTCTCCCACCCAGTCTACTGCAGAAAGGTCACAGTTGGCACCTGCAGCCGATGTCCAACCGTCTTTCACCTCACCCCCTTGCAAATCAGGCAAGCAGTCTGAGCCCCAAGCCATACAGCAGTCTCTTCTTCTTTTTGATGACTCTGTCAGCAGGGTTTCCCAGGGCCATCCACCTAGCCCTGCCCCAGAAGTGGAAGAGATTGAGTGCAGCGATGCCCAACCACTTATTTCTCAAGATGAGTACATGCAAGGATCATCGCAGCACGTCTCCGATGATGACGAAACGCAGGTGCCAACTGCTGCGGCGTTCAGCATTGTGGAGACCGACAAGGAGGGCAGGGGTGAAGACTGGGTGGAAGATGATGTGGAGGACGATGAGGTCCTCGACCCCACATGGAATGAACGTCATGCAGGTGACCTGAGTAGTTTGGAGGAAGAGGCGGTGGTCGCACAGAGCCACCAGCACAGCAGAAGAGGGAGCAGGGTGCAGAAGCGGAGCGGCCGTGCCCTAGACACTACGCCCGCTACTGCCCAACGCAGCAAGGGAACGAGCACACCAAAGTCAGCTCAAAGGAGTTCTCTAGCGTGGAAGTTCTTTAGAAAATGTGCTGATGACAGGACACGAGTGGTTTGCACCCTGTGCAATCAGAGCTTGAAGCGAGGCATAAACCTTCTCAACCTGAGCACAACCTGCATGATCAGGCATCTAAGTGCAAAGCACGAGCTGCAGTGGAGTACACACCTTCAAAACCAAGAAACGTCTCTGGCTCATCCTGCTTCCTCTTCTGCTGCAGTCTCGGCCGCTCCAGCCACATCTGTAGTGATACCGGCACCTGCCACCCCGCAAACAGACGATCTGTCAGCAACACCACCACCTGGGTCACCAACAACCATCTCCACAATGTCCCGTGGAAGCGTTCAGCTTTCCATCTCCCAAACACTTGAGAGGAAGAGGAAGTACCCCCCTACCCACCCGCGATCCCTGGCCCTGAATGCCAGCATTTCAAAATTATTGGCCTTTGAAATGCTGTCATTCCGTCTGGTGGAGACGCACAGTTTTAAAAACCTTATGTCGGTGGCTGTCCCACAATACGTCGTGCCCAGCCGCCACTACTTTTCCAGGCAAGCCATCCCTTCCCTACACAACCAAGTGGGGGAAAAAATCAGGTGTGCACTGCGCAACGCCATCTGTGCCAAGGTCCACCTAACTACCGATACGTGGACCAGTAAGCACGGTCAGGGGCGTTATATCTCCCTAACGGCACACTGGGTAAATGCAGTGGCGGATGGGCCTGAGGCGGATAGCAATTTGGCGCATGTCCTTCCACCACCGAGGATTGCAGGGCGCTTCAGTTTGCCTCCTGTTCCTAACTCCTCCTACTCCGCTTCCTCATCCTCTACCGCCTCCTCATCCGGACAGCGTAACACCTTCACCACCAACTTCAGCACGGCCAGGGGTAAACGACAGCAGGCAGTTTTACAACTTGCCTGTTTGGGGGACAAACCACACACCGCGCAGGAGTTGTGGAGGAGCATGGAACAGCAAACAAATGAGTGGTTGCTGCCAGCGAGCCTCAAGCCCGGCCTGGTGGTGTGCGATAACGGGAGAAATCTCATAGCAGCTCTGGGCCTAGCCGGTTTGACGCACATCCCTTGCCTGGCGCATGTGCTGAATTTGGTGGTGCAGAGGTTCCTTAAAAACTACCCCGATATGTCAGAGCTGCTGCAGAAAGTGCGGGCCGTTTGTGCGCACTTTCGGCGTTCTCACCCTGCTGCTGCTCGCCTGGCAGCGCTGCAGCGTAACTTCGGCCTTCCCGCTCACCGCCTCATATGTGACGTGCCCACAAGGTGGAACTCCACCTTGCACATGCTGGAAAGACTGTGCGAGCAGCAGCAGGCCATAGTGGAGTTTCAGCTGCAGCACGCACGCGTGAGTCGCTCTGCGGAACAGCACCACTTCACCACCAATAACTGGGCCTCCATGCGAGACCTGTGTGCCTTGTTGCGCTGTTTTGAGTACTCCACCAACATGGCCAGTGGCAATGACGCCGTTCTCAGCTTAACTATCCCACTTCTATGCCTCCTTGAAAAAACAATTCGGGCGATGATGGAAGAGGATGTGGCACAGGATGAGGAGGAGGAGGAGGAGGATGAAGAGGTAACATTTCAAAGGCTTTCAGGGCAGTCATTCGCAAGGGGCTTCGAGGGTGGGTTCCTGCACACACAAACGCCAGGGACACAATTGTCCAGCAGGGGCACAGTTCTGGAGGATGAGGAGGATGAGGAGGAGGAGGAGCTGGAGGAGGAGATGGAACCATGTTCACAGCAGGGTGGCACCCAGGCTAGCTCATGGCCATCACTGGTGCGTGGCTGGGGGGATACAGAGGACACGGACGATACACCTCCCACAGAGGACAGCCTTTCGTCGCCTCTGGGCAGCCTGGCACACATGAGCGATTACATGCTGCAGTGTCTCCACAACGACCGCCGAGTTGCCCACATTCTAACTTGTGCTGATTACTGGGTGGCCACGCTGCTGGATCCCCGTTACAAGGACAACGTACCGTCCTTAATTCACTCACTGGAGCGCGATCGCAAGATGCGCGAGTACAAGCGCACGCTGGTAGACGCGATGCTGCTGGCATTCCCATCTGACAGCGGGGCCACAGTGGAAGCACAAGGCAGAGGAGGAGGAGGAGGAGGTCGCCAACTCAACCAGGGCACCGCCAGCACCTCAGAAGGCAGGGTTAGCATGGCCGAAATGTGGAAAAGCTTTGTCAGCACGCCACAACAAACAGCAGCACCAGCAGCTCAGATGGAACGTCTTAGCAGGAGGCAGCATTTTACCAACATGGTGGAGCAGTATGTGTGCACACGCCTACATGTAGTGAATGAGGGGTCTGCCCCCTTCAACTTCTGGGTCTCCAAATTGGGCACATGGCCTGAGCTTGCCCTTTACGCCTTGGAGGTGCTGGCGTGCCCTGCAGCCAGTGTATTATCTGAACGGGTATTTAGCACGGCTGGGGGTGTTATAACACACAAGCGCAGCCGCCTGTCCAGAGACAATGTGGACAAGCTCACGTTCATTAAAATGAACCAGGCATGGATCCCACGGGACTTTTCCGTACCTTGTGCAGAATAGCAATGGATACCGACCTTACCCAGCCATTGTTCCATTTTTGCTCTTTCTCACTCTTTTGGGGTGTACCCTCATTTAAAATTTGTGAAAAGAAGCAGTGTTGGCTACCTCGTCCTCCTCCTCAGGGCCAGATTAACGTAGGGGCTATTGGAGCTGCAGCTCCATGCAGGCCCCTACCTTTTATATAGGCCCCGGGTTGGCCATATTCACTGTGACCGCTCTTCTGTCACTTGTAAACACAGAAGTCTGGCTTCTATGCTCGCTTCCCCAGGCAGCACCCTCAGAACCTCCCCACACAGCGTGAAGGCCGGACAAGGAGGGACAGTTGGCGATGCATGGATGTGTTTATGGGCTTCAGAGACAGCATCCCATGTTGAATTAGGCATGCATGGCTGCACCCTTCCTCCTCTGGGTGCATGCCAAGGCACGGCCCTTAAGGCCCTTCAAAATCCTCAGCACCAAGACCATGATGCTCTTAATCCGGCCCTGGTCCTCCTCCACCGCCGCTTCCACCTACACCGCCCATAGGTGTGCGCAGCCTATTGCATTAGGGTGTGCACCCCAAAGTTGAAATACACATGCATGTGTTTGCCTACATGTACATGGCCCCGATACATTACTCTCCCTGCTGGCAAAGAGAAATAGAGCAGAGCAGGTGCGAGGGAGATCTTTCCCATCTCCTCACTGGCAAACAGAGCGATAATGCTATGTGCCCTAGGTGATTAGGGTGTGCCCAGGTACACCAGGCACACCCTGTGCGCACACCTATGACACCGCCACATCCACCACCACCTCAACCTCCCTCCTACTCCTTATGGGCCTCGTCCTTCAGAGATGAAGAACATTGTTTTATTTTTCTGTTTTTTTTTTGTTGTTTTAAGTTATTTCCCTATCCACATTTGTTTGCAGAGCACTTGCCATGCTCTTAACTACGTTTTGCTGCCATTTGCAGCACTCTAGCCCTTTCCATTGGTGTTTTAGAGCCATTTTAGTGCCTTAAAGTTCGGGTCCCCATTGACTTCAATGGGGTTCGGTGTCCGGGAAAAGTTCGGTAAAAGTCCGGGACACGGACCCGGACTTTTTTTTAAAGTTCGGCCAAACCCGTCGAACACGGACATCTAGGTGTCCGCTCAACCCTATTTGTGAGTTTTCTATAGGTACTCTGCTAATAAGTTGGTTGGCACCTGTCTAAATTGGCCCTAGTTTGTTTATGTATGAATGTGAGTTAGGGAAAAGTGTTGGGCGAACAGTTCGGCCCAAGCATGAGTTCAGGGAACACCCAAATTTGCGGTGAACACAATTTGCGGTATTTCCCTCGCTGATTGGGTAAAGCTTTGCCCAATTGGGGCACAGTATAAGCTGGTTGCGGGACCAGGAAGCCGGCGACGGTGTCCTTAACAACCGATGAGTCATCAGCTGTCAATGGGCTTCCCCGCTGATAGCTGAATAATAAAAGAAAAACCTTTGACAGGAAAACATAGTAAAAATAAATGGCATGAGTGTCCCCCCCAATTCATATCAGACCTGAAGGTCCCTCCAGAATCATAACAGGCCACATGCCCTCAACATGGCGGAGTTGGTGCTCTGTGGCAAGGGAGCTCTGCCCCCCACCCCAAAGCACCTTGTCCCCATGTTGATGGGGACAAGGGTATCTTCTCCACAAGCCTGGGCTGTGGTGGTAGGGGGTCTGCAGGCAGGAGGCTTATTGGAATCTGGAAGCCCCCTTTAACAAGAACTGTCAAATGGCAAGCCAACCATTTGACTGTTTGCCTTCACAGCAGGCGGAGCGATTTTTTTATATTTTCAGTTTTCGGGTCGGCGGTGCGGCGGTGTCATGATTGACAATGGATTCACATTGGGGGGACTTTGTTTTTAAATTTTTCATTGTTTATTAACCACTTTAGGACCGGAGGATTTTCCTGCTCAACGTCCAGGCCACTTTTTTCAACTTGGCACTGCGCAAATTTAACTGACAATTGTGTGGTCATGCAACGACGTACCCAAACAAAATTTGTGTCCTTTTTTCCCCACAAACAGAGCTTTCTTTTGGTGGTATTTGATCACCTCTGCGCTTTTCATTTTTTTGCGATATTAATAAAAAAATAGAGAAACATTTTGCGAAAAAATTGACATTTTCTACTTTGACAGTTAAAAAATATCCAATATATTCAATTTTTGTCATATATTTAGGCCAAAATGTATTTAGCTACATGTCTTTGACAAAAAAAATTCTCAATGAGCGTATTTTTAACCACTTTAAGACTGGAAGATTTTACCCCATTCCTGACCAGGCTATATTGTGCGATTCGGCACTGCATTACTTTAACGGACAATTGCGCAGTTGTGCGACACTGCACCCAAATTAAATTTATGTCCTTTTTTTCTCCCACAAATAGAGCTTTCTTTTGGTGGTATTTGATCACCTGTGTGATTTTTAATTTTTGAAAAAAAAAAGCGACAATTTTGAAAAAAAAAACAATATTTTTCACATTCTGATATATAACATTCCCCAAAAAAATTATAAATCAACATTTTTTAACATTTTAGGCCAATTTGTTTTCTGCTACATATTTTTAGTAAAAAAAATCACAATAAGTGTATTTTGATTGGTTTGCGAAAAAGTTATTGGTAAAGGGGGCCTCCAGATTCTAATAAGCCCCCTGCTGTCAGACCCTCACAACCACAGCCCAGGGTTGTCGGGAAGAGACTCTTGTCCCCATCAACATAGGGACAGGGTGCTTTGGGGTGGGGGTCAGTGCCCCCCCTGTTTCAAAGCACCCCCCATGTTGAGGGCATGTAGCCTGGTATGGTTCAGGAGGGATGGCACTCGCTTGTTCCCCCCTTTCCTGACCTGCTAGGCTGCATGCTCTGATAAGGGTCTGGTATGAATTGAAGAAGGGGTCCCCACAGCGTTTTTTTTTTCATATGGGTTTTCCCTTACAATCCATACTAGAACCTTATCATACCAGACCCCACGCTGTTTTTTTCTTTCTTTAATTTTTAATAGTGTCGGCAATTGCAACAGCGAGTTAATTTAAATGTAATTTGACTCGTTTTTTTTCTTTATTCATTTTTCCTGCAGCATGTTCTATGCATGCTACAGATGTACCACTTTACAGGCAGACTAGGGGACCCCTAAGGCACTATATTGAAAGGAATTTTTCATTTTTATTGTTACACTTTAAGCATCATTAAAATCCCTGCTTCTAAAAAAAACAATTGTTTTTGAAAAAATGTTTTGCATTGATACATGTCCCCCAGGGGAGTACCCAGAACCTCATACCCCCACATCACTCTCAGCACCCTGCATCACTTTCAGCATCACTCTCAGCACTCTTAGTGTCTCTACGACTCTTAGAGCGTCACTGTTAGTGTCACTACCAGCACCCCATGTCCCACTCAATGTCACTCTCAGCATCCTGCATCCCACTTAGCATCCCACTCAGCGTCACTCTCAGCACCCTGCGTCACTCTCAACACCCCGCGTCGCTCTCAGCACCCCCTGGTCACTCTCCACACCCCGCGTCACTCTCAGCACCCCTAATCACTCTCCGCACCCCACAACTCACTCAGCACCCCATGTCCCACTTAGCGTCACTCTCAGCACCCAGTTTCCCACTCAGCATCACTCTCAGCACCCAGTGCACTCTCAGCCACCTGCGTCACTCTCAGCACCCCGCGTCCCACTCAGCTTCACTCTTTGCACCCTGTGTCCCACTCAGCATCACTCTTAGCACCCCATGTCCCACTCAGTGCCCCACGCCCCACAACCCACTCCACATCACTCTCAGCACCCAGTGCTAAGGTACTCCCAGTCACAAGGTACTCCCAGGTACTAAGGTACTCCCAGTCACAAAGGAACTCCCAGGTACCAAGGTGCTCACTAAGGTGCTCCCAGTCACTAAGGTACTCCCAGGCACTAAGGAACTCACAAAGGTACTTCCAGTCACTCAGGCCACGCAGCCAGTAAAGAATTCTCAGCCACTAAGGCACTCCCAGTCACGAATGCACTCCGAGCCACTAAGGTACACACAGTCACTAAGGTGCCCCCAGTCACTAAGGTACTCCCAGTCACTAAAGTATTCCCAGCCCCTAAGGAACACCCAGTCACCAAGGCACTCCCAGTCACTAAGGTACTCTGATCCACTAAAGTACTTCGAGCCTCTCCCAGTCACTAGGTACTTCCAGTCACTAAGGTACCCCTAGTCTCTAAGGTACTCCCAGTCACAAGGTACTCCCAGTCACAAGGTACTCCCAGGTACTAAGGTACTCTCAGGGTGTTTTCACACTTGGTGCGATTGCCTGGTCCGAACCCGAGTTCGATTGCTCCCCCCTCCCCCTGCCCCCGAAGGACTGTGTTCACATTTGATTTTTGTATCCGAACCGCGGTACACTTGTGTCATCAAGCTGCAGCCGGCGCATACTCATGTTTAGTGTTGAGCGAACACGGACTGTATTATTCGTGTTCGTACCGAATAATTGGATTTTTTGTACCCGAACACGGACACGGACACTTTACTGTATGTTCGGGTAAAAATCCGTGTTCGGTCGTTTTATTTCCGGGTTTTGCATGCTTTGGCGCTCTTTTCATGGCGGGCTTTCAACAGCCAATCAACAATCGTTTAACTGGTGTGCCTTAAGCCATCCCAGCCATGCCTGCAAATGTCTCAGTAGCTGTGATTGGCCGTCTGAAGCATGTGACCAAGTCTTTATAAGTTCGAGGCAGCCGCAGCGGCGTCATTATGCTGCTTAGATTCAGGGACAGAGCACACATCAACGTGCTGGCTGCTGATTAGGGAAAGATAGGCAGGAAAAAACCATTTGTGTCCGGATAGAATTGAGGGACAGGTCGGAGTGTTTAGGCAGGGCGAGTTGTAGGCATTTTAGGGATAGAGTCTGCTGAATTATAGGGTCAGTGTCTTCTACAAACTACAATCGATATTGCTGTGTGGGGGGTGGGGTCTGCACTCAATCCTGATCTACGATCTCTTCTCAATCCTGTTAGGGACAGAGTCTGCTGAATTTTAGGGAAACTGTGTTCTACAAACTACAATCGATATTGCTGTGTGGTGTGGGATTGGAGATAGGCAGGTGTCAGTGATCCACATCCATTTTTCTGTGTGTGAGCTGCAGTGAACACAATCTTTTTGGGCTGCAGTGAACACAATCTTTTTGGGCTGCAGTGAACACAATCTTTTTGGGCTGCAGTGAACACAATCTTTTTGGGCTGCAGTGAACACAATCTTTTTGGGCTGCAGTGAACACAATCTTTTTGGGGTGCAGTGAACAAAATCTTTTTGGGGTGCAGTGAACACAATCTTTGTGGGGTGCAGTGAACAAAATCCTTTGTGGGGTGCAGTGAACACAATCTTTTTGGGGTGCAGTGAACAAAATCCTTTTTGGGGTGCAGTGAACAACATCCTTTTTGGGGTGCAGTGAACACAATCTTTTTGGGGTGCAGTGAACAAAATCCTTTGTGGGGTGCAGTGAACACAATCTTTTTGGGGTGCAGTGAACACAATCTTTTTGGGGTGGAGTGAACAACATCCTTTTTGGGGTGCAGTGAACAAAATCCTTTTTGGGGTGCAGTGAACAAAATCATTTTTGGGGTGCAGTGAACACAATCTTTTTGGGGTGCAGTGAACACAATCTTTGTGGGGTGCAGTGAACACAATCTTTTTGGGGTGGAGTGAACAACATCCTTTTTGGGGTGCAGTGAACAACATCCTTTTTGGGGTGCAGTGAATACAATCTTTTTGGGGTGCAGTGAACACAATCTTTGTGGGGTACAGTGAACAGAATCTTTGTGGGGTGCAGTGAACACAATCTTTGGGGGGTACAGTGAACACAATCTTTGTGAGGTGCAGTGAACACAATCTTTGTGGGGTGCAGTGAACACAATCATTGTGGGGTGCAGTGAACTCAATCTTTGTGGGGTACAGTGAACACAATCTCATACTTCTGAAGGTTTGAGGGTGCTGCCTGTTCCATACTCCCCCTACTCCTCATCTAGCCTTTTAGGGGTACAAACAATAGTAATTGGGGCCTAGTGTGGTTGTGTACGTGTGATATACATACACTTTTTTGGGATCATATTTTCTATTCCGCTATTTAATCAAAAACCTTTGGGGATCAGTTAAATTGGGGGATAGTCTGTGTTGGTACGTGTGAGAGAGATCCACCTTTCCAAGTTGTTGGGGTTCATCTCATACTTCTGAAGGTTTGAGGGTGCTGCCTGTTCCATACTCCCCCTACTCCTAGCCTTTTAGGGGTACAAACAATAGTAATTGGGGCCTAGTGTGGTTGTGTACGTGTGATATACATACACTTTTTTGGGATCATATTTTCTATTCCGCTATTTAATCAAAAACCTTTGGGGATCAGTTAAATTGGGGGATAGTCTGTGTTGGTACGTGTGAGAGAGATCCACCTTTCCAAGTTGTTGGGGTTCATCTCATACTTCTGAAGGTTTGAGGGTGCTGCCTGTTCCATACTCCCCCTACTCCTAGCCTTTTAGGGGTACAAACAATAGTAATTGGGGCCTAGTGTGGTTGTGTACGTGTGATATACATACACTTTTTTGGGATCATATTTTCTATTCCGCTATTTAATCAAAAACCTTTGGGGATCAGTTAAATTGGGGGATAGTCTGTGTTGGTACGTGTGAGAGAGATCCACCTTTCCAAGTTGTTGGGGTTCATCTCATACTTCTGAAGGTTTGAGGGTGCTGCCTGTTCCATACCCCCCCTACTCCTCATCTAGCCTTTTAGGGGTACAAACAATAGTAATTGGGGCCTAGTGTGGTTGTGTACGTGTGATATACATACACTTTTTTTTGATCATATTTCCTATTCCGCTATTCAATAAAAACCTTTGAGGATCAATTGAATTGCGGGATAGTCTGTGTCGGTACGTGTGAGAGAGATCCACCTTTCCAAGTTGTTGGGGTTCATCTCATACTTCTGAAGGTTTGAGGGTGCTGCCTGTTCCATACTCCCCCTACTCCTCATCTAGCCTTTTAGGGGTACAAACAATAGTAATTGGGGCCCAGTGTGGTTGTGTACGTGTGATATACATACACTTTTTTGGGATCATATTTTCTATTCCGCTATTTAATCAAAAACCTTTGGGGATCAGTTAAATTGGGGGATAGTCTGTGTCGGTACGTGTGAGAGAGATCCACCTTTCCAAGTTGTTGGGGTTCATCTCATACTTCTGAAGGTTTGAGGGTGCTGCCTGTTCCATACCCCCCCTACTCCTCATCTAGCCTTTTAGGGGTACAAACAATAGTAATTGGGGCCTAGTGTGGTTGTGTACGTGCGAGATACATACACTTTTTTTGATCATATTTCCTATTCCGCTATTCAATAAAAACCTTTGAGGATCAATTGAATTGCGGGATAGTCTGTGTCGGTACGTGTGAGAGAGATCCACCTTTCCAAGTTGTTGGGGTTCATCTCATACTTCTGAAGGTTTGAGGGTGCTGCCTGTTCCATACTCCCCCTACTCCTCATCTAGCCTTTTAGGGGTACAAACAATAGTAATTGGGGCCCAGTGTGGTTGTGTACGTGTGATATACATACACTTTTTTTGGATCATATTTTCTATTCCGCTATTTAATTTAACTGGGCCTCCATGCGAGACCTGTGTGCCTTGTTGCGCTGTTTTGAGTACTCCACCAACATGGCCAGTGGCAATGACGCCGTTCTCAGCTTAACTATCCCACTTCTATGCCTCCTTGAAAAAACAATTCGGGCGATGATGGAAGAGGATGTGGCACAGGATGAGGAGGAGGAGGAGGATGAAGAGGTAACATTTCCAAGGCTTTCAGGGCAGTCATTCGCAAGGGGCTCCGAGGGTGGGTTCCTGCACACGCAAACGCCAGGGACGCAATTGTCCAGCAGGGGCACAGTTCTGGAGGATGAGGAGGATGAGGAGGAGGAGGAGCTGGAGGAGGAGATGGAACCATGTTCACAGCAGGGTGGCACCCAGGCCAGCTCATGGCCATCACTGGTGCGTGGCTGGGGGGATACAGAGGACACGGACGATACACCTCCCACAGAGGACAGCCTTTCGTTGCCTCTGGGCAGCCTGGCACACATGAGCGATTACATGCTGCAGTGTCTCCACAACGACCGCCGAGTTGCCCACATTCTAACTTGTGCTGATTACTGGGTGGCCACGCTGCTGGATCCCCGTTACAAGGACAACGTACCGTCCTTAATTCACTCACTGGAGCGCGATCGCAAGATGCGCGAGTACAAGCGCACGCTGGTAGACGCCATGCTGCTGGCATTCCCATCTGACAGCGGGGCCACAGTGGAAGCACAAGGCAGAGGAGGAGGAGGAGGAGGTCGCCAACGCAACCAGGGCACCGCCAGCACCTCAGAAGGCAGGGTTAGCATGGCCGAAATGTGGAAAAGCTTTGTCAGCACGCCACAACAAACAGCAGCACCAGCAGCTCAGATGGAACGTCTTAGCAGGAGGCAGCATTTTACCAACATGGTGGAGCAGTATGTGTGCACACGCCTACATGTAGTGAATGACGGGTCTGCCCCCTTCAACTTCTGGGTCTCCAAATTGGGCACATGGCTTGAGCTTGCCCTTTACGCCTTGGAGGTGCTGGCGTGCCCTGCAGCCAGTGTATTATCTGAACGGGTATTTAGCACGGCTGGGGGCGTTATAACAGACAAGCGCAGCCGCCTGTCCAGAGACAATGTGGACAAGCTCACGTTCATTAAAATGAACCAGGCATGGATCCCACGGGACTTTTCCGTACCTTATGCAGAATAGCAATGGATACCGACCTTACCCACCCATTGTTCCATTTTTGCTCTTTCTCACTCTTTTGGGGTGTACCCTCATTTAAAATTTTTGAAAAGAAGCAGTGTTGGCTACCTCGTCCTCCTCCTCAGGGCCAGATTAATGTAGGGGCTATTGGAGCTGCAGCTCCAGGCCCCTACCTTTTATATAGGCCCCGGGTTGGCCATATTCACTGTTACCGCTCTTCTGTCACTTGTAAACACAGAAGTCTGGCTTCTATGCTCGCTTCCCCAGGCAGCACCCTCAGAACCTCCCCACACAGCGTGAAGGCCGGACAAGGAGGGACAGTTGGCGATGCATGGATGTGTTTATGGGCTTCAGAGACAGCATCCCATGTTGAATTAGGCATGCATGGCTGCACCCTTCCTCCTCTGGGTGCATGGCAAGGCACGGCCCTTAAGGCCCTTCAAAATCCTCAGCACCAAGCCCATGATGCTGTTAATCCGGCCCTGGTCCTCCTCCACCGCCGCTTCCACCTACACCGCCCATAGGTGTGCGCAGCCTATTGCATTAAGGTGTGCACCCCAAAGTTGAAATACACATGCATGTGTTTGCCAGCAGGGAGAGTAATGTATCGGGGCCATGTACCTGTAGGCAAGGAGAAATAGAGCAGAGCAGGTCCCAGGGAGATCTTTCCCATCTCCTCACTGGCAATGCTATGTGCCCTAGGTGATTAGGGTGTGCCCAGGCACACCCAGCACACCCTGTGCGCACGCCTATGTCACCGCCACATCCACCACCACCTCAACCTCCCTCCTACTCCATATGGGCCTCGTCCTTCAGAGATGAAGAAGAACATTGTTTTATTTTTCTGTTTTTTTTTTGTTGTTTTAAGTTATTTCCCTATCCACATTTGTTTGCAGAGCACTTGCCATGCTCTTAATTACGTTTTGCTGCCATTTGCAGCACTCTAGCCCTTTCCTTTGGTGTTTTAGAGCCATTTTAGTGCCTTAAAGTTCGGGTCCCCATTGACTTCAATGGGGTTCGGTGTCCGGGAAAAGTTCGGTAAAAGTCCGGGACACGGACCCGGACTTTTTTTTAAAGTTCGGCCGAACCCGTCGAACACGGACATCTAGGTGTTCGCTCAACCCTACTCATGTTGCTTGGCAACCGCCGTAAACGAGAAGGTGCCAAAATGGATAGAATTGCTTGCTTTGGTACGATTGCGTTCTCATCCGAAGCGAACCGTACTGGAGTTCACATGAACCGTACCCCAGTTTACGTGGACTCGGGTACGGTTCGCGGGTGCGCACCCAAGTTCAAAGACAGTGTTCACATCATCAAAAAGAACCGAATTCTGACGTCAATCGAACCCGGGAGCAGTCCACCTGCTTGTCCGCCCCTGGTCTGCTTGTCAGTTCCTGAACCCTCCAACTGTCAGCCTTTCTCCTTTCAGTCTGTGCCTACTGCTTGCCCTGTCCACCTGCTACCTCCTGGGCCCCTCCCCGCCGCCTCTCCTGATCAGTCCCACGCTTGGGTTTCCCCTGTCAGATCCCTGTCAGATTCCCACTGGCTCCCTTGATCAGCAGATCAGCTGATGAGCCCAGCACTTGTTGACTCCCCTTTCTGCCATCCACTCACAGTCTCCCCTGCCTCTCTTGTGCCTGCCTCCTATCCTACTGTCAATGGAGTCCTCAGCCTGCTCTTGCCACCACTGCTTCCGCCGCTTCTCTCTGTCAGCCGCCGGGGGGGTCTCAGTCCCAGTCTCTTCACACAGACAGCAGTCTGCTCCAAACCACACTCACTCAGCATCTCCCCTGCATGCTCTCCAACTCTGACTCTCTGTGTCTCTCCTCTGCCTTCTAGAGATAGTTGTGAATTTATGATTTGTGAATGAAACTATGCAACTTCTTAGCTCTCATAAACTTCAATGGAGTTTGCGGTTCTCAGGAGAACTCCCGAACAAGGGGATGTTTGGCCCATCTCTCTTAGGGACCTTAGATCGTGAGCTCCTTGAGGGCAGGAACTGATGTAAATGTACAATATACAGTACTGTATATGTAAAGCACTGTGTAAATTGTTGGTGATATGTAAGTACCTGTAATAAAAAAAACTTTTCAAAATGATACAAGTTGGGCACCTACAATATACAAGCATATGCATATAGTTGTGATACGTAAACATAGTACAGATGTATATAAGGGATTCCATTCCATGGAAATGTTGGTGTATTACACAAAAAAGCAAATAGGACTGCTATATAGTATGTTAAGCATTACAATTATTCATAGTTGATGGCAAGTAGGGTGTATTGATCTGAGGTCTATGGAAGGGGAAGGGGGGGGGGGGTAGGAAGGAAAAAGGATAGAGGCAAAAGAAGGAAGGAATAAACAGGAGTAAAGGGCAGACAAATAAGCATATGTATAATTCCAATTGAATAATTTAAACATAGCTGTGTTTCATAAATACATAATGGGACAAAAACACTTCAATCAAAAAAGGTGAACAAACAAAAAAATAAGTGGTATAAAGATTGGTGGGGGCATCTTACCAATTTGTTATACTGTAGTTGTACGGACATCAATACAAAAACTGTGCAACATCAAAGTCCATAAATCCAAAAGGAGTTCAGAAAAGGGAGGAGTAAAGGGTCGGAAGGGAATAGGGGAAGAAGTCCAGGGAGCTTTATACCTGCTTCTGCTCTGTGGATATTGAAATATCATGCACACCATGTGCATTGAGTTACGCTGTGGAGCCTTGCCTATTGCAATCCCCCAAGCATAGACAAGGCAATTTGCCTTGGGTACTATGAGTTCAATTCATACCACAGCACCGCAGCTTCAGATTTACCCACTTCTACATCAAGAGTTTCACAGCATAAAACTCTGCTGGCCATACGCTCCTGTAAAAGAAACACCACATAACACAAGCGGTGGAGACTAGTTAGAAGAACTATTATCAGACACTGGTCCTAACAGCAGCTCTAATAACAGGAATAAAGCTTCCCTGCTTCTAAACCCAGGTCAGAATACAAACGCTGCCCTTTGCACATTATAGGTTAGTGAGTCAGCCTAAATGAATCACAAGAGGGAGGTCTAAACATGACTGTCTTTCTGCAACATGCTGCAAACCTGACAAAAGGAGCATGTTGTGGATTATTTATACTGAGTTCCTGGTTCTGCACTGACACCAATAACTATTGAGTATGCTAATTATGCCAAGACCTGCTTATACCTGCATAAGTTATTTATGCAGTGGTGGCTTTTGGTGTTAAAAACAACAACCAAAGAGACTTCCGCTTCTGCCCAGCACTGATAAGACACGCTCAAGGGGAGCTCTGCGAGGTTAACCACTTCTGGACCGGAAGGATTTGCCCCCTTAATGACCAGGCCATATTTTGTGATTCGGCACTGCGTTACTTTAATGGACAATTGTGCGGTCATGCGACACTTTACCTAAATAAAATTTATGTCCTTTTTCCCCCAAAAAATAGGGGCTCTGTGATCATTCCAGGGAGAAGAACGGTCAGCTGTGTTTGTCAGTCAATTGTGACCCTAATATATTCACGAAAATCATTGCTGAGCGGCTGAGTTTGGTTGTACAGCGGATTATCCCCTTGGATCAGATCAAGTTTGTCCGCAATAGAGAAGCTAGAGTCAACACGATCAGGACTTTAGGTATAATAGCTAGGGCCAGACATCTCAAATCTCCCCTCATGCCTCTATCGACTGACGCTGAAAAAGCATTCGATAGGGTGAATTGGGCTTTCCTGCTGGCCATCCTACGTCACATTGGTATGCCGGCGCCTCTGTTGTCATGGATTTACGCTATTTACTCATGTCCGACTGCCTCTGTAAGGGTGAATGGAGTTACCTCTGACCCGTTCAATATTAGCAATGGCACGAGGCAGGGATGCCCTCTTTCTCCGCTTCTTTTCATTCTCTCATTGGAACCTCTTCTTCAGCACATCAGACATAATACCGACATTAGAGGATTAGTGACCAGCTCACACCATCATAAAATTGCTGCCTACGCAGACGACTTATTGTTTTTCATAACAGACCCACTTATCTCACTACCAGTCTTGCTATCTGAGATTCTCAAATACGGGGACCTTTCCAACTTCAAAGTCAACCTACAAAAATCGGAAGCCCTCAACGTTTCCCTTTCTCCATGACTCTTATATAGCCTTAGGAGTTATTTCCCGTTCCGTTGGGCCTCTCATTATATCCAATACCTGGGGACAAAGATTCCCGCCAATCTACAACTTACTTACAAACTCAACTTTCTACCGTTACTTAACACATTCACCGGGGATTTGGGAAAATGGAGAACCCTGGCCATCTCGTAGTTTGGTAAGCGCCACATCCTAAAAATGAACATCATGCCATGTCTCCTTTATCTTTTTGCAAGCTGTACCGATTAAAATACCTTCAGATTACTTTCACAAACTCAGGACGCTGTTTATTTGTTACATTTGGCTGAACAAACTTTCCAGGATTAAGCGGACACTCCTGCAACGCTCAAAGCTTAGGGGAGGTGTGGGTCTTCCTGACCCTGCCCTATACCGCACGGCAACCAATTTGAATAGAATAGTGGACTGGTGTAGACACTCTTCCCATAAACTGTGGGTGGCGTTGCAACAGGAATCAGTGCCAGTTCCGCTAGATGGTCTCCCGTGGGTTGAGCAGCATTACTTCCGATCTCTCCCTTCGCACTCTTTGATTGAGCCTACACTGGTGGAGATTCATAAATATTTCAGATTAGCTGCGGTGAACGGTTTCCCTTCACCGATGACCCCGAGTCTCATGGATAAGATGTTCCAATTGCATCCTGAGCAGAGTTTGGCCAGAGCTTCTGATTTCTTGGGCCCATCGGAGTGGCACCATCCCTCAGCATTATATAGTGCATTTGCCTCTTCGATTCTGGGACAATGGAAGGTCTGGCAATTATCCCACTTCCTTAGTTCCCTGCCGGACCATAACAATTTCCATCTACACCTTACCTCATTTGAAGACCTTTGTGTGCGTGATAGCCCCTTAAGGAAATCCCTTTCATGCTCTTACAGCATCCTGACGACACTCTCATCACATGCTGATCCCCCTTTCCTGAATAAATGGGAAAGGGATCTTAACGTTCCGTTTTCAGAAGCTCAAAAGAACAGGATTCTTTTCTTCGCCCATAAGTCTTCCTTATGTAGCAAATACCAAGAGATTACCTATAAAATTCTTACGCGCTGGTATCAAATCACTTCTGTCCTGGCATCAATGTCCGTCCATTGTGTTGGCACTGCGACACACAACCGGGGACACTTCTACACATTTTTTAGGAATGCCCTTGGGTGCGCCCCTTCTGGCTGCAGGTACTGGGGATAGTTCATAAACTAAATGACATATCTCTTATAGATGATCCAGCAGCAGTGCTCCTTAATTTAAACCCATATGTCTAGCAGGAAATACAGTAAATCGTTATTGAAGCACCTTCTCAACGCTGACAGGGCATGCATCCCCAGCTTATGGAAGCAACAACCTCCGCCTACGGTTTCTCTGGGTGAATGATATTCAGTGAATGAAGAGTTTGGTATTTTCCCTCAGGGACAGGGTGAAGGTCCACATGGATCAGTGGCTGCAGTGGGACCTGTTCCTGTTCTCGGATGAATATCTGACCTATTCTTAATGACACTATTCCTATGGGGGAAACTACCAGTTCTGAAATGTCGATGGTGTCTCAGGGCTCCTCTCACCCCCCCCCCCCTCTCTCCCCTCCCCCCTCCCTTTTTTTTTTCTTTTTTCTTTTCTCCCTTTTTCCACGGCATTTCTCCCATTCATTTCCTTTTCTCATCTTTGGCCTTTTCTTAACCTTTTTCAACTTCTATCCTTTCCTCATCTTACAAATAAAAACCTGAAAATGTTATTTGGTATGCTATGACAAGTGGGCACGAATGATGCGGAGAACGGGTATATATTCATCGCCTTATTATATTTTGATCTACTCCCATATTTTGTTTGACCTTGCAGCATTATATAGTGCTCATTCTCATTCACTCTTTTTCCACCAGATTGATGTACATTGATAGCTGTAAATTAGGTTCTCCATACTGAATTATGTATGGTTTTGGTGCAGGAAATTTCTGCAGAGATACAATATCGTTGCCTTATTGCTCCTGATCTACTTAGATAACATTCATAATGTGTTGAAGTACCTCACTACCTACTGTATTGAACCTGTTGCTTGATACTGTTGTTACTGCTGACTGTATAATTACTCTGTTCTGTATTATTGCATACCTTTTAAATAAAAAAAAAAAAAAAATAGGAGGACCAAGAGAACTGCAATTGACGGAATAACCTCTGGATAAGGGGTCTCCCCAAAGCCACCAAAGATGAGTACCTTGAAGCTAGAATCCAGGGCATTTTCAACTTAATTCTCGGAAAGCCTTTTACTGGTGTTCTGCTGTTTCATAGGATCCTTTTGTCCTCTACATTTTACATCCGATGCACCATGAGATGTGATATGCAGACTAAACTATTACAAGGATAAGGAAGCCATTATGAACAGATTGAAAGATGTCCCCTCATATGATTTTGATGGAGCCATTCTCAATTTATACCCTGATCTAGCAAAGGAGACTCTTGAAAGGCGAAGAGCTCAACGCCCTCTCCTGGACAAGATCCGTGAGACTGATGCCACATACCGATGGGGTTTTCCAGCATGCCTCATAGCTATGAAGGATGGTAAATCTTCTACCCTGTGCTTCCCAGAGGAACTTACAAGGTTCTGTAAGGATCTACAGATTGAACTGCCTGCTCTGCCAGGCTTGCAAGACCATCTGCCAACCCTTGATTCACTACCAGCACGACAATGGCACAAAGCCTCCAAGAAGCACCATTCAGCAACGCCAGGATCATCCTATAAGAATGGGTGAGATCTGCCCCAGTTCTGTAGAGAATATTGTTCTTGCCTGTGAGTTATCTCTTGTTTTCTCTGATGCCGGTTTGCACAGAAGTTACCTGACTGCTTTCTGTATTAGCAGTTATTTTAGATCTCATGCCTATGAATCCCTCTGGTCATTGCCCTCTGGGTACAGTCTCATCATTACACTAGGTTTTTGCGTTATTTTCTCTGATAACATTGTATTTTTTCATTGCCTTACAACGGTGGGGGGGGGGGGGGGGGGTTGGCCTGCCCTGCGCTACTAGGGTCTAAATGCCCTAGTGATGGGGACATGGGGTGGCTTTTCCCCATCTTTACACTGCAGTTTTCTGCGTGACCTACATGATGTTATGTTGTGTTTTACTACCCCCCCCCCCCATTACCCTCTTCTTCCTCTCCCCCTTCCTCTTACCTCCTTCTTTCTGTCACTTTTTCTCCCAATCTCTTCTCCATGCCTGGGATCACAGCTGCTGATGAGGAAAGCTCTGACCAACCTTGTCTCCTAATGGCGACTCTAAACGTTAAATCTTATAATGTACGCGGCTTACATGCTGCGGGCTAAAGACACCAACTATTACGGGAACTTCAACGCCTATCATGTGACATTGCATTTTTGCAGGAAATGCATCTCACACACTCTACATCTGTAAAAAATTTTCCAAAACCTACCCCACTTGGTATTACAGTCTCACCAACACGCATAAGGCCAAAGGAGTGGCCATAGGGTTTCATACAGATGTCAGCTTTCAACCACTTGACATGATCGGGGACCCTCAGGGGCCATTTTTACTCCTGTAGGGACACATAGGAAATACTCTCTATACTCTAGTGAATGTTTATTCGCCCAACCAATGGCAGGTAGGATTCCTTACTAAGCTGTTACCCAAACTCTTATCCTTTGGTGGTTCTAGCCAGGGACCTCAACCTGGCTCTACATCAGCACATAGTCACATCCCGTGGATCCACTCACCTCCCTGCCAAACAACTCACATTTGTGCATAATTGTCTACACAAACACCAACTGATTGATTCTTGGAGAACGCTACGCCCACAGGATAGGGACTTTTCTTTTTTCTCCAAACTGCATTCCACCTTCTCGTGAATTGACTATATTTTTGTAGATCACCGTCACCTGGAGTGGCTTAGGTGAGCTGACATAGGAGTGGCCACTCTTCTATACCCCCAAAGAGACCTAACTGGAAACTCAATGATTCTCTTCTCTCCAATCCTGACGACACTTCTTCCCTGTCTCGAAGTCTGCAACAATACTTTGCTAATAATGACTCCAAGGATATTTCCCCCTCCTTGCGTTGGGAAGCACATAAAGCCTTTATAAGGGGCAAGTTGATAGAACTTGGATCTCGCAAGAAGAAAGAATACAATTCTATAATCTGCGCAATGTTGCGTGAAGCTGGAGAATTGGAGAGCCAGCCATACTCAACCAACTTGTAGCTAAGAGAGAACAGTTCAAATCTCTTCTACATCTTGACCAAAAACACATCTTTCCCTTGGTATCCAGAGATTTATATGAATGGGGTAACAAACCTAGTAAACTGCTTGCCCAATCACTTCGCTTCAAAAAAATCGTCCTAGTTTATCTCCAAAATTAAAACTATTGATGACCCTGGTAAACTCCTCAACTTATATCGCAAAGGCATTTAGAACATACTATCAACGCCTATATAACGGCCGATGGGAACACCAAATGGGTAACCTTCATGCCCACTCTAAATTAATATCCAAATTCTTATCCGGATCCAACTTTTCTAAACTATCACCTGAACAGCTGAAGCAACTGGAGGAACCAATCTCGGAGTAGGAAATTGAGGCAGCTATAAAGTCACTACCATCCGGTAAGGCCTCCGGCCATGATAGTTACACCACCAAATATTATAAGACCTTTTGCCATACTCTGCTCCCTCACTTGTCCAGTTACACAAACTTGGTATCTCGGGGTACTCCTTTCAAACCGGGAACTCTTCATGCGAATATTACTATAATCCCTAAACCAGGCAAATATCCATCATTCTGTACCAGTTACAGACCGACCTTGCTATTAAACATTGACGCAAAGCTTTATGTGAAAGTCCTCGCAAACCGACTTGCTCCTCCGGTTCCGAGATGGGTGTCTCCAGACCAAACAGGCTGGTTTGAAGGCTGGTCTTGTGTGACTAGGAGTACAGGGCGGGGAGTGAGTAGGAAATGCAGCCTGCTCTGTTGTGCTAATGAGTATGGAGGGATCTGACAGGCAGTGCTGAGAGGAGGCTGCCAGCATTACCTGTTGACTGGAAACAGAATATTAAAAAATGACTAGCTCAGAAAGCTTCTATGCAGAGAAAATGCAGGAACTACAGAAGCAGCTGAATTCCGTTAAGAATGCCATCCATACCAACTCCAAGATCACCCCACCAAATGAATACCGGGTTATCTGAGACCAATCAGGAGCATTTCTGGTGGAGGTCGGTTCCCTTTACAGTGTGGTCGGATGGTCCATTCTCAGCTGGCGAACGGCATGTTGTTTGGGCTTTCTATGACATGATATCTGGTGAGTGTATTACCTTAGGGGTGAGCACCGTGGTGAGGTGAAGGGTCCTGTGTGGTGAACGTCTAAGGATACCTACTTGCTTTGGACTGCCATTTCTGGAGGTCATTTTGGCACCGTGCATGAACTTTCTTATTGACTGTATTCCCCAGCTATTGGGTTGCACTTTGTTTGCGCGCTGCTAGTGCGTCTTTAGTTTGCTGAGTTTGATCATCGCAATCTCTGTATGCACCTGTATTTATTATAAGTAAATACATTTGGAACCGCTTTAAACCCCCTATAGCCTGAAATGTCCTTATTCAACCTAAACGCTGGGGTGCATTGGCATTGCCAGACATAAAACTATACTATCACGCTGTTGTACTTAACAGGATTGCAGACTGGACTTTTCATCATCAAGATAAACTCTGGATCCAACTTGAATATCATCTTTGCCATTTGCAATTGCATTTATTACCGTGGATACTAAGAGCTTAACAAAATCTTGCCACCTCTTCTTCACCACTAACTTACTCCTCCTTAGCTATATAGGATAACATTAATAGAAAATTCCATGAGGGTCACAACTCACCCCTATTTCCTCTGTTGGGCCATGCTTTCTTCGAACCTGGCCGGCTAGATAAGAGTTTCCTATCCTGGACCACATCCTCCCAACTCTTCCTACACCAGGTGCTGAAGGATGGTAAATTGCTACCTATACAAAACATCAAACCTACGCATTCAAATTGGATGAATGGCGTTACTTTCAACTATATCAGCTATGCAGATCGAATGGCTACCTCCTAGTTCAGATTTCCTGTTGACTTAATTTTTATGCTTTTCTCTATCACCCTGGTATATGTATTGAACAGTTGATGAGTAGAGTATTGCTTAAGCATTACGCCCGGCACATGAATAATTGTACTTATCCTAGATGTCAGAACCCAGAACCCGAGCTCCCACTGCAAGGCATGGACTCTCACTCTTTTCTATCTTCTCTTTTCTACTTTTATTCCCTCTTTTCAACCCATTTCATTGCTTTTCTACACCCTATACCCCTACTCTCACCCATTCTTCCCCAAAAAGAAGCCTAAATAACCTGAGGTGTTTTATGTTTCAAACTGAGATTTGTGTACTGTTGGATAAGTTATCAACCTGTTTAAAATGCTCTTTTTGTACTTTGTGAGACATATTTACTCATCTCAATAAACAGCTATTAAAAAAAAAAAAAAAAAAACAACCAAATTATAAATAAGGTAGTTTATATAAATGTATGCTTGCACATAAAAATGTTGTTATAATTTAAAGGAGAAGTGTAGGCTTACAAGAAAACAAACACATATACTCACCTCCCTGATCAGTGCTGCAGCTATCCCCCACCAACTCTAAACTCAATAACTGAGTGATCACATGACCACTGATTGCTCCTAATAGTCACAGCTCACTGTTCTGCCCCTTCAGCACTCACAGGAGCGCTGGGCTGGAGATGGGGCTGGAGTGTCTCAGCAGTGCCCAGAGATGCCAAGCCAGCTGCCAATTAGGCATCTGGGTGGATCCCAACATTATTATTGGTATGCTCCCAGAGCCTAGAGCAGTTATGTGATGTCAGCTGACAGTGTAGTGGGCTTTAGCTGATTCTGGGTCACAGAACAGCACAAGTAAGTGCACGCCTGTTACCCACATGGGAAGTTCATCCAAAAAATCTTTGTTTTATATTTTATCATTTATCCATAGTTTATCCATTAAATATACTTAGTTGCACCCATTATTGCAATACAGTGTATGATCTGATGATTTTCTGTCTATGGGTTAGCATGGCTTTGCTTTTAATCTTTTAGTCTTTTGTATCACCAAGATGTATAATGTCAGTCCTATGTATCATTGGGTTGTATAGTGTCTGTTCCAGGTGTCAGTGGTGAATTTATTCTGAATTGTTGGTGGAGTCTGTGAACTAAGTTAAGCAGCCAATAGATGATTTGGTTTTCTCATCAACACAGTCAGCAATAATGAAGGAATGCTTTCCACAGTGCTATTATGTTCTGCGGAAAGTGGGGGGGGGGAGCAGGGAGTCTTCTCAGCCAGCAGAACACAATGATTACTGCTGGTGGCTATAGCCACCGACTGTGATTGCATGAAAAAAAAATGTACAGGCTGGTTGAACCCAAATTGATCGATGAATCAATGTGGATACAATAGCCTGCCCATACATGGATCGAATCTGGGCTGGTCCCTTCTGAAGCAGCCCAATTTTGATCCATGTATGGCCTGCCTTATCCATACATCTCTGATGTACTGGTGGATTGACAACTGACTCTTGCATGTAAATTGGTCACAGCCATTCTTAGTAGGGATAAGCTTAAGGTTCAGTCCGAACACAAGTTCAGATCAAACCTTGGCTGCTTAAGCTTCAGACAAACTCCCGAACACTTACCTATTTGGTGAGAGCCAAATATTATATGTATTAGTGGTAGTGGTATTACTACCATAATTTTACATGCCTGCTTCCTGCTGTCAATGGATGTTAAGGACACAGGTGGGCGCAGGTCATGTCAAGTCTCTAAGAACCAGTGACATCACCCACTCAGTTTACTTACACGGCTGGAAATCCCTGGCCATGTAAATAAAAAACAAAAAATGGCTAAGGGTTCCCCTCCATGTTCAAATCAGGGTGTGAGGTCTCCCCAAAATTTTATACCAGACACTTTGAGTCTGGTGGGGAATTTAAGGGGGAACACCATGTAAAAATCAAGAAAAGAAAAGTGCGAGGTCCCCCACACTACATATCTTTGGATGCGGATCTGCAAAGCTGAATGACTCAATTGAGAATGCCCCCTGACAAAGTCAAGTGATTTGGTGAAGCGTAGGGAGGAGCCGGTGATGATATGCCGCAATGGGAAATTTACGGAATGTCACCTTTGGAGAGGTACAATAGGCTGCATGTGAGTGGTATTTCAACATGTTTTACTAAAAATTGTTAAGAATACAGTGAGCAGTATTAGTACTATTCTTTATTGTGTGAAATGTGCAACTATCCCCAATGATGGTTTAGAATGGTAGTGAATTGAGTTTCCCGAATCCCTAATAGTGAAGGACTTATCTATTGGGGCACAGAAGTCCAGTTTAAAGGGGAAAGGGCAATTTACCAGATTGATTTTGGGTTAAATAAAGAAGGTGAGAGCAGTAGTGTGATGTCTGGTGTACACAAATTGTATATAAGCATACCACACAGTGAATCTTTGCTTTTAAGATAACTGGAATAGTGAGCAAAAAAGAAAGACACAGAGTGGAACTATCAAGTGAAATATTATGTTTATTTGTAACATCATGGACGTTATATTAATGGACACTAGGCACAATGAGGTGTTTTTGTAACACAATGTAATGGTATATATACAGTATGTTAAAAAAATCGACCCTATTAGATAAAGCAAAATCTAATGTCAGCTAGTGTAATAGATAGTTGGATATTTGTACACATTTTGCACAATTTGTACTTTTTATCCATTGGATTGCATCTTGAGTTTATATATAAATTGTTTTTTACACAATATCTACTGTATGTAAATAATTATTTGCAGTGTATATCTATATGAATGTTATTTCACATTGGGGATATTTATTTGCATTTGTAGAATATTATTTATAGTGGGGCTGTTTTTTTTTTTTTTTTTTTTTTTTTTTTTAATAGAATATCTATCAGATATTTGTATGTGCTGCTGGTTGTGGATGGAGTTTTCAGGTGCATTGTTTGATTGCAGAATGTTTTGGTTTATACAAATATTTTACAAGGTTGTTAGTGTCAGAGATGGGCAGTGTGGGAGGGGTCTGAAGGAAAATACAATTAAAATTAATTCATAAGGCATGCCAGTGTTTCAATATCAATCTTTAATCTCCCATTCCCCTTGAGACTGGTTGATTTCCTTACCAAAACGTGACACTCCTTTTCTGGACCTTATCCATCTGCTCTGGTGTTTCTGATGTATACAGCATTTTTGGCAACAAGCAATTACATTTATGAACATGGTCACAAGGATGCCTGGAACTTTTTACACACTGTTCTGCCCAGGGGCGGACTGACAACTCATGGGGTCCCCGGGCAATAGGAGATCATGCGGCTTCCTGTGCCCACACTCAAGATACAGCCACGCAAAGCCTCACCTATATATTTGCCCACATTACATGCATTCGTCACAGAATTTCACTTTGTTAAAATAAATGTTTAATAAGTTAAGAAAATAAAGAAAAATACATTTACAAAATGAAGATTTTAATAAATTAACACAATATAGTAGGTGCAACAAATGTCTTCTTAGCTGAACACTAACCCCTGCATGCTCCATGTACTAACCCCTTCACAGCGCATATGTCACAATAGTTAATGCAGTCAAAAAACTCCTAAATCTTATAGACAATAGGGCTATATTTGGGAAAATTAGAAGACAGAATTCAGAGATATTTCCAGGGACGGATCTGCAACTGTCTATGCAAACCTGAGACTGCTGTTACCGCTGAAATGTCCAGACATGCTAGCACTTTTAGCCCCCTCCCCTCCTTCTTTAGCTGGATCATTTCAGTAATTTTTGTCAAATCTTAAAGGGTCTGCTCACCTTTCTGAGCACTTTGTGGCAGTTTCTGCACATCAGATAGTCCCCGCTGTTGCTCAGGCTCTCCATGCTGTTCATGGTGTCCCCCTCCCCAGGCCTATTATTTGTTTCCATTTATTTATGTATTTTTTCTCACTTTTGGGGAGTGGATGGCATCAGTAGAGCAGAAGAGGGTGTCAGTAAAGCAGTGAATCCTGTCAGTAGTTTTTTATTTTTATAATAATCCAGGGACCGGGATTCTGAAAAGCCTGTGGTGTATGTGCCCCTGGAGTGGCAGTCCAGGTGTGCCATAATTTATGGTGGATAGCAACACTATGAGTATGGCACCAAGGACACTGCACTTCCTACACACGTTTTTCACACCTGCCTCTAGGGCCGGGCCTTGGTCAGGAGTCAGGACCAGAGGAATTTTTTATTCCTGGCTGAGGGGCCTGCCTTAGTATTGCAACATGGCACTAACCTTGCACTTCTCCACTATCCCTTTCCCCACTGTTATATGTTGTGTGTCTCACGTTTTGTGCTTTTTATTGTGTTACACTTTATTTTGCACAGTGTGATTAGTAGGGTGTAGGTCCTTGGGCCTGTCCCTGAAAGTCTTGGGAGGGGGTGGATATGGCCTTCTGGCTTGGTTTGCCCTCTCTCATGGGGTCTCTCTTCGGGAGAGCCCCACCTAGTACTTGGGGTGGTCTGTTTCAGCAGACCTCCTAAAGAACTGGACTGCCTGGTTTCGGCCAGGTTAGCCAGTGTAAGTACCCCAGTCCCTGGTTGTTGTGGCATGCTGACAAAGCTTTTCCACATTTCATACATGCTAACCCTGCCTTATGAGGTGCTGGTGGTGCCCTGGCTGCGTTGGCCACCTCCTCCTCCTCCTCTGCCTTCGCCTTGTGCTTCCACTGTGCCCCCACTATCAGGTGGGAATGCCACCAGCATTGCTTCTCGACCTTTAGGCTAAGATCAAGTGTAGTATCTGTTGTTATCCGTTATCTGGGTGCCACCCTGCTGTGAACATGGTTCCTCCTCCTCCATCTCCTCCTTCTCATCCTCCACCTCGTCATCCTCCAGAACTGTGCCCTTGCTGGACAATTGTGTACCTGGCATTTGTGGGTGCAGGAACCCACCCTCTGAGCCACTTGTGAATGACTGCCCTGAAAGCCTTGGAAATGATCACTGCTCCGGATGCGGAGGCCGTAGAGGATGAGGATGAGGAAGCGCAGTAGGAGGAGTTAGCAACAGGAGGCAAACTGAAGCGCCCTGCAATCCTCGGTGGTGGAAGGAGATCCGCCAAACAAATTTAAATGGTGTATCTCACAGTAACATAATCAGCAAATGCTGCAAAATTATTAATTTTCCCCTAAATGGGTGTTTATTGAATAGCAGAATAGAACAACAGTATCCAAAGGGTGTATCTCACACGTACAGATACAGACTAAGCCGCAATTTAATATCTTTCTGTCCCCTAAATGGGTGCTTATTGAATAGCAGAATAGAACAACAGTATCCAAAGGGTGTATCTCACACGTACAGATACAGACTAAGCCGCAATTTAATATCTTTCTGTCCCCTAAATGGGTGTTTATTGAATAGCAGAATAGAACAACAGTTTCCAAAGGGTGTATCTCACACGTACAGATACAGACTAAGCCGCAATTTAATATCTTTCTGTCCCCTAAATGGGTGTTTATTGAATAGCAGAATAGAACAACAGTATCCAAAGGGTGTATCTCACACATACAGATACAGACTAAGCCGCAATTTAATATCTTTCTTTCCTCTAAATGATTGTTTATTCAATAGCAAAATAGAACAACAGTATCTAAAAGGGTGTATCTCACACTTACAGATGCAGACTAGGCTGCAATTTAATATTTTTCCCCTAAATGGGTGTTTATTGAATAACGGAATAGAACATAGGATAGAAAGGGTGTATCTCACAGTAAAATATGCAGACTAGGCCGCAATTTTTTTCCCCCTAAATGGGTTTTTTTTTGCAAAGCGGAATACAACAGTATGCAATGGGTGTATCTCACTGTACCATGTGCACACTAGGCCGCAATTAACTTTTTTTCCCCTAAATGGGTTTTTATTGCAATGCGCAATACTACAGTATGCAATGGGTGTATCTCACTGTAACATATGCAGACTAGGCCGCAATTAACTTTTTATCCCCTAAAGGGTTTTTTTTGCAAAGCAGAATACAACAGTATGCAATGGGTGTATCTCACTGTAACATATGCAGACTAGGCTGCAATTAACTTTTTTTTCCCCTAAATGGGTTTTTATTGTAATGCGCAATACAACAGTATGCAATGGGTGTATCTCATTGTACCATATGCAGACTAGGCCGCTATTAACTTTTTCTTCCCCTAAATGGGTTTTTATTGCAATGCGTAATACAACAGTATGCAATGGGTGTATCTCACTGTAACATATGCAGACTAGGCCCCAATTAACTTTTTATCCCCTAAATGGGTTTTTATTGCAATGCACAATACAACAGTATGCAATGGGTGTATCTCACTGTACCATATGCAGACTAGGCTGCAACTATTTTTTTCCCCCCTAAATGGGTTTTTATTGAAAAACGGAATACAACAACAGTATGCAATGGGTGTATCGCACTGTAACGTATGAATGAAAATCTGAAAAATAGTTGTTCCCTTAATTGGTGCTTGTTGAATAGCAGATTTGAAATGCAGTGTCTAAACGCTGTAAGTCACAGTAAAATATGAAGGAAAAAAGTTTTTTTTTTTTTAAATGCAGATTAAGCAGACACATATGCACTGAGGTTGCAGGAAATGCCCACTACACACCACACACCTAACAGGTTGGATACTGTTGTTGTTCTATTCTGCTATTAAATAAAAAAAAAACATTTGAATGAAAAATTGAAAAATATTTTTTTTCCCTAAATACTGAAAAATAATGATTTTCCCCTTACATTGGTGCTTTTTAAAGAGCAGGTTAGAAAAGCAGTGTCTGTCTAAACAATGTATGTCAAAGTAAAATATGAAGGAAAAACGTTTTTTCCTTTTTTAAATGCAGATTAAGTAGACACATATGCACTGAGCTTGCATTAAATGTGCAGCACCGCACGCCACCCACCTAACAGACTGATAAAAAAAAATTCTCCTTTCTCCTCCTCCCTGGGCTCAGGTCAGGGCATAAAGATTGTGCACTGCACCCCCACACAATGCAATCAATGTAGATCGCTGTCTAATTTAAGAAGATTCTTCCTATTCTTTCCAGCAAAGCAATCTCCAGCCTGACCCTATAATAATCTCCTATCTCTTCCTCCGTGCAAAAAGATTGTGCACTGCACCCCCACACAATACAATCAATGTAGATCGCTGTCTGATTAAAGAAGATTCTTCCTATTCTTTCCCTCAAAGCAATCTCCAGCCT
Organism: Pelophylax lessonae; assembly: GCF_965119305.1. Lineage (NCBI taxonomy): Eukaryota > Metazoa > Chordata > Amphibia > Anura > Ranidae > Pelophylax > Pelophylax lessonae. Next base: position 445,199,344 of record NC_138770.1, read on the forward strand.
GACCCTAAAATAATCTCCTATCTCTCCCTCCGGACAAAAAGATTGTGCACTGCACCCCCACACAATCAAATCAATATAGATCGCTGTCTAATCTCCTATCTCTCCCTCAGCAGCATCAGGAACCTCTCCCTAGTATAGTTTGAGCAGAGTGACACGCGGCGCTATGTGACTCCAGCTTATATAGAGTCTGGATCACATCCTGCACTGGCCAATCAAAGCCATGCCATTAGTAGGCATGGCTGTGATGGTTTCTAAGGGCACACTAGTTAAACGTTTGCTGATTGGCTGCCTGGCACCTGTTGAAACCGCGCCATTAAAAACCGCACCATTAAAACCGCGCCAAAACATCAAATAACATTACCAAACAACGGACAGTACCCGAACATACAATGTTCGGGTCCGTGTCCAGGTACCGAATACCCAAAAGTCCGGTACGATCCCGAACAATACAGTCCGGGTTCGCTCAACCCTATTGATAGGGCATTTTTTTAAGGTTAAACTGTTTTATTTTGCAGCAAGGTTTCCTTTAAAAGATGGGCTTCTGTTTCAGGGGATATTATTTGGGAGTTTTGATTTTTTTTTGGGGGTATTTTGGATTTTATTGTATGTTGATAGGACCTTTTTTATATAATCTTTTTGTTTTTTGCTGAAAGGCTTCTCTTTAACGTTGGTATGTTTTTTGGGGATGATATTTTGGTGTTTTTATTTAAGGTTTTTTTTTTTTATGTTGATAGGGCCTCTTGGGGTGTGCAAATGCAACATTTGCGTGTTACAGACCATCTGTCCCCTGAACTGTTTTTGTTCGAAACATGCTACCTACTTATTTGATAGAAAAAAACTGCAAGTACAGTGTGCACCTAATCTAATAATCATAATCAAATGATATCAGTCATATTTACCTCAACCCCCTATTCCATGGTAAAAATAAATGTCAGGCACACACTAATCAGCCCTACTATTTGTGACTAGCACTACTAGTCAGTTTTACTGTATCCTCTGCATAATCTTAATGTTCCAATAAATCCCCTGCTTGTTCCCTTTGTTGCTAACACATTTGGGCATAGCTTTTCTCATTAAAATTGTTCTGCTGATTGCTAATTTTACACTGCTGTGTCATCTTCAGTCTCTTACTTTTTAATGAGTGTAATAAAAAATGACCAGTAGCTGTAACTGAAATTTAATGTGGATAAGTGCAAGATAATGCACCTGGGGCGTAAAAACCCAAGGGCAGAATATAGAATATTTGACACAGTCCTGACCTCAGTATCTGAGGAAAGGGATTTAGGAGTAATTATTTCAGAAGACTTAAAGGTGGGAAGACAATGTAATAGAGCAGCACGAAATGCCAGCAGAATGCTTGGATGTATAGGGAGAGGTATAAGCAGTAGAAAGAGAGAAGTGCTTATGCCGCTGTACAGAACACTGGTGAGACCTCACTTGGAATATTGTGCGCAGTACTGGAGGCCATATCTCCAGAAGGATATAGATACTCTAGAGAGAGTTCAGAGAAGAGCTACTAAATTAGTACATGGATTGCAGGAAAAAACTTACCAGGAAAGGATAAAGGACCGTAACATGTATAGCTTAGAAGAAAGAAGAGACAGAGGGGATATGATAGAAACTTTTAAATACATAAAGGGAGGAGAGCATATTTAAAAGAAGAAAAACTACCACAAGAGGACACAGTTTTAAATTAGAGGGGCAAAGGTTTAAAAGTAATATGAGGAAGTATTACTTTACTGAGAGAGTAGTGGATGCATGGAATAACCTTCCTGCAGAAGTGGTAGCTGCAAATACAGTGAAGGAGTTTAACCACTTAAGCCCCGGAGGATTTGGCTGCTAAACGACCAGAGGGTATTTTGCGATTCGGCACTGCGTGACTTTAACGGACAATTGCGCGGTCGTGCGACGCTGTACCTAAACGAATTTGGCGTCCTTTTTTTCCCACAAACAGAGCTTTCTTTTGGCGGTATTTGATCACCTGTGCGATTTTTTGATCACGCGCTATAAACAAAAAAAGAGCGTAAATTTTGCAAAAATAGCAATATTTTTCCCTTTTTTTTATATGAAATTCCCCCAAAAAAAAATGTAAAAATCAAAATTTTTTAATATTTTCGGCCAATTTGTTTTATGCTACCTATGTTTGGTAAAAAAAATCGCAAAAAGCGTATTTTGATTGGTTTGCGCAAAAGTTATTGCGTTTACTAACAAAGGGAAAGATTTTTGTCATTTTTGTTGTTTTTTTTTTTAACGCGTAATGGCGGCGATCTGCGATTTTTTTTGCGGTACTGCGACATTGCGGCGGAAAGATCGGACCCTTGACTGACATTTTTGACACTTTTGGGGTTACCAGTGACATTTCTACAGTAATCAGTGCTATATATATGCACTGTTACTGTAAAAATACACTGGTAGTGAAGGGGTTAACTTTATTTGAGAGGGAGGGGCTGTGTGTGTCCCTAGGGGCGTGATTCTAACTGTGATTGGCTGTGGCTTCAACTGTATGCAGAGTGATCAATGGATCTACATAGTAGATCCATGTGATCAGCTCTCATACAGAGAGGAGAATGACAGGCAGCTTGTTTACACAAGCTGCCTGACTTTCTCCCTCTCCCCCGCCGATCGCAGAGTGGCCGGCGGCGATCGGGTCCGCCGGTCACACGCGCGGGGGGGTCCGTGACCACGCGGGAGCGGGAGCGCGCCTCCGGCGGCGCGCACTCGCTCCCTAAACCCTCACAGGCGAGCGACGTAGACCTACGTCACTTTGCCTGTGAGGGGCTGACCGCCGCCGTAGATAGTCGTGCGGCGGTCGGCAAGTGGTTAAGCATGCATGGGATAGGCATAAGGCTATCCTTCATATAAGATAGGGCCAGGGACTATTCATAGGATTCAGATATATTGGGCAGACTAGATGGGCCAAATGGTTCTTATCTGCCGACACATTCTATGTTTCTATGTTTCTATGTTTGCATCAACAAGTAGTGTAGCAGCCTCAGCAAACAACTTGCCAATTTCTATCACCCAGTCAAAGTAGGTCTATTACCACATGATTGAAATGTATGTCTCACTGGTAAAATTACCTGAAGAAAAAAACTTTTACTTTTTTGTACTGTTTTGTATAACACTCCGCAAAGCTTTAAGGCACATTAAGTTCAGGTTTCCCTAATTTCAAATAATTCCAATACAGGGAGATTTACTCATAAATAATATCATAATTACTATCAGATATATCGGTCTGGATGTCTCACCACTTCCTCAAACCCAATCCATCCAAAACCGAGCTTATAATTTTTCCTCCACCACGTGCCCCTTCCCCTGATTTCTCTGTCAATATCGATGGCATTACTATCAGCCCATCCCCGCATGCCAAGGTTTTAGGTGTTGTCCTGGACTCTGAACTCTCCTTCAAACCCCACATCCAATCGCTGTCCAAATCTTGCTGCCTCAGCCTCCGCAACATCTCCAAAATATGCCCCTTTCTAACCAAAGACACAACAAAACTCCTAGTTCACTCCCTGGTCATCTCGCACCTCGACTACTGCAATTCCCTTCTCGTTGGCATACCTCTAAACAGGTTATCCCCCCTTCAATCCATCATGAATGCTGCCGCCAGACTCATCCACCTTACCAATCGCTCAGTGTCCGCTGCTCCTCTCTGTCAAGCCCTCCACTGGCTTCCGCTCACCCAACAAATTAAATTCAAAATACTTACAACATCTTACAAAGCAATCCACAGCTTAGCCCCTAGCTACATCACCAGCCTCATCTGAAAATACCAACCTAATCGCTCTCTTCGTTCCTCTCAAAACCTCCTGCTCTCTAGCCCCCTCGTCACCTCCTCCCATGCTCGCCTCCAGGACTTTTCCAGAGCCTCTTCAATCCTATGGAACTCTGTGCGATTATCTCCCACTCTATTAGCTTTTAGGCGATCTCTGAAAACCCTCCTTTTCAAAGAAGCCTATCCTACCAACCCCTAACATATGTACCTCCATTTTCTCCATCAATCCATCCCCCACGGTTATTGCCTTTTGTTTCACTTGACCCTCCCTTCTTGATTGTAAGCTCTAATGAGCAGGGTCCTCTAGTTCCTCCTGTTTTCAACTGTATTGTAACTGTATTGTCTTCCCTCACATTGTAAAGCGCTGCGCAAACTGTTGGCGCTATAAAAATCCTGTATAATAATAATAATAAAATACCAGTTGACAGTACTGACACAGATTTCTACAAGTGGTATCTTATTTCCAGCTTTAGCATTTATCCTGTACCCCATGGGGCTAAAATTCTCTACATATTGTTCTATATTATTCTCTCAAACTGATTAGTATCTAAAATGTAAAAATAGTATCTTCATTTAGCTCTTACAATAAATAATAACTTTTGTTAAACTGAAAGGTTTATTTTACTGTAATGTTAAGCCTTTTCAATACCCTAAAGATCTGTCGGAGGCCTATGAACAAAACACCATACTTTGGTGTGCAGTTCTGTGTACATTGATCCAGTGTCAGGGTTTACCACCTGTCCAAGCTGCTCGGGTTCCTGTCAATCCACCCTGAACCTAAGTATTATTAAGTATTTGCACCTGTGGGTTTGTGTTCGAGCAACATGTCTCCACGCTGAAGCCAGACCTCCCTGTACCTCTGCCATTTGCTGTTCCTCCAGTAGACTTGTATTCTGTGTGTTTGTTTGGTCTTGTCGCTGTTCTGTTTTTTCTTTCTTGATGCGCACTTATTCTCTTAGATTTCTGTCTGTCTACCCCTTCATTTTCTCTTGTGGGTGCTCTCCACAGCATTGTTTCTTCATTTTGCCTCCTTGCGCTCATTCCTGGTTGCTGTGTCCATCTCTTTCTGTGCTTTTGCCCAGTGTCCCCCACTCTCCTGTACTTCATGCTTGTTTCCTGCATCCTACACTTAATGTCTCTTCTTAGCTAGCTGCCATAGCCTTTCCTTGATACCTTGTACCCAGTGTGTATCCTGAGTCCTTCTAGTGTGCTATTTGCTAGCACTGTGCTTGCATGGATGTGTTGGAGAATTGTAACCTGGGCAGCTTCTTAAATCCTGGGACTCTGACAAACCTCTGTTTCTGTGCAGTCACATTGCTCCTGCATCTTCTAGGACTGGTACCCTGGCACACTAATTTAGTCATTCCTAATCCCCTGCTAGAGTTTTATAGTCTTAGGTGTTCCAATCCTCAGATTGTGACACATAAAAACGTGTCTGTGATTCCCTTTGACTTAAAGTTACAGTAGACATTTTTTACCAAATGTTACCAATCTTGCTGCTAAGGAAAAGACTGACCAGAATTTGATAAATCCTTTTTTGTCTCTGAAGCAACTTTTCAATCACGTTGAATACATTATGGTTTACCAAGAAAATTCTTGCACAGGGAGATGCCTCGCGTGTGAGTGTGGGAGCAGTGCTTTTCCAAGAAGGAATGAATGAAGAACACCCAGTATTGTAATAGGAAATTTAACAATCAATAGGTAAGGAAAAGTGGGTCTTACCAATAGACCCACTTTAAATTTCTCACAGATCATGCTACTCTGTAATGGATGAGAAAGCAGAACAAATAAAAGGACCATTTGGTACTTAAACACACACAAGATTACAGATTTATGATCATGTGTAGGTAAAGTGCCCAAAGAATAGAAACGTGGTTGATAGAATATCCACACTACTCACCACTTCACTAGGGATTTCTTGAACTGTGTATGTGTATGTACTGTTAGAAAAAAGCTTGATAATTGGATATAAACTGGAGCAGCAGTCCTGAGAAAGCCATTCAGATACCAATCAAATATATGTGTTATACATATTAAAGTCCAATTGAAGTTTGCATTAAAATGTTATCTAGAAAATTGGGGTACAGCTAAATTATAATATTGTCTTACAATTTTTTGTTTTCCTTGTAAGGCATCTTAAGCTTTGGCATACAATTGAGTGCTCTGCTGTAGGCTATAGAAAAGAATTACTGCTCTCTGTGTGTAAAATGCAGTCTTTTGCCTGTGGTCTGACTCACCCCCTTCTTAGTCAGACCTGAAGCTCTGAAAACATCAGAGATGGTGAGCTTTGTTTAAAAAATGCAGATGATGGTGCCGCCTAAAAATAGGTAGTGTGTCTATGTTTAGTACTGTAATTGTACATACAATTACAGTAGTAAAACAAATAATTTATTAATGTAAAAAAAAATGTAAAACATATTTGATAGTATTTATGGGTTATGTTTTTTGAATATTTTTGTCCATTTGTCAATCTATAGTAAAAAAAAAAACAAACAAACAAAACAAAAAAAAAAAACCCCATAAAAATAAACTTTTTTAGAAAAGCAAAAAGGTCAGATCAATGTCATTTGTTCATAAAAGGGTTAAACTGCACTTATTTAATAAATACTGTACACCTATTATTTATAACTTTTTTTTTAGGCAAAAAGCAATGTGCAAAGTTTTGTAGCGCTAAACTGCCGATCAGAACTTGTTTTTCGTTGAGCTGGCTTCAACGCAAAGAAACCCATTTGGTTTTTATTTGAACCTTGCAATTTACATTTGTCCTTTAATATTCATCAACAAACAATTCAGACTATATTTTTTTAAGAGGAACTATTTTGCAGTGTAAGAAAATGTATCAGCTAAATAAAATAGCATGTTTCTTTTTAAGAGTTGTTAGCAATCTCCAACAAATAATTTTATGTAAACTGAGAAAAGTTAATAGCATGCCCTAGCCTGGAACCCACTGGTTGATAGGGAAGCGATGTGCTGATTATTGAAGCTAAAGAAGTACATAATTAGGTGGCTGGCAATTAAAGCCGGTCTTTGTATTTTAAAAGCTTCCCCTAAGGCTCCAACAGTTACTTTTTAAGACAGTTAAAAAGTTATTCTCTTCAGCTTACTGCACCACATCCCTATATACCTCTCTAATTTAACTAAACAGAAACAATTGTTTTCTATGTGAAAAAAAAAAAAAAAACTAACTAAAAATATTGTATGTTATACTGTATATTGCTTGTTATAGCAACGGCTTAGCTGTAAAAAAATCTCAGCTATAGATATATGCTAAATAACAATAAATGTCTCTATCATAAAAATGGTGTGATAAAACTATGCAGCTATCCTTACTTTATACTGTATATAAATAATTATGAATACTTTATTTTTTTGTCTGTGTAATCACAGTCTGTACTCAGCATAAACCACAGGTGTTTCAGTTACATATTAATGTCCATACCTACTTTGTCGGATTATGTTTCCATGGTAACCATTAAGCTGAATATATGAATGGCTGGGTGAATGTGTAAAAAGTTACAATCACTTTATTGTGATGGATATCATTGGCATATAGCAATGTTTCCCTAGGGACACAACTAGGATATGTTTTCAAACTAAGTTAGACACTTAAAAATTAGCCCTGCTCTAATTTCGATTAAACTAATTATATGTAAATGTCTTCATGAATATGCATTCGAAGAAAATAGCTTCATTGATCTAAAACGGTGCCACCTGCAATAAGAATGACTAGAAGAAAACAAACACTCCAGAACTTTTAGATGACAGTACAGCTCAAAAATCAACTTGGTAATTGCTTATACACTTACAATTATTTGTTTTCAGGTTGTTGTAGAACAATTTAGCATCATTTTGGGAATGCATTGGTTTAGGTTGTTAGAACGTAATCATCTCCAACATACCTTGTGCTTTAGGCACATTATAAAAAGTCAAATAAAGGTTAATCATTTAAAAATATTGCATGGGCATTGGTGTGACTGTCACTTCAACAAAATGAGTGTTACATGTTTTATATTAAAACTGTTCTTTGTGCTATGGATTTAACAAAGCATGGGACATGTTCTCTGAGCTTTGAGTCCATGTTGACTAAATAGTATTATGCAGTTTTTTTTTTGAAATTCAGATCATTTTGCCTTGTTTGAATGCAGTCATTCTATATACCCCATATGACTCCTCAGAAAGTTAGCATGTTTTATAAAAATATCTTTTATACCTATGAACATTGCTGCACTGTAATTATTTACCATTTATTCAGTACCCAACTTTAACAACATATTTAAAAAAATGTCCAGGCCAAGATGACCTCTCAACCCAGTATTTTAAAGCATTTACATCTACTCAACCCACTTTTTTTCTTAGCCTTCAACTCAATCCCTTTTTCTCCCTGGAACTAACAGAACTCAAGTTAAGCATAACTGTGCTCAATATATTCCTGTTTTATTTTAAATGCATCCAATGTATTCCACAAAAGGGATGAGGCACAGAATCTAAGGAGTTGTCTAGATTCACCAGTGCACCCTGCAAGGGGTAAAGGACGCAGTTGTAGAACAGCTGCTAAGTTGCTGCCCTCAGATACACTTGGACAGACAACAGCTGATATCTGGAAGAAATTAAAAAAAAAAGTTACAGAAGGGCAAGGCAAGATCGTGGCAGGCAGAAGACAGAAATCATAGTTGCAGCGAGCTTAGTAAAAATAACCTGGAACTGGTGCTCAGGACCAAGCACAGCTGTACTTTGCAACATAAACCAGAAGAAGAAGCATGGGAGTGTTTAAATATGAGAATAATATGACCAGTCAGGTGGAACTGCTCAACTGAAAGAAGTTAATTTGAGAAAAATCCTATGGAAAGTGTAAGAAACAACAATGGGCATGAAGACCAGGTGATAAACAGGTTGATTATACAGAAGTACAACTTTAGCAGGAATAGCTGCAGAAACCAGCACAGGCTAGGTTCAAAGTATATGAAACAAAGGAGGCACCCAAGATGTGAGACTACTGTGTCCTATGTAGGCGGGACACAGACCCGTTAAGAGACTCGTTGGAAATCCAATTGGTCTCAAATGGTATGAAGGGAGCCACCACAGCCAAAGAAACAATACTATAGAATACAGGTGAAAGGGGTCATAGAAGACCTCTTAGAACGGCTGCAAAAAAGGGATGCTCAAACCAACTCAGTGAAATTAATAGAAAAAACTTTATTATGGATCAGGATTGACACATGGTTATAAAATTACCCCGGCTAGGGGACACATTGCAAAAATTCAACAGGTATATCAAGAAAAATAATTACAGAAAACATACATAACATAAAAACAATGACACACACTCACAAGGCCGGCCTCACACACACTCCAGAAAATCAAGCCAGTGGGAACCTTGGCTAACCGTATATATTCCAATCGGAATTTGTGAACGCGGTGAGCTCAGGGATCCACTGGTTGGCATGCCACAGTGTAAAAGTCAAAAAATCGGACATCGGTCCATCATTACATTTTTTGACTTGTACACTGTGGCATGCCAACCAGTGGATCCCTGAGCTCACCGCGTTCACAAATTCCGATTGGAATATATACGGTTAGCCAAGGTTCCCACTGGCTTGATTTTCTGGAGTGTGTGTGAGGCCGGCCTTGTGAGTGTGTGTCATTGTTTTTATGTTATGTATGTTTTCTGTAATTATTTTTCTTGATATACCTGTTGAATTTTTGCAATGTGTCCCCTAGCCGGGGTAATTTTATAACCATGTGTCAATCCTGATCCATAATAAAGTTTTTTCTATTAATTTCACTGAGTTGGTTTGAGCATCCCTTTTTTGCAGCCGTTCTAAGAGGTCTTCTATGACCCCTTTCACCTGTATTCTATACTAGGTTCAAAGTAACCTATGACATGTGGCTATCAAATTACTTACAAAAATGCTTTCCAATAGACTATATCCATTGCTACCCTCAATCATTAGTTTAGACTAAGTTGGATTTGTATCCAAAATATAACACAATGCAACACAACAAAAATGAATTGGCTCTGGAAAGGAAACCTCTAGAGACATCTTCTATGAACAGATTTGAAAGAAGGCCATTGTCAGAGTATCGTGGGATTTCATGGTAGTCACTTTGAAGAAAATTGGTGTTTCTCCCAAACGACTTTAATGGATTATGACTCTTCTCATGTTATAGTAATAGAAGAAGGTTAAGAATATTCTCAAGATTCTTTAACCTTTTTACTGAGGCCACCATCACTATAATCTCAGCAACAAATCTGTCATATAAACAATCTCCTGGCTGCTATTTAAGCCTAGAGTTTGTTTACATTTTGTCTTTCAACGCTCACATTTTTTGTAGAAATTATTTAGGCAGTTTTATGTGCTGAAAAAGTTTCTGAATCCCCTGCCATGTGTTTCAGGCTCATCTGTTCCTCCTGGGAGCCCAGGACCCCCGGGGCAGGCGTAAGGACAAAGAGTGGCAGGAGATGAGTGGACATTCATTTGATGATCTCTCCTGGATAGTATTAACCTGGAAACACTCAATTCTGGGTTCAGAACTGCAAAACCCCAGCCGCTTTGACATGGGAAGAAGTGATTGAGCACGGTCTGTACTTGATTAGCATCAAGAGGGTGCAGCAGTGATATAAGGGGTATAATACACCCCTAAGGTCTCCTTAAAAAAGAACCTATCACCTGCACTATGCTATAATATAGGATCTTGTAAGCCCCTTGTGATAGCAAAAGAGTTCTTTTAAAAAAAGTTTTTTTTTAGATTAAATAATCCTTAAAAATATTTCTTTTTTTAAAATATATTTTTTTAACTTGTTTTAAAAGCCTCCTTCAATACATACACTCACATACAAACAAAACATACTTTAGGTGTGCACACCTAAAAATTAAATTGTGCCATTCATATTAAGTATCTCTACATACAAATACTGACTCTTAAATATTTTTAAAGAGTTACCTAGGGGCAACTTTGGGTACCATTAATTTTTGCTGTTTAGAAGCTTTGAGTAAATTTTGAGGCTTGATTTATTATATATGAGGTGCAGTGCTATATCAACTCAGTGCTCAGGGCAGTGCTATATATAAAAAAAAAAAGATATTTTACTGGTGCACATAAATGCTGAGCATTAAAATACTACACTGTGCCAACAATACAAAAAATGTATATACCTGTACATATCATATGAAGCAATTTTTTTTTATGTTTAATCTTTTTTTATTAGATTTTTGCAGTCATAACAAGTACACATGAAAAATAAAAAGGGATAGCAGAAGGATTATAAGGCTCAGGCTTCGATCCGCATTCAGTACAATAAGTAATATCAGTAACAGTAGACTGTACATACTGATGCAAAAGGCATATCAAAATACAACATGGTAATTCCCTGTTAGGTAGATAACAAAGGAGTATAACTACCCTATTAAGTGGGGCCTGAGGCAGCAATCATCCAGAAAATGCACAGTTGTGAGTAAAGCTCACAAGTATGCCATTACCATTAACACATGAAGCATCAAAAGTCCTTCACCCAGGCTGACAACGATTAGAGCAATACCAGCAATAGTAGAGTTATAACCAGACAAGTGTGTGGGATTCTGAACAAGAATGAAGTAGCCAGTAAACATAAGTAGAAGAAAAAAAAGAGAAAAAAGAGGGGGGAAGGGGGAAAAGGAGGAGAAATAAAAGTGGATATCCAAGAAAGCGACTAATATGACAAGGAGATCAGGTAAGAGGCAAATTTAGAGGAGTGTCGGAAGTGATTCCAAACCGACCAGGTGACAATGTAATCGTCAGTTTTATCTGTTTCCCAGGAGATCATATTTTCTAGATGGCAAATAGAACCCATCTCAGAGGTCCATCCCAAAGAGGATGGGGGCTGTGGTTTTTGCCATGCCCTGGCAATCACAGTACTTGCAGTAGTTGAGGAAGTGTTGAAGAAGACTTTTTTTTATTTTGTTTATAGGATTCAGGCATCATTTATAGCAGAGTAATGAGAGGAGAGTTAATGATTCTGGCCTCAACTAAATCATAGTAGGAGTGAAGTATTTTGTCCCAAAAAGGAGTTATGAGCAGGCAAGTGCTCCAAATATGAGTCATGGTGCCTGGGGTGTGCAAACATCTCCAACAGGTGTTTGAAATGGATGGGTCAATTCTGTGCAGGGTTGTAGAGCAAGGATACCACCTGGAAAGGATATTATAGTTACGTTCTTGCGCTATAGAAGATATTGAAGTCTTATAAGTAAACATCAGTATTTTGTTCAAGTCAAAGTCTTCAATGGGGATGTTAAATCCCTGTTCCCATTTAGCAATGATAGGTGGGGCATGCAGGAAGAAGGTCTTCAGCAAGACTTGATATATGTGAGAAAAAGTGTGTTCTGGCCTAGCAGACTGGGACAGCAAGCACTCAAAGTCAGTGAGTGGTCTGGTTAGGGCCATAGTAGGTATATTAGCGGCAAGATAATGTCAGGGCCCTGTCATAACCAGGCTAGAGCCTGGCTGGAATACTCCCAGCTCTAACAGCTGTGACAGCAGAATAAATGTACTGTTCCACAGGGTATGACAAAGCAGAGGTTAATCTTCCTTTTTCCAGAGAAGAAATTAAAATTGGTAAAGAGTAGGAGGAAATGCAAGTGTCTCAAAAAGAGTTGATAGTGGGCTGGCTCTGGTCATGAGTAGACCTTTCCCTACATAAGATTCCCACATACAGAGTGTAGAAGTTACCAAAAGAGGTAAGGTATCAATATGTCCATAGTAAGAACATGATGGCAGGATTGAGCAGGCCATTTTCCAAGACTGTTCATAATTTAAAGTCTGGGCTATAATGCCAATCAAGAATTCTGGGAAAACAGGATGCTTTATGGTACAAGAGCATGTGAGGTAGAGCCACACCACCTCTAGATTTAGGCAGAAAGAGTGTGTAGTAATGAATCCTGGACTTTTTGTGCTGCCGGGAGTAGTTACGGATAAGCTTGTCAACATGGGAAAAGAACCCTGAAAGGGGAGTTATCAGAACTGTTTGAAAAGTATATAACAACTTGGACTATGTCCATCCTTATGACATTCATACGGCCAAACCAAGATATACTAGGTTTATCGCATGAGTTAAGACAGGTGCAAATGAGGGAAAGCAAGGGTGTGTAATTCAGATCCGATAGTTTAGAAAGAGTAGCAGGGATATATGAACTCCTAAATACTTCATGTTAATATGAAGTAAATAAATATAAATTGTGATTTGTAAATTGTGTTATAAATATAGTAAAAATAGCTATTCCCCTTTTCCAAAGCCAGTTATTCCCCTTTTGATACAAAAGTCCATAAAAGTAATGTGCTCTAATTTTGTTCACACTGTTCTCTTTCTCCACCACCATGCTTATCATGTACTCTCATCTATATTGATGGATAGTAAGAGGTCAAAACAGGCTTTTCTGCACTAAAGCAGCCCTCTCCTAGACTCCTGCTCCCTCCATACATTACAAACATCAGTGCCTTCAACTTGCCCAGGTTTCTTGTCAATTCAGTTTATAAAAAATAACAGCTCATAGTGCTTATTGAATGATTTATTACAACTTTAACAAACAATTGCTTTCACAGTTGCATAAGAAACATAAAAGCATATGAGATACACAGGATCAAAAAAATATCAATATCACATGTGTTACCCCCCCCCCCCCCAAACACTTGAAGAAAAACACATTAGCTACGCTGAAAATTGTTCTTATTGTCTCAAAAGAGGTATTCGATAGACTGAGACTGATAGTTCAATACAGTTCTTAAATGCACAGTCCTTATGCTTCACCCGTGTATTGGTTACTCACACCATGCGCCTTCACCACAGCTTTCGTGATTCCCCTTCCAATACACACTCACCAGAAGAACCTTATACACTGTGCCTTTAAGAAGATAGGTCAGGTGTCTACTTCCACTGCACCCCACGCTTCCAGAGAAAGCTGAAACTTTGTCTAGCTATTTTTGCTCGATCTTATGGTGTTGTTCTAAAATTATAGAATTCAGAACTCCAATTCACAATGCAACCATAAAATATAGAAGGGGAACTCATAGAGTAGTATGACCAAACAAACTCCACTTACTGGTAAAACCCCCTTCTCCCTTCAAATATTGCACTTACACAAAGATAAAACTTTAAAACATATACAATCCAACATACATGAACGTTATTGGTAGGTCAATACGTACTACGCTCTGGTACCGCTGTACTGTACCACTCTCACCATCCGTCACTCTCTCACAGCTGATCGGTGGCTCCCGTATTGCGTGTACCGCATCCAGGCGTCCTGTTACCTTGGTGACTTTGGCTCATGCTGGACAAACTCAGAAGGTAGGGTTAAAAACTACAAAGATCCCATGCTTATGCCACTACTATGGTGTCCCTACTCCTTGGAGGCTGCTAGCACTGTGAACCATATACCCCCTCAAAGTGGATAACAGTTATTTTGTGAAAAATACAATAAAGTGCTGCACTCGCTTATATACTGTACATAAACACTGTGCTCTTATATTAAAAGTATGCAAAAGAAGAGAGCTTTGGGACTTTGAATGATAGTCATGATGGGCTGACAGGGAAGGTAAAATACATTTATTGGTACATGACAAATAAATAACAAATATGATAAATATATATGTATTGCACAAATGATGACAAGCTGGTAAGGCATCTCCAAATTCATAAATATTACAGACAACAGTGCTGATTCCAGAAAATAGTACAATATTGGATATGTTCACATCATATAGGATTCAGATTCCAAGTAATTAAATAGTTGGGTGTGTGGTAAACATTATAACCTCAACGCGTTTCGTGGACGCACATTGCCACTTCATCAGGAGTAGATGTTTGTAAAAAATCTAAAGAAAATATATGAGTAAGGAAAAGGACCATGTTGATGAATGCCAATTTGAATGAGGGAAATATAGGGGGAACAGGGGAAAAAAGGCCCCCATTACTCCCCAACACTTACATGACAGCTCTGAATCGATGGCACTGAAGCTGTATGGGCTCTGAATGTCCCCCATGGGAGCTGAGGGCGCACAGGAAGGCGGATAAATGGAACACGTTGCACACTTGGTGAGTATGGGCTAGGGTATATGAGGTGACAAGCCATCAGGGGCGTCCCTGATGACGTCAAGAGTATGACGAAACCAGTCAGGTGAGTCAGACGTGACGCAACCATGCCCCCAACAGCCAGCTATGAAGTTTCAATTATACCGTGGGAGATGTTCGCTCATTCATGATGCGGTTTACTTATGTCCTAAATGCCTGTGACATTCAGCACAAATGTGAGTGTGATACCTGCTTTTTAAATACAATAAATTGATTTTATATGCGGAATCCCTACTCCTATCATGTGGATATCTGGTTTGAGTCGGTGAGGTGACACTCTGTGGCCACTCCTGGTATTACAATCAAATAAGCTCATATAGGTCTACTCATTAATTTGAGTGACCCACTTACTCCGGTAAGCTGCCATCCTTATTTAACCACTTGGTGACTTGCACATCGGTGTTTTTTTCTTTCATCTTTCAAGCGTCGTGTGGATTTAATGATCACTGGGACTTGTGGCTGATTTCTTTATTTATACACCATTTCACTGTGGACTTTTTTTGGATTTAAAAATCTTCTTATTTTCAACTTTTTTTTGCACTGATCATTTGTTTTATGCTTTTGAGATATTTTTATGTATTTTATGTATTTATTGAACACTAACGGTACAATTTGGTGACTTCACAATCACTATTTATAGCGCAGCACATTCTTGATTTCATAATAAATGTATTTTACCTAACCTGTCAGCCTATCATGACTCTCATTCAAAGTCCCAACCCTCTCTTTTTCTGCATATCGATTAGGGATGGAGGTGCACGCAAATCCCACCGTGCTCCTCATATAAAGTCCCAACCCCCCCCCCCCTTTTTCCTTATATTAAAAGTAAAACATGTGAAAAAAACATGTGATAAATTATCAACTCATTTAACATGATAAATATCCAGTGAAAAAATATAATGTGAAATCAAAGCCCTTCCAATGTGTCCTTTTGTGGTTAAATACATTATATCATCACAAATAAATGTATTTAAAAATCCAGGGCTTCTTCATCCAAATCTCAATATGTGCTCCAGCAAACTGTAAGTAGTACACTGCAAAACACCTCCTTCCCAAAACACAAATCCCATGCTCTCTTGGTGCTCACACTTAAATTGTGCACTCACCAGACCTCCATGACCCTCTTAACTTGTGGGTCCACAACTGATTAGATTTATGACTTACTTTCAGCCTTCCAAGTCAGCCCCTTACAGATTCTGGTCTTTACACTTTTTAATCCTCCAAATGCATTTTGGCCATAATGAATAAACAATAAAATAGAAAGCCATAGTGCAGTAATTTGGTTTCAATGTTTTTATTGATTTTACAACAGAATAACAGGTACAAAGCGAAATACAGGAATATAAGGGGGGGGTAGGGAAACATAGGGGAGTATAAGGAATGCAACATTGTGATCATATCCAATGCAAACAAGAGTTGTTGCTAGGAACCATGCTATATGGAACAGTAGGTGCAACAATGCTAAACGCAGTAAACACAATTAGTAGCAAGGTTAGTAGCAAATACCAAATGTGAGCTCTCAATCTCCGACACAAACTGTGTCTGGAGAGAGAGCCCACATTGCAGTGAGAGTAATACAACCAGAGGAATGACTAGGTTTAGTGTGCTCTACCTGTGAACAGTGTAAACCAGTTAAACCATGGTGACCACGTAGTGAGTGTTTTCTTGTATGAGTCTCTGTCCTGCGACAGGGCCAGTTCATATGGGTAGTGTGTGTGAGTAGTTTAGACCATTTCAAGGATGGTCTGTAAGGATTGGGACTTCCATTTTCGAAAAATAGACAGTCTAATGGCCAATAGTATGTGAGTTACAATCTTCCTTACGTTGGAGGGGGGGGGGGGTATATCGGTCAATATAAAGGAAGGTTAAATTGGTTGTAACCCTAAAAAAAACAAAAAAAACTTGAGACTTTACAACTCCTTTAAGGCATGATTTATAGCATAGTAGTATAGTGATTGTGCTGTGTAATTTATCCCTTTATATGTTGTAATACACCTAGTTGATCATGCCTATTCCTGTGTCCCCCTGTCTGTGCTGACCATGGTAATCATGGCTGTCAGGTTATGTGCCTCTGTCAGACTGCTCTCTGCTTTGAATCTCTCCCCACTCCCCCTCCCTTCTTGCCTGTCAGCATGAGAGTGGCTTTCCTCCCTGCTCCTCCCACCGCTATTCAGGTGCAAAATGCAGCAAATATACATGTATCACCACCTGATTATGCGGCCAATAACTACAATGTGTTTTTTAAATGAAAAGGCTAAATACATTTTCCCACACTGCCACTGTGCAGCCACATGACCCCTCTGATGGCATGCTGACGTCACATGGAATCTCGCCTTTTTCCACTTCCTCCATAGATCTGTAAAGAAGAATGGAGGGGATCACGTGACCACACAGCTGCAAAGTGAGAAAAGGTATTTAGCCTTTTCATTTTGAAAAAACACACACACTGAAATTATTGGCAGCATAATCTGGAGGGGATACATGTAAAGTCACAATGTGACTTTACAAACACTTTAATCGCCAGCATAAAGCAATCTTGCTCAAAATACTATATTATTTTGTTACACCAATACAACTACATAAAGCAATACAGACAAATCTTTGTGCAATATTTAATGTACTGATAGGACAAAAAATCTTTTAAAACATCATCTTAAAATTAACCCGTAAATAAATATTAAATATACACACCATATTTATGAAAACCCTACATATCATAACTGAATCCAATATATGAGCACAATATACCTGAAAACTAATATACACTATATTGTCATAAGTATTGGGATGCCTGCCGTTACATGCACATGAACTTTAATGGCATCCCAGTCTTAGTCTGTAGGGTTCAATATTGAGTTGCCCCACCCTTTGTAACTATAACAGCTTCAACCCTTCTGGGAAGGATGTCCACAAGGTTTAGTAATGTGTCTATGGAAATGTTTGACCGATCTTTCAGAAGTGCATTTGTGAGGTCAGGCACTGCGCGTCAGTTACCATGGCACATGTAAACCATCTCACACATGATACCAAAGACCCAGTTCTCTTTTTTGCTTCCTTCCATGATCCAGCCATCTGGATCCAAATGCTGAGTCTGAGCCTGTGGAGAAAGATTTGAGCTGATATATATAAGAAAAGCTCAATTGCCCCCAAACATACTAGTGGGGTCCCCTACATAAGGTGAGAGGACACCCAGGAGGTATGGTAATGGGCACTGTGGGTGTGGAGTGAAGTGGAGGAAATCACGTATCACCTCTGAGAAGAGTTCACAAATTGTGCACTGATGGAATATATGATGTTTGGACAGTTTACAAATTTGGGATTTGCACGTTGATCAAGATTGGATAGGACTTTATATTTATTTGGATCACATTTTTCCTGATTTATATTTGTATTTAGCTTATATGATTAACTAATTTATTATGAGTTGTCACAGAGAGTTTTTTTAAGTAATTTAAAAAAATGAAACTTTGTGGAAAAAAAAAATTGAAAATTATCACTCTTCAGGTAAAATTAATAAGGTTTAGAGAAAGCTCATTACTAGAGTTGAGTGGACACCTGGATGTCCGTGTTCGGCGGGTTCGGCCGAACTTAAAAAAAAAAAAAGTCCGGGTCCGTGTCCCGGACTTTTGCCGAACTTTTCCCGGACACCGAACCCCATTGAAGTCAATGGGGACCCGAACTTTCAGGCACTAAAATGGCTCTAAAACACCAAAGGAAAGGGCTAGAGTGCTGCAAATGGCAGCAGAACGTAGTTAAGAGCATGGCAAGTGCTCTGCAAACAAATGTGGATAGGGAAATAACTTAAAGCAACAAAAAAAAACAAAAAAATAAAACAATGTTCTTCATCTCTGAAGGACGAGGCCCATATGGAGTAGGAGAGAGGTTGAGGAAGTGGTGGATGTGGCGGTGTCATAGGCGTGCGCACAGGGTGTGCCGGGTGTACCTGAGCACACCCTAATCACCTAGGGCACATTAGCATTATCGCTCTGTTTGCCAGTGAGGAGATGGGAAAGATCTCCCTCGGACCTGCTCTGCTCTATTTCACTTTGCCAGCAGGGAGAGTAATGTATCGGGGCCATGTACATGTAGGCAAACACATGCATGTGTATTTAAACTTTGGGGTGCACACCCTAATGCAATAGGCTGCGCACACCTATGGGCGGTGTAGGTGGAAGCGGCGGTGGAGGGGGACCAGGGCCGAATTGAGAGCATCATGGGCTTGGTGCTGAGGATTTTGAAGGGCCTTAAGGGCCGTGCCTTGGCATGCACCCAGAGGAGGAAGGGTGCAGCCATGCATGCTTAATTCAACATGGGATGCTGTCTCTGAAGCCCATAAACACATCCATGCATCGGCAACTGTCCCTCCTTGTCCGGCCTTCGTGCTGTGTGGGGAGGTTCTGAGGGAGCTGTCTGGGGAAGCGAGCATAGAAGCCAGACTTCTGTGTTTACAAGTGACAGAAGAGCGGTAACAGTGAATATGGCCAACCCGGGGCCTATATAAAAGGTAGGGGCCTGGAGCTGCAGCTCCAATAGCCCCTACGTTAATCTGGCCCTGAGGAGAATGAGGTAGTCAACACTGCTTCTTTTCACAAATTTTAAATGAGGGTACACCCCAAAAGAGTGAGAAAGAGCAAAAATGGAACAATGGGTGGGTAAGGTCAGTATCCATCGCTATTCTGCACAAGGTATGGAAAAGTCCCATGGGATCCATGCCTGGTTCATTTGAATGAACGTGAGCTTGTCCACATTGTCTCTGGACAGGTGGCTGCGCGGTGCCCTGGTTGCGTTGGCGACCTCTTCCTCCTCCTCCTCCTCCTCCTCTGCCTTGTGCTTCCACTGTGGCCCCGCTGTCAGGTGGGAATGCCAGCAGCATCGCGTCTACCAGCGTGCGCTTGTACTCGCGCATCCAGTGAGTGAATTAAGGACGGTACGTTGTTCTTGTAACGGGGATCCAGCAGCGTGGCCACCCAGTAATCAGCACAAGTTAGAATGTGGGCAACTCGGTAGTCGTTGTGGAGACACTGCAGCATGTAATCACTCATGTGTGCCAGGCTGCCCAGAGGCAACGAAAGGCTGTCCTCTGTGGGAGGTGTATCATCCGCGTCCTCTGTATCCCCCCAGCCACGCACCAGTGATGGCCATGAGCTGGCCTGGGTGCCACCCTGCTGTGAACATGGTTCCATCTCCTTCTCCAGCTCCTCCTCCTCATCCTCCTCATCCTCCAGAACTGTGCCCCTGCTGGACAATTGTGTCCCTGGCGTTTGTGTGTGCAGGAACCCACCCTCGGAGCCCCTTGCGAATGACTGCCCTGAAAGCCTTGGAAATGTTACCTCCTCATCCTCCTCCTCCTCCTCATCCTGTGCCACATCCTCTTCCATCATCGCCAGAATTGTTTTTTCAAGGAGGCATAGAAGTGGGATAGTTAAGCTGAGAACGGCGTCATCGGCACTGGCCATTATGGTGGAGTACTCAAAACAGCACAACAAGGCACACAGGTCTCGCATGGAGGCCCAGTTATTGGTGGTGAAGTGGTGCTGTTCTGCAGAGCGACTCACGCGTGCGTGCTGCAGCTGAAACTCCACTATGGCCTGCTGCTGCTCACACAGTCTTTGCAGCATGTGCCAGGTGGAGTTCCACCTTGTGGGCACGTCACATATGAGGCGGTGAGCGGGAAGGCCGAAGTTACGCTGCAGCGCTGACAGGCGAGCAGCAGCAGGGTGAGAACACCGAAAGTGCGCACAGACGGCCCGCACTTTCTGCAGCAGCTCTGACATATCGGGTAGTTTTTAAGGAACCTCTGCACCACCAAATTCAGCACATGCGCCAGGCAAGGGATGTGCGTCAAACCGGCTAGGCCCAGAGCTGCTATGAGATTTCGCCCGTTATCGCACACCACCAGGCCGGGCTTGAGGCTCGCTGGCAGCAACCACTCATTTGTCTGCTGTTCCATGCTCCTCCACAACTCCTGCGCGGTGTGTGGTTTGTCCCCCAAACAGGCAAGTTGTAAAACTGCCTGCTGTCGTTTACCCCTGGCCGTGCTGAAGTTGGTGGTGAAGGTGTTACGTTGTCCGGATGAGGAGGCGGTAGAGGATGAGGAACCGGAGTAGGAGGAGTTAGGAACAGGAGGCAAACTGAAGCGCCCTGCAATCCTCAGTGGGGGAAGGACATGCGCCAAATTGCTATCCGCCTCAGGCCCATCCGCCACTGCATTTACCCAGTGTGCCGTTAGGGAGATATAACGCCCCTGACCGTGCTTACTGGTCCACGTATCGGTAGTTAGGTGGACCTTGGCACAGATGGCGTTGCGCAGTGCACACCTGATTTTTTCCCCCACTTGGTTGTGCAGGGAAGGGATGGCTTGCCTGGAAAAGTAGTGGCGGCTGGGCACGACGTACTGTGGGACAGCCACCGACATAAGGTTTTTAAAACTGTGAGTCTCCACCAGACGGAATGACAGCATTTCAAAGGCCAATAATTTTGAAATGCTGGCATTCAGGGCCAGGGATTTACTTCCTCTTCCTCTCAAGTGTTTGGGAGATGGAAAGCTGAACGCTTCCACGGGACATTGTGGAGATGGTTGGTGACCCAGGTGGTGGTGTTGCTGACAGATCCTCTGTTTGCGGGGTGGCAGGTGCCGGTATCACTACAGATGTGGCTGGAGTGGCCGAGACTGCAGCAGAAGAGGAAGCAGGATGAGCCAGAGACGTTTCTTGGTTTTGAAGGTGTCTACTCCACTGCAGCTCGTGCTTTGCACTTAGATGCCTGATCATGCAGGTTGTGCTCAGGTTGAGAAGGTTTATGCCTCGCTTCAGGCTATGATTGCACAGGGTGCAAACCACTCATGTCCTGTCATCAGCACATTTTCCAAAGAACTTCCACGCTAGAGAACTCCTTTGAGCTGGCTTTGGTGCGCTCGTTCCCTTGCTGCATTGGGCAGTAGCGGGCGTAGTGTCTAGGGCACGGCCGCTCCGCTTCTGCACCCTGCTCCCTCTTCTTCTGTGCTGGTGGCTCTGTGCGACCACTGCCTCTTCCTCCAAACTACTCAGGTCACCTGCATGACGTTCATTCCATGTGGGGTCGAGGACCTCATCGTCCTCCACATCATCTTCCACCCAGTCTTCACCCCTGCCCTCCTTGTTGGTCTCCACAATGCTGAACGCCACAGCAGTTGGCACCTGCGTTTCGTCATCATCGGAGACGTGCTGCGATGGTCCTTGCATGTACTCATCTTGAGAAATAAGTGGTTGGGCATCGCTGCACTCAATCTCTTCAACTTCTGGGGCAGGGCTAGGTGGATGGCCCTGGGAAACCATGCTGACAGAGTCCTCAAAAAGAAGAAGAGACTGCTGTATGGATTTGGGCTCAGACTGCTTGCCTGATTTCCAAGGGGGTGTGGTGAAAGACGGTTGGACATTGGCTGCAGGTGCCAACTCTGACCTTTCTGCAGTAGACTGGGTGGGAGACAATGTGAAGGAACTGGAGGCACTGTCAGCAACCCAATCTACTATCGCCTGTACTTCTTCAGGCCTCATCACGTCTAGAGGCGCATTATGCCCTACCAAATACTGAGGCAGGTTCTGTCGCCTACTCACACTTGCGGAAGGTGTTTCACTTGTGCGTGTAGCTGGCACAGATCGATCACGTCCTCTCCTTGCAACAGGAGCTCTACCAGCAGCACCACGACCCAGGCCACGGCCCCTATTTGACGGTCTCCTCATATTTCTGTAATTTATGATCTTGCCCTAGAAAGGTGTTTATTGAATAGCGGAACAAAACAACAACAGTATCGCACAAGTGTATCTCACAGTCAAATATGCAAACTATGCCGCAATTTAATGTTTTTTACCCCAAAAGGGTGTATATTGAATAGCGGAATAGGAAAAAGGATAAAAAAACGGTGTATCTCACACGTAAAAACACAGACTAGGCCCTGATTCAAATTTTTTGTACCCTAAAGGGAGGATGAGGAAGAGGAGTAGGAGGAGTTGGGAACAGGAGGCAAACTGAAGCGCCCTGCAATCCTTGGCGGTGGAAGGAGATGCACCAAACAAATTTAAAAGGTGTATCTCACACGTACCGATACAGACTATGCCGTAATTTAATTTTCTTACACTCCAAAAGGGTGTATATTGAATAGCGGAATAGAAAAAATGTTATAATACGGTGTATCTCACACGTACAAACACAGACTAGGCCCCGGTTACAATTTTTTGTACTCTAAAGGCAGGATGAGGAAGAGGAGAAGGAGGAGTTGGGAACAGGAGGCAAACTGAAGCGCCCTGCAATCCTCGGCGGTAGAAGGAGATGCGCCAAACAAATTAAAAAAGGTGTATCTCACATGTACCGGTACAGACTATCCCGCAATTTAATTTTTTACACTCAAACAGGGTGTATATTGAATAGCGGAATAGGACAAATTTTACAAAACGGTGTATCTCACAAGTACAAACACCAACTAGGCCCCGATTACAATTTTTTCTACCCTAAAGGCAGGATGAGGAGTAGGAGGAGTTCGGAACAGGCAGGAGGCAGACTGAAGCACCCTCAAATCCTCGGCAGTATGAGATGCGCCCAAAAAATTGGAAAGGTGTATCTCACACGTACCGACACAGACTATCCCGCAATTTAATTGATCCCCAAAGGTTTTTATTGAATAGCGGAATAGGAAATATGATCAAAAAAAGTGTATGTATCTCACACGTACAGAAGCAGACTAGGCCCCAATTACTATTGTTTGTACCCCTAAAGGCAGGATGAGGAGTAGGAGGAGTATGGAACAGGCAGCACCCTCAAATCTTCAGAAGTATGAGATGAACCCCAAAAACTTGGAAAGGTGGATCTCACACGTACCAACACAGACTATCCCCCAATTTAACTGATCCCCAAAGGTTTTTGATTAAATAGCGGAATAGAAAATATGATCAAAAAAAGTGTATGTATATCACACGTACACAACCACACTAGGCCCCAATTATTATTGTTTGTACCCCTAAAAGGCTGGATGAGGAGTAGGGGGAGTATGGAACAGGCAGCACCCTCAAATCTTCAGAAGTATGAGATGAACCCCAAAAACTTGGAAAGGTGGATCTCACACGTAACAACACAGACTATCCCCCAATTTAACTGATCCCCAAAGGTTTTTGATTAAATAGCGGAATAGAAAATATGATCAAAAAAAGTGTATGTATATTACACGTACACAGCCACACTAGGCCCCAATTACTATTGTTTGTACCCCTAAAAGGCGGGATGAGGAGTAGGGGGAGTATGGAACAGGCAGCACCCTCAAATCTTCAGAAGTATGAGATGAACCCCAAAAACTTGGAAAGGTGGATCTCACACGTACCAACACAGACTATCCCCCAATTTAACTGATCCCCAAAGGTTTTTGATTAAATAGCGGAATAGAAAATATGATCAAAAAAAGTGTATGTATATCACACGTACACAACCACACTAGGCCCCAGTTACTATTGTTTGTACTCCTAAAAGGCTGGATGAGGAGTAGGGGGAGTATGGAAAAGGCAGCACCCTCAAATCTTCAGAAGTATGAGATGAACCCCAAAAACTTGGAAAGGTGGATCTCACACGTACCAACACAGACTATCCCCCAATTTAACTGATCCCCAAAGGTTTTTGATTAAATAGCGGAATAGAAAATATGATCAAAAAAGTGCATGTATATCACACGTACACAACCACACTAGGCCCCAATTACTATTTTTTGTACCCCTAAAAGGCTGGATGAGGAGTAGGGGGAGTATGGAACAGGCAGCACCCTCAAATCTTCAGAAGTATGAGATGAACCCCAAAAACTTGGAAAGGTGGATCTCACACGTACCAACACAGACTATCCCCCAATTTAACTGATCCCCAAAGGTTTTTGATTAAATAGCGGAATAGAAAATATGATCAAAAAAAGTGTATGTATATCACACGTACACAACCACACTAGGCCCCAATTACTATTGTTTGTACCCCTAAAAGGCTGGATGAGGAGTAGGGGGAGTCTTAAGAAGTATGAGATGAAACCCCAAAAACCCCAAATATCATTCAGCTCTGCTGCAGGCCACAACTTAATTTTTTTAACACAAGGCTGTATATTGAATAGTGGAATAGAAAAAAAAGTGTATGATTTTTGAAACCACTCAATATTAGCACATGTGAACTGAACACAGCAGTGTATGATCAGTCACTCAGCACAACATAGCTGAAGGAAAAAGGCTGCACACAGTGCCTGATAGAAAAATACTTTTCTCCCTCCTCCTCAGTGGGCAAAAAAGATTGTGTTTACTGCACCCCAAAAAGATTGTGTTCACTGTACCCCAAAAAGATTGCGTTCACTGCACCCCAAAAAGATTGTGTTCACTGCACCCCAAAAAGATTGTGTTCACTGCAGCCCACACACAGCAAAATGGATATGGACCACTGACACCTGCCTATCTCCTATCCCACACCACACAACAATATCGATTGTAGTTTGTAGAACACACTTTCCCTAAAAATCAGCAGACTCTATCCCTAACAGGATTGATAAGATCGTAGATCGGGTGACTGCAAACCCCACCCCACACAGCAAAATCGATTGTAGTTTGTAGAACACACTTTCCCTAAAAATCAGCAGACTCTATCCCTAACAGGATTGATAAGATCGTAGATCGGGTGACTGCAAACCCCACCCCACACAGCAATATCGATTGTAGTTTGTAGAACAAACTTTCCCTAAAAATCAGCAGACTCGGGGGGCGTGGCTTGGCACCGGACCTGAATGGCCGCATGTTAGAGGAGCTCTCTGCACTGGGGGACTAATTTTACTATTTTTGGTGTCTCATCTTCACCCCACAATGGTCAGATCGGGTCGCAGTGCCTCTGCCAGCCGAGCACCACCCGACCAGGGTACCCAGCTATCTGGAAACATCCCTGCTCTCTTCCGGACCCAGCGAGAAGGCCTGAGGGCGGCCTCACCATCTCCCGCACCCCGCTCGCCTGACACGCTGTCTGCTTCCTTCATACCACCCGTGTCTGGAACAGCCATGGCGACTCC
The DNA here is from genome assembly GCF_965119305.1 of Pelophylax lessonae. Classification (NCBI taxonomy): domain Eukaryota; kingdom Metazoa; phylum Chordata; class Amphibia; order Anura; family Ranidae; genus Pelophylax; species Pelophylax lessonae. The sequence continues at coordinate 445,225,267 of NC_138770.1, forward strand.
ACTACCCAGCCTTGCAGTCTTGCAGTCCGTTGCAGCCGATATCAAGAACACTCTGGGCTCTGCCATATCGGAGCTTACAGTTGAGCTGCGGTCTGTAACAGCGCGGCTGACTGAGACGGAGAAATCCTCTGCTACCCAGGCCACCGCCATCAGACAGCTCCAACGGTCGACAGACTCTCACACTGCCCATCTCATCGAGATCAACCGATACCTGGAAGATCTCGACAACCGTGGCAGGAGGCACAATATTCGCCTACGTGGTCTTCCTGAAACGGTGGAACCTCCTGCACTTGTGCCCGCACTGACTGCCATATTTAATGACCTTTTGGAACGTCCTGCGGATACTCCTGTGGAATTTGAGCGGGCTCACCGTGCCCTGCGGCCGAGAGGCGGTGAATCAGATCCCCCGAGGGATGTTGTTGCGTGCCTAGTCAGCTACCCTGTGAAAGAAGCTATCCTGAGAAAGGCTAGAACCCGGGACCGCATAGCCTATGAAGGATCGGAGGTTAAGTTATTCCAGGATCTCTCTGCTATCACGCTGCAACATCGGAGGGCCCTGCGTCCCCTCCTGGAGTCTCTTCGCACCAGAGGCATAACCTACAGGTGGCGATTCCCCTTCTGTCTCTCGGCCTCCTTCCGTGGCAGATCGGCGGCTCTCAGAACCCCTGAAGATCTCCCCGCCTTCTGTGAAGCCATGGATGTCCCGGTCATAGACTTACCAGATTGGTATAGTTCCTTCTACGCTCCGGAGCCCTGGGTACCGGTCACATCATCATCCACTCCAAAAGCCCAACGCAACCGACACAGGCGACATCAATCCCATTCCAGCGCTACACCTGGCCGCTCTCGGGAAGAACACCGGGTCAGTCCCCTCCGTTCCCCATCTCAGCGGAGGGAGCGCCTGGATCTCTGAACCTGTGGCTCCTTTCAACCCTGATGCCGGCAAATGTGAGTCCTCATGTGCTCTCCCTATCTTCCCTGTTCTTTCCCTTGCTACCCAGATTTCTGCCCCCTCCTTGCCCTGCATGCAGCTTGAGCATAGTGGCTCCCCATACTGTTCACGGCACTGACACCGCTTGCTCATCATCCATTCCAGCTTCTGCCCCTCTCCCCTGGCTCCCCCTTATCCCTCCTCGGACTTCTCTCTGTTTGTTCCAGCCATGGACAGCTGCCGGATCACCTTTACGCTGCTAGCTGCTGCAATGACTCTTATCAGCTCTATCGCATCTCCCCCGCTACCCTGCTGAGCCGATGGCACTTTGCCCACACTGTCCCCTTGGTAACTGCCCATCCTGCTCTGCAGCCTAGTGACTTCATGGTGCGAGCCCCCTCCCCCCCCCCCCCCCCCCTTGAGCTGACCATCTGCTGCTCCCTAACTTCTGCCACCCTGCAAAATTCTGGGAATGCTGTACACGACTGGGACCGCCACACTGTACAGTGTATGGAGGGACTGTTCCTGATGACAGTGTCGGTCTCTGGTCTACGATCGGTGCAGATGAAGATTAGCAGGGAGCTGTCTGCATTCATGTCCAGACGCCGGGGGGAGGGGGGGGGGAATAACTTGCTGTTTAGCCTGTCACCTTTCCTCTTTGCTAGTTGTTATCCCTCTGACCTGGCTGTCCTCTGATGCAACTCGTCCTCCGCTAAATGCATACCTTCTCCTCTTCAGCCTGCTTCCCTCTGTCACCTCTCCTCCTGGCTGCCTCCCCTATGACCACAGAGGGACTCCTTGCATCTCATGCCTTCGGGATGCTGTTTGTCAGATAGCCACCTTTAGCCTGATCCCGGTGTGCAGTCCCGAAGCTGCCTCGGGACAGTGTGCGGCTGATGTTCAGATACATCCTCAGAAAAATATTCCCCTACCCGGGGACGGTGGGTTCCTGGAGGCAGTCAGGAGCTTGGTCACAGATAATTGCTCTCTTGCATTGCTTTCCCTTCCCTCTCCTGTCCCCTCTTCCTCACCTTCTACTTCTCAGGTAATCTCTCTCCCATTTCCCTCTTATTCTTTCCAATACCCCTTCCTCTCCTTTCCCATCTCTTATTCTATATACCCTTCAGTGAGCCAATCTATCTATCTCTACCTCCACACGCTTAGTCCCACACTAGAATGAAACTTATATGTTAAAGTGCCACAGGGTTTCAATGGCTTGTCTGCTGTATATTGACATATATTTATGCACTGTTAACATCTTTTTTTTTGCTGAGCTATGATACGCAGTCCAGCTGTCACGCATTCTATGCCTGCTGCTGTGTTAAGTCATGCCAGTTTACTGTACTACACCGTTTACCTGTTGCTGATCTGCGCCCATCCTGGGTCGGCTCCCTTGCTGTAGACCCGGCATGGGCATGGCAATTTGGGTATTATTGGATTGCACAGAGTCAATGTTTATCAGGGGGTAGTTACCCCCATTATTACCCTTTACTCCAGTATATTGCTTCCCCCTCCCTTTCCCTTTCTTGTCCCCTCTTCCCCACCCTCTTCTTCTTCCCAGGTAACCTCTCCCCCAATTTTTTATTTTTTTTTCTTTCCCCCCCTACTCTCTCCCATATCCCTTACTCTCCCTTACTCTCCCTGCCCATCTCTTCTTCTGTATACCCCTCTGTGAGCCAATCTATCTCTGCCTTCACATGCTTGGTCTCACGCCAGCGTTAAACTTACATGTTAACGCGTATCAGGGTTAAAGTTGTTTGCCTGCTGTATACTGTCAAATGCTTATGCACTGTTAATGTTTTTATTGTACTTTTTTTTTTTTTTTGCTGCACTAAGGTATGCAGTTCAGCCATCACACGTTCTATGCATACTGCTGTGTTAAGCTGTGCTGTTTTATTGTACTGCACCATTCACCTGTTGCTGAACTGCGCCCATCCTGGGTCTGCACCCTTGATGCAGATCCGGCATGGGCACGGCGAGTTGGATATTGTTTTATTGCATGGAATCTTTGTTTATCCTGGGGTAATTATCCCCTTGTTACCTTTTACCCCACTACCCATTAGATTTTATGCTGATTCTGGCACCCTTCTGGCAACCCATGGCCAGATTTCATTTAGTTTCAACTCATCTCCTGAGACACCACTATCCCTATCATTTACCTGCTGTCCCCCAGTGCCGTGCTGTCCCACGGTTGTTTAGTGTTTGTCCTAAGACCCCTCCCCGCACAACAACGGGTGCCTGGGTAACTACCGGGCTCCTGTTGACCCCAAGCACCAAGTGCACATTTCCTTGCCCCTCTGATTAGAGTTTGACCGGTATCCCGGGGTAAGCTTTACAGGGGCTTCTCTCTTTCTCACTCTTTTTCCTTCTTTTCCTTAACGCCTCTCACCCCCTCTTCCTTTTTACTCCTTTCCCCTTCTCTTCCTCCCTCCCACCTCCTCCCTCTCCCCCCCTTTTTTTTTTATATATATATATATATATATATATATTTTTTTTCTCCTCTCTCTCCCCCATTCCCTTCCCACCATGCCCGCCCCTGAGGTGATGCAGATACAGAAACGCATTAAGATCCTCTCATTGAACACCCAAGGTCTCAACGTCCCGGAGAAGCGTTCCCAAATGCTAGCGGAAGCTCATAGGCTCCGGGCGCAAATTCTTCTACTCCAAGAAACCCATTTTAGGACTGGTGACCCGATTTTCTTGTCCAACAAACGCTTTCCTACGGGATTTCATGCCACGACGGAAGGCGCCAAATCCCGTGGGGTCTCGATCCTCTTGGCTCGTCAGGTAGACTTCAAATTATTAGCCACCAAGGCAGACCCCAACGGCAGGTTCCTCTTCGTTAAGGGGCTCCTCGCCTCCCGTCCAATCACGATCGCGAATCTTTACGCACCGAATAACAAACAGGTGGCTTTTTTTCGCTCCGCCATTCAGGAACTTCAGGACTTTGCGTCCGGCCTCCTGATTCTTGGTGGCGATTTCAATGCCCCCTTGAACCCCATACTCGACTCCTCCACGGGCTCCTCGATCCTTCCTTACAAGGCACTGCGCCAAATCACTGCTCAGCTCCACTCCCTCCGACTCCATGACACTTGGAGACTTACCCACCCAGACACCAGGGACTATACATTCTTTTCCTCACCCCACCAGAAATTCTCCAGAATCGACTATCTCTTTTTATCCCAACCGGACCTCCCTTACCTAACTTCCTCCACTATTGAATCCAGTGTGTTATCTGATCACAATCCGATTACTATGTCCCTTCAGTTTCCGGAATTCGAAACAAGATGTAAATCCTGGAGACTTAATGCCTCACTTCTAAGAGACAAAGCAGTGGTTGCGAAGCTCCAAAATACTCTGACGGAATATTTTGATCTGAATGATACCCCTGACACCTCAGCGTTGACCCAATGGGAGGCACACAAGTGTGTGATTCGGGGAGAATTTCTCTCTCTGTCGGCCTCCTTTAAACGGGCTCGACAGAAGGAACTTGCGGACCTCTACTCCAAACTTGAAATGCTTGAAAAATCTTTTAAACGCTCCCTTGCGCAATCCACTTTGTCTGAACTGACGGCAGTTCGCACTGAGTTACGGGACAAGCTGGGTCTCCAGGCTCACCGCAGATTAGTTCTCTCACGCAAGTTGTTTTATGAGCAGGGGAACAAGAGTGGTCACCTTCTAGCTCGCGCAATTCGTACGCAGAATGCCTCGTCCTCAGTACATCTTATCAGGGATGCCTCTGGCACCTCTCACCACTCTAACCCAGCTATAGCCAAACAGTTTGAGTCCTATTACAGGAAACTGTACAACCTTTCTGATTCCCTTGCTGTTCAACCCTCTCCAGAAACCAGGAAAGCCCAACTGGATACCTTCTTCCAGTCGCATGGCATGACCCCTCTTTCCGAAGCGGACGCTGACTCCCTGGAGGCCCCCATATCTGGAGAAGAGTTACATCGCGCTCTAAAGGAAACGAAGCCGGGGAAAAGCCCGGGCCCAGACGGGCTTTCGCTCCAGTATTACCGCTCTTTTGCCGACACTCTTACACCACATTTTCTTCGTGCCTTTGGGAGTCTTGCCACATCCCCTTCCCACCCTCTTTCTCTGCTGGAGGCGCATATCTCGGTGATCCCGAAATCAGGAAAGGACGCTTCTTTAGTGACGAGCTATCGACCGATCTCTCTTTTAAACGTTGATGCCAAGTTATACGCCAAGATTTTGGCCAATAGGATTCTCCCTTTCCTACCATCTCTCGTCTCCCTGGATCAGGTGGGCTTTGTCCCTGGCAGGGAGGCGAGAGATAACACTACAAAAGCCCTTAACATACATCATTGGCTGACCGCAAAGAAAATCCCCGTTTTTTTCCTTTCTCTGGATGCCGAGAAGGCGTTCGACAGAGTGGCCTGGGATTACCTGTTGCAGACCCTGGAATCCATCGGATTCAGATCTCGGATGCTTTCCAGCATCCAGGCACTTTACACGGACCAAATTGCCAGGGTTCGGGTCAACGGCCACTTGTCGGACGCCTTTCGCTTAACGAATGGCACGAGGCAGGGATGTCCCCTGTCCCCTATCCTTTTTGTTTTATCCCTCGAACCCTTCCTGAATATGCTCCGTCAGAACCCTAATGTTCACGGCGTCCAAGTGGGTGGTTCTACCCATAAGGCAGCGGCCTTCGCGGACGACATGCTCCTTTTCCTGTCACAACCACATATAACCATCCCGAATTTGATGAAAGACCTGGAGTATTATGGTTCCCTATCCAACCTTAAAGTTAATCATTCAAAGTCGATGGCTCTTAACGTCTCCCTTCCGCATTCAGAGGTGGAACGGTGTCAATCCAATTTTCCTTTCGTATGGACAACCTCACCACTTCCATACCTAGGTATTCATATCCCGCGAGACCTTGTGAGTCTCTTTGCCGCTAACTACCAACCTCTACTGTCTGCTATTGGGGCGGATTTGAAATCCTGGAGGAATCTCCAGATCTCGTGGTTTGGGAGGGCCGCTATTTTAAAAATGTCCATTCTCCCCAAACTACTCTACCTTTTCCAAACAATCCCCATACATATACCCCCCGCCTTTTTCTCTTCTCTCCGCGCTCTGTGGCGGACATTTATTTGGCAAGGTAAACCTCCCAGGATTAAGTTCTCGCGCCTTACGGCTCCCAAGCACAGAGGTGGGTTGAACTTGCCGGATGTACTGAGTTATTACAAAGCGTGTCTTTTCAGCAGAATAGTGGACTGGAATCTACATACAGACCAAAAAGCGGTCGTCGGGTTGGAAAATACCTGGTCGACTACCCCGCTACATCTCCTTCCGTGGTTACCTATATCCGATGTCCCACAATCTCTTAGATCGCACCCCTTCATTGGACCTCCACTACTGATGCATGATACCTGGCGAAAGAAAATGAAAATCGACCCTCACTGTGGTCCCCTAACGTCCCTTCGGCTCAACCCAGCTTTCCCGCCGGGGATGTCCAGTGGTTTTCTTCACTCCTGCTGGCCGCACCAAGAAGTTCTGGCCAAACACTTCTACAAGAATGGTGCACCCATCACCTGGGAAAAGCTTAATTCTTCTCTTCGCCCTCCGGGCCTCCCATTGTGGACGTTCTTCCAAATTCGTCATTTTCTTTCCTCCAGACATACTCCCACCAACTGGACAAGACCCCGGACCCCACTGGAATCCATATGCGAGCGTACACGCCCTCAACGCCAAATAATCTCAGAGCTATACGGGCACTTGCTCGATGCTCCTTCAGCATCTTCCGCAACGTTCGCTCATGCCTGGTCTACAGACCTACATTTGTCCCTCACTGAAGGGGACTGGGAGTCCATTTGCCGCTCACCCCACCGCTCCTCGCTTAATGTTACTGCCCAGGAGAATGGATACAAGATTCTGACTCGCTGGTACAGAACCCCAGCGAAAATCCACAAATTTGCGCCGGCTGTTGACGATTCCTGCTGGAGATGCAATGCATCTTTTGGTACCATGCTCCACATATGGTGGACGTGTCCGGTGTTACAACCCTTTTGGAAATTCGTTCACGAAACGGTGAAGAAGGTCACGTCTAGTGAAATCCCCTACACCCCAGAAAGATTTCTGCTGAATTACTCCCCCAGGAATGCGCCCTCGTTTCAAACCATCCTGGCTCGTCATATGATGACCGCCGCCAAACTCTGCGTCCCTTGTCATTGGCGCTCTTCCTCTATTCCCTCGCCCACTGAATGGTTCCGCAGGCTAAACAAAACTGAGGAAATTGAAGAATTAATAGCCATCTCACAGGAAAACATCTCTAAATTTTCCGCAGAATGGTTGGACTGGCTCCGCTATAAGGAGACAGATGAATACAACTCTATCACTCGCTCTTCATGACTTGTCCTCTGTGACTGTACCACCCCACTTGGACTGGGCCCGCCATAGGGAAGAAGGAAGGCGAGTCCATGCGCAGCCTCATCACATCACCGAGCTCAGTCCTTTCTGAATCCCCCCCCTTCCCCCCCTCACCCCTTCCTCCCCCCCCCCTCTTTTTTTTTTTTTTCCTCTCTTCTCTCTTTCTCTCCCATATCCCTTCTTCCTTCTCTCTCCTTGCTCTTCTACTTTCTCTATCCTTTATTGTCCCTTTTTTTTTTTTTTTTTTTTATTAAGCTTGCTACTTATAATCCCACTGATTGTATTTAGGATGTTAACATCCCTGTTTCAGACACATGATTGATGCTCGCCCCAGGAAACACTCCACTTTCTCCCTTCCTGATGGATTAATATTATCGCAAACCTCTCCCCCTTTTGGAGACTCGTACGTTATACCCCTAGCCGTCTTTGCTCCAAATTGATGTCTCCACTTATCTCCTCACCCTCTCCCCTGCCCCGTGATTTACTTTCTACCCTGTAAGGGGCTTTCACACTGCGAATTATATTGTGCCTTACTGTGTCTGTAAACATATGACTTCATAAGTTTTCATACCTATGTATACTCTGCTTTACTGTGGGATCATTGGCTCTCAGTATACTTTACTGTGTACATTGTCTGTTTTATATTTTGTTAATAAAATTGTTTATGGAAAAAAAAAAAAAATCAGCAGACTCTCTCCCTAACAGGATTTATAAGATCGTAGATCGGGTGACTGCAAACCCCACCCCACACAGCAATGTCGATTGTAGTTTGTAGAAAGCACTGTCCCTAAAATGCCTACAATTCGCCCTGCCTAACACACTCCGACCTGTCCCTCAATTCTATCCGGACACAAATGTTTTTTTTTTCCTGTCTGTCCCTAATCAGCAGCCAGCACGTTGATGTGTGCTCTCTCCCTGATCTAAACAGCAGAATGACGCCGCAGCGGCGCTGCCTCAAACTTATAAAGACTTGGTCACATGCTTCAGACGGCTAATCACAGCTACTGATACATTTGCAGGCATGGCTGGGATGGCTTAGGCACACCAGTTAAACGCTTGTTGATTGGCTGTTGAAAGCCCGCCATGAAAAGCGCGCCAAAGCATGCAAAACCCAGAAATAAAATGACCGAACACGGATTTTTACCCGAATATACAGTAAAGTGTTCGTGTCCGGGTAAAAAAATCCAATTATTCGGTACGAACACGAATAATACAGTCCGTGTTCGCTCAACCCTACTCATTACCATTGGTTATAAACGTTATAAATGTTGTACAGTTGCTGGACAGTGTGTAACCAGCTTACTAAGACTACAATGTAAGAGGAAGGGATTAGAAAGGTACTATTCTGAACTCAGTGGAGGGTATTTTTCATAGACAATAGCCACAAATATTATACTGTGGCTGGTGGTATGTAAGCAGCTTGGTATGGCCACAATGTAAGAAGGAGGAAAGAGAATTTTATCTTGAACATTACAGCATATTATTTAAAAAGGCAATAGCCATAAATATTGTGAAGTTGATGAGCAGTATTTAATCATCTTGATTAGGTTGCAATGTAAAAGGGAGAGACAGGACAGGTTTTTTTTCCTGAAATAAAAATGAGATTGTATTACAATATTGAGGTTTAGAGCATGATTTATCCCGCATAATTGTACATTTGACAAGTGAAGTCCAGTAGTGGAAACAATGTTTTGCACCTTTGCAGTGTTGGTGCACCATAATAGGCAGAAAACTTGTAGCCACCGATCATTATTTACTTTGCAGCAGACATTCAAGATTTGGCACTTTTACAGAGCCCAAACACCTGAATAGACCACAAACCTTGAGGCAAAATGCAAGATTTACCATGTAGCAAGCAATACACATTTTGCAGCTAAGGCTCATCTGCAGAAATGTTATGTGTGGAACTTTTACAGTGCCACAGCAGTGGAATAGGTCAGGAGAGGTGGATGGAGCTTGTAATGGTGGCAGTTTAGAAGAGGTGGAAGATGTTTGTAAGCTGGCAGGCCAGGAGAGGTGGAAGGAGCTTGTAATAGTGGCAAGCCAGGAAAGGTATCAGGAAATGGTAAAAGTGCTAGATGAAACTGGAAAATATAGTTGGTAGCATTACAGCAGAGGTAGTGTAATCATTGCTAATATAGGTCTATGTGACCTATATCAAAGTGAATTGTTCCACATTGTCAGGGGATAGACAGATTCATCTCTCAGTACCAAACATCCTGCTGCTCTGAAGATGCTTTAAGACATTTGAAATCCTTTCAGGATTTACAGGAGGAATTTGGAGTGCCCCGTCAGTACTTCTATAGGTTTCTTCAACTCAGACATGCCATTGCTGCTCAGGCCCGGCTGGTACCTTTGCGGCTCACTCCCAATAAACTCCTAACGGAGGTATTTCAGGCTAGTGATAAAAAGGGTATGATCTCTGATGTGTATGTTGCTCTGTTGAGTTCTCTCCAGGACCCAGCCACTCTTCCCGCCCGGACGGCTTGGGAGGAGGACCTGGGACCAATTGATGGCGAGCGGTGGGAGCTTTGCCTTTCCTCCATCCCTATGGTTTCGGTCTCGGCCTCTCACAGGGTTTCCCACCTTATGCTTTTTCACAGGGCTTATAGAACGCCTGTTCAACTTCACCATTGGGGTTGTAGACCCTCCCCTCTGTGCCCGAAATGTAGCCAAGACCAAGGAACGTTGATACACATGATGTGGAGATGCCCGAAACTTTTTAGATACTGGTCTACAATAATAGCCACGATATCCAGAGTGTATGCCTTTCAGCTGCTTCGTGATCCGCTGATTTGTCTGTTGGGGGCTGTGGAGGTGGAGACCCTGACTCCCAGCGCTCATGTGGCAGTTCTGAGGCTTCTTTATATTGCACGCAAACTGGTAGCCAGACACTGGATTTCTTCTAGAGTCCCGTCAGTGGTACAATGGATTGCCCAGGTTAATAGTACCTTAATTCGAGAAAAGTTGACTTACCAACATAGGAAAGCGCTGAAAAAGTTTTATTCTATCTGGCAGCCTTGGCTGGATGATCCGGCCTTGGCTCCCCCGCAACTGGTCATGCAGAGGTTGTTTGAAGCTTAATTGTATGTGACTGTATGCTGGTTGGTGACTGTCCTTGGTGAAGCTCCCCTTCTCTTTCCTTTCCTTTCCTTCTCTCCCCTCTCCCTTCCGTCCCTGCCCCTTTCTCCTCTCCCCCTGTTGTCTCTTTCCCCGTTCTCTCCCCCCTCTTTGTACCCTGGCTTTTAACTTACTCCTGTTCTCAGGTTTACCACTTAGCTCCTTACTGTAGTAATGCTGCAATGTTTTTTGACTAGAATGTACTGTTTTATGCTCTGTGGTAATTGTGCATTCACTGTATCAATATTTGACAAAGACCCCTTTTTTTTTTTTTGCCTTGTTCTTTATCTCTTGAATGTGTTGCAATCGATACCGTTTGTATTGTGTATGCACCTGTTTTGTTTTTCTTAAATAAAAGCTATTTTTCTTGAAAATAAAAAGATGCTTTAAGACAGATCACTGAGTGCAGGGCAAGTTTAAAACCTCATGCGTCTCTTCATGAATTTGGTACCAAATGGCTGAAAGTGTTACCATGTATGATAGGGTTCAGGCAGAGGCTGAAGACCACTAGGGTGCTGTCAACATGATGTGTGAAAACAGACCAAGACTGCAAAGCTTTTGTGGACTGGCCCTGGGGAAAGATTTGGCTTTTAGCACTGTGGGGAAGTGCCATCCAGTGGAATGGTACAGCTGTTCTCTCCAGTCCTCGGGAAACTGTCCCTGCCCCTGGACAAAAGCATCATTGCTGTTTTGCCTCTTCCTTACACACTTCCTCTCTAATTACTGGAAATCACACACAGTCTTCCATATCATCATCCTGGCATCGCTGAAGAAACTTAGCAGTAAGCTGAATTAAGGAATTCCTGTTCATATCTCAGAACCTTTTGCTGCAGCAAGTGACTTATGACATGATTAAATCATTCAGCTGACACTCCTCCATACTAGTTCCAAGGGCCTATTGTGGGATTAGCTAGATAAGGGGGGGGGGGGAAGAGGTAGGAAGTGGAAAGATTTTACAGCCACCTAATTATCACCTCTGCATGTTGTGACTCTATATCACAGCCACTCTCAGAAAAAGCAGATATGTTCTGCCTCTAGTTGCAGTCCAAACACCACAGCTAGTCTTAAGCCCCGTACACACGTACCGATCGTCGGCCGACAGAACGTCCTACAAATGTTCGCGGCTGGTGTGTTTGTTGTTTGTCTGTTGAAAAGTGCTCAAAACTTGCCCAGGACATTTGTCTTCCGACAGAAAATGACGTCACTACGTTCCACGCACGTTCGCCGCTACAAAAGAGGAAGTGAGTGTTTGGCCGTGACCCTTCTGGGCATCTCGCGCTGATTTCGGTAGCATTTGTTTGGTTGACGACATTTCGCTATTTTCCGAGACATCGTTCGAGAATTTATTATGGCGACCGTGAATTCGTCCGTTGCTGTCGTTAGTGTTGGAGTTTTGGCTCTGAGACGAAGTACGAGCAATAGGAAGAAGAAGCGGACCTCCTGGACGAAAAATTGGTTGCTTAACCGTGATCAATTTTCTCATATGTCCTTGCTGAGGGAGCTCCAGGAAAATAATCCTGATGACTTCAGGAATTATTTGAGGATGACGGATCCCATCTTTTACCGTCTTCTTGCCCTGGTGTCCCCCTATATTCTGAAGCAGGATACTTGTATGCGGCTTGCAATTACTCCTGAGCAAAGGTTAATTGCGACGTTGAGGTATCTTGCAACAGGGAGAAGCCTGCAGGATCTGAAGTTCACCACAGGCATCTCCCCCCAAGCTCTTGGTATCATCATCCCTGAGACCTGCTCTGCCATCATCAAGGTCTTGCAGAAGGACTATATCAAGGTATGTTTGATTTTTTACATTACATTACATGTATTACTAGTTTCACCCGAATTATGATGTTTTTGGATGTACAGCAATTGACACAGGCCATTATTTGTAAACTACCCTCTGTCCGCATGCACATAGTAGTAAAGATGTAGATTATCTTTATCCATTTGTAAAATTACCCACTAACCACCCCACCATTCTCTCCTATGTGTCCCTAAACGCATTGCCTGTTAACAGTATGTCGAATTTTTCAAATTTTATTGCTTTCCCTCAAACAATTATTCCTTGGCCAATGTTTTAGTACCTAGTTAATGATTTATCTAAAATACATCAGTCCATCCATTCCCACCTATGATTCTGTATGTTTATGTAATGATGTTAAAACCTTCACTGACCACAAGCCCTTATTGATGTATAAATGCCCAGTTTTACTTACCCATCCCCCACCCACATGCTAAATCTCAAAGTCAGCATATACCAAAGCTCAAGTTCAGAGGTCTTCAAACTATGGCCCTCCAGTTGTTCACGAACTTCAATTTCCATCATGCCTAGTCATGTCTGTGAATGTCAGAGAATTACAAGGCCTCATGGGATGTGTAGTTCTGCAACAGCTGGAGGGCCGTAGTTTGTAAATCTCAGCTCTAGCTGGTGAGTATAATGGGCCATACACACTAGAAGATTGTCAGAACAATTTATCCTTCCGATTTACCAAAACCACATAATATGAGGTCCAACAAACACTTTCAAATCCTATGCAATCTGGTAGGCCCTTGCACTACATAGAAAAGGTAAATCTGCACGAAAAAGTCTTCAGAGAATCTTCTAGTGTGTATGGCCCTTTACAATATAAGAACAATAGGAGGTTGAAAATAAATGTATGTAGATGTTACATCCCCATATCCAAACCTTTGCCTTCCTGTTGTTTATTTTTTTAGCAAGTTGCATAAGCATTTAACAGACAACTGTGTGTGTAATTAATATTGTGATGTGCTCAAGCACTAATTTTTTCCCCACAGTTTCCTTCAAACGCAGAGCAATGGCTGGAGATTTCTGATCAATTTCTGGAGAAGTGGAATTTTCCCAATTGTGGGGGTGCTATTGATGGGAAGCACGTCCGCATTGTCCCCCCTCCGAATTCTGGCACATTTTATTATAATTATAAAGGTTTTTTTAGTATAGTCATGCTAGCCATAGTTAATGCAAACTATGAGTTTATTTTTTTGGATATTGGCAAAAATGGCCGCAATTCGGATGGGGGAGTTATTGATCAGACGGAGTTCGCTCGTCGTCTAAAGAACGGCACTCTGAACCTGCCATCCAGGGAGCAAACTGTTGAGGGTATGAGCTTTGTGTTTATCGCAGATGAGGCTTTTGCGCTTGGGGAGCATCTCATGAAGCCCTACCCTCAGAGGAACCTCACCCCAGACCAAAGGATTTACAACTACCGGTTGTCCAGAGCTCGCAGAGTTGTGGAGAATGCCTTCGGGATAATGGCCAACCGGTTCCGGATATTCCTGACGTCCATAAACCTGGCACTGTACAAAGTGGATAATGTGGTCTTGTGTTGCTGCATTTTGCACAACTTCCTACGCAGGAATGCACAAAATTATGTATTGCAGCAACTGGATACTGACCCTGCTATGCCAGGTACAAGTGGAGAGGCCCAACCTTCTAACCAAGTGGAGTCCATGACGTCAATGGAAGTTGGACGGTCAGCATTGGCATCACACAGGGCCCGTCAGATCCGCCAGGAATATCTGGACTATTTCGTGGGGAGAGGAGCTGTGTCCTGGCAGCAATCACTGTCACACACCCATTAATCTTGTTAAAGATTGGACACACAAGATAAATGTCAGAGATATATTATTTTTCAACACATTAAAAAAAAATTGCAATGATTCAGTATTGTGGATTCTAATCATTTGGGCACATATGCCAAACACAATAATTTGGGTTAATCATGTGTTATATATGTGTGACTTTGGAAGGGTTAATACATTCATCAGTGTGTTTCTTTACTGTAGTCTCTCACCAGCTGATCCAAAGTGATGATGGCCATGTGTTATTTTTGAGCCAGTGGTGTAAATACAAGGGCCTTCTGCACCCCACAAAATTTACACAAACCCTGTCACATTGAGAACTAGGTCACACCCATGGTTCATCTAATGTCACCTTACATTGGTGGTTCTTGTCCAGAAGTTGCCCATAGTATATATTTAATATAATACATTAGGGTATTAACAACGTACCTACACCTGTTATGTTGTGTTCATTTATGACATCCTTCTCACTGCCCACCAATGTTAGGATATGTCAGTGTTATGTGAAACTTGATCATTGTTCATCTCAAAGTGTTATATATATAAGTAATGGAAAGTGAACTAGAGCAACGAACAAGCAATACACTATAGATTACACTGATCTCCCTACACTGCCAATATCAATGCCATATTGAATCCTAGGACTGCTAGTACCTTGAGTGTTGAGTCACACTTATGCAATGTGGGAAGTCTGCGACTTTGCATCCTTCCTGCATCGCATAAGGGTGACCCACCACTTACTTTTTCCACAGGATTGTATTACACAAGTCTGAAGAACTGTGCCATCCAATCCTGATACATCAGAAATAAAGGGTCATGTGCGACTTGTGTGCGTGTTCAGTGTGAATGTAGCCATACAAAGTGTATGTCTCAATTCGCACTACACTCGCACAAAAGTCGCACATGATGCATTTATTCCGCTGAATCAGGATAGGTTTGCACAGTCGTTCACACTTGTATGATCCAATCCTGTATGAAATGTCAGATCGCACTGTGATATGCGTATAAACGGTTGGGATCTTTAACATTTCATTGACACCTCCAGCAACTCGCATATGGCAGTGTCCAAAATGCTTTCATTAACATGTAAATGTGGGAATAGGACAGCCATCATACATGTAATGCTTCTTTACACAGCTTTAGATCTCGACCCCCCCAACGAAAGTCAAATAAAGAATGGAACACACATTGTTGAATGTACAAATTTTTTTTTTCAAAACATTCACAGGGTTAGGGTTAGGGTTAGGGTTAGGGTTAGGGTTAGGGTTAGGGTGTTTTCAAGTTTTTTTCCCAAACGTGGGTACACTCTTAACAACTGAGTGCCATCAAGATATCATAAAATATTAAAAAACTTTTGTAAGAAAAGGAACCAATAAAAACATAAAAAATGTCTTTAAAACTTTTTAAAATTTGGCAATCATGTCGACAAAATCTCGCATTTTTGATTGCAATGCCGTTGCTGTTTCCTTGATTTGCTCGAGGTCTGAGCAACATTGGAGTGCCTCACGGGTTAGTTTTGCTAAAGTGCAAGTAGGTAAATCATGATCTGTAAAAAAATATACAACTGAGTCAATGTGAATCACCTACATGAGGTCATAATAGAGAAACATTTGGTGTCCAGGTTATTTTTAATTACTCTCGAGTTAATACCTACCCTGTTCTTATGCTCTTTTGCCCTAGGCTCTTCTTCTTCCTCCTGTCCTCCTCTGATCCTGTTGCTGATGATTCTGCCGGTCTCCTGAGCTTACTATATATTCATTAGGGGTGTGAACGCATGATGACGTCATTGTGAGGGCATGGTCGTAATGTATATATATTAAGCTGCAGAGACCAGAGACGGGCAGAATGCACGGCAACAGCATCAGATGAGGACAGGAGGAAGAAGCAGAACCTAGGGCAAAAGAGCAGACAACATAAGAGCAGAAGATTGCACAGCAGAAGAGTGGAGAGGAGAAGATCCAAAGAGCAGAGTGGAGAAGACCGGATGAAGATATTTAAGAACATTTCATAAACGTCTCCTGTCGTTATTCACATACACTTCCATTTATGTGGTTAATGTGTAGGGGTACTATGTACCCCATACCCATTCACACAGTGATTGGTGTCCGGGATCTGGGGGCCACCCTTTGTTGAAGGTTGCTTCCAAAGTCCTAGGAATCCCCTGGCCGCATGACCCCCCAAAACCACCAGACAGGGTTGTGGGGATGAGGCTCTTGTCCTCCTCTACATGGGAGTAAGGTGCTTTTGGGTGTGCGGTGCAGAGGCCCCCTGGCCCAAAGCAACAAAACCCCCCCATGTTGAGGGCATGTGTCCTGCTGTGGTCCAGGGGGTGTTTGTTCCGCTTGCTCGTTCTCTTTCCTGGCCTGACAAGCTGCATGCTTGTATAAGGGTCTGGTAGGGGTTTTGGGGGTAATCCACGCTGTTTTTTTGTTGTGGGCATACCCTCAAACTCAATACCACACACAAAAGGCCTGGTTGTGAACTTGGGGGGACACCCACGGTGGGTTCTTCAATTTTTTGGTGTAGTTCCCCCTCAAAAATCTTCACAACACAAGTGGCCCCGCAAGTCAGAGCATCCTGATCCGACTTACGGTGCGACTTCCATTCAAATAAAGAGGCTCCCATAGGGAACTAGTGTTGTAAATTGGAGGTTAAAAATAACACTGATAAAAATCATTCTGAAAAAACCTACGTGGGCACACAATTGGCTCTTGGACACTTGGTCCGGGATCCTCAAGATTTTGGGAAGTGGCTTCCACGCTGCTTGGCAAGTTGCCAGGAGATCTGGGTTCTGAGCTGGCTGGGGATGCCACATCCTGGCATGATGCAACATCTGCAATGTAAATTTGTAAGGGAATACAAGAATATAAGGTTAAACAATCATTGCAAATACACATATTTCTATGATCCCACTACACAAAAATCTGTGACTACCAACCTTCTTGTTGTTCTGGTGTCTGGTCACTTGTTGGCTCCACCAGAATAACCTCAGGCATAATGTCTTCATCTACATAATACAAAACATTGGCCATATCATAAAAGTCACAAGAGGTACATTTGTTAGGACATGGTGCCCTGCTTGATAGCTCTTTCAGTAACAAATATGAAGACATGTACATGGTTATCTACGAAAAATATGGTACATTAATGTTTGACAGTGCATAGGAACCAATTACCTTTAGTCGAATCTGTGCCACCATCTGGGCCCATGTCCTCCTCTTCTTCCACAACTGCCGATGGAGCTGCCAAACTTCTCCTCCTCCTTTCCCATTGTTTGGCACGGAGTTTACGTTTTTCTCCTATTTAAAGGTTTGAATAATAATCTGTGATTAATAGGAATGTTTGCTGAGAAGATTCGTGCAGGAAAGAACGTTCGTTGCAACACAATACATATATTTTTAACTATGGCTTCCTGACTTTTAATGTCATATACTAAAACATCAACAATAGATCGATCTAATCACGACATGACAACTAAAATGAGTAATCTAACTTTTTACATAGACATTATAATCTAGACATGTTAATACAACATACACCAAATTATAAAAAACATATTGCATGATTAAAAAAAAAAAAAAAAAATAAAACTTACTTTTTTTCAAAATCCTATGGATTTGGGAAAGCTGATCCTGCTCACGGTGTTTCAGGTCAGACCACCGTTTACGAATCTGATCTTTCGATCGCTCCACACCGAATTTTTTTACCAAACAGGCCACCACCTTATCCATGATGCCATCTTTCCTGGCATTGGGCCGATCGTAATTTGCCAACTTGCCATCATAGTCCATTTTTTCTAAAATGGAGACCATCTCCACCATTTCTGGCTTTGACATGGGTGTAGCCCTTGATTTTCTGGTGGCCCAATCACTTCGGCCCACACTAATTGAGCTCCCAGATTGTTGAGACATTATTCTTGATTACAAGATTTTTCCACTGCTTCAGGTGTGAGTGTCGCATGTAGGCCTGATCTTCGGCACGTACACACCCCTGCACAAGCCCGCCACTGGAGGAGGAGTTGACGCCTGCGCTGTATTTAAAGGACGCAAGTTCGTTCGGCCGACGATTCGCTAGCGGACATATCGAGGGTTGGAGCACGATCGAGCGGCGAATCACGACTTTTCCCCACAAACAAAGGTACGACTCTTTTAATAGAAAGTGTGTGTTTTGGGCCCTATACAGCTTTTATTAGGAATATCTTTATTATGTGCCAAAATACATGCTATTTTAATATGTTTTGTGTTGTGTTGTGTCTTGCAGGCATATACTGTCCTGCAATATGGTGGACAATTACACCACCCACAACTTTCTCATCAGTTTCATTGATGAGTACAGGCAACTGCCGTGTTTGTGGCAAGTGAAGTCGGCAGAATATAAAAATAAGAAACTAAAAAAACAGGCCATGGAACATTTGGTGGCCTTCTACAAGCCCGTCTGTCCTGGGGCAAATTTTGATTATATACGCAAAAAAATAAACAGCATTCGCACTGCCTACAGGCGGGAGGTAAAGAAAATAGAAGATTCCACCCAGTCTGGAGCAGGTGCACGGAATGTACATGTACCACGGCTGTGGTACTATGATAACCTGCGGTTCCTGGCAGACACCTTGGAATCCAGGCCGTCAATTTCTACGCTGCCTTCGACTTCGGCAGAGGGCTCAGTGTCAGTTGATCCAAGCCAGGATGAGGATTTCCTGGAAGAGAGTTTTACTCAGGTATGGCATTTCATAATATATTGTCTGCTAAAATGTAATCATGTAACAAAATTATAAGCTAAACCATAATTGACCCTTTATGTAAACGGGCATAGCAAGGGGTTGGCATGACAGGCAACCGCCAGGGGCGCAGGCCAAGGGGGGTGGGTCACAAAAACATTGGCATTGTTTTAGTGTTTATTTTAACAATCCACTCAGCCTGCACACCCCAGAACCCCCAGTTTGCAGGCGGATTCATGCAGGTGTAAAACATTGAGAGCAGCTTCATGCAGGTGTAAAACATTGAGAGCTGCTTCATGCAGGTGTAAAACATTGAGAGCTGCTTCATGCAGGTGTAAAACATTGAGAGCAGCTGAGCCAAAAGACCAGGAGACTGAGACTGCCTCTCACTGCATCCCCAGCACACCTCTGGTCTTACAAACACTGCTGCATCCCCAGCACACCTCTGGTCCTAACAAACACTGCTGTAGCCTCATCATTCCTCTGGCTCAACCTTTTTTAATACAAAACTAACAGCTCCTGCAAATGATCCATCCATCCTTGCTTCCATGTCTCTGGTCTCTCACTCTGGGTCAGCAAGGCAGGTGGCTTCCTTATTCCTGTTTCCCTGCACTGCTTCACCCTCAATGCCCTACATCAAGCCCTCTGCAAGTTCAGGCCCCTCTCTCTCTGCAACCCCCTCCTCTCTCTCTCACACCCCCTCTTTCTCTCCCTCTCTCTAGCTCTCAACCCTCTCTTTCTTTTTCACACCTGAGACAATGATTGCCCACTAGAGAGCTCTACACTGGGCAAACAAGGGGCAAATTAGAAACTTTTAATGCCCTTTAATTTTTTTTTGGGGGGGTGGGTTACAGTTTTACATTGATCTTGGGGGGGGGGGTTGTTGCCAAATACAGCTCCTCAACAAGGGCACTGGAGACCCTAGATACGCCACTGTATGTAAAGTCTGCTATTTGTTCACAATAATATAACAAACATGACTTTTTATATACACTATAACATTCTAATCAATTGTTCATTTTATCAACAGGGAAGTGTCACTGAGGAGGAGCCAGGTTGCAGCCAGGAGCCTGGGGAGCCTGCGGAGCCTGAGGAGCCTGTGGAACTATTTCCACCACCACCTCCTCCTGCCAAACGGAGGCAAAAGAGGAAGCACGTGGATGATATCACAGACGAATTTATCCAGGAGGCCACCATAGCCCTACGTCGGAAACCGGAGGCCAATGAGTCCTTCGGCAACATGACGGCAAAAATTTTGGATAAGGTGGACCTCAGGCAGTGTCAGTATGCCAGAAAAATTATCCTCGATGTGCTGCAAAAGGCTGAAAACGGGATCCTTAATGAGCACAGCCATGCATGCCAGGAGCACCCGTGCCCTCCACCTCCACCTCCACCTCCACCTCCACAACACCCACCACCTCGCCAAATGCCACATGGCCAGTGGCAATATGGCCAGCATGATCCAAACCTGCCCTCATGGCAACCTGATTTCAGTTACCAGCAACTTTAATTTTTGTAACCCCCTATTATTTATTTTACCCCTGTTTGCCAGTTTCTAGTTTAATTTTGTCCAAATGGACCTTTTTTATGTTTAGTTATACGGAAAGTATTAATGTTTTCTTTGGTTTTTTTTGCTGAGATACAAAAAATAAAGAAAATGAAAATAAAAAATGGCCTATCTGAATTTGTTAACATGTTTAATATTGTGCATAACCTGAAAAATATGTTTTATACATTAATTCATACAAGAATAAAGGGTCATATCAATAGTTAGATCTTTGCTGTTTACAAAATAATAATGGTGAAGAGTTCAAATTATTTAATTATAAAATTTGATAGAACAGATAGAATAGACAAACATTATCTTCATCATAACAGAACACATGCCTTTTGATTAGAAAAGTATGGCATTATGAGCAGCATCTTCCTTCTTCTCACATTTATCAAGATGAGCATGTGCTCCGCATTTCACCTATTTCTTGGACTGCCGCGAGCCGAAAGTTCTTTCTGAATAAAATGATGAGTTTACTAGAGAAAATTCTTCCGGGAACTCATTTGGTTTGATCATGCGTGTTGGGATTTGTAGCTGTGTGTCGGCCGAATTGTGTACTGACAGGCGAACAATCGTCCGTTCTGGTGTCCGCAGACAAAAATTTTCATGTTTGCAAGAAAGACTTTTGTCCGCGGATTGTGCGCAGACAGCTGTCGGAGGCACCATACTAACACGCGTACAATCGGCAGATCTTTCGTCCGCCGACGTTTGTATGACGACGATCGGTACGTGTGTACGGGCCTTTACAAAACCTGTTTGTCCCCTATCCTTTCCTTGTGCCAAACATCTGCTTCTCTATTTATACCTGTTAGGCAATTTCTTTTATTCAGAATGAAAATCTTTTATGGCAGCTATGACAAAAGGGGGCATTAAAGGTGAGGTGCGTAGGTGCCCTATAGATGTGGTGCTTTGTTGCGCAATATGTGCACAAAAGTATGCTGTGACATGCTTTTAAAAGGGCACCTGTGCCTGTGTCAATAACAAGTGTACACTATGCACCCCAAAATAAAAGAAGGCCCTAGCAAAATAAATGAAATAAAACCCCATTAGAATAAACCCTGAAACACTAAATCCCAGCCTTAGTTTTCCGATAAGCTGCCAGGTGCAGTGGGATTTTATGGCTAGGTGTGTTGCCATGTTTTTTTTTTTTTTGATGATGGGTGGGCAATTTTCATCATAATTGAAGCTGAATTTACATTGCTGGATTTATCTATTTGAGGTGGGGATCTAAAAGCCCCTTACTCTTTCACTTATGGGGGTCCTGGATATCTTTGGAGGCCCTTATCCTATAGGGGGCTTCCAGATTCAAATAAGTTCCCCCCTCATTCCCACAACTGAAAGGTATTACTTTGATTTTGGGGCAATATATGTATTTTGTTCTTCTTTAACAAGTATACTTAAGATATAATGTCCTTTCATCTATTCTCATTTAGACACCATAGTTACATAGTTAGTGAGGTTGAAAAAAGAGACAAGTCCATCCGGCTCAGCCAAAAAAAAACCATATCTCAGTCATAAGGACTTGTGTATCGCATGCACCAATTCGGACTTTAAATGTGTCACACTATCAACCATAGAAACTCATATATTGTGAAAACATGATTTTTATTTACATATAATATAAAAAAAATATACAAGGATTTCAAAAACATAAATAGAATAGGTTGTTATTTGAACTGGTAGTACCACAGCTATATATAAAGTATAGTATTCAGATACATTTATCATTTACCTCAAAGAGTTTTAGGAAAATAATTACAACATTAAATTAAACAGACTTCTATCTTGCAATTTGCATTGGATTTTTGAATGTGAGAAGGTTATGTATTTTGCAGATCTTCTCTGCTTTCTTGGCCCTTATATACTGTCAAAAAGAACAGCTCCTGCACATGCTGATATACAACGAGTACAAAGAGGAGTACTTCACCAGCCCATGGCGCTGTCCATGTGTTCACCTCCTTTGTTTGTATGTTTTTTAGCTGAAATGTCCCGGTTGCTGCTGCTCCTCTCTCACTCCACTGGGGGGGGGCGGATCAAAACAATTCAAATCTGTAAAGAAAAGCGCACGCAACCTCGGGCAATAAAGCTTTAATAAAGGACAATAACACAGTACATTGGAATTGCACTCACACTTTTTCTTTAAGGCAATCGCTTTACAGCATTCCAACAGGAGCTACTCGCTCCTCCCGTCCCTCCAGATGGTGACTTTGCGGTCTCCTCATCCGCGGCTGCCGCCGCTGTATCCCCGCTCTCCTTCACTTCCTGTGAAGCCACAGATAGTTGGGTTCCCACCTATAATTCTGTAGTATCTCCAGCACCTGTGTGGAATCCCTAATGTATGCCGGGAGTGATGTAACTATCGGCTGTAGATGGAGATCCACATATTGGGAGAGTCTGCTAGTAATACTCTCCATGGCCGCTACAATTGGCCTACCAGGAGGACAAACTGGATTTTTATGTATCTTTGGGGTATGATAGAAGTACGGGGTTTTAAAATGCTGATGTAGTTTAGAGTCTTATATACATATATACTCCTAAGATATGTTTAATGTATTTTTAGCAGGAGAAAACCATTGCTATGTAGGGAATGTGATATCCTAATATGTATCCATAATAGCTCTGGTTAATATCTGCGCTTGTACTGTACTGTTTTAAATTGTATTTCAAATTGTATCTTATATTGTATTTTTAATATATGTTTTTTAAAAGTGGATAGCCCCTTGCTTCTCCCGTCCCAGCCTAGGTGGATAATGACTATTGGTTACTGGCCCCTTTAAGAATACACAATTAACTAATTAGGGCCGATGGTATCCCGGGTATATAGGGAGGGGCGTGAGCAGGAAGCAAGGTGGGACCTGAGGAAGGAGGATCCGCCTCCAAAACGCGTTGTCCGTAGCAACAGCAGAGGCAGTGCACCCGTGTCTTGAATCCCCCACCTCGCAGCTCCATACAACTTGTGGCTCCGGCTTTGGCTGAGGCTCTCCTGAGGCGCCGTAGATCACATCGGTATAGTGCGCAGGCGCACCAGAACCGGCATCCGGTGACCAGGCAACACAGGAAGTGAAGGAGAGCGGGGATACAGCGGCGGCAGTCGCGGATGAGGAGACCGCAGAGTCACCATCTGGAGGGACAGGAGGAGCGAGTAGCTCCTGTTGGAATGCTGTAAAGCGATTGCCTTAAAGAAAAAGTGTGAGTGCAATTCCAATGTACCGTGTTATTGTCCTTTATTAAAGCTTTATTGCCCGAGGTTGCGTGCGCTTTTCTTTACAGATTTGAATCCTTATATACTGTACATATCAATAATCATGTAACAGTACAGTTAGTCATGATAATATTATACATACATAGCTGCATAATTTAATGATCCAAATCAATTTAGAGATATATATACTTACAAGATACAAATATTTGAATGTACATGTGGATGTCCCAAACCACCCGAGGGAGGAGGGGTTGCAGGGAACATAAAAATGCCAGGTGATTAATTCCCCACCAACAGAGCAACAGAGACTGCAAAATATAATAATTCATAATCAATTAATAATAATTAAGACGTTTTTATGTAAAATTGTTCATGATTATGATTTCCATATCAGAGGTAAAATTTACCACCATATTTCAGTTAGAACTGATCTAATGGAATCCAGGGCTTTCAGATCATCATAATCATGATTACAATGGTTTGAAACATAGAAGAAGGAGTTGAAATTTCAGCATTAATAAATACACTGCTTCCTGCAAAATAGTATTTTTTTTTTTCATTGGTACATGTCCCCTGATGCAGTGCCCAGCCTCCCATGCACTCTTTTTGTGCCAATCCCTTGACTATTAGCTTTAAACATGCAGAAAATTGATTTGACAGATTTGTCTCCCATTAGCTTCAATTTTGATATGTTTTCCATAGCCTCCACAAACAAAACCCAGGTGTGTTCAGCTCAAGCACACTGAAAAGGTTTCATTGCAACATTAGAGGTTCATCAAAAAGTCTTGTCACCTATCTGCAGCAACTGTCTCTAAAGGTATACAGATCCGCAAACGACATTGTTTTTGTCTTCTTTTCAGTATACCCCTGCATTTATTTGCATAAAAGCAATAAGTACTAAAAGAAGTTTGGAGATTCCTAACCTATGGGATTGCAGGCTAATAGAATCATTAAAACAGAACCGTTTTTGCAATAATATCCCAGGAAGTTACACCAAACCATGATGATATTCTAATAGATTCTAGAAAATTTTGAAATCTATTAACACAAGTAACAAAGAACCTGTTGTAAAGTTGCAACTTGAGAAAAATAAAAAATTGGAATATCATGTCATTCCCAGAGGGCTTGCTATATATAAAAAAAAAAAAAAAAAAAACATCTTTTGATGGAGCTGATGATATTTTACAAGATAAATGGGATATCATGCTGCATGACTTTACTAAATAGTTCATGCAGCTTATTACTGAGGCATATAAATTACAACTACAACTACTGGAGAAAGTAAACAGTATTAGGTATAATAGGTATATATATATATACTTCTACACAGATAAAATCAAAAATTATTAAATTCATATAGAAAAAAGAATGCAATACAGACCCAATACGTTAGAAAAAGAAGAAATCATTGATAAATAGCAAAATAATTTTCAGAGGGACTCCAAGCAACATCATTAAATAAACTTTAATAGCAACTTTAATTTAACAATATGTGCTTGTAAAGGCAGGGATCCCAACACTTTTGACAATATAGTGTATGTATTAACTTCACACTGATTGGCACTTTAGTGTTTGAACATTTAATATCTTTCATGTAAGAGTGATTTTATTTATATAAAAAAGATATACTACACCACGCAAACTTGAAAAAAAGCCCCAGCAACACAAAATAAAATACAAAATAATACAAAAACCCCCAAAAACAATATCCCATTTTCAGCTGCTGAGAGCTGAATTTAAAAAAAATAGTTGTAAAAATAAAATGTAAATTTAAAAAAAAATTGGGGTAAAAACAGCTTGGAGGACCCTTTTCTTTTAAAAATTTTGGCTTGGGGTTTCCCTTAAAATCCATACCAGACTCGAAGGGCCTGGTATGGACTTGGGGGGGGGGGGGAACACCCTATGCTATTTTTTTTTTTCATTTTTTTATCTGTATTGCTGGCACACACTATAAGCCAACAACACATTACAGCCGCGAGCAAGTTTAAATTATTTTTTTTCCTTTAGAAATGTCAGTATTGTTGCAGCAAGATCTATACATCTTTACAGTCAGACTAAGGGGACCCCCCAGGCAGAAAAAAAGGAATATTTCATTTTTATTGTTTCACTTTAAGCATCCTTAAAATCACTTCTCCTGTAAAAACAATAGTTTTAAAAACATTGTTTGCATTGATGCATGTCCCCCAGGGCAGTACCCAGGTCCCCATACACTTTTTATGGCAATAACTTGCGTTTAAGCCTTTAAAATTAGGACTTTTGATTTTTCATGTTAGTGTCCTATAGACTTTAGTAGATTTCAAATATTCGCTAGAACTTTTCCCCTGTTCAATATGTTCTAGTGCGAACCGAACAGGGGGGTGTTCGGGGCATCACTAGTAGTGGCACCTACATAGAGTGGTACCTATGTGGGTTAATTGTTTGCTCTGCTGGAGAGAAAGTGTCTGGAATTGATTCAAGGATCCACACTTTAAGCTCCTTCAAAGATTTTTTGTGATACTCCAAAAATGATGGGAGCGCTGCGTTTGGGGAGACCTGCTTCTATAAATCTGCAGAGCTCTCCAAACCTAGCATGTAAAGTCCTAATGGTGTGGCCCACATCAAAATACTGCATGGGCATGAAAGGCAATAGACCACAAACATGGAAGAGCAATTATGGAAAGTGTTAATGTGGGATGTTCTTGTGACTAAAAGATTTTTGGCCATGCTGAACATGAAGCACTCTCCATTTTCCAATGTTTGGTGTGACACTGTGTAATGAATCTAACACCTAAATTTTCTTGTATTCATGGTTTTGGTTCAGGGATATCCTCAGTGTTATGAAATAAATGGGCCTGATTGATGAGGTCTTGGGGTAAACTTTATCAGTGAATGTTTTGTTTTAGGGTGATACTTTGTGTATTATATTCCTTCAGCCTAGCGCAATTATGTCATAAACAGCAAAATTAACTATTCAGGATTTTTTTACTGATCTCGGGTGGTGACAGCTGGAAAAAAGCAAAAAGGAATCCCCAGCCATAGGCTTAGTGTAGTTTTTGGCTATATTGGTAGACTCCAAATGACTGAGCTCTAAATCCAAAAATCTAAGAGAAGTGGTGTCTGTCACTGAGTTAAAGGAAAGTCCAAAATTGTTAAAATTGTAATATGAGACAAATTCCTGCACAGTGCGGGTGGGATAATCCCAAATGATGAGTATATAATCTATATAGCGCCCAAGAATTAATTAATTCAGCCAACCAACATTGTTGGAACAGTTTCTTCCTTAAACAATATTCTCAGTTCAAAATCCCCCCGCCCCTGGGTTTACGGATGCTCAAAAGTTCCCCCTTTTGGATATGGACCTTAATACAGAGTGATAGCAAATCTCTGAATTTTTCACCAAAAAAAGGATAAAACTCCTAATTACTCAGAGAGATAGAAGATTTTCAGTTCTTAGAAATCAAATTGAAAACACCATCTCACAAATATCCTCCCTGGTTCCAAAAGCCCCTAAAGAAGGGTTCAAACTCCTAAAACAACATACTAAGAAAAAAGAGGATATTTTATTAAAAAAATATTAAAAAAACACACTGTGATAAGCATTACTAAGTACAAATGTGAATTGATGGTAAACAATAAAAAGTCCAAAGTGAATAAAAACATAAAAAAGTTCCAAAAATGACTCCTTGTGTGCTTGAAAAGAAATCCAGGGATAACCCAAATGACACTCAGAAAAAAATCAACATGGGAGGCTTACCAGAAAGCTAATGACCCCCCTTTTACAGAGTGGGCAATACTCGCTTTTATAACTAAAGGGAAATGAACACAAGCACATAGGAATCCCAGTGGCAATATGTTATCTGGTAGTTAAGCAATCTTCCGTTTGTTCTCAGTAGCCCAGAGCATATGCAAAATTAAGGCTCCACATTGCGTAATACCGTAAAATCCAAATAGTTTATTAGGAAATATATTGCACTTACATAGTAGAGACTTGTAAATCGTATGTAGAATGCCAGAGGGGCAAGATAACCACTTCCTCCAGTCACAAATATGGTCGTTGTTCGACCGTGCGTGCACAGTAGCGTGTGTATGTGTTCTGCTCTATGTGTTTCGTCATACATGATGTCATCAGGGGAACGTACACAAGCCACAACCATGCCATTAAATAGTAGAGTGAACGGGGAGAATCCACCTGTGATTGGACAATTACTGTTTCAAAGCAGGCTGAAAACAAATCAGCCCAAAGAGCATTTAACTATCACCATCTTGTGGAAAAAAATAAGAATACATCAGAATTATCAAAGCCACTAGTAGAAAAACAGAACTAAACAATTGTATCCACTAGTGGCTCCTTCAGAAAAATATGTATAATTCCCTTTCAACACAAAACACAACTTTTTTGTGCCAGCACTTTTCTGTTAAAAAAAAATCCAAAAGCATTGGTCGGTTCTCAAGAATGACTGGATTTTGGGCCCCAATATACCTGCTAATCCAAATGTTATTTTTAGGGGAACATATAATTTGAGGAATCAGATTGCACCTAATGTTCTAGACCCCCCTCTAGGCAAACTTTCTTTTGGAATTTAGTTGGTTTCTATTTATGTGGAAAATGCCAGGCCTGTGGAATAAATCAATTTAGAGGCAGGAGAATGATAGAGTACACTTCAGTGGGCACTGGAAAGACATACCAAATGAATTCCTTTATTTCCTGTGCAACTAAAAATGTAGTATACCTTTCATGGTGCCTTTGTAGGTTGGAATATGTGAATATGTGGATTCCTGAGGAGGTCACGTGATCGTGAGGATATGCTTGGGAGGAGTCAAAAGACAGAAGACATATGAGAGCATACAGGAGCTGCTGCCCCATCATTTGATTTTTTAAAGCTCACTGTCTCAAGTTTTAATGTAAGTGGATATTATGCAATAAATGTGAAATCTTTATATACTACACAATGGGAGTGTATCTTTTATACTGAGGGGGTCGTGGAGGAAAGGAAGTCCAGACAAAGTGGAAAGAGATTCAACAGCTGCGGAGCCTGGAATTGACCCCAGCAGGGGAAGGCGATTTTAGACCTAGAAACAGGTCTAAACTGGAGGTGAGCGCAGTGGTGAAAGGTGGTGGGAGTCACTGCACACTTTTATTAAATAAAATCCACAAGGGTGAAGGTGGAAAAACTGCAGAATATGAGAAGCACATTTAAAGGGAAAAATATTTGAAAGAAGAAAAGCACTACTAATTGAATTATAATCATCTGGGACTATCACATTTGTTTTAATTTATTTTATTGTACTCAAGAATGTTTGTCACTCAATAGTTGTAGCAGTTTTGTGGTTTGAAAGTAAGGTTTTGGTTTAAAAACATGAATTGGATTGCACACGAATAGGCGCAGGCAACATTTTTGATTTTACTGCTAGGCCTATAGCAACTACCACTAAAGTAGTGACTAGTGTCACCACCTCCATACCTCCTAGTACCCTAGTGACTACCAATGAGCCATTATCAGTACTCCCTACCCCCAATACTCCAGTTTTAACTCCATATCTAAAATGCCGGATTTTCCAGTGCCAATGGCCAATCCCAGAACATGGCAATAGCTCATACAGACACATGCATTCCTTTTTCTGCTGTCCCAGATACATCATCTTTTTTTTTAGGAACCCCCTCCGATCCAGCCCCAACAAAAGAAAACATGACGAAGAGGCAGGAGAAGGGGCAGATCTAAAAACTCCACATCCAGAAAAAATCCGGGGACTGTAAAAACGTACAACTTAACATTTACTACATTCACTGATGAAGACATTTCCTTACTGAAACGTAGTTTAAATTTTGCTCCCATCATTCCTCCTAACTCCTTTACTATCTTCAAAGATTTAAATAAAATGATTTCTTTGCAATATCACCTTAACCACTTGCCGCCCGCCCGCCGTCAAATGAGGGCGGAGCGGTGTGACCATTGTTCTGGGCCGCCGTCATATGAGGGCGGCCCATTCAAGCAGGGCAGGCGCACAATCGTGTGCGCGCCGCCCTGCACTGCTGGTGTCGGCGTGTCCCCGGGACACAGCCCGTCACCGGCAGGGGGGAAACGGCCAATGGGCATGGCTGTTTCCCACGTGATCGGCTGTGTTCCAATGACACAGCCAATCACAATAGCAAAGCCCGGAAGATGACCGCGCATGCGAGATCGGGAGCGCGCAGCGCGGTCATGTCGGTGGCTCTGTGTTCCCTAGGAACACAGCTAGTCACCGGCAGTAGTAAACAGTCACTGACAGTGACTGTTTACTATGTGATCGGCTGTGAACCCATTCACAGCCGATCACAAAATGTAAATACAGAGCAGAAACTCACTGTTACTAGCTCTTCTCCCCTCACACAGTTTCCAGTCCCCACACAGTCCGCAGCCCCCCCCCAATTGTACCTGTCACCCAACAGTCACCTCATCAGTGCCCAGAAATTGACACCCATAAGGCTACGTTCACATGTGAGCGAAGCGATCATGGGCAGAATCACAGCGATTCCGCCCGCGATCCAGAAATCATTGCAAATCGTGGGACGCCTGTGCGTTTCCCATGATTTGCAATAGAACCCCAAACGCTGTGTGAGGTTGCTGCGATTTCCACCTGCCGAATCTCGGTAACATCGCTTAAACAATGCATGACGCCCCAAAAAAGGTACAAGAGCTTCTTTGGGGAGTCATGCGTTGTTTGCGCAATGTTACCGCGATTCGGCAGGCGGAAATCGCGGCAACATCGCACAGCGTTTGGGGTGCTATTGCAAATCACGGGCAACGCACAGGCATCCCGCGATTTGCAATGATTTCCAGATCGCCGGCAGAATCGCGGAGATTCTGCCCATGATCGCTACGCTCACATGTGAACATAGCCTAAAGTGCACCTGTCACCAGAGACTGCCATCAGTACCGCCGTGCACCATCGCCCGTCACCTGTCACCCATCGGTGACCGTCACCTGTCACCCCATCAATCACCGTCACCTGTCACCCCATCAGTCATCGTCATATGTCACCCCATCAATCATCGTCACTTGTCACCCCATCAGTGATCGTCACTTGTCACCCCATCAATCATCGTCACTTGTCACCCCATCAGTGATTGTCATCTGTCACCCCATCAATCATCGTCACTTGTCACCCCATCAGTGATTGTCATCTTTCACCCCATCAATCATCGTCACCTGTCACCCCATCAGTGATCGTCATCTGTCACCCCATCAATGATCGTCACCTGTCACCCCATCAGTCATCGTCACCTGTCACCCCATCAGTCATCGTCACCTGTCACCCCATCAGTCATTGTCACCTGTCACCCCATCAGTCATCGTCACCTGTCACCCCATCAGTCATCATCACCTGTCACCCCATCAGTCATCGTCATCTGTCAACCCATCAGTCATCGTCATCTGCCACCCCATCAGTGACTATCACCTGCCACCCCATCAGTGAACATCCGCAGTCAACCGTCACCCGTCGCACAGCCCATCACAGCCAGCATGTCAAAAAGGATGTACAGCAGCGAAGAGGCCCTTCAGGTCCTCTCCATGACTGTTGAGAGCACCGGGGAGTTCTCATCAGTATCCAAATCCATATCCGAATCCGATTCGGAATTTGAAATCGCTAATAGTAGCGGATCGGAGATGGACTCGGACTATTCCTGTACACTTTCCTTTATAGAATGTATTTTGGGGTGCAATTTTTGCTATATACTTGCAACCACTTACCGACCGCCAAACGACTATATACGTTGGCCATTAAAAGCTAAATACTGGGGTTATGGCAGCAGATAGCTGCCAAAACCCCGGTATTTTTTTAAACAGCGGGCGGTCGACTTTCATATAAGGGTGGTACCAGTGGCGGATTCGCAGCGGAATTACCCTTACGGTGCAGGGGAAGAGGTGACCCCCTCCCGCCACGTCCCAGACGTTTTCCCAGCTTTTCCGGACCCGCCGGCAGCGGGGAAAACTATCCGGTCCCGGATCCTCAGAGACAGGAAGTCGAGTGAGGGCAAGATGGCCCTCATTCGACTCTATGGTCTTGGAGGACTGGAGCTACGTCAAAAGTCGTTGCCTAGCAACCGGTTTAAAGGGCCGCTTTTTTTTTTTTTTCCTTTTTCAACATTTTTTTTTTCTTAGTGTAGTTGTGAGGTCTTTTTGACCCCAGATCTCACAATAAAGAGGACCTGTCATGCCTATTTCTATTACAAGGGATCAAAACATTTTTTTTTTAAAACTGTGTAAAAATAAAAAAATAATAAATAAAATAAATAGGAAAAAAAAATTAAAGCGCCCTGTCCCCGTTAGCTCACGCGCAGAAGCGAGCACCCACATATGTAAACGGTCTTTAAACCATACATGTGAGGTATCGCTGCGATCATTAGAGCGAGAGCAATAATTTGAGCCCTAGACCTCCTCTGTAACTCTAAGCTGGTAACCTGCAGAAATTTTTAAAATGTTGCCTATGGGGATTTTTAAGTACCAATGTTTGGCGCCATTCTGTGAGCGTGCGCAATTTTGAAGCATGACATGTTGGGCATCTAATTACTCGGCGTAACATTATCTTTCACATTATGGAAAAAATGGGCTCAATTTTCTTATTTTTTAATTAAAAAGTGAATTTTTTTAAAAAAAATTGCATTTGAAAGACTGCTGCGCAAATATGGTATGATAAAAAATATTGCAACGATCTCCATTTTATTCACTAGGGTCTCTGCTAAAAAAAAAATTGGGGGTTCTAAGTAGTTTTCTAGCACAAAAAAATGATTTTAGCTTGTAAACACCAAGTGTCAAAAATAGGCCCAGTCTTAAAGTGGATAAATGGACAACTTTGTGTAAAGTGCTACTTGGATGTTAGGCCTCTGTATGTGGCTAGGCTGTGTAAAAGTGTTACACATGTGGTATCGCCATACTCAGGAGGAATAGCAGAATGTATTTTGGGGTGCAATTTTTGCTATGTACATGCTATGTGTTAGAAATATTGCATAAATGGACAGCTTTGTGTAAAAAAAATGCGTTTTCATTTTCTTTCCACATTTTCCAAAAACTTGTGGAAAAAAATGACATATTCAAAAGACTCATTATACCTCAAAAATTATAGGTTGGGCTGTTTGCTTTCCAAAATGGGGTCATTTTATGGGGGTTTCCATTGTCCTAGTGCTCCAGGGCCTTCAAAAGTGCGATAGGTTGTCAGGAAATTATATGCGTAATTTATGCTCCTAGAATTTCCCGGTCGGTGCTACTTGGATGTTAGGCCTCTGTATGTGGCCAGGCTGTGAAAAAGTCTCACACATGTGGTATCGCCATACTCAGGAGGAGTAGTAGAATGTGTTTTGTGGTGTAGTTGCAAGTATACATATGCTGTGTGAGAGAAATAACCTGTTAATACGTCAATTTGTGAAAAAAAATCTTCATGCAAAGAGTTGTGGGAAAAAATTACAACTTCAAAAAACTCACCATGCCCCTTATTAAATACCTTGGAATGTCTACTTTCCAAAAAGGGGTCATTTGGGGGGTATTTGTACTTTCCTGTCTTTTTAGTGTCTCAGGAAATGAGATAGGCCTTCAGTACATCAGGTGTGATCTAGTGTGATAAATTTTCAATGATTAGCACCATAACTTGTGGACTATAACTTTCACAAAGGCCAAATAATATACACTTATTTGGGTTATTTTTACCAAAGATAAGTAGCAGTATAAATTTTGGCCAACATTTGTGAAGAAAAATTACTAATTTGCAAAATGTTATGACAGAAACAAAGAAAAATTTGTTTTTTCACAATATTTTCAGTCTTTTTTTATTTATAGCACAAAAAATAAAAAAACCCAGTAGTGATTAAATACCATCAAAAGAAAGCTCTATTTGTGTGAAAAAAAGGACACAATTTTTTTATGGGTACAGTGTTGCATGACTGAGTAATTGTCATTCAAAGTGTGAGAGTGCTGAAAGCTGAAAATCGGTCTGGGCAGGAAGGGGGTGAAAGAGCACTGTAGGCAAGTGGTTAAAGAGACATTTCAACTTACAGGCTTCCAAAAACAACATTGCCATCAATGATAACACCACCTTGGGGGCCGATACTGCACTCAACACTTCGGCAGAGACTTGAGCCCTGAGTGACCTTATGGAATTATGGGGGGACTATGACGATATGGATAATATATTAGCCTCACCACAACTAGCATTCTCTCCACCCATCAAACATACTTCTTTGAAGCCTAAATCAGTGTTTAATCCTACACATAAAAATGGACCCTATACAGAATCTTTTTATCAGGTAGTATATTCAGATTTGCTCAACATGTGCAAACATTCCAACCCAAAAAATTCACAACTCTGATCTAATCTCAACCCTTTAGAACACCAAGCTTTAAATACATTGAATAAAAATGAACATATAATCATAAAAATGGCCGATAAGGGTGGGGGTATAGTGATTCAAAACAGTACAGACAATTGCTCTTCCATGTTTGTGGTTTATTGCCCTTCATGCCCATGCAGTATGTTGGATATGGGCCACACCATTAGAACTTTACGGGCTAGGTTTCGAGAGCCCAGCAGATTTGTAGAAGTAGGTTTCCCTAAACACAGTGCCCCCTGTAATTTTTTGCAGTATCACAAAAAATATATTTTTTTGTGTGTTTTATCCATCATATGTTTTATCCATCATAATCATATAGATTACACCGCTAAGTGGAAATGTCAAAATTGGGCCCAAAGTGTAAATATTTTGTGTGATCACCATTATTTTTCTGCACTGCCTTAACCCTCTTGGGCATGGAGTTCACCAGAGATTCACAGGTTGTCACTGGAGTCCTCTTTCACTCCTCCATGACGGCATCATGGAGCTGGTGGATTTTAGAGAACTTGCGCTCCTTCACCTTCCATTTGAGGGTGGACGAGGCAGAATCCCTATGGGTAGAACTTCAAAGGGAAGGCACTGTGGGAAAGGTAATATTGGGCGTATGCTATAGGCCCCCCAACCAGAGGGAGGAGGGAGAGGCGGACCTCCTTTTACAGATAGGATTGGCAGCAAGGATGGGTAATGTCATTATAATGGGGGACTTTAATTATCCAGATATAGACTGGGCAGAAGGAACCGCGCATTCAGCCAAGGCTCGGCAGTTCCTAAATGTTTTGCAGGACAATTTCATGGGTCAGATGGTGAATGCACCAACAAGAAACAATGCGGTACTTGACCTACTGATTACCAACAATACAGACCTGCTCACGGATATAGAAATACGGGGCAACTTAGGAAACAGTGACCATAGGTCAATTTGTTTCAGTATTAATTATAGTAATAGGAAACATAAGGGTAATATAAGGACACTGAATTTCAAAAGAGCAAATTTCCCAAAACTGCGCTCTCTGCTAGAAAATATCAAATTGAATAGAACCCTGGGAACAAAGAACACGTAGGAAAAATGGGAGTGCTTCAAGACCATACTAAACAAAGGGATTGACCAGTGCATTCCAAAGGGAAATAAATTTAAAAGAGCAAAACTAAACCCTGGGTGGCTAAATTCCAACTTAAAAATGCATATTAATGCTAAAGAAAAGGCTTTAAAAAAATACAAGACTGAGGGGTCATTGGCAGCATTCAAGCATTACAAAGAGTGTAATAAGAAATGTAAAGACGTAATAAGGGCGACCAAAATAGAACACGAGAGACATATAGCGGAAGAGAGTAAAAAGAACCCCAAGAAATTCTTTAAGTATATAAATAGTAAGAAAGTGAGGCCAGAACACATTGGCCCCATAAAAGACAACAAGGGAGATTTGGCCACAGGGGACAGGGAAAAGGCGGTAGTGTTAAATCATTTCTTCTCTTCAGTCTTCACAAAAGAATTGGGGGGCTACACTAACCCAGCTTGTAGGGCCAAACTAAACAAGTACCGCCATGGCAAACAGAAGATAGACATAGAACTAAACTAGAGAAACTTAACATAAATAAATCACCGGGACCGGGTGGCTTGCACCCGAGGGTTCTTAAAGAACTCAGCCAGGTGATTGCCAGACCATTATTCATGATTTTTATGGATAGTTTACAGACGGGTATGGTGCCAGCTGATTGGAAAAAAGCCAACGTGGTACCAATATTTAAAAAAGGGCCGAGATATATCCCAGGTAACTATAGGCCGGTCAGCCTAACATCAGTAGTCTGCAAGATTTTGGAGGGGATGTTAAGGGACCACATACAAGACTTTAGTAATGAAAATGGTATTATTAGTAGTAATCAGCATGGATTCATGAAAAATCGTTCTTGCCAAACCAATCTATTAACCCTCTATTACTGTATGAAGTGAGCTGCCACCTAGATAAAGGTAAGCCTGTGGATGTGGTGTATCTGGACTTTGCAAAGGCCTTTGACATAGTTCCCCACAAACGCTTACTGTTCAAACGAAGGAAGGTAGGTATGGACCATAAGGTGAGTACCTGGATAGAGAACTGGCTCCAGGGGAGAGTGCAAAGGGTGGTGAATAATGGGGAGTACTCGGATTGGGTGGGTGTGGAAAGTGGGGTCCCCCAGGGTTATGTCCTGGGACCAATCCTGTTTAATTTATTCATAAATGATCTAGAGGAGGGGATATGAGGAGGGGAGAAGAGACGATTGAGGGGGATATGATATCAATGTACAAATACTGTACTGGCGACCCTAGCATAAGGAACAAACTATTCAGAGAAAGGGAATACAATAGGAAACGTTGCCACTCACTAAAACTAGAGGAAAGGCGGTTTAACCTAAAAGTACGTAGGGGGTTCTTTACTGTCAGAGCAGTAAGGATGTGAAATTCTCTTCCATAAACAGTCATATCAGCAGGGAGCATCGATAGTTTCAAAAAACTATTAGATGGGCACCTTAAAAACCACAACATACAGGGGTATACAATGTACGGTTGACAGCAAACACACACACACATCATAGGTTGAACTGGATGGACTGATGTCTTTTTTCAACCTCATTAACTATGTAACTATGCTCAATAGGGCTTAGGTCTGGAGACATACTTGGCAAGTCCATCAACTTTACCTTCAGCTTCTTTAGCAAGGCAGTGGTCGTCTTGGAGGTGTATTTGGGGTTGTTATCATGTTGGAATACTGCCCTGCCACCTAGTTTGCCAAAGGAATAATTCTATGGGAGTTTGGGACTTTAAATGAAAACGCAGGTGCAATCTAGGGAAATTAATAAAAATGTATCCAGATATGTATATGCTGGTAAAAATGTGTATAAGATCATAGCATAATAAACCATAACATTTATAGATAAACAACATTTTATTCACATAAAGAATGTATAGTAAATAGTACAATAATATTGATAAACATGATCAAAACCGCTGATACCACAAAATACATACTAAATGACATGATTGACACAAAGTAACATGATTGCACATATATAAAATGACCCATATAGCTCTCAGTAATACAACGAGCGAGTACATAATAAAAAATTATTTATTAGTTTGCCAAAGGGAGGGGATCATACTCTGCTTCAGTTTGTCAAAGTACATGTTTGCATTCATGGTTCCCTCAATGAACTGCAGCTCCCCTGTGCTGGCAGCACCCATGCAGTCCCAGACCATTACGCTCCCACCACCATGCTTGACTGTAACTTTATGAATATAAAGTTAAAATAACATGCACTGTTCCCAATGTCTCCACACGTGCACCCCTCTTGGTGTTACACTCACCAGAGATCTTTCCCCTTTCAAGGGGTAACCATCCTTCACAGCTCCACCTGGCTGTAAAAGGATATCCAGGATCAATCCCAGGGAATTTTCAAATGGCAAAAACAGACTCCATAGTGTAATACTGTACATTTATATTTATTAAAAACAGTATTGCACTTTCATGGCTTAAGATTCAATCAGCCTAAAACCAAATCAGGAAGTCTGGGATGTGATGCGCTCCACGGACATGGAAATCAGAAGTGACGCAATAATACTGTGGCTCCACTCTAAACGTTTCATCACACTGATGTAATCGGGAATGGCGCCATCTTGCTACACTCTCCGACTTATATCAGGTAAGGTATCCTAGCAACCCAAGGCACGTGGCCCACGGCCATTTTGAATATCTAATTCATGGTCCAAGCGCTGTATATTTCATGTCTATCCAGTATCCCTTTACCATGTCAATACCATAGAAAATCATCACAGATGGATCCTTCTTATGGACCTCTTGGAAATGTATAGACAGGCTATGTTTCATGAAGCCCTTCTTTATGTTATTAATACGTTCTCTGATTCTCACATAAAGGGGTCTGGTGGACCTTCCTACATATTGAAGCCGGCATGGACATTCTATCATGTATGTGACATGAGTACTAGTACAGTTTGTCATTTCTCTTATTTTATGCTATCTACCTGTTGCCGCTGCTGTGAAAAATTTCTGTTTTCTTTGGTAGTTTCTTGCTTACTCTGCATGGTAGACATTTTTGGCATCTGAAAAAGCCTGGCAACTGTGGGGCATCCTCAAACAAAAGGTGAAGGTGCGCAAGGTCTCAAACATCCACCAGCTTTGTGATGTCGTCATGGAGGAGTGGCAGAGGACTCCGGTAGCAACCTGTAGAGCTCTGGTGAACTATGTGCCCAAGAGGGTTAAGGCAGTGCTGGAAAATAATGGTGGCCACACAAAATATTGACACTTTGGGCCCAATTTGGACATTTTCACTTAGGGGTGTACTCACATTTGTTGCCAGCGGTTTAGACATTAATGGCTGTGTGTTGAGTTA
Source organism: Pelophylax lessonae (assembly GCF_965119305.1). Classification (NCBI taxonomy): domain Eukaryota; kingdom Metazoa; phylum Chordata; class Amphibia; order Anura; family Ranidae; genus Pelophylax; species Pelophylax lessonae. The sequence goes on from NC_138770.1 coordinate 445,263,495, forward strand.
TTTTGAGGGGACAGCAAATATACACTGTTATACAAGCTGTACCTTCACTACTTTACATTGTAGCAAAGTGTCATTTCTTCAGTGTTGTCACATGAAAAGATTTAAAAAAATATATACAAAAGTGTGAGGGGTGTACTCAATTTTTTGAGATACTGTAGATATATACAGCATATACAGATGACTACCAAAGTAACAATTTGCCCCTTCTCGCTCTGATTTTTTATATTTTATCATATTTATTTATTTATATCCTGTATATTTAATTTTCGTAGCGATACATATACTTTCATAATATAATTTTTCAGATACATTTTAGAGTTATAAGGATATTTAAAATACTTCTACAATTTTTTTTTTTCATTTTTATTTGTATACTCTTCTCAATGCATTTCTCTGTGTCATATACAACAAGTTCTGTATAAACACATTTTAGTTGTTATACTTTCACATCTCTCCTCAAGTCCTTCCTTTCTATCTGTTTCTTCCATTGTTAATTGATGTTTTGCTAGCCAATTACATCTGTTCCTCCACTTTTCCTTCCATATGTAAGATTGACAGGTATGTAGGCCAATCCGGCCTTAAGAAGAAGCTGTTGCTTCGAAGCACATTACCGCCCACTCCACGTCAGCATGCCAAGCACAACCACCATGTGACTCAAGTCCAGCCCAATGCCATCTTGCATTCCACGCTGAATACGGTGGCGATCGGCCGCTTCCTGCTTCTACCCAGCAACACAGTCCGTGCTCAAGGCTGACGCGACACCAGGATCACCTGGAGAGACATTGATGCTGACAACTATGTATTTTTGTACCTATACTTCTCCTCTATATTGTGAGTTGCCCATTGTTTTTATTTACATTAAACCCCTGTTTTTAATGCTGCACTCAGTCTGGCGCCCCTCTGTTCCTGTTTTTCTTACAGAGTCATTTGCTTCACTACAAGGGTGCTGCCTACAAGTGCTAAACCTGAAAACAAACTGTATATGGACTCTTTTCATGGACTGATTCATTAGAATATGCTGTTTTAAACATGTGCTTATTACATATTAGATTGCTACTGCCAGGCGCTGCCTGACCACCCCTCATTTTTTTGTTATAATTTAATGTCCTTTACAATTTAGTGGTATCCAAATTTGTTTTCAACACATCCCTCTAGCGCCACTGTAGACCTTATTCCTTTATTGTTCCACCCTGGAGAGCCAACACTCTCATCATCGGATCTCACTAGAGCTCTGCGACTCTGTTAGCCACTTCCACCAACAGTGTCCCCCATGTGAAGGTATAACACTTGGCCTTAACTCCACCACACAACTCTGGCACATATATGTAATGAAAGCAAAGGAAGGAACCTCATGGCGCTAAACTGTAGTGTTAATATTTTATTTGATAAAAATGTTACACTTACAAAACATGAAAGCATTTCAAGCAGTAAAAACAATCCAACACAGCTGTGATGTCTTCTAGCATGCCCTTTTGCAATGACCTGTATGTAGACAGATTACTTCCATTTATTCACATGTTTCTGTTAAGAATGTACATTGATGTGACCTTCTGTCAATACCTTATACTTGTACATAGCATGTTTGCCTAATTCTTTATTGTTCTATGTCATCATTGCTTTATGTTTCTGTTCTCTGTTTTTTATATAGAGATGTTGTTTCAACATGTCTCCTATTTCTCCTCTAGGGGGTCTTGGTTGTTCCTGTGTCTGCTTTGTCTGCATTGGCTGCCCAGCACATGTGGCCCACCTCTAATTTTTCTGATTGGCGGCATCATTTTGGACTGATAGGTATTAGCAGTGGTTACAGCTGAAAGTAAGGCTTGACTCCCCTGCTTTCATTCCTGCCTGCCATTTGACCATTCTTGTGCGCCAGCGGTCCGGCGACGCGTGATGTCATCTCGTCTACTGGCTCACTTTGATTGGTGGCTTGTTGATTGTGGGTTTGCCTCTTTCCAGCTCATTGGCTGGTTCTCAATCCATCACTACCTTTATAATGCAGCCAGCTGCCATGGCTGACTGTCAGTTTGCATGGCTGATCGGTTTTCCTTCATTGACTACTGGTATGTAACAACATGTTTCTCTGCTATCGCTTGTTTAGAAGGGTTTTTCTTTGGCCTAATTTCCCACTCCATTCTGTTTATATACTCAGATGTTTAGATCCATTGGCAGCATTGTCACCAGATACAGTGGGCCATCTGCCATTCTAGTATATTCTACACTGGGTGCATACTTTTACTCCATTTTATTCCCCTATGGCTCCAACAATTTATCTGGCTATCAGTTCATGTAAGTTTTTTTATATAGACATTTATGCCAGATCAGTATACAATATGTCTCTCTATATACAAATGAGTCCTGCAGCCTGTCGGGCCTGGCCAGCCTCACCCTCTGTGGTTTGAAATGTGAGGCAACCTTCTTTTCTGTTCTGTTTTTATAATTTGGTTATTATCCTTGTGATATTCATGCTAAACTTATTGATAGATGTATTTACATATCACTCAATGCTGTTTTTATATCTTAGAACATCCTTGCTTTCAAACATGAACACCCTGAAGAAGAACAATAAATTCATACTTTTGAAACGCGTTGGATGTCAAAGTAATTTTGAATTTGTGATCAAGGTTATGTTCCATTTCTAGCACTGCATTTATGCTTACTGCAATGGCTGCCTTGTATACACCCAAACAAGCTGTCTGCGTTGATGAGTCCCTGATTACATTTTCTGGCCACCTTGTTTTCAAACAATTTCTCCCCAGCAAGCGTGCCAGATAGAGGGTCAAGATGTATAAGCTCTGTGGCAGGGCAACAGGCTATGCATGTAAGTTCCAGATTTATGAGGGAAAATATAGCAATGTGGAGCCCCCCAACTGCCCAGACTACATGGGGAGCAGCATCAAAACTGTTTGGGACTTGGTGTCACCCTTATTCAGGAAGGGGTACCAATTTATACGTGGAAAAATATTACAAAAGCATGCCCCTTTTTGGTCATCTTTTTTGATTCTGGATATGGCGCATGTGGCACCGTGTGACCTAATCACTGGGGCTTACCCAAATGGCTTGTAGATTCCTGAATTAGACAGGGGGGAGAGAGCCTGCTTGAAGTGTAATAAATTGCTTTGCTAGCAGTGAAGTGGAGGGACACACAGAATGTTTTCGTTCTGTCCTCCATTCACACAGATATGACAGTCCAAATTGCAATGGTGACTGGTGTTGTTGAGAAGCCCCTCTGTGTCCACGAATACAACCTTAACATGGGAGGGGGGGCTTTAATGACCAGATGATGGCGCCATACTTAATTGCCCATAAGGACTGATGCTGGTACAAGAAAGTGTCTTTATACTTATTCCAACTGGCTCTGCTGAACCCTTATGTGCTATACAAAGAATCCGAAAGAAGTGAATCCTTCCTAAAATTCTAGGAAGAGATCATCACAGCCCTTCTGTATCCAGAGGGTACAGTGGCCCAAATTGACAATCCAGATGTAGTGAGCTGTCTGCATGAGAGGCATTTTCCAGATGTCTTCCCTGGTACCCCTACCCAACGAGCACCCCAAAGAAGATGTTATGTCTGTAGAAAATGTGGATATACCCCCGCTATTTTTGTCCCTCCTGTTCTGGCCAACCTGGTCTCAGCATTGGTGCATTGGTGACTGTTTCCATTGCTACCACACACTAGTAGAGTATTAGTATAGGGTACTGCATGGCACAGTCTAGGGCTCACTTTCACACAGCATCTCGAAAGATGTTAGATGGCTATCACATTTTGAGAGACTCTAGCCTGGAATGTTTAAAGTTTCTTTACAGTTACAAAAAAGTGTAAAAAAAAGTTACACAAAAAAAAAAAAATTAAAAAGCCAAAAGTAGTTGCAGTTGTATTGAGTTAATTTTCCATTCTTACTGTTTTACTGTACTTTGTAATATACTGCTATACTGTAATGTTTTATTGTTACTGTTTTTAATTGTTGACCATAGTTTGTTTTTCAGATACCACCATTCTACTGTTTTACTGCACTGTATATTATTATATTGTAATGCTTTATTGTTACTGTGTTTTTATTGTTAACCATTGTTTGCTTTACAGGTACACCCATCAGTTGCAGCACTGATTTGTTTATTCTGACAGCAACAGCATTTGCTCTCAGCATATACATAAATCAATGATTGCAGCGCTGTAGGAGGTGATTTAATCACCGCAGTTTAATAAAAAGAGCATATATGCTAAATCATAGGGGATGGAGTGGACACAGAGGGTGGATATCCCCTATGCTTCGCCGTATATTTTTAACACTTTTCTTGGCAGAGATTTCTTCATCCACATCGATCGATGTGAATGGAGGAATCAGCTATGTTCTTTTTATTTCTTCAGCCCAGAAAGAACATTGCATGTATGTCCATTATTAGAAGTGGGTGGATGCTGGGCAGTCTGATGGTGGGCATACCACACACTTTCTGGCAGAGATGTCCTCATATACATTGATCTATGTGAATGGAGGAATCTGTTAGGTTCTCTTTTTGTGTGCAGCCTACAGTCGGCATGAAAAAAAAGAACCTTACAATATATGCCCAACAAGGACCAGCAACGTACTGGTACGTCGCTGGATTTTGAGTGGTCATACCAGGATGATGCCTGCGGATTTAGAATCCTCTCTATGGCCTAAGATACCAGAAGCTATGAGCATTTCATGATTTCAGTTTCGTCAGATATAAACAGCGCCATTAGGAAATTGGGAAAGCATCTTATCACACCAATCTTGGTGTGGTCAGTTGCTTTAAAGGCAGAGGAGAGATCTAGAGTCTAATAGACCCCAATTTTTTAAAATTATTTAGTCAGGTTGAAAAAAGACACAAGTCCATCTGGCTCAACCAATAAAAATACAGTAAAGAAAACCCAACCATACAATCCCATATACACAATCCTATACCCACAGTTAATCCAGAGGAAGGCGAAAAAACCTCAGCAAAGTATGATCCAATTTACTACAGCAGGGGAAAAAAATTCCCTTCCTGATCCCCCTAGAGGCAATCGGATATTCCCTGGATCAACTTTACCTATAAATATCAGTACCCATTTATATTATGTACACCTAGGAAAGATTCAAGTGGTTAGAATAGTAGGTGATGTATGGCATAAGCTTCAAATATTGGGAAGAAAAAGCCAGTTCAAACAACCCCCAAATTACCCCTTTTTGGAAAGTAGACACCCCAAGCTATTTGCTGAGAGGCATGTTGAGTCCATGGAATATTTTACATTTTGCCACAAGTTTCGGGAAAATAAAAAAAATGTTTATTTTTTTTATAATTTCAGGTCCGTGGACTCAGTCTGTGTGACTGGTCATGCATGTGCGTGGGAGCCGCCAGTCATGGTACATGGCTCTTGAGAAACAGTATGGAAGGCCAGTCCTTCAGAGCGCATGCGCCAATGACATCATTTGCATAGTATACAGTAAATATCTCTTAAACGGTGCAAGTTTAGAAGATATTTACAGTACCTATAGGTAAGCCTTATTATAAACTTACCTATAGGCACAAACTTTAGAGGGAAGTTTACTTCCTCTTTAAATATATTGTGGAGGTCATAGAGGTTGGGTCCTGGATGGATGTTACATTGCACCAATATTTGGACTGTGGTCCCTGTAAGGGAAGTATGGGATCTCAGTAACAGGAAGAAAACAGGCGCCACACTAAGTGCAGTATGTCTGGATAAAACGTTTAATAGACCAAATAGAAAGGTACTCACAAACGATGGTATAAAAACAGCATAACAGTAGTAAAGGGAATGGTAATCCCAGTGTCCGAATTCAGGATGGCACAAGTGGTCTCAAAGCATAGAGCAATAACGAGTGGAGGATCGATACTTCCCATCTACTGGGGACACAGCGCTGGCCGCTCTGACGTCAATTCCGGGATGCGTACTGGCGCCGGCGACGCGTTGTCGGAGCATGCGCTCCTTCCTCAGGCCGATAATGCGCCATTTTGCTCAAGGGCTTAAGTAGACGAGGAGGCAGAGCCAGCTGGGTCCTAAAGAGTGCCAATAATTCTTACTCAAGAGGAACCCGCTGTGACACTGAACTGGGGCAGTGTGCATTATGAAAGGAAACCGAAGCAGTAGTCAAAATATATAGTAACAAGAAATCTATTACAACTAGTTCTCAACCAAAATAAGAAATTTTTTTTGGAATAAATGGAAATAGGAATTAAGGTAAAAATAAATAAAAATAAAAATAATAATAAAAATAAAAATAAGGAAAATAATAATGATAATAATAATGATTAGAAAAAATAGGAAAAAATAAGAAAAGATAATAAATTAAAAATAAAAATAAAAATAAAATCAAATAATAAAATAATAAAAAAAAAATATATAAATAAATACTAACATTAAATTATACAAGTTTAAAAATGCACATTGTATATGTATACATCCACATATTATTACACATAGGGATATATTATCATAATACAATGGTATAATGTAATAGTAAAACCGTAAATATATGTATAAATATCACTATACTTTTTTAAAAAATATCATAAAAAAGTATAATGATATTTATTTATACATATATTTACGGTTTTACTATTACATTATACCATTGTATTATGATAATATATCCCTATGTGTAATAATATGTGGATGTATACATATACAATGTGCATTTTTAAACTTGTATAATTTAATGTTAGTATTTATTTATATATTTTTTTTATTATTATTTTATTTTTATTTTATTATTTTATTATTTGATTTTATTTTTATTTTTATTTTTAATTTATTATCTTTTCTTATTTTTTCCTATTTTTTCTAATCATTATTATTATCATTATTATTTTCCTTATTTTTATTTTTATTATTATTTTTATTTTTATTTTTATATATTTTTACCTTAATTCCTATTTCCATTTATTCCAAAAATTTTTTTCTTATTTTGGTTGAGAACTAGTTGTAATAGATTTCTTGTTACTATATATTTTGACTACTGCTTCGGTTTCCTTTCATAATGCACACTGCCCCAGTTCAGTGTCACAGCGGGTTCCTCTTGAGTAAGAATTATTGGCACTCTTTAGGACCCAGCTGGCTCTGCCTCCTTGTCTACTTAAGCCCTTGAGCAAAATGGCGCATTATCGGCCTGAGGAAGGAGCGCATGCTCCGACAACGCGTCGCCGGCGCCAGTACGCATCCCGGAAGTGACGTCAGAGCGGCCAGCGCTGTGTCCCCAGTAGATGGGAAGTATCGATCCTCCACTCGTTACTGCTCTATGCTTTGAGACCGCTTGTGCCATCCTGAATTCGGACACTGGGATTACCATTCCCTTTACTACTGTTATGCTGTTTTTATACCATCGTTTGTGAGTACCTTTTTATTTGGTCTATTAAACGTTTTATCCAGACATACTGCACTTAGTGTGGCGCCTGTTTTCTTCCTGCAGCTCGTCACAAGTCCCTTCTACTTGTTTGCAGAGCAGCCTGCGGAGTGTAGCATATGGAGACGTATGTACATGGACTTTTTATATGGACTCTTCCAATTTAATTTAATACCTTTAGGCTACTGTGTTTATTTAAGTAGCATATGTCTGTATTGGAGTTTGTGGAAGTTTTTGGACACTCATTTCCCCAGTTGTGCGCCAGGTTTACCCCCTTTTTTTTTCCAGTGGGATCTCAGGAAGGCAAGGGTTAAGCCCTCTCCCAGAGAAACCAGCTCTTAAAGACAGGAAGTAGTGTCAGTGGGTGTGGGAGAGTAGGAGCTGGACATACACCTGAGAGACTGAGCTGCTAAAAAACAACTGGGTTTGTGTGCTGCATGGTGGCTGGAGACTTGGCGGCTGCTTGTGACTACATACCTGGGGTAAAAGCCCCTGCCAAAAGCCGGTATCGTATTATAATTTACCATTTATGCTGGAGTTAAGTGGACTTTTAAGTTATACCTGTTTTCTGAACTGTTTGCCGCTGGAAGCTTTATTTCTGTTGTGAAAGAAAATAAACCACGTCTTGTTTAAGTTTACCTGGCTTGTGCACGTGATCCCTTGGAGCTATCACCCCAAATATCACAATATGAACGGAACAATAGATATTAAAAAGCACTGCGTAGAACTGGATAAGCAAAATCTTCAAGATTTATTTATAAATGATTCTCGTTCCTGTAACTTTTGTTAGTTGAAAATTGCCACAAGCAAATTCCTGATTAGGTAGATAATCAATGAGGTAAAGACAATAGGAAATGTTCTTATTCTAGGAGTGATTTTACATAGAATTGCAGAAATAAAAACATAGTTTAAACATTTATTCTCTAGAGAACTTTCACCGAGAGACCTGCTCCACAACCAGTGCAAATTCTCAGGAGAAACAAATAGGTCAACGTATTTCTTGCGTGTTGTTAAGGTCTACCGAGTGGAAAAAAATCCCATAGTTTGACAGGACATAAGGAATGATATTTCATGAGTAAAAAAACTCTTGCATGATGCTGATATTAGTGTGTGGTAGATTTTTTTTTTTTTTTTCTTTGTGTAGCCAGTTGAAATATGTTCTTTATTATTTATTTCAGTGATGGCTGCAGCAAATAAAAGAGGATACAAGTCAGAAAATATAAAGTAACTATTTATCCAAGCAGCAAAGGAAACCCTCATTTTACCATCCCAGCATGATGGCCGCTCCTTTTTATGTCCTGTTGTGAAAGTCTGAGAGAATGTCAGTCCTTCATCTGTATGTCAATATTTTATTCTGGTTCAGCAGAAATCCTAATGCTGCTTTAGCATATTGTGTTTGTCCTGTTTTCCTTTTTTTTGGATACTAGCATTATTACATTCTTTATAAAGCAGACTATATATATATATATATATATATATATATATATATATATATATATATATATATATATATATATATATATATATATATCAGCACGATTTATTGCAGTAGTAATGGCCCTGAGCTACTTAGAGCCCCCTCTAGTGGTCAATCTGAAAATATATATTTTAAAAACAATAATAAAAATACATGAATATCATTCTGCATCTGCAGATCAAACTTATAGTACTGACCTCATGCATAGCCTCATACAGCCTCATGCACACAGGGCATTTTTACAGCTGCTTTTAGGAGCGTCACATTTTTTTTTTTTTTTTTGCAGCTTAAATACGCCCTGCCATTTTATTCTATGGACTCATGCACACACAGGCTTTTAGGATTTATAAGTGGCATAGGCGTTTTCAAGCTGTAAGAAAACCCAGGGCCAGCGTGTCCTGGAGCAACATCGTTAGGCTGTAAAAATGCCTGATGCGCCTAAACGCGATTAAAAGCGGGTAATGCTGTATATAGCCTTAAGCCACGTCAAGCATTTTTAAGCTGTAGTAGTTGGATTTTAGAGTGATAAATAGAAAGGGCAGAGAAAGGCTGCTAAATGCTAACGCTGCTAAACGTGGCTAAACGCACATTGACGCCAATGCAAAATGCTTCTAAAAGCACGTTTTTACAGCTGCTTTTTCTTGGTGTCAAAACTGGCTTTGCAGCTCGTTGTTTCAAATGCCCTGTGTGCATGAAGCCTTACAGTTATACAAGATCATTTTGACAGTGGACAGTGTTTTCAGTCCAAAAACATTTTAATTACCCTGTCATCTTTACAAATGACATTGTCTGCATTGATATACATTGCAAAATGGCAATATACTGTTGTATTATAAGTGTGAGATCTCAGCGCTGTCTGTGCTCTAATCAATATATTTTAAACCCAAACAATCCAAGAAAAACACAAAATATATATAAGTGTAAACTTCCAATTCTATGAAATTTTGGGTGATAGTGTATACCCCCAACTTTACCTGCTCTGGGTATGATTAAATTTCATATATGAAAAACTGTTTAACAGTGCTGATAATACATTCTATAAACAAAGAAATCACAAAAGTATGAAATAAAAGAAGTTTATAAAGTGCTGTATATCTTCTGTGCCAAGGTAGGTTTAAAAGTGCAATAACATATGACAATGGTGAAGGTGCCATGCTCCCCTTCCTCTTGTGCCCTCACTCACCGACTCCCATCAAGAATATCGCCTTTAGTAAGAATCCTAGGTGTTTCTTTCAGATGGGCACACATTCACACAGTGTCTCAAAATGATGTTGGATAGCTATCGCATTTTGAGAGGCCCTAGCCTTGTTTGTGTCAGATTAGCTGACCCTAGCTGACCCTGGACCCTAGGAATCTTACTACAGGCAATATTATTTATGGGAGTCAGTGAGTGCACAAGAGGAAGGGGAGCATGGCACCTACACCATTGTCATTACATAGTATTGCACAGATTGCGCTTTTAACTTACCTTGGCACAGAAGGTATACAGCACTTTATGAACTTATTTTATATTCATATTAATGTGATTTCTTTGTTTATGGAATGTATTATCGACATTGTTAAACAGTTTTTCATATGTGAAATGAAACCATACCCATAGCAGGTAAAGCTGATGACATACGCCGTCACCCAAAATTTCATAGAATTGGATGTTTACGCAATTTTTATGTTTTTCTTGGATTGTCTGGTTATAACTAGAGTTGAGCGGACACCTGGATGTCCGTGTTCGGTGGGTTCGGCCGAACTTAAAAAAAAAGTCCGGGTCCGTGTCCCGGACTTTTGCCGAACTTTTCCCGGACACCGAACCCCATTGAAGTCAATGGGACCCGAACTTTCAGGCACTAAAATGGCTCTAAAACACCAATGGAAAGGGCTAGAGTGCTGCAAATGGCAGCAAAACCTAGAGCATGGCAAGTGCTCTGCAAACAAATGTGGATAGGGAAATAACTTAAAACAACAAAAAAAACCCCAGAAAAATAAAACAATGTTCTTCATCTCTGAAGGACGAGGCCCATATGGAGTAGGAGGGAGGTTGAGGTGGTGGTGGATGTGGCGGTGTCCTAGGCGTGCGCACAGGGTGTACCTGGGCACACCCTAATCACCTAGGGCACATAGCATTATCGCTCTGTTTGCCAGTGAGGAGATGGGAAAGATCTCCCTCGGACCTGCTCTGCTCTATTTCACTTTGCCAGCAGGGAGAGTAATGTATCAAGGCCATGTACATGTAGGCAAACACATGCATGTGTATTTAAACTTTGGGGTGCACACCCTAATGCAATAGGCTGCGCACACCTATGGGCGGTGTAGGTGGAAGCGGCGGTGGAGGAGGACCAGGGCCGGATTAAGAGCATCATGGGCTTGGTGCTGAGGATTTTGAAGGGCCTTAAGGGCCATGCAATTCAACATGGGATGCTGTCTCTGAAGCCCATAAACACATCCATGCATCGGCAACTGTCCCTCCTTGTCCGGCCTTCGTGCTGTGTGGGGAGGTTCTGAGGGAGCTGCCTGGGGAAGCGAGCATAGAAGCCAGACTTCTGTGTTTACAAGTGACAGAAGAGCGGTAACAGTGAATATGGCCAACCCGGGGCCTATATTAAGGTAGGGGCCTGGAGCTGCAGCTCCAATAGCCCCTATGTTAATCTGGCCCTGAGGAGGACGAGGTAGCCAACACTGCTTTTTTTCAGAAATTTTAAATGAGGGTACACCCCAAAAGAGTGAGAAAGTGCAAAAATAGAACAATGGCTGGGTAAGGTCGGTATCCATCGCTATTCTGCACAAGGTACGGAAAAGTCCCGTGGGATCCATGCCTGGTTCATTTTAATGAACGTGAGCTTGTCCACATTGTCTCTGGACAGGCGGCTGTGCTTGTCTGTGATAACGCCCCCAGTCGTGCTACATACCCGTTCAGATAATACACTGGCTGCAGGGCACGCCAGCACCTCCAAGGCGTAAAGGGCAAGCTCAGGCCATGTGCCCAATTTGGAGACCCAGAAGTTGAAGGGGGCAGACCCGTCATTCACTACATGTAGGCGTGTGCACACATACTGCTCCACCATGTTGGTGAAATGCTGCCTCCTGCTAAGACGTTCCATATGAGCTGCTGGTGCTGCTGTTTGTTGTGGCGTGCTGACAAAGCTTTTCCACATTTCGGCCATGCTAACCCTGCCTTCTGAGGTGCTGGCGGTGCCCTGGTTGCGTTGGCGACCTCTTCCTCCTCCTCCTCCTCCTGCCTTGTGCTTCCACTGTGGCCCCGCTGTCAGGTGGGAATGCCAGCAGCATCGCGTCTACCAGCGTGCGCTTGTACTCGCGCATCTTGCGGTCTCGCTCCAGTGAGTGAATTAAGGACGATACGTTGTCCTTGTAACGGGGATCCAGCAGCGTGGCCACCCAGTAATCAGCACAAGTTAGAATGTGGGCAAGTTTAATTCTACAATGCTTATTTTAACATACAACTCAATTACGAATTTAACAAAATTATAATATTTTTCCACGAAAGTGCCAAGTGTTATCGAATATAAAGTGCTGGGTGCTTATATTTTCCGGACACTAGATACTTGAACAATAGATGTGTGTAAAACTTCAATCAATTAAGTGAATAAAAATACATGAAAAAATAAATTCCAGCAAAAAAATTAATTTCAAACTTCAGTATATATCCATATGTAAAAAAATATAAATATGTAGATAAATAAATTTGTTCTTAAATTAATAAAGTGCAGTCTTCAGTGAATGTCCATATCTACTTTCCACCGCAAATAAATGTGCTAATATATTCAGCTGTGCAATTCCTTATAAAAAACACAAAAGTGCATCCATGCAGAAAACTAAGGTGCAGTGACTCGTTCCTCCACCAGGTGTCACTTATGGGTGTCCTAACTTCTCACCTCAGTAACCTGGAATAATCGCCTGGATATATATTAGCCCTCGATTGGGTACTTTCTGGCCCGGATGTCCTGTCTATTGCTTCCTTCTGATAATGTCGTGCTTCTTTAACAGGGGTCTTATCTCGATGTTTGTATGGTCCTTAATGATCCCACTCTGATAGCGTGACTTCGGGCTCATTAAGCAAAGAGACCCATCATGGTGTAGTACATCAAATCAATTTTATTATTAAAACCAAATGTTACACTTACATTTCGTTGTAAGATTACAAGCGTGTAAGAAACAAACTCGGCGGCGTTGGGAGACCCTTCGCTCCGGTCCGTAACGTCACTTCCGGTACTGCTGGCGGCTCCTCCTACGCGTTACGTCACGTCACTTCCTCAGGGAGTCACTGGGAGTCTCAGGGAGCATTTGGAAAGTGACCCATCACCTCTAACGGCGCAGGTATCACCTACACATATACAATAGAATGTGGGCAACTCAGGGGTCGTTGTGGAGACACTGCAGCATGTAATCCCTCATGTGTGCCAGGCTGCCCAGAGGCAATGAAAGGCTGTCCTCTGTGGGAGGTGTAACGTCTGTGTCCTCTGTATCCCCCCAGCCACGCACCAGTGATGGCCATGAGCTGGCCTGGGTGCCACCCTGCTGTGAACATGGTTCCATCTCCTCCTCCAGCTCCTCCTCCTCCTCATACTCCAGAACTTTGCCCCTGCTGGACAATTGTGTCCCTGGCGTTTGTGTGTGCAGGAACCCACCCTCGTGAATGACTGCCCTGAAAGTCTTGGAAATGTTACCTCTTCATCCTCCTCCTCCTCCTCATCCTGTGCCACATCCTCTTCCATCATCGCCCGAATTGTTTTTTGAAGGAGGCATAGAAGTGGGATAGTTAAGCTGAGAACGGCGTCATCGGCACTGGCCATGTTGGTGGAGTACTCAAAACAGCGCAACAAGGCACACAGGTCTCGCATGGAGGCCCAGTTATTGGTGGTGAAGTGGTGCTGTTCTGCAGAGCGACTCACGCGTGCGTGCTGCAGCTGAAACTCCACTATGGCCTGCTGCTGCTCGCACAATCTTTCCAGCATGTGCAAGGTGGAGTTCCACCTTGTGGGCACGTCACATATGAGGCGGTGAGTGGGAAGGCCGAAGTTATGCTGCAGCGCTGACAGGCGAGCAGCAGCAGGGTGAGAATGCCAAAAGTGCGCACAGACGGCCCGCACTTTCTGCAGCAGCTCTGACATATCGGGGTAGTTTTTAAGGAACCTCTGCACCACCAAATTCAGCACATGCGCCAGGCAAGGGATGTGCGTCAAACCGGCTAGGCCCAGAGCTGCTATGAGATTTCGCCCGTTATCGCACACCACCAGGCCGGGCTTGAGGCTCGCTGGCAGCAACCACTCATTTGTCTGCTATTCCATGCTCCTCCACAACTCCTGCGCGGTGTGTGGTTTTTCCCCCAAACAGGTAAGTTTTAAAACTGCCTTCTGTCATTTACCCCTGGCCGTGCTGAAGTTGGTGGTGAAGGTGTTACGATGTCCGGATGAGGAGGCGGTAGAGGATGAGGAAGCGGAGTAGGAGGAGTTAGGAACAGGAGGCAAACTGAAGCGCCCTGCAATCCTCGGTGGTGGAAGGACATGCGCCAAATTGCTATCCGCCTCAGGCCCATCCACCACTGCATTTACCCAGTGTGCCGTTAGGGAGATATAACGCCCCTGACCGTGCTTACTGGTCCACGTATCGGTAGTTTGGTGGACCTTGCCAGAGATGGCGTTGCGCAGTGCACACCTGATTTTTTCCCCCACTTGGTTGTGCAGGGAAGGGATGGCTTGCCTGGAAAAGTAGTGGCGGCTGGGCACGACGTACTGTGGGACAGCCACCGACATAAGGTTTTTAAAACTGTGCGTCTCCACCAGACGGAATGACAGCATTTCAAAGGCCAATAATTTTGAAATGCTGGCATTCAGGGCCAGGGATCGCGGGTGGGTAGGGGGGTACTTCCTCTTCCTCTCAAGTGTTTGGGAGATGGAAAGCTGAACGCTTCCACGGGACATTGTGGAGATGGTTGGTGACCCAGGTGGTGGTGTTGCTGACAGATTGTCTGTTTGCGGGGTGGCAGGTGCCGGTATCACTACAGAGGTGGATGAAGAGGCTGAGACTGCAGCAGAAGAGGAAGCAGGATGAGCCAGAGATGTTTCTTGGTTTTGAAGGTGTCTACTCCACTGCAGCTCATGCTTTGCACTTAGATGCCTGATCATGCAGGTTGTGCTCAGGTTGAGAAGGTCTATTTCTAAAGAACTTCCACGCTATAGAACTCCTTTGAGCTGGCTTTGGTGCGCTCGTTCCCTTGCTGCGTTGGGCAGTAGCAGGCGTAGTGTCTAGGACACGGCCGCTCCGCTTCTGCACCCTGCTCCCTCTTCTGCTGTGCTGGTGGCTCTGTGCGACCACCGCCTCTTCCTCCAAACTACTCAGGTCACCTGCATGACCTTCATTCCATGTGGGGTCGAGGACCTCATCGTCCTCCACATCATCTTCCACCCAGTCTTCACCCCTGCCCTCCTTGTCGGTCTCCACAATTCTGAGTGCCGCAGCAGTTGGCACCTGCGTTTCGTCATCATCGGAGACGTGCTGCGATGGTCCTTGCATGTACTCATCTTGAGAAATAAGTGGTTGGGCATCGCTGCACTCAATCTCTTCCACTTCTGGGGCAGGGCTAGGTGGATGGCCCTGGGAAACTCTGCTGACAGAGTCCTCAAAAAGAAGAGACTGCTGTATGGCTTGGGGCTCAGACTGCTTGCCTGATTTGCAAGGGGGTGAGGTGAAAGACGGTTGGACATCGGCTGCAGGTGCCAACTCTGACCTTTCTGCAGTAGACTGGGTGGGAGACAATGTGAAGAAACTGGAGGCACTGTCAGCAGCAAACCAATCTACTATCGCCTCTACGTGTTCTGGCATCATCACTTCTAGAGTCGTATGATGCCCTACCAAATACCGATGCAGGTTCTGTCGCCTACTAACACTTGAGGAAGGTGTTTCACTTGTGCGTGTAGCTGGCACAGATCGACCATGTCCTCTCCTTGCAACAGGAGCTCTACCAGCAGCACCACGACCCAGGCCACGGCCCCTATTTGGCAGTCTCCTCATATTTCTGTAATTTAAGATCTTGCCCTAGAAAGTTGTTTATTGAATAGCGGAACAAAACAACAGTATCGCACGGGTGTATCTCACAGTCAAATATGCAAACTATGCCGCAATTTAATGTTTTTTACCCCAAAAGGGTGTATATTGAATAGCGGAATAGGAAAAAGGATAAAAAACGGTGTATCTCAAACGTACAAACACAAACTAGGCCCCGATTTACAATTTTTTGTACCCTAAAGGCAGGATGAGGAAGAGGAGTAGGAGGAGTTGGGAACAGGAGGCAAACTGAAGCGCCCTGCAATCCTCGGCGGTAGAAGGAGGTGCGCCAAACAAATTTAAAAAGGTGTATCTCACATGTACCGATACAGACTATCCCGCAATTTCATTTTTTACACTCAAACAGGGTGTATATTGAATAGCGGAATAGGACAAATTTTACAAAACGGTGTATCTCACACGTACAAACACAAACTAGGCCCCGATTACAATTTTTTTGTACCCTAAAGGCAGGATGAGGAGTAGGAGGAGTTCGAAACAGGCAGGAGGCAGACTGAAGCACCCTCAAATCCGCGGCAGTATGAGATGCGCCCCAAAAATTGGAAAGGTGTATCTCACACGTACCGACACAGACTATCCCGCAATTTATTTGTTTATACCCAAAGGTTTTGATTAAATAGCGGAATAGAAAATATGATATCAAAAGGTGTATGTATCTCACACGTACCGACACAGACTATCCCGCAATTTGATTGTTTATACCCAAAGGTTTTTATTGAATAGCGGAATAGAAAATACTAGAAAAAAAGTTTGTCGAGACAAACTTTAAGTTGGCTTGAGAAAGCCTGACCAGAAAGTTTGAAAAGTTTAGATCGATCGATAGATAGAAAAGGTTTGAAGATCGATCGATAGATAGAAAAGGTTTGAAGATCGATCGATAGATAGAAAAGGTTTGAAGATCGATCGATAGATAGAAAAGGTTTGAAGATCGATCGATAGATAGAAAAGGTTTGAAGATCGATCGATAGATAGAAAAGGTTTCAAGATCGATAGATAGAAAAGGTTTGAAGATCGATCGGTAGATAGAAAAGGTTTGAAGATCGATCGATAGATAGAAAAGGTGTGAAGATCGATAGATAGAAAGGGTTTGAAGATTGATAGATAGATAGATAGATAGATAGATAGATTAGATGAGTTTGAGTTTAAATTGATTAGCATCAAAGCTTGATTGAGTCTAATGGGATTTGGAGCTTGGGTCATCTGAATATCCTGTCAATGAAAGTCTATGGGCATTTTTTTGATTTTTAATTTTAATTTTTAGGAAAACCGTAACTCAAACCAGTCTGAAAAGATATAGCACACCGAGTCAGAACAGTATGAAGGTCTGTGCCGAGTTTGGAGTATGTAGCTTGAACGGTCTAGGAGGAGTCAGTGTCCAAAAATTTTGCGGCCAGAAAAATAAGAAGAAGAAGAAGAAGAATAAGTTTAAATACAATATCAGTAATTATCAAAAAAAGTGTATGTATCTCACACGTACAGAACCACACTAGGCCCCAATTACTATTTTTTGTACCCCTAAAGGCAGGATGAGGAGTAGGAGGAGTACGGAACAGGCAGCACCCTCAAATCTTCAGAAGTATGAGATGAACCCCAAAAATTGGAAAGGTGTATCTCACACGTACCGACACAGACTATCCCACAATTTAATTGTTTATACCCAAAGGTTTTGATTAAATAGCGGAATAGAAAATATGATATCAAAAGGTGTATGTATCTCACACGTACCGACACAGACTATCCCGCAATTTAATTGTTTTTACCCAAAGGTGTAGATTAAATAGCGGAATAGAAAATATGATATAAAATTGGTGTGATTTATCAATAGCACATGTGAACAGCAGTGTCTTATATCATTCAGCTCTGCTGCAGGCTATGGAGGGAAAAAAAAATTCCCCTTTAAGTGTAATTTTTAACTAGATTAGTACAGGCTATGCCACAATTTAATTTTTTTAACCCAAGGCTGTATATTGAATAGTGGAATAGAAAAAAGTGTATGATTTTTGAAACCACTCAATAATAGCACATGTGAACACACACAGCGGTGTATTATCACAGTCAGCACAGCAGCACTGAAGGAAAAACGCTGCACACAGTGACTGATAGAAAAATACTTTTCTCCCTCCTCCTCAGTGGGCAAAAAAGATTGTGTTCACTGCACCCCACACACAGCAAAATCGATGTGGACCAGCTCTGCTGCAGGCTATGGAGGGAAAACAAAAATTCCCCTTTTTAAATTTTTAACTAGATTAGTACAGACTATGCCACAATTTAATTTTTTTAACCCAAGGGTGTATATTGAATAGTGGAATAGAAAAAAGTGCATAACTTTTGAAATCTCTCAATAGCACATGTGAACACTGAACACAGCAGTGTATGATCACAGTCAGCACAGCACAGCACTGAAGGGAAAACGCTGCACACAGTGACTGATAGAAATGACTTTTCTCCCTCCTTCTCAGTGGGCAAAAAAGATTGTGTTCACTGCACCCCACACACAGCAAAATCGATGTGGACCACTGACACCTGCCTATCTCCAGCCTCTCCCTAACAGGATTAATAAGATCGGTCACTGCAAACCCCCCCCCCCACACAGCAATATCGGTTGTAGAACACTGACCCTAAAAATCAGCAGCCTCGCCCTAAAATGCCCTACAACTCGCCCTGCCTAACACACTCCGACCTGTCCCTCAATTCTATCCGGACACAAATGGTTTTTGCCTGTCTGTCCCTAATCAGCAGCCAGCACGTATGATGTGTGCTCTGTCCCTGAACTAACACAGCAGAATGACGCAGCGGCGCTCCGTCTCAAACTTATAAAGACTTGGTCACATGCTTCAGATGGCCAATCACAGCTACTAATACATTTGTAGGCATGGCTGGGATGGCTTAAGGCACACCAGTTAAATGCTTGTTGATTGGCTGTTGAAAGCGCGCCAATGCATACAAAACCCGGAAATAAAATGTCCGAACACGGATTTTTACCCGAATATACAGTAAAGTTTTCGGGTTCGGGTAACAAAAATCCAATTATTCGGTACGAACACGAATAATACAGTCCGTGTTCGCTCAACCCTAGTTGGATGGCAGCTCTGTCTCCACGCTGTGTGCGGAGACACAGTTGTCAGGTCCCCGCTGTTCTCTATGGGGGAATCGGATGGGAACAAACCATCTGTCCATTCTCATCCGATCCGATCCACTGGACGGATGGAAAATAGGGTTTCCGTCAGTCCAGATTTGACGGATCGGATGTCAGCGGACATGCCCCGTAGAGATGCATGGGGCATCTGTTCAGATCCTCCTGAAAAACAGACAGGCGGATCTAAATAGTCTGCCTGTGTGAAAGGGGCCTTACTTAACACAGAAGACGGGAACACTCACATTACTATACTATTATATAGTATAACTATTAGAGTTTCTAAAATCTTATACAGCAGAGTTCTCTTTGTGATTTGTGTATAAAAGTAAACATTTTTATGTATGTGAAACCTACATGACAAGCTGGAGAGATAAAGTAGGCATAGACACACACGTAGTTTAAAACAGTAAATCCATAAATGTGATAGTTTAGGCCTGGCAGCTGGCGTGAGCTTTGGGATGATAAAATAACAGCAGTAGGCATAAGTACATACAGTACGTAGCATATTCCATTTTTTTTTTTTAGAAGCTAGAAACCTTTTATAAAATTGAACCACAAAACTAACACCATGCTTGGAATTCAGTTCAGGACATCCCAATCCATGAAATTTGGTATTTCAACATCCACTCTAGTTGGTATTAATGACACTATAAATTCAGCTAAAGATTCCCAAGTCTTTTCATTGTAAACTGGAGTCGTGATTTGGCTTTATGCTGTCTCTTGGTATGATTCACTTTATAAATTCCTCTGAAATCACATTTTCTTTGTTATTAAAAGTCATGACTTAGGCTGGCCATACATGTTCAATTCCCAATTTTCCTTTAGGTTTACCAAAAACCATTTAACATGAGGTCAAACAAACTAAACTACTTTCAATTGTATCCAATTAGACAGGCCCTTGCACTACATAGTTTAAGGTAAATCTAAAGGAAAATTGTATAAGAAAATTGAAAATGTATGGCCAGCCTTTGCTTTATGCTTTGCATAAATTGCTTTATAAATTTAGAGGCCTCCATATTTTATACTAACCTGGAATATTTGGCCATCTCTTGTTTGATTGTTTCATGTATAACCAAAAAACCATGAATTATTTGGTCCATTACACTCAGCCAATGGCCTGTACTTGCCAAACATGCTATACACATTCATTATTGGACACTTTTTAACCAGCATAAAAACAGAAACAAAAAACTTAAAAAGAGTTTGTGGATTCAGCAAATTTTGGGGTTAAAATTCTTAGATGGCATAAGTTTTGAGTTTTATTCATGCAAATCAGCAGTAAAATTATTTTTTTATTCACTATAATTATGTGGAACACCATGTTGAAGCTCAAGAGTCAGGAGTAATCACACAGAACTGCACAATACATTATTTATTTTAAATAATAGCTTCTAATGGGTTCTGTTTAACCACTTAACGACCGGAAGGTTTTACCCCCTTAATGACCAGCCCGTTTTTTTCGATACGGCTCTGTGGTTCTTTAACTGACAATCGCGTGGTCGTGCGATGCTGTACCCAATCAAAATGTATGTCTTTTTTCCCCATAAATAGAGCTTTCTTTTAGTTGTCTTTGATCGCCTCTGCAGGTTTTATTTTTTGCGCTATAATCAAAAAAAGAGCGACAATTCTGAAAAAAAAAAACATTGTTTTTTACTTTCTGCTATAAAACTCAATAAAATAAATTCTCAATAGAAAAAAAATCAAATTTTTTCATCATTTCAGGCCAATATGTATGTTGCTACATATTTTGGGTAAAAAAAATCCCAATAAGTGTATATTGATTGGTTTGCGCAAAAGATATTGTGTCTACAAACTAGGGGAAAGATATATGTCATTTTTATTTTTTTTACTCGTAATGGCTGCGATCAGTGATTTTTTTAGCGGGACTGCAACATTGTGGACAGATTGGACACCTTTTGACAATTTTGGGGGGACCAATGACATTACTACAGTAATCAATGCTAAAAATATGCACTGTTACTGTACTAATGACACTGGCAGAGAAGGGGCTAACACCAGGGGCAATCAAAGAGTTAAATGGGTCCCTAGGGGGTGCTTTCTAACTTTATGGGGGTTGTATTCACTGGATGGAGACAGAGACCTGTGTTCCCTTAAAAGGAGGAACACAAGATCCCTGTGTTTATCTCTGACAAAACAGCAGTCTGCCGTGTTTTCATTGGCAGACCGCCGTTCTGTCTCCATGTGGAACGGGTGCCCAGCGGACATCTAATTGCCCCGAGATGCTTAGCAGACATCCACTGATTGGCACCCCCTCTAGCCAATCAGAACCGACCTGCCA